>NW_028227275.1:57773815-58515223 GCF_978045245.1 Mus caroli
AGGACTACTATGAATTCTAGCGAATTCCATATGAACCAAAGCTACATGAAACCACATAGACAAGACAAAGACAAGGGCTGGAGAGAGGGCTCAGTGGTTACAAGCACTGACTGCTCTTCTAGAGGTCCCGAGTTCAATTTCCTGGTACCACATGGTGGCTCACAACCATCTGTAATGGATCCGATGCCCTCTTCTGGTGTGTCTGAACACAGTGACAGTGCACTCATACATAAAATAAACAACTCTTTAAAAAAAGAAAGAAGGGCTGGTGAGATGGCTCAGTGGGTAAGAGCACCCGACTGCTCTTCCAAAGGTCCGAAGTTCAAATCCCAGCAACCACATGGTGGCTCACAACCACCTGTAATGAGATCTGATGCCCTCTTCTGGTGTGTCTGAAGACAGCTACAGTGTACTTATATATAATAAATAAATAAATCTTTAAAAAAAAAAAGAAAGAAAGAAAGAAAGAAAGAAAGAAAGAAAGAAAGAAAGAAAGAAAGAAGAAGAAAGAAAGAAAGAAAGAAAGCAGGCTGAACAAGCTATGATGAGCAAGCCAGTAAGCAGCATCCCTCCATGACCTCTGCATCAGCTCCTGCCTCCATGTCCCTGCCCTGTTTGAATGCCTATCTTGATTTCTTTCATGTGACAATGAACAGTGATATAGAAGTGTAGGCCAAATACGCCCTTGCCTCCAAGCAACAGTAACCCTAAACTAAGACACAGAGCAGGCAGAGCAGACTGGCTTCAAGATCACAGAGATCATCCTGTTTCTGCCTCAGTACTGGGTTAAAGTTGTGTGTCACCGCATCCAGCTTTCTCTCATTTTATGAATACATTCATTTGCATTCCTTCCAGCCCATTTCCAAATGCTGCTGTGCCGTCTTGAACTTTTATTAATTCATAAATTCATTGTATACACATATGTAGATATAGTTATTGTGTGCTGTTATTGTGTGATATGAATTAATATTAGTAATAAAAGAACATGGTCAGGCTACCAAGGTAGGCAGATTATCTAGAAGTTGCCATCATTGAAACTGCTGAAGTGTGTGAATTTATTGCTATTCAATCAATTACAACCTTATTGAAAGACTTAAACATGGGACTGGAGAGATGTCTCAGGAGTTAAGAGCGCTGGCTGCTCTTTCAGAGGACCTGGGTTCAATTTCCAGCACCCACATGCCAGCTCACAAGTCTCTGTAGCTCCAGTTTCAGGGGATCTGACACCCTCACACAGACATACGTGCAGGCACAACACCAATGTACATAAAATAAAAATAATTTTTAAAAAATTATTTATTTTATTATATGAGTGCTCTACCTGCACATATACCTGCAAGCCAAAAGAGGGCATCAGATCTCACTATGGATGGTTGTGAGCCACCATGTAGTTGCTGGGAATTGAACTCAGGACCTCTAGAAGAACGGCCAGTGCTCTTAACCACTGAGCCATCTCTCCAGCCCCAAATAAAAAATAATTAAAAAAAAAAAGAATGACACAAACATGTTCATCTGTGTTTATATCACAGTGTGGCCTCCAGTTGGTGGCTCTGCACTTGGGGACAGACTGTGAGGGTTATAGCCTGCCCCCAGCCCCACTGTTCACTCAGCTTCCTGAGAGCAGATGCAATGTGACCAGCACGTCCTGCTTATGTCTCACCCTCCACACCAGCTTTCCTTGCCCGTTGCTATGTCTGCCCACCGTGACGGACTGCATCCCTCAGGGACTGTAAGCCAAAATAAACTCTTCCTCTCTCACGTGGTCTTTATCGGGATATTTTATCATAGCAACAGAGCAGAGACTGATACATCATCCATAGAGTGTTGAGAGAAAAGAAAACAAGGCTCCACTCTCCTAAGGGTGCTGAGTCCTTATGACGTCAGGAGAGGCTCTTCTAAAAGCTCCGAAGCACCATTCACAGTGAGAGGCCAAGGCCTGTGCCATTGTCTCCAGCCCAGAAACCCAACAACATGCAGCTGAGAAGTGGAGCCTTGTGAAGTAAGATAGAGCTGAGAGGCTGAGGTTCCCAAGCAGATGGTAACCATAGCTGTGACATAAGAAGCTATCTATCATCTTGGCCAGGCATAATGGAATGTGCCTTAACTCCCAGCCTGGGAAGCAGAGACCGAAGCTAGATATCTGTGAATTTGAGGCCAGCCTGGTTCTACATATTGAACAGGCATAGATACATAGAGAAACCCTGGGTCAAGAAGAGGAGGAGGAGGAGGAGGAGGAGGAGGAGGAGGAGGAGGAGGAGGAGCCACCTTCTCCCATGACAACACTGTGTGGTAGCAGCCACATGCCATCTTTGTTGTCCTGAGTCAGAGTCTAGTTAGCCCTGGCTGTCCTGAAACTCACTATGTAGAAGACCAGGCTGGCTTCAAGCTTACAGAGGTCCTCCTGCTTATCTCTCCTTAGTGCTGGGATAAAAGGTGTGCCCCATAATACCTAGTTCCCCATGTCATCGTGCAGATCAGCATCTCAGGCCTTGTGTCGGGGCATCTGAGGACACAATCAGGCTCCATGACACCGGAAGGGACAGACACACGTATCAAAGCATGGGAAACTAGCAGTGAACTTTACAATCCTGGACCCACAGAAAAAGTATTCTGACCCCATCCAAAACAAACTTTATATTATGAAGAACCCAAGATTTGAAACACACAAAACCTTCATTTTCTTTTATGCTTTCTGCAATATTTAAGTGTTTAAAATATAAAGAATAGGATGGGGAGAAAAGATGGCTCCATTGTTAAAAGCATTTCCTGTTCTTTTAAGAGGACTTGAATTCAGTTCTTAGCACCCACGAAAAGACTTGGTCCTAGCAGAGAACCTGCCAGAACCCAGCTGGGGTCCCCATGACTCTGCCATGGCTCTTTTGTCCTCCTCCAGCCACTCAGGGCTCTTCACAATGGGTGCCAGTCTCTGATGGAGTGAGTGGTGGGGGTGAAGAGGGGCCCTGGACAGGGCCACAGGGGTCTGGCCTCTTCTTTGCCTCTGAGGCTGTCAAAGAAAAGAGCAGTGACCAGGTTTATCCAGGGTCCATAAATAAGGCAGCCCTTGAGCTGGGAAGAAACACTTCAAGAGGGAAAAGGCCATGCTGTGTGCTGGGGTACGGGTTGGGGATGATGGGTGGGCCATCACTGGCCACCTGGAGGGAGGGAGAGTGGCCTCCAGCATCTGTCCTGTTCTTTAGGCTCAGGAGAGACGGTACTCCTCTGCAGAGGTCTCTGCAAACCATTTCTGTAACCCTCACTCCTGGGTGAGTAGGTACAGCCAGTAGGCTGTACTTCCAGGAAAAGACATAGGTCTTGGCGAGGCTTATAAGGGACATATTCTCCATGGCGTAACTGAGCCCTCCCCACAACAAGCTAAGGATTCTGCTCTGTGGGGAAAAACACGCATGGGGTCGACCGGAACACAACCTACACCCTCTCCAGAAATACAAAAGTCTTTATTGATTATTTTCCGTTAAAAAATAAAAATAAAAGCCCCCTGCTCTGAGGTGGGGGAACCTGTGGGCAAGAAATGTGCAAAGCTCTAGTCGTAAGACACGGGCAGAGGGTGACCTGAGCCGAGGCAGGCCAGAAGGGAATCTCGCTGATGTAGGCAGAGGCATATTCTGTAAACAGGAATAGGGGTTTCAGAGGGTGACCCTTGTCTCCTTGGAGGAAGTTCCAGGTGACCCCAGGCTCTGGGAAGAGGAAGAAGGAAGGCCCTTCTAGCAGGTGGAGCATGATTCCGCCCGCGGGGGGGCGGGGGGGGGGGTGTTTGCTCAACCTGAGATACAGTAAACTGAGGCTGGAAGGCAGAAAGCTGAGTCTAAGGGCCAAGCTGGCCACCCTGGTTCCCTCACTGCTCCTCAGGCCCATCGCCACCCAGAGCCTGTTCATAGGGACAGGGCTTGCGGCAGGGGCCAGCTGGCTCTGCACCCAGGGGCCCTGCCTGTGGTGCTTCCTCCTCTGCGCAGTCCCCCTGACCCTGCTCGCCCTCCACGTCACTCTCATCCGAGTTGTCCTCCTCCAGGTAGCGGTAGCCGCGGACTTTGTGCTGTGGCTTCGGAATGCGCGGCTGCCGCGGGAACAATCCTTGCTGCAACTTGTGTTCCATCCACAGGTATGAGGCTGCTGCTGCTACCAGGGTCACCAGCAACACTGCCAACTTGGCCTGGGAGCAAGGGAAAGGAGAGACACCACACTCCTTCAGGTTTTCCTTCTCCCCCACCTCCTGGCTCTCCCCTTCCCTGCCCCCTCACCCAGGATTTCCAAGGCAGTCTCTGAGGACAAGGCTCAAACCCCACACAGACTTTTAAGTCACCATATCTCAGCAGAGCTCAATTTCACAACCTAAAAGGAGCTAATCCCTTTGTTTCAGAGAAAACATGAAGGTCTGAGAAAGTCTAAAAGCAGGCCTGACTTCCCTGAACCACAGTGAAACTATTCCATTGCCCTAAACACAGTAGCACACAGGCAGGTTTGCATAGGGGCACCAGCCTCTAATCCCATGGCTTGAGAAGTGGGAGCAGGGGGGCTAAGAAGTCAAGGCCTGCTGGGGCTACATTTTGAGACTATGTGTGGGGGATAAAATGTAGCTATAGATACAGATACAGATATCGATATAGATACAGGTATATTGATATTCAGATCCACTGCAGGGAGGGCACAGTAAATCTTTCCAGTGTTTTTTCTTTTTGTCTTCAGTGTTGGGGTGAGCCATGCATGTTTATATGTACCAGGAAGGTGCTCACCCCTGAGCACACCTACTCCTCTCTTCAGACAGTTTGACTGTAACCCACAGCTCAGAAAGAAACACACAAATATTTTTGTATCTGTACTTTGTACTCTGATTCCTTGCTTTTTCAATTCATTTTGCTTTCTTACAAAAAAAAAAAAAAGTTGCAGCTGGGCGTGGTGGCGCACGCCTTTAATCCCAGCACTTGGGAGGCAGAGGCAGGCGGATTTCTGAGTTCAAGGCCAGCCTGGTCTACAAAGTGAGCTCCAGGACAGCCAGGGCTACACAGAGAAACCCTGTCTGGAAAAAACAAAAAACAAAAAACAAACAAACAAAAAAAAGTTGCACAAAGCTGGGCCTGTCAGTAGAGGCCTGTCAGTCGTCTCAGCCTGTCAGTACAGACCTGTCAGTTGTTTCAGCCTGTCAGTACAGGCCTGTCAGTCATCTCAGCCTGTCAGTACAGGCCTGTTATCTCAGCCTGTCAGTACAGGCCTGTCAGTCATCTCAGTCTGTCAGTACAGGCCTGTTATCTCAGCCTGTCAGTACAGGCCTGTCAGTCGTCTCAGCCTGTCAGTACAGGCCTGTCAGTCATCTCAGCCTGTCAGTACAGGCCTGTCATCTCAGCCTGTCAGTACAGGCCTGTCAGTCGTCTCAGCCTGTCAGTACAGGCCTGTCATCTCAGCCTGTCAGTACAGGCCTGTCAGTCGTCTCAGCCTGTCAGTACAGGCCTGTCAGTCATCTCAGCCTGTCAGTACAGGCCTGTCAGTCATCTCAGCCTGTCAGTACAGGCCTGTTATCTCAGCCTGTCAGTACAGGCCTGTCAGTCATCTCAGCCTGTCAGTATAGGCCTGTTATCTCAGCCTGTCAGTACAGGCCTGTCAGTCATCTCAGCCTGTCAGTACAGGCCTGTCATCTCAGCCTGTCAGTACAGACCTGTCAGTCATCTCAGCCTGTCAGTACAGGCCTGTCATCTCAGCCTGTCAGTACAGGCCTGTCAGTCATCTCAGCCTGTCAGTATAGGCCTGTTATCTCAGCCTGTCAGTACAGGCCTGTCAGTCATCTCAGCCTGTCAGTACAGGCCTGTCATCTCAGCCTGTCAGTACAGACCTGTCAGTCATCTCAGCCTGTCAGTACAGGCCTGTTATCTCAGCCTGTCAGTACAGGCCTGTCAGTCATCTCAGCCTGTCAGTACAGGCCTGTCATCTCAGCCTGTCAGTACAGACCTGTCAGTCATCTCAGCCTGTCAGTACAGGCCTGTTATCTCAGCCTGTCAGTACAGGCCTGTCAGTCATCTCAGTCTGTCAGTACAGGCCTGTTATCTCAGCCTGTCAGTACAGGCCTGTCAGTCGTCTCAGCCTGTCAGTACAGGCCTGTCAGTCATCTCAGCCTGTCAGTACAGGCCTGTCATCTCAGCCTGTCAGTACAGGCCTGTCAGTCGTCTCAGCCTGTCAGTACAGGCCTGTCATCTCAGCCTGTCAGTACAGGCCTGTCAGTCGTCTCAGCCTGTCAGTACAGGCCTGTCAGTCATCTCAGCCTGTCAGTACAGGCCTGTCAGTCATCTCAGCCTGTCAGTACAGGCCTGTTATCTCAGCCTGTCAGTACAGGCCTGTCAGTCATCTCAGCCTGTCAGTATAGGCCTGTTATCTCAGCCTGTCAGTACAGGCCTGTCAGTCATCTCAGCCTGTCAGTACAGGCCTGTCATCTCAGCCTGTCAGTACAGACCTGTCAGTCATCTCAGTCTGTCAGTACAGACCTGTCAGTCGTCTCAGCCCACAGAAGGCTGAGGTCAGTCTGGGCTACCTTTGAGATCCTGGCCCAATGATACAGAAAAATGGAACAAAAACATGTGAGAAGGACCTGCTAAAATTACAGGCTTGGGTTAGGAAAAGACTAGGAACCTCAGGTACACTGATAGGTAGCAAGAAAGACCCTGGCTCCCATATCCAGCACAGTCAGTAACAAACCAATACCTGAGCGGTGGTGGTGACCACCTTTAATCCCAGCACTCAGGAGGCAGAGGCAGGGGAATCTCTGTGAGTTCCAAGCCTGCTAGGTCTATACAGGGAGTTCCAGGCCAGCCAGGGATACCGTTTTGTTTAAAAACAAAACAAGCCCAGTATAATGGTGCATGCCTTTAATTCCAGCACTTGGGAGGCAGAGGCAAGTGGATCTCTGTGAGTTTGAGGCCAGCCTGGTCTACAGAGTTCCAGGACAGCCAGAGCTATATTGTCAAAACAAAACAAAACAATGTAAAAACATAGAAGAGCTCATTCCTATAGGAGCTGAAATGGGAGGCCCTGGGTGTCCATAAGTCCAGAAGCTAGTGTGCAGGTGATCCAACCACCCACAGCTCATCTGAGTGTGCCCACAGGACCGAGGCTAGCAGGTAAACAGTAACTGGGGTGCTGGGTTTACCCCATGGACTAAGGGGTCCCTGGTTCAGTGCTTGGCCTTTAGAAAGTACTGCATTTAGGAGGCTATGGAATCCGAGTCTGTTTCCCAGTGAGGCATGGATACCCAAACTCCACCCATCCTCACCTTCATGGGCAAGCTGGAGCCCAGGTACACAACAAAGATGGCCACGGCCTGCCACCAGTGATAGATGGTGAAGATGAAGTCCTGCCTCTCTTTGTCTTCATATAGGATGCCCAGGAGTGCTGCAGGTAAAGGCACAAAGCAGGTAAGGAACCCTGTACCAGTTGCATCTCAGTTCCTGAGCTTGAGCTAGGAAGACCAACAAGAGCTGTGTACCAATCCTCGCCTGGCCCCTACTGGAGACTTCTGTTACTACACTGTCGAGGTGCAAGGACCCTCCGCTGAGTCCTGTCTGCTTTTGACCCGTCACCCAGTGTGCCAAGCACTCAGGTTGCTGTTTCTCTACCTTGCCAGGGGCTCAGAAAATAGAAGGAATAGGCAGGAAATAGAAAGTGGGATATCTGGGAGGCAGAAAGAATTCTGGGATAGAGCCACTCTCAGGAGATCAGCCTGGGAAGATGTGAGCTACAGGACACATACATAGCACCTGAGCACAGGCCACCCCATGGCAGAATGCAGGTTATAATAAATGGGATATTTTACTTATGATCTAAAATATATAGATATTTTAGTTATGATCAGAGTAGAGCCTAGCTATATGGCCAAGGTATTTGTAAATATATTTTGAGTCTGAGTCTTATTTCTGAGAGCATGGAGCTGGGAGGCAGAACCAGAGCCTAACTCCTATACATTTCAGCAACTAACTTTTCACAAGCCACGCCTGGGGGCGGGGGCTGGTTTCCTGGGGGATCACCTCAAGGTGGTAGAGAAACAGCAACTGGAGCTGAGACTCCGGAGCTCAGGACTGCAAAAAGTAAAGGTTCAAAGGTCACATTAAGGGTGATTTCAGGAAAACGACTGAAATCTCCAAAGCTGGCCCAACTTTGAAAAGAGTTACACAGGTTGTCTTCTGGATTAAAAGCTCTGAAGTATGAAGATTGCACAGCCCTGGCTGACCCTTGCTAAGCTTAGTCCAGCTCAGAGCATGAACACGACCATCATGTGACTTGGGGAGGTGGGGGCACTTGAAACAGCATCAGATCATGAGCATCAGTGCCAGTAAAGACAACCTACACAGCTGCACTCACGTGTGCCAGCTGCCTGTCACCGACACAAACCCATCTCACACATGTCCAGGGAGCCCCACGCAGCTGAAGCCTGGCCTACCATAGCTTCTTTTCTCAGGGTCTCACTCCAGCTGCCCAGGTTTGAGCATGGATTCTGAGGCTGAGCAAGCTGGGTTTGGACTGTACCTGGATCCTCGTTACAAACAAAAATCCATCCAGGTATGAAAGCACACCTTAGTTCCAGAATGGGGGAGACTCAAGCAGACTGATCTCTGTGAGTTTGGGGCCAGCCTGGTCTACATAGCAATTTCTAGGCCAAACAAGGATATATACAAAGGCCATGTCAAAAAACAAAAACAAAAAACAAAAAAAGGGAAAAGAAAGAAAGAAGAAGAGAGAAAAAGAAGAGCAAATGAGGTGGCTTAGTGGGTAAAAGGCACCTGTCACCAAGCCTAACCTTCCTGTGTTCAATCCCCAGGACATATGTGGTAGAAAATCGACTTCCACTAACTATCCTCTGGACTCCACGTTCATGCCATGACACCTCACTCCCACATTCATACACATATACATTATAAATAAATAAATAATATTAATTTTTAAGTTTTGGGAGGAAGAGGCAGGCAGATATCTGAGTTTGAGGCTAGCCTGGTCTACAGAACTTGTTCTAAGACAGCCAAGGCTACCCAGAAACTCTGTCTAAAAAAAAAAAAAGCAAGCTGGAGAGATGGCTCAGAAGTTAAGAGCACTGACTACTCTTCCAAAGGTCCTGAGTTCAAATCCCAGCAACCATATGGTGGCTCACAACCATCCGTAATGAGATCTGATGCCCTCTTCTGGTGTGTCTGAAGACAGCTACAGTGTACTTACATATAATAAATAAACAAATCTTTTTAAAGAATTAACTAAAAAGAAAAAAGGAGAATAGGGGGCTGAGGTAATTCCAGCACTCAGGGATCTAAGATAGAATCAAACTTGTTTAAAGTCAGCCTGAGCTACATGGTGAGTCCATGCCAGCCTGGGCTACAGTGTAAGGCTTTATCTCAAAACATATAATTGAAGAAGAAGGAAAAAGGCTGAGCGTGGTGGCATATGACTTTGATTCTAGCACTTGGGAGGTAGAAACATGTGAATCTCTATGAGTTCAAGGACAATCTGGAATCTATATGGTGAATGCCAGACTAGCTGAGGCTACATAGTGAGACCCTGAGAAATAGAAACAGAAAAGAAAGAGTCCAATTCTGCACCTACACCCTGGAGGACCGACAAGCACCTGGCACCCTCTCCCTCCCTGGAGCCTCAAACTCAGGATCTGCTTCCCATGCTCAGAAATTACGCTAACATATCCCTGAGTGCTGGTGTGTGTTTCTATATACTCTCCCCAGGTCTCTTCACTGAGCCCACACCCACCCGTGTATTCACAAGACTTCACATGTATACCCCTCAGTGTGATGCCCACCTGCTTACAACATGGAACTTCTACGTCCTTCAAGAGTATCCATGGGACTTCTCCAACCATCTCTACAGTGTCCACAGAAGTCTTTTCACCCCAGACTAGGCCAAGCAATCTCTACCTGCCTCGACTGTGTCCACAGAACCCACAGGATGCTAACAGTTCTGAACTACCTAGAGATGATCACAGCCTGCCTCTCCCCCACCTCAGGCGTGCCAGTTCCTAAGGCTGTACTCACTGCTAAGTCCGGTCTTGTTGAGGGCACTGCCCACACCCCAGAGGGCAGCCACGAAGTAAAAGATCCAACTGTGCTGGAGGACCCGAGGAGCAGGAGCCCAGAAAAAGAGGCTAAGGGTGAGCAGTAGGTGCAGTCCTGCCCCAGCCACGAGCGGGACGGAGCGAGGCAGCCACAGTCCCAGCAGCCCCAGAACCGAGGAGGCTGAGGCACCCAGGCTGTAAGCTATGAGCAGGTATGCCAGTCGCTCCAGCCCCATGGAGCACACGCCGTAGCCCTAAAGAGGAGAGCACAAGGAGGCCGGTTGGTCCCAAGCCCTTCCCACACCAGACGCTGTTTTAGTTCACACCTGTCCTCTCTGGGTCTCCTGGTATTAACTCCCTCTAAGGCTGGTAGAAAGGGTGAAAGCATCTCCATTCTAACTACAAAAAGTTGAAAAATGACTTGTTCATGGTAAAAGACAATGGGGCGGAGAGAGGGAAGAGAAAGAGGGAGGGGAATAATTCGGGATATACTTGTACATATTTATACATGTATATGCTGTGTATCTGAAATTCAAGTTTAGCCAGACATCTTGTCTGTTCTTACCAGGGCGAAACCAGTGCAGGCAAAGAGCACCTCAAAGCCACTGTAGATAAAGAAGGGCACCAGATGGCGTAAGCGAAAGTCACGCACGTGTTTGAAGGGCAGCTGGAAGATGTTGCCCCAGCCCACACTGCGCAGGTCGATCTCTTCCGTGGGCCGGTAAGCGGCTCCACACAGGCCCAGCACCTGCAGAAAGCAGAAGTGAAGGGACTATAACAGGCATCCCGCCCTAGACACACCCACAGCTCTCAACTCGAGACTCCGCCCCGGACACGCCCACACTTCTACTCTGGACAGTAACCCTATGCCAGGAGTGGTGGCCTAGCAGAAGCAGAGGCAAGAGGATTTCGGTGAGTTCTAGGTCATCCTGGTCTACATAGAGAGTTCCAGGACAGCCAGGACTACAAAGAAAGACCCTACCTCAAAAAAAAAAAAAAAAAAAAAAAAACAGAAAAATGAGCTGCAGTCCCGAGGCACCGCCCCAATACACCTACAAGTCTCAGTTTAAATTGTGGCGTACCGCAGGGCTTTAACCCAAGGCTCCGCCCCAGACACGTCCAGAGGCCTTCCTCTTGGCACACCCGTAACCCCGCCTAAAGTCTCTCCTCCCAGCTCCGGTCCCTAAGAGTTTTAGCTCTGCCTCCCAGGACTGCCCTCAATCCTGAGACACACTTGCCATCCCCGTGAGACCCGTTCCTTCTTTGTCTGTTTCCTATAGCCTTGGAGATCCCAACTCAACCTTAGTGTACAGGCGTCCGCCCTGCAACCAGAACTCAGTCCTGATTCTTAGGCTGCTAGCCTGAAACTCCGACCTGCCCACGCACAAGAGCTTACAGGGAAAGAACCCCTTGGTCCCACCACCTCCTCACCACCAACCCAAGCCTCACCAACAGCATGGCCAAGAAGGCCACCGCCATGAGCACGCTCTCTACAACAATAAGGTTTTTGCTGCGCGGCAGCGTCCGAAGGACCGTCTTGTTGAAGCCATTCAGAATGCCTTGGCTCTTAGTACCTGGGAAAAGTGGGTGGAGACACTGCTAGACTATACTGCAGCCAGGCCACAGTGAAGGTGGGGTGTAAGGGCAGGTAAAAATTCTTCCAGCAATCTCCTTTGGGGTGGCAGTTTGTGAACGGGGCACCACCCACTTCCCACCTCCATGCATGCAGCCCTGAAAGCTGAAGGGGCGGACCTAGTGTCTGCTGGGTGACTGAGTGTGAACAGGGAAGCAAGCTTCCGAGGTCCCACCCCTCCCCTGGACTGACCGCAGCTTTGCACGTTGAACAGTGTGTGGTTCAGGTCATACAGGTAGTTGTTGAGGAAGTAAATCATTGGCAGCTGGGCACACGCGAAGCTCAACTGTGGGTGGGAGGGTAGCTGGGGGTCAGAGCTCAGGAGGAGAACCAGACGGGAAGTGAGATCTAGAGAGGAGTTTGGACATGGCCTCTGGTGGTGGGGAGCAGAAGCTCTCCCACCTTCTGGGGACAGCCCAGAGTAGTAATGGGGTGCCCATGGCAGGAGAACTTCCTCCTGAGCATTGTGGATAGGGAAGAGGTCTCTCTCCATCACTAGAGGTAAGAGAGCAAAGTTAGGCTCAGGAAGGCTGAGAAGACAGTGGACTAGCCTGTAATATATGGACTTTGGACTATCCTCCTCTTCCCTCCTCCCCCGGGGTTTCCTGTAGCACTTACGTGGAAGAAGCTATAGAAGATGGCCTGGAAAACCAGGAGATAGGGCGCGTGGGAGCCTCGTGGTGGGCGCTGCTGAGGTCCCTGCTCATCTTGCTCCTTGTAGTGGGAGTATTCATAGTACTTCTGGGACATCCTGGAGTACAGAGAGTGAGGGCTTTCCCCAGCCTGCCCTCTGCCACACTTCTTCCTACAACTACAACTACAGGCTAGCCAACTTCACAGGGGAAACCGAGGCCCAGCAGAGTAAAAGGTTTGCCTAAAGTCCCTTAGCTAAAGTTAGCAAAGAAGTAAATATTCGGCCAGTTCTCCAGCCTCTGCTTCACTGCCACCAGGCTTACCTGGTAATATAGTTGCCCATGGAGGCCCACAGAGGCACAATGGCCATGCCGAGAGCTACAGCAGAGGGCACCAGCGTGTAGTAGCGTTCCCAGTAGTTGGTAGAGACAAAGAGGGCATAGATGCCCACAGCCAAGAACATCATCCACTTGGTACCAAAAAACCTGTTCAGAGGGAGGGACATTAGTACCACAGGTCTAGGGATTTTTGTGGCCTGAAACCATCAGGGCCTTGGGTCCCAGTTCCTAAGGCCATGGGAGGTCAGAGCCACAGGCTTCTCACAGTCACTGTTAGGATATAAGATAAGAGGGCAGGCCCGGAAAGATCACTCACTCAGTGAGATGCTTGCTGAACACACAATCTCCTGCGTTGCATCCCCAAGGCAGGTGCACTGCATGCATTTGTAATCCCAGCACTGGGGAAATGCTGATAGGCAGATACTGGGGTTCACTAGTCAGCCAGCCTAGCCTAAGGGACCACAAGCCTGGAGTTCCAGTGAGGGGCCCCGCCTCAAAGAAACAAAATACGATGGACCTCTGGCCTCCACATATACCAACACACACACACAGTGTAATTTAAAAAATAAGGTAGGGGCTGGAGAGAGGGCTCAGTGGTTAAGAATGCTAGAGCACTGGCTGTTCTTCCAAAGGACTCAGTTCTGATTCCCAGCGCCCATATGATGGCTCACAACTGGATTGAACTGCCCTTTCAAGGGATCAAACACCTCTTCCTGCCTCCAGGGGCACCAAGCATACACAGGTATAGGCAGACAAAACACTCATACACATAAAAATAGAGATAAGATAAAAAAAATAAATCTTTACCAAAATAATGTTGGAAGATCAAGAAAGACACTTGGTGCTGACCTCTGGCCTCCACATGTCTGCACAGGCATGCACACACATACACACGTTTATCACACTCCAACATTTTGTTAATCCTTTTTTATTTTCTACTTTAAGACAGAGTCTTATTCTATAGCCTTAGCTGGCCTGGAGCTTGGTGTGTAGACCAGACTGAACTCCTAGTTATCCACCTGCCTTATTTTTCATTGCTGGGATAATTGCTGCTAGCACACCTGGCTGAGTATTTTATAATCCTTAAGAAAAGACAAGAGCCAGGTGTGGTGGCGCACGCCTTTAGTTCCAGCACTCGGGAGGCAGAGGCAGGCAGATTTCTGAGTTCAAGACCAGCCTGGTCTACAAAGTGAGTTCCAGGACAGCCAGGGCTATACAAAGAAACCCTGTCTCGAAAAAAAAAAAAGGAAGAAAGAAAGAAAGAAAGAAGAAAAGACAAGGCCCTAAAGCTCAAAGCACACATCACATTCCACACAATAATGGTGGGAGACTTCAACACCCCACTCTCAGCAATTGACAGATCATGGAAATATAAACTAAACAGAGACACAGTGAAACTAACACAAGTTATGAACCAAATGGATCTAACAGATATTTATAGAACATTTCACCCTAAAGCAAAAGAATATACCATCTTCTTAGCACTTCAGGGTACCTTCTCCAAAATTGACCATATAACTGGTCACAAAACAAGCCTCAACAGACACAAGAAGACTGAAATAATTCCATGCTCTCTATCAGGTCACCACGGACTAAGGCTGGTCTTCAATACCAACAAAAACAACGGAAAGCACACATACACATGGAAGCTGAACAACACTCTACTCAATGATAACTTGGTCAAGGAAGAAAGAAAGAAAGAAATTAAAGGCTTTTTTTTTTTAAAGAATTTAATGAAAATTAAGACACATTATACCAAAACTTATGGGACACAATAAAAGCAATGGTAAGAGAAAAACTCATAGCTCTAAGTGCCCCCCAAAAGAAACTGAAGAGAGCTTACACTAACAACTTGACAGCACACCTGAAAGCTCTAGAACAAAAAGAAGCAAATATGCCCAAGAGGAGTAGATGGCAGGAAATAATCAAACTCAGGGCTGAAATCAACCAAATAGAAACAAAAAGAACTATACAAAGAATCAACAAAACCAGGAGCTGGTTCTTTGAGAAAATCAACAAGATAGATAAACCCTTAGCCAGACTAACCAGAGGGCACAGAGACAGTATCCAAATTAATAAAATCAGAAATGAAAAGGGAGACATATAAAATATATCTTAAAAGAATTATTCTGGGGACTGGTGAGATGGCTCAGTGGGTAAGAGCACCCGACTGCTCTTCCGAAGGTCCAGAGTTCAAATCCCAGCAACCACATGGTGGCTCACAACCATCCGTAACAGGATCTGGCGCCCTCTTCTGGAGTGTCTGAAGACAGCTACAGTGTACTTACATATAATAAATAAATAAATCTTTAAAAAAAAAGAATTATTCTATTTGTTGAATATTAACAGTTGAAGATATTAAGGTCGCGTTCTACAAACATCATGGAAATATTGATAAGTTTTCTCACTGTGCGTGAAATTAGTGATTTCTTAATATCTAACTTCAAAGAGTTTTTGCTATTTTAAAATTTTAAAAATATATTTACTGATAAAATCATTTCTCTCCTAGAAACACTGATAATCTTTTTCTAAGCAAACTGATTGTTAGGCAATATACACAGATATAATAATGCATTTTAAATACTCTCTCACTATCTCAGGTGGTATCATACAAGGGCTTTTAAATATATTTCCTTTTTTTTTAGGATTTATTCATTATTTGTGTAAGTACACTGTAGCTGTCTTCAGACACACCAGAAAAGGGCATCAGATCTCATTACAGATGGTTATGAGCCACCATGCGGTTGCTGGAATTTGAACTCGGGACTTTTGGAAGTGTAGTCAGTGATCTTAACTGCTGAGCCATCTCTCCAGCCCCTAAATATATATCTTTTTCTTTTCTTTTCTTTTCTTTTCTTTTTTTTTTTTTTCTTTTTTTTTTTTTTTTTTTGGTTTTTCGAGACAGGGTTTCTCCGTGTAGCCCTGGCTGTCCTGGAACTCACTCTGTAGACCAGGCTGGCCTCGAACTCAGAAATCCGCCAGCCTCTACCTCCCAAGTGTTGGGATTAAAGGCGTGTGCCACCACCACCACCCGGCGACTTTCAGCTAAATCTTAAACCTACAGGCTACGCCCTTCAACTTTGTGAGGAAAGATTGTTTCATGACTAAAGTAAGAGCAGCTACCCTGGCTGTGTGATGGAACAAAATAAGACTTTACTCTTATCATTAGAGGTGGTCAATTTTAAGAGGTATAAAGCCAGCCAGCGTGGTAACAGCCGGCAGTCCCAGCACTCAGGAGGCTGAACTAGAAGAATCCTGAGGGTCAGCTGGGGCTCCTGGGTGAGAGCCTGCGTGCAGGTTAGTTAATGGTCAATTTGACACACAAACTGGAGTCACTTGGGAAGAGTGAATCTCTGCTGAGTCAATGCCCCTAACATATTAGCCTGTAAGGAAGCAAGCCTATGGCGAATTTTCTAGATTGCTTCTGGATGTAGAGGGGGGGACCACTTAGGTGGTGCCACCTCTAGGGTGGTAGACCTGGGTTCTATACGAAAGCAGGCTGAGCAAGCCATGGGGAGCAAGCCAGTAAGTAGCATTCCTCCATGGCTTCTGCATCCACTCCTGCCTCCAAGTTCCTACCTGGTTGAGTTCCTGCCCTGACTTCCCTGGATGATGGACTACAAGCTATCATGTGAAATAAACCCTTCCTTCCCAATCTACCCATTTCAGGAGTCTCATCAGGCTGTGGAGGATTTCTGCAATGGCCCGCATGTGCATATGCACCCTAGAGCTCCAGCCTGACCAACCTGAGCCTCTGCAGCTAAGTCCTTTTCTGTGAGACCTTTTCTTTCAACATAGTCATGGCTCACTGGGCTGAGAACCTGAGCTGTGCTGGGGGTTTCAAGGCTGTAGCCCAGGAAGTCACAGTTTGTCTGGTAGGATGCCAGAGTCCCCACGAAACCAAATGTGCAGGTGGGGGGGGGTGCGGGGGGGATCTCTTGGTTCCTCCTCTATAGCTGGGATTTCCCCTTTTCCTTCTCACTCTCCCAAACAAGCAAGGCCTCTCTGCAGTTCGCCTCAGTCCAAAATAGGAGGGCAGCAGATGGCCTTATGATTCAACAGTCTCTGCACCCCACAAAGTCGGGGGGGGGGTGGAAACAGAAGCTTGGCACCTGATGAGCACAGGTGTGTAGAGCAGGGCAGCGATAGGCGTCACGTTGATACCCATCAGCATCTTGCTATCGATGTCCGGCAGCCCCATGTTGCCATACTTCACCTCTCTGTAGGTCTCATCATAGTGCAGGATCAGTTGCATCTGCAGGAGGCCTGGGACAGGGAGCATCATAGAGAGCTCTAATCAGTCTGGCTCAGAACAACTAAACAAGCTCACCACAAGGCTGGCAGGGCGCCGAGTCACCTAAGCGACCCTTTCCTATATTCATCAGGACCAGGATAAGAACAAGACTCCCGTTCCCAGCCACCCGCACCTAGTCTCTGGCTGGGTTATGGGCACACTGGCTTGTGGCACACCCCGCCTCCCAGTCCCAAGTGCACGCCACAGCAACAGCAGATCTGACCCGGGAAGTGAAAGGGGAAGGAGGCCAGCTAGCCGCAAGGTTTCTCTTTCCAAGCTCGGGAGTGGAGGGGGAGGGGAAGCAGACCGCCAGCAGGATTCGTGTGTCCTCCCTACCCAGGTAGACGCCGTAAGTAAGGGTGCCACCCGTGCTGGCCGCCAGCACGTTCTTGACCACTCCGAGGCGCTTGCGGCGGTAGTAGCGGCGCTCTTCCTCCTCCTCATTGTAGTTGGGGTACGCACCCACGAGTTCGTCCAACTGCGGGCCGATCACTAATCACATGTTGGCTCCCGGGTCGGACTCCAGACCCTATCCCGGCTTCCAGGAGCTCAGGTTTCCCATCCAGGGTCCTAGTCCCCATCCCAGGGCCCCCGCACCCCACTCGGGGTGTCAGTCCACAATTCTGGATCCCTGTCCCCCAGACCCAGAGACCTAGTCTCTTCTCTAAATCCCTGCTCCCCACTCCGGGTTCCAGTTTTCCACTCAGAGCCCCATCCCCTATTCCAGAGTGTGTTCCTACTCTGAGACCCTGGTCCCCAGTCTGGAGCCCCGCCCCTCATCCTAGGACACAGGGGGCCTCCCATCCCAGGGACTTTCCCTCCCGGGTGCCCCGCGGGGCAGTCGGTCCGGTGTCCCATTGTGTTTCCCTGCCCTGCTCACGGGAGCCTCTGGCCCATCAGGAACTCCGAGCCGGTCTTCATCCCCTTGAGGACCCGCGGCCCCGGCCACAGGGTAGAGCGGAGGCTCCACCTCCATGACCAGATCCAGATCAAGGGCTTGCAGTTCTGGGCACCAGCAGCTGGTTGGGACTTCCTTCATCAGAGACCGCCCTGTCTAGAAGGCCCCACCCCGTGGGCCGCCTCCTCCTAGTATATCCATGGTGTGTGTGTGTGTGTGTGTGTGTGTGTGTGTGTGTATGTGTGTGTGGTATGTGTGTGTGGTATATATGTGGTGCATGTGTGTGCATGCGTGTGTGATTTTTGTGTTTGTTTATGTGTGTGTGGTGTATGTGTATGTGTGTGCAGTCTGTAGTGTGATGTGTGTGTGTGGTTTTTATGTTCTGTGGTTTGTGTGTGGTGTGTAATGTATGGTGTATATAGTATGTGTATGTGATGTGTGTGGTGTATGTGTATGTGTGTAGTGTGGTTTGTGTGTGTATGTGTGTTGTGTGCTTGTTTTATGTGTGTGTACAGTGTGTATGTATGGTGTATGTAGTATGTGTGTGGTATACGTGTATGTGTGCAGTCTGTAATGTGTGGTTAGTGTGTGTATGTGGTATGGTTTGTCTGTGTGGCATGTCTGTATGGTGTATGTGTATATGTTTGTGGTTTGTATGTAGCTTCTGTATGTGTGGTGTGTGTAGGTGTAGTGTGTGGTTATGTATGATGTATGTGTTATAAATAGTGTGTGGTATGTAGTATGGTGTAGTGTGTGTACTGTGTAGCATGTTGTAGTATATAGAGTATATGTGATATAGATGTGGTATATGTGTGTGTGTGTGTGTAATGTGTGGAGTATATGTGGTATGGATGTGGGGTGTGTGTGTGTAATGTGTGAAGTATATGTGGTATGGATGTGGTGTGTGTGTGTGTGTGTGTGTGTGTGTGTGTGTGTGTGTGTGTGTGCTATTGCAAGTGTATGCATCTTGGAACCCAGCCCGAGGGAAAATGCTTGTTCCAGTCTCAGGTCAGCCATTACATGACTTTGTGACTAAAGAAGCCAATTTTGCCAGGCATGGTGGTGCATGCCTTTAGTCCAAGCACTTGGGAGGCAAAGGCAGGCGGATTTCTGAGTTCGAGGCCAGCCTGGTCTACAGAGTGAGTTCCAGGACAGCCAGGGCTACACAGAGAAACCCTGTCTCGAAAAACCAAAAAGAAGAAGGAGGAGGAGGAGGAGAAGAAGCAGCAGCCAATTCCACTTCTCCATCCCCAGTTTACTCATGCATACAATAGCGTGTGCCCTCCTGTAGAGTATCAGTAAGTACATAAATGTGAAAATGAACAGGTGAGTGGATGAAGGACGAGGTGACAAGGAAGGGTCACTGGGGAGTCTAGGGGCTGAGGTGTGGGGACAAGTTAAATTTGCAGAGGTTCCGGACTTTTGTCTGGCAGGACTGTCTCCAGAAGACAGAGGGCACTGCTGTGGTGAAGCAGAAGGTGGGCTCTTGCGGCTCTATGAAGGGAGCAAAGGCAGCATGTAGCACAGTTGGTCGGGTGCTTCCTGTCATGGGCAGAGTCCTGGGGTGATCCTGGGGTGGTCATGGCTGTGCACACCTGTAAGTCCAACATACAAGAAGTGGAGAAAAGAGACCCGGTATTCAAAGAGTCATCTTGCTACATCTCAAGTTTGAAATTTGAAGTGAATACATGAGATACTGTCTTAAAAATAAAAGTAAAAGAACAGAGAGAGGGTGTTGCCATCATCTGGGGCATGGAAGACACAGGACAGGAGGGATACAGTGGACACTAGGAAGCTCTGAAGCTGTGTGGCTGCAGAGTGGACACCAGTGTTTACAGTCTCATGTGGTGGCTGTGGTGAGCCTGTGGCTGAGTGATCATAGTGTTGGGAATGGCAGTAGACTTTGAGACCCTGAGAGGATGCAATCCTATAGGATAAAGGGGGCAGGTGAGGCGTAATGAGAAGAGAGCAGCTGGCATGGGGGGGGTACCACAGTGAGTGGGCTCAGTGGGCACTGAGTGGAAAGGGCAGGGTGGTATGTGTGTGTGGGTATGTGTGAGTGTGTGTGGGTGTGTGTGAGTGTGTGTGAGATGTGTCTGTGTGTGTGTGTGTGTGCGTGTGTGTGATGTATCTGTGTGTGTGATGTACCTATGTGTGTGTGTGATGTGCCTGTATGTGTGATATGTCTATGTGTGTGGTGTGCCTCTGTGTGTGTGTAATGTGTCTGGGTGTGTGAGATGTTTCTATGTGTGTGTGGTGTGTGTGTGATGTGTCTATGAGTGTGTATGATATGTCTCTGTGTGTGATGTGTCTATGTGTGTGTGCGCACTTGATATGTAGTGTATGTGGTACATATTTATGTATGATGTATGTGTGTGTGTGATGTATGTATGTATGTGTGATATGTGTATTGTGTATATGTATGTATATGTATGTATATGTATGTTTATTTTACATGTAGCATTTGTGGCATGTATGGTATATGTGTATAGTGCATGTATGTGCATGTTGTATAGTATGTTTGTGTGTGTGATATGTGTGGTTTGCGATATGTGAATGCTCTGAAAGAGGCTGAGAGGAAGCACCCAAAAGAAGCCCCACCCCCTCAGGAATGCACCCTTCAATCACATTGGCTCAGGTCTCTGTGTACCAGAGCAGAGGCCAGAATCATGTCCCTAATGTCTGTGCCCTTTTCCCAGTCAGCCACTGATTTAAGAACAGAAATTGGGGCCAAAAACATGGCTCAACTAGTAGAAAACATGGCTCAACTAGTAGAAATGCTTTCTGTTTAATTTGACTACCCGAGTTCAACCCTAGAGCACCGCATAGTGGAAGAAGAGAACGATTTCTGTGGGTTGTCTTCTGACCTCCATAGCATGAGGTGGCATTTGTACACACATGTACATACATACACTTAGGTGGACTGTAAAAAATGTGTCAGATGAGGGAGGTCACCTGGGTAGACATCTACTATGATTTGCAGAACAGAGAACTTGACAAGGCTTCTATCTCTGCCACCTCTAGTTAGACCATGACAATTTGAGGTGACGGCATTTCCCAATGCCTTCTCTACAATAATATTTCATGCTTTGGTGTTTTTTTATTGGCTTGGTTTAGTTTTTCGAGGCAGGGTTTCTCTGTGTAGCTCTGGCTGTCCTAGAACTCACTCTGTAGACCAGGCTGGCATTGAACTCACAGAGATCCACCTGCCTCTGCCTCCCAAGTGTGGTGATCAAAGGCGTGCGCCACCAACACCCTGCTACATGTCATGTTTTTAAATTCTTAGGACAGTAATCAGTATCCGTCACAGGAAGAAAAGCGGAAATGGTCCGTGGCAGCTCATACCTGTGAGCCCAGACGCCCATCCTGGGGAACTGTTCTAGCTTCTTTCCTCTGTGATCACACAGTTGAGAGAAGAAAGGGGTTTATTCAGCTTATAATTCCAGGTCCTATCCATCACTGAGTGAAAAAAAAAAGGCAGGATGGAGACAGGAACTAGAGGGCAAGGTTTCTCATGGCACCTTCTGACCAAGGGAACCACTTCACAGCTAAAGAAACACAGCTAAAGAGACCATGGGGGGTTGTTGAGGTTGGTCTGTCGCTATGCGCCACAATGCTAAATTCTATACTGAAGGTCTAGGTCCACAGTGAATTCTCACAGTTACCAGCTTTTGTTGTGCAAATCTTGTTCCTTAAGTTAAAACTTCTGGTTAAATTAAGCCATAAAAATGGCTACAGCCACTGTCCTGGACACCATTGGCGAGCAGCAGCCATGGCCCTGCACTTCCCCATGGCCAGGGGCTTCAACAAGGCCCACACGCCAGCCAACTAAGGTCCAGATGGATCCGTGGGAGCCTCACCAAGCACACCAAGCTCTTGCGTGACATGATCCAGGAAGTGTGCGGATTCGCACCCTACATACAAGCAGCACCAAGTCATGGAGTTGCCCAAGATGTCCAAGGACAAGTGTGCGCGTGCATTCAAGTTCATCTAGAAGAGGGTGGGCACACACATCTGCGCCAAGGGGAAGCGAGAGGAACTGAGCAATGTGATGGCAACTGTGAGGAAGGTGGCAGCCAGGAAGGACTGATGAACCAAGTCTCCCCCAATGATTGATCTAGTACCAAAGAGGAAAAAAAAAGAAAGAAAAGGAGAGAAAATGGCTGCAGCCAACTACTGGAGGGATTTGAACCAGGTGGGCCTTTTTTTTTTTTTTTGGTTTTTCGAGACAGGGTTTCTCTATATAGCCCTGGCTGGCCTGGAACTCACTTTGTAGACCAGGCTGGCCTCGAACTCAGAAATCCGCCTGCCTCTACCTCCTGAGTGCTGGGATTAAAGGCATGCGCCACCACGCCCGGCTTTAGGCGGGCTTTTGAGTTACCTGGCTGAGAAAGAGAGGAAGAGGAGGAAAGAGAAGGCAGCAAGTAACTGGGGTACACCACTGAGGAGGTAGGCAGGCCAGCAGTAGAAAAGTAAATTAGGGGTGACCCTCCCCCCAGTAATTGTCAAAGACAGATAAAATAACTATAGTCTGGGTCTCGTTTATTTGTAAACTAGTTGGGGATTAGCTCCAACTGCGTGTACTACAGAGGATGCTGCTCCCTGCTCTCTGCTCCCAGGCCCACGCTCGGCTGGCTTTCTTACACAGCCTAGGATTGCCTGCCCAGGGTATGGTGTCCCCCACAATGAGCTGGCCCTCCTATACCAATTAACAACCCAGGTCATCCTCCACAGACAGGGCCACAGGCTAGTAGTATCATTTCTTCAGCTGATGCTCTCCTCTTAAGTGCTGTATCTTGCTGACAATGATGTGCCTGAATCCCAGGGAATACCACCTCAAATCCCTTGTCCTAGAAATTTGGAATTCCCATGGCCTTATCTGAGGCTGTTCCTGAGTTGAGACAAATTTAACCCCTGAACTTTAAGAAAAGTCCCCGACAGCCCCCTGATATGAAGGAGACTCTTTGAATCCTTTAACACCCCTCTTGCTTACTAGAATCTCTTGCCAGATGAGCCCCTTATTGCTGTGTGGCCTCAGACCAGTGGCTGACCCTCTCTGGGCCTAGTTTCTGGCTGAGCACTCCAAGCCCAGCTCCAGCTCAGCCCGACATGACAGCGCCGCTCTGCCTGTGCATCTGTCTGGCTCAGTTCCAGACAGTAACACAGCAGAGCTGTCACATGCTGATCCACGTGACAAGCGGCGGCTGGGGGCTCCATCCCACACAGAAGACAAGGCTCTCAGTGGCCCCTCAGCTCTACACCTTACCCCAGCTAGCTGAATCCTGCGGGTCTGCCAGCAGGTCGTGGGTCTCCAGGCCTCTCTTGTCCTCCCAGGTAGGCTGGGGAGTGGGGTGAGGCGGTGAAGAGCATCTCCCAGGTGCAAGGTCGGCACAGAGGCCCTGGCCAGCAACCTCCCGGCTGGCCCAGGGCACCTGCGGGAAAAGACACTGAACATGGCCCAGGGCAGAGATACGAAGGATGTTTCTCTCTCCATCACACACACATGTAATCCAATCGCCAGCCTGTCTGCCCCAGCAGCTGCTCAGAGTCATCCCCCTTTGTGCTGGCTCCCACAGGTGTCCCTGGAGTAGAGCCAGGCACAGCTCTGCACCTGCAGAGAAGCGGGACCCCAGGGGCCACCTCAGCAACACAGGGTGGCAGGCAGAGGGGATGTCTTTGGGGAGAGACATCCCCAGCTCTATAGTCATAAGTTACCACGGACATCCTACGTGGCCAAACCCTGTCCCTTCACAGATCCCGTTTTCTCATTGTAAAATGTGAGGTTTGGAGGTGACAAATCTGTGAGTGGGCTTCAGCTGGAGGTAGATCGAGGGTCACAGGCAGGCAGAGGCCGGGGCTTCAGCTGGCAGAGCCTGGTCCTTAGACCATATTTTTGGACTCTGGGTCTGGCCTTTCCTTTTAACAGATGGAGAGTAGCCAAGGCTAGGCGGGGTGTACAGTCTTTCTTGATATTCCAGGCCTCTTTGTTCCCCCCTTCACATTGAAGTTCCTAGGCTACAAATGCTCCTACCTCAGCCCTCCCTTCCTCCCCATCCGCTATCCCCAATCAATGCTCAGAACTGCTGTGCAACTCTAAGCTGGGTGCCTTTCTCTGGGCCCTGCCTCCTTTTCTGCGGTCTGAGAGAATATCTCTAAACCTCTATGAGATAGACGTTGTGGTAAAATCCCAGCTAACAGCTTCCACCTGGCCTGGAGCCAAGGTCAGGCACTAGGCCAGGGCGCCCCGCCCCAGGGGCAGGCATTGTTGGACCTTGCATAAGGGCAGAGTGCCAGACAGAGCCGGACAGCCAGGAAGCAGTGCAGCTTGGCGAAGCCGCAGGTACCGTATCCCGGGAAGATGGGAGTAGAACTGTTAGTGATCTCTTCCAGCTCCTCTGGGGTGCCAGGCTTCCTGTCTTGTCTGGCAACTGGCGGTTTCACACACAGGCAGCCTGTGTCTTCCAGGCCCTATGTGCCTGAAGCTTGAGGAGAAAAAGGGAAGGAAGAGACTGAGGGGGAGGGCTGAGAGGCTTGGGTAGCCCTTGAATCTGCACTGGATTCCCCAGCCCTTCCCTTCCTGGGGGACTCAACATCCTGTGAGGGGGATGAAGGACATGGCTGCCACTGGAGAGAACATGGCCCCTGACCCTGAAGTCCATTCAAGCACTAGCTGTTTCCAAGGCGCTACTACCAGGCAGGCCTGGCTAGTTGGAGAGGCTCCGAGGATCATAGGAAAAACTCTTCCTCAACAATACACTTAGTCAGAGTGAAAGAGAGGCAACCCCGCCCCCACGCAGTGCCGAGGGGGAGGGATCTTGTGGTTCTGAGGACTTCGTATTCTGGGCAGCTTATCTATAGGGAGAGTGGGTGGGCTCTGTCCCCAGGCCCGAGAGTGTCTTGTTCTCAGTTCCCCCAGGGACCCATAGATAGGAGAAGCTGCTGCCCAGAGCATTGGCAACTTCCTGGAACCCAGGGCCAACGCTACACATAGGCTAGAGATTAAAGCAGGAGTCCCTTAGGTTTTAGGACCTGGGGGTCTTTGAGCCTGACCATGTGACCCACCTCTGGCAGTTCCAATGGAGGTCTCCACTCCCTGAGGCCACAACTTTACTGTCCCTCCTGCATCTAGGATTGATGCGCTTGCCTGCCCTGAGCCCACACTGGATTGAGGTCTCCTGGAGGTCTCCTCTCCCAGTTCATCTGCCACTCACTGACTAAGTGGCCATCATGACTAAGTGCTTCTGGGGGCTGTGCCTGAACCAAGCCTTTCTTTTTTTCTTTCTTTCTTTCTTTTTTTTTTTTTTTAAAGATTTATATATTATTATATCTAAGTACACTGTAGCTGTCTTCAGACACACCAGAAGAGGGCATCAGATCTCATTACGGATGGTTGTGAGCCACCATGTGGTTGCTAGGAATTGAACTCAGGACCCCTGAAAGAGCAGTCAGTGCTCTTAACTGCTGAGCCATCTCTCCAGCCCAAGACCAAGCCTTTCTAAACCTTTGCCTTTGAGTTTCCCCAGCAGCAAGCATGACAAGAGCTAGCAAGAACTTACCCATGGTAACCAATGAAAAAAGAGAGCCAAAGAGCCCGAGACCTGCCTGAGGCCCTTCAGCCCAGTGCATGATCTTGCTGGGACTTGTGCCCAGGTCACTGAGCCCCTGACTATGGAGGCCTGAGGTGTAGTTAAAGAAACTGAGGCAGGAAGGGTGGGGGAGTGGGCAGAGCTTTCCTTTGTAGGAACTCTGTCGGTAGGAGAGCAGGCATGAGCGAGTAGGAGGGGAAGCCCATCAGCTGGACCCTTCCAAGAGCACAGGGCAGGGCACTTGCATGGCAGCTAAGCCCCAGGTGTCGGAGTGTGGGCTTCAGTGCTCACTTGTTCCCCATTTTCCCCAGTTTTCCGGCTCACCCTGCAGCCCTGGGCATCCACAGCAAATGCCTGTGCTGGTCCAGCCTACCATAAGCAGCCCCTGTTTGATGAGGCAAAGTCTCATGTAGCCCAGGCTTGCCTCAAGCTCTCTATGTCCCCAACGGTAACCCTGGACTCTGACATTTCTGTCTCTGCTTCCCAAAGAATCAAATTCTATCCTTCATGCATACTAGACAAGCCAAGTGAGCTACATCGCCAGCCCCTATTTAGAAGTTATTTTTATTTTTTGTATGTTTTTATGAAACATTTGTTTATAGCTAAGCAGTGGCGGCACATGCCTTTAATCCTAGGACTCAGGAGGCAGAGGCTGGTGGCCCCCTGAGGTCAAGGCCAGCCTGGTCTACAGAGCAAGTTCTAGGACAGCCAGGACCACATAGAGAAACTCTGCCTCAAAATCCCCAAAACTAAGCAAACAACAAACTAACAAACAAAACGTTTGTTTCTGATGTGGGGTGGTGCATGCCACAGCATGTATGTAGGAGTCAGAGAAACAACTTTGTGGGGTTGACGCTCTCCTTCTACCTTTATGTGAATTCTAGAAAGCAACTTTAAATTTTGGGGGGCAGGTAGGGGTTATTTTTGTTTTAAAAGATTTATTTATTTTATGTATGAGTGTTCTATCTGCATGTATGCCTGCATGCTAGAAGAGGGCATCAGATCCCAGTATAGATAGTTGTGAGCCACCATGTGGTTGCTTGGAATTGAACTCAGGACCTCTAGAAAGAGCAGCCAGTGCTCATAAGCACTGAGCCATCTTTCCAGCCCTTCTTCTTGTTGTTGTTGTTGTTGTAACTAGGGTTTCATATAGCTTTGGTTCATAGGGAATTTTCTAGAACTCATAGTAACCCTCTTGCCTCTGCCTCTCTACAGCTGGGGTTACAGGCATGGCTCATCATGTCAGGCTGATTACTGCTTTTAGGGGGATTCTCCAGGCCCATGGTCCTACTTAGACCCCAGGGAAACACAAATGACATAGAAACTCCCCATCCCAGCCTCAGGAAGACCCCGGGCTCACCAGCTCTGCATCTAAGCAGCTGAGCCAAGGGCTTGTATGGAGCAGCATGGTGTGGATCAGGAGGAATGACAGGATTGAGGGATAGAGACCCGAGGGAGCTGCTCTTCACGCTCTTTGGGCTCAGTGTGTCTGGACCTGGACTGAGGTGTTTCCAGTGTGTGAAGGAGCAGGATGTACTCAGGCTAGCTCCTGTCTTCCCTGTGCTCTGGTCTTTGTTTCCTTCAGTGGGGTGAACAACAGTCCTCCTGCTGTTGTTGGGTTTAAAGGAGTCAGGACAGACATCACTACTGACTGAGCCAGGGTGAGATATCCCCAGGGAACTGGGGAGAGGATACAGCCCAGTAGAGTTACACAGGAATCCCCAGTGGGTATGTCCATTATGGCTTCCTAGTTCTCCTGTGCTGTCTTAGTCTAAGCTTCCTGACCCCGGTGACAGATGGCCTTGGTTCCTCTGCTTACTGAGGTCCAGCTTGGCTCTCTGGCCTCTGGTGGACACACCCTTAGACCACAGTGACCAACCTCCAGGGGGCATCATGTGCCAGGCAGGCAGCCCTGAAGGAGAGGTGTGTGTCCTGCTGCCATGGTGAGCTGGCATTAGTGTTGCTAGGAGCACTTCTAGAATGTTCTGCACAGACTTCACACACAGAACTCCATGCCACAGTGTTTGGTAGCATGCCTTACATTTTTGTGGGCTCTGAAGAGATTCCAGTGAGCAGGGAGTGACTGTTGGGAGTGTCATTTTTCTTTTTTTCTTTTCTCATGGGTATTGTGTTCTGCAAGTTCATATATGTGTCGGTTTACTGTGTGGGGTTGCACATGTGTTTATATATGTGCATAAGGAGGCCTAAGATTGATGCTGGAAACCTTTCTTCATAGGTTCGCTTTGAGAAGGGTCTCTCAGTCAAGTCCAGAACTGGCCAAGATGAGCATTCTGCTCCAGGGAGTCCTCTCCGGGTTCAGAGGCTGGGATTATAGGAAGGTCACGTGACCACTAGCATTTTTCTGGGTCAGGAGACCTGGACTCTGCTTCTCTTGCTTTAACCACAGAGCATCTCCCCAACTCTGCTGGGGACTCAGGGGCGCTGGCCTCCCCTGTACTTCCTGGGGACAACAAATGATTTCTTTGTATAATAGTCTGCAAGCCAGGGCTCCTTCTCCTGAGACAGCAGGGAAACTGAGGCAGGTCAGAAGAAGCTTCACCCAAGCTCTCACAGCTGGTAGAAGCAGAGTCTGGAGCCACCCTGATAATGCTCGGGGTGGAGGGTGATGCTGTTCCCCCACAATCTCAGCTTTTCTTGTTGGAACAGGAGGCCTGAAGGGTCCCTCGGCACAGCCTCTGGCCTTGCTTGTGGCTGCAGATCATCTCTTCTGCACACACCAGTCCCAACAGCCACCCAGAGAACTGCCTGACAGTGGCAAAGCACTGATGCTCACCCTGGGCCCAGAGGCAGACAGCAAGGCCCCATCTCCACAGCTGTCAGCTAAGCCAAGCATAGTGCTACGTGCCCATAAACCTAGCACTTAGAAGATATCAGCAGGGGGACCCGAGTTCAAGGGCATCTCAGCCACATAGAGAGTTTAAGGGCAGCTTGCCTCACATTTAACCAAACCAAATCTAACACCCAGGGCTGGAGAGATGACTCAGCACATGAAGTCCTTGCCAGCAAGTATGAGGACCAGCGTTCATATCCCAGAGCCCAGGGTGCTGGGTGTGACAGCTACCGGGAATCCCATCGCTTGAAGGTGGAGAGAGTGGACCCTCAGGGCAAGCTGTCTAGGCACTAGTTTTCCTTTTTAAGACTTTTTATTTTTATTATGTGTATGCATGAGTGCAGGTGCATGCAGATGCCAGAGGTACCAGGTCCTCTGGAGCTACAGCTACAGATGTGGGTACCAGGAATTGAACTCAGGCCCTCTGGAAGAGCAGCAAGTGCTCTTAATGCTGAGTCATCTCTCCAGCCCCAGACTGGTCTCATCTATGAACTCTGGGTTCAGCTGGAGAATGATTGAGAAAGACACCAGGATTAGCCTTGGGCCTCCACACGCACGGACATGGGAACACACATACACACGTGCAGGTACATTACACACAGAGGCAAGATTTTAAAAAACGCAAACCAACAATAACGACGACAAATCCCCACTCCTCCAGCAGCTGGGGAAGTTTGGGGCACTCAGCCCCAAGACGAGTTAAATAGGCAAAGTGGGGTTGGCCTCCTGGTCCAGTGGGAGGGAACAATAAGAGGAGGTGAGCACGGGGTAACTGGGCTTCCATCCTATGCTGCCACACTGTACAAAGCCAAGTGGAGCCGAGGGGCCACTGTGAACAGATAAAAGGGCGTCAGAGTGGGCTTCCTGGAGGAAGAGGCTTCAGTTACACTGAGTGCTGAAATCAGAGAGGAAATGAGGAAAGAAAGGGGCCCCAACGGTCCTAGGCACCAAGTCTAGGAGTGAATTCGTCACAGGGCTCCTCTGATGAGCCCAGGGGAGTATCCAGCCCCTTCCCTGTCTGCCAGTCCTGGCTGGTGTCTGCCAGTCCTGGCTGGTGACTGAGCCTCTATCACCCCACCTAGCCCTTCTCCTCA
Source organism: Mus caroli (assembly GCF_978045245.1). NCBI lineage: Eukaryota > Metazoa > Chordata > Mammalia > Rodentia > Muridae > Mus > Mus caroli. The sequence goes on from NW_028227275.1 coordinate 57,803,188, forward strand.
GTGGTCACTTTCTCTTGTGTTCTAGCTGGCATCATGGCTGAGGTGGGCAGGAGGGCCTCTGGGAAGCCCAAGGCGTTCTTCCCTTTGTGCCAAGGAGACACAAGAGTGTCGTCACAAAGGTCTAGTAACTCCTCTGCCCAAGGTCAGCCAAGGTCACGGAACCGTCTCCACTCAGCAGGCTCCTCTTGTGTAGTGCTCCTGAACTGTGGTGGTTGCAGCGGTATTCCACACTGTAGCCATTCCTGTCCTCTCTACCCAGGCCAGGCAGTGGAAAGTAGCCCCTGCGAGGGCACTAGAGCAGGAGGGCCTTGGGTCAGAGCTACTCTTCACAGGCTCCGCAGCCCAGCCTTCAGGGCTGCCGAACAGCTGTCCCCAAGCCCATACCCTGTCCTGTAGCTTCCTGTAAGTCCATCTGGAAGAAGGAGACATGTCTCATGTCTGGCTGTGTATCAATCAGTGGCCACTCTATCACCACTGGAGTTATCCAAGAGAGACCGTGGGAAGGCTCTGAGCCACTGGGAAGGGGCCGGGGCTGAAGACTGTCACAAAAGTGAGGGCAGCCCCAGCCACCTGATTCACCCTGCACTGTCCTGCAGGATGGACTCGTTTGAAGACAAGCTTCAGCAGCTGCGGGAGGCCTTCAAGGCGGGGCGGACGAGGTCAGCTGAGTTCCGGGTGGCACAGCTGCGAGGCCTGGGCCACTTCCTCCGAGACAACAAACAACAGCTGCAGGAGGCGCTGGCCCAAGACCTGCACAAGGTGGCATGGAACAGGGACTGTGGGGTAGGGGTGTGTGTGCCCCCAGGTCAGCAAGGGTGGTACAACTGGGATAAGGAGCACGGTTTAGGCACATCCTCCAGGAAGAGGGGCTGAAAGCCCAGGGGACCGCAGCTCCTTTTGTGAGACACTGCGGACTGTTTGACCCCTCCAGCTGTCCTCCGTCTACTCTGTAGCTGCTTATGGAAAACTTGGCATGCGCTTGGTCCTGGTCAGTCTAGGGTCTGGAGAGAAAAGGCAAAGCAAAGCCCCTGTGTCTACAGAGCTGACCTTTGCAGGGGATGCTGTGCATGCATGCTGCCTGGTAACGTGCATGGTGTACACACTCCAGTGTTGGGCGTGGGGGGCAGCCCAAGAAACTGGTTTGTACGTGGAGGTCAAAGAAGGCTTTTCTAAGAAGGGAGGAGTGGCTCGGAACAGACAGGAAGTAGGGGAAAGAATGAGCTGCATGGACATTGGAGGAAGTTGCCCAGCAGCATATATGCAAAGGTCCTGAGGCAGGAGAGCTTGGTGTTCCTGTAACTGAGGAGCTAGGGAAGCCAGAGTGGCTGGGGGAGAGTAAGAAAGACAGAGACAGACAGAAACAAGGCCTGAGGAAGTGGGCCACACCCTGGAGGATTTGGCTGTCACTTGGCACTGTAGCCATCACAGTCTCTGTAACCTGCAGGCCCTGTGGTTCCCTCCCAGTCCCAGCAGCAGCCATACAGGGTCCCTCCAGTCCTGAGATGGTTGTCCAAGGGGTTGCTCCAGGGAGTTCCACTTCCCTATATCTCCTGAGGTTACCTTGGAGACACTCCTCAACCCTAGTCCTGGACTCCTGGGACTGACTCCGGCTGCTTCTCACCAGCCCCGGCCAGCACTCAGAGGACCTGACCTTTCCCCCTTTAGCTCAGGTTCCACCTCTGCTTTCTTATCCGACTCCAGAAACCTGGACCTTACAAAGGATGCAGCAGCCCAGAAAATTCACCTGGGTGCCTCCCCCTGATCCAGTCAGAAGACTCACTGTCTCCACCCTCGACAGGCCAGGCAGCATCTGCCCAGTGCTGTGGCATCCCCTCATCCTCCCCCTAGCACTCCTCCTGCTGGGCAGTCACAGACACTTAACCCTAGAGGGGGGATCAGAGAACTCAGTTTCTTGCCCAGAGACACACAGCCAAGAAAAGCAGGGCCCAAGGAAGAGCCTTATTTATAGTACCCTACTCTCTTGAGGTCGCTATGCCCCCTAGGTGTAGACTGATTTCTAAGCCCATCCAAACCTCCCTAGGGTCCTCAGGAGCTGCCAGGCTTGCTATGAGCTGTGTATGGCTGAAACTAGGCTCAGCTACTAGGACTCATGGTGGTATTAGGTTGCACAAGACACCCACCAGGCTTTGTGTGGAGTATACCCTTTTTTTTGTTGTTGTTGTTGTTGTTGTTTTTGTTTTTCGAAAGAGGGTTTCTCTGGGCTGTGTAGCTCTGGCTGTCCTAGAACTCATTCTGTTGACCAGGTTGGCCTCAAACTCAGAAGTCTGCCTGCCTCTGCCTCCCAAGTACTGGGATCAAAGGCTTGTGCCACCACTGCCCAGCTGAGTGTTCCCTTGTACAGTCTTGCCTGGCACTCTGAACTGCCTCTCCAGACCTTGATCTTCTGCTACCAGGGCACTTGGTAGTACCCCCTGGGCTGTAGGGAATAAGTCGAGGACAATTGTGCCTTGTGCCCCATGCTCTGTATCCCGGGCTATGCAGAAGCAGAGAAAGCTCTCACCAGCCACCAGGCCTCTGTGCCTGCTAGGATCTCTTCCCACTATATAGTCTGCCTCCAGGTGCCCACAGCTCCCAGGAGTGGGTGAATGAATAAATAAATGAGTGAATGAATGAAAGGATAAAGAGATGCAGGACCTATAGGAAGGAAGCAATACCCGCCCCATTCGGCCCTGACTCTCATTTCTTTCTGTAGTCAGCCTTCGAGGCCGAGGTGTCTGAGATTGCCATCAGTCAGGCAGAGGTGGACCTGGCCCTCAGGAACCTGCGGTCTTGGATGAAGGATGAGAAAGTGTCCAAGAATCTGGTGAATTGGAGGAGGGGGTGTGGCAGGGTGGTAGGTGGGCTTTATGAACTCCTTGTTCCCATAGTGAGGCTCCAGAGCCTCACTGCTCACCCCTGACCCAGGCTACACAGCTGGACTCAGCCTTCATCCGGAAGGAGCCCTTCGGTCTGGTGCTCATCATCGTGCCCTGGAATTACCCCATTAACCTGACACTGGTGCCGCTGGTGGGGGCCATAGCTGCAGGTGAGGAGGCCTCCACCTTCCCACATCCCTACACACTGGAGAGCTCAGGGCTACCTAGGAACCCAGAAAGGGAAGACGGGAAGGGGGACTGGCACCCGGCTCCTAGGTGGCCTTGTCCATCACTTATGATTCTTCATCTGAGGGTGGGTGTGAACACATACCCTGCATGGCTGCCCTCTCCTACATTCCCTCTGTGCTGACTGCAGGGAATTGTGTGGTGCTCAAGCCCTCAGAGACCAGCAAGGCCACTGAAAAGATACTGGCTGAGGTCCTGCCCCGCTATCTGGACCAGGTAAGCAGAAATAGTCGAGTTCTATACTTGGCTAGCGGGGCTCTTCTGCATTAGCTCCATCACCTTCCCTCACCCCCAGCTTCCCTTCTAGGATATAGCCTGTGTAGTCTGTCCCCTGACATCCCATATCTGGCCCCAGCATCATTTTATCTCTTGGTCTAGTGTTCAGCCATCCCCTGCCCCAGGAAGTTCTCAGGAAGGATTGTCTATGCCTGGGTGAAGAGGCAAAGTGGGTGGGCTCCAGGCAGGGTGGACTCAGAAGCTGGGTCTGAGGACCTTTGCCTGCCCCCACAGAGCTGCTTTACTGTGGTACTGGGTGGGCCTCAGGAGACCGGGCAGCTGCTGGAACACAAGTTCGACTACATCTTCTTCACAGGTAAGGCTCCGGGTTGGCTCTAGCCTCCACTGCCTAAGAGAGAAGGGCAGAATTCCATGTCCACATACACCAGCTACCTCCCTAACCTCAACCTCACTAGTCAAAAGTCTGCCCATGTCAAGCTTCTACCGCATCAGGCCCTGACAGCAGACACCCATGGCCCCCCTTCCACCTTCACAGGTGAGAGAGAGACTGGCTCAGGCTGCTGAAGGGTAGTGCTATCCAACCCAGGGTTGTCCAGTTAGCCATAATAGGATTTGCACCCAAGCTCTTAGGAAGACTAGCTCCCAGAGGTCACCTGCCATTGTGCTAGCTTGTCCCAGGTCCTGGATGTCTGCTTCAAGGGACCAAGATGAAGCTTCTAGAGGATTTAAAAGATGAGGTAGGTAGTGAGCCATGCTTCTAAGACCTGAGCTGGCCGGCTTCTGACTTGCCTGTGGTTAGAGTAGGGGAGAAGTGGGCTTTGGAATTTTCTCTAGACTTTGCCTAAGCTTAGGAAAAGCCCAGCTGAGAACAGGGAAGGATGCTGGAGCAAAGGCAGGTTGGTCTTCCCTATGGGGAAAAGCCACTGGTACAGTCTCATAAGTAGGCAAGGCAGGAGGCAGGGAGTGCCATCAAAGTCACCTCCACACCCTCAGGCCTAGTGGCCCTTAGATTTGGGTCCCCAGGGTCAGGTGCAGAGGCAAGGCAAAACCCAAGGCCTGTTTCCGAGCCAAGGCCTAACAAACCAGACTTCGATCTTGATGCAAGGTCCCATGACTAATCTGATCAGTTTGCTCATCTGTAAAGCTAAGACTGTCCAAAGCCAAGGTCTGTCCAGAAAGAAAAAAGGTCTTATCCAGCATACAGTCCTTAGGAAGCTAAGACTATCCAAAGCCAAGGTCTGCCCAGAAAAAAAAAAAAAAAAGGTTTTATCCAGCATACAGTGCTTAGAAGGGCTTCATTGAGCCCCCTCCTCCCTCAGGCAGGGAGTCTCTGTTGAGTACGTCTGAGACTTCAGGTCATGTCTAAGGGTGTCTCTTCTGGAGTCTTGTCTGTGTTTGAGGTGCTGAGAATCAAACTCAATGCTTCAGACATGTCAAGCAAGTTCTCTGCACTGAGCTCAGCTCTCTGCCCAAGGTGGGGCTGCTGCTCTTGTTTGGGTTTGGCTTTTTTTTTTTTTTTTCCAAACAAGGTCTCATGTATCCCTGGGTAGCCTCAAATCACTACATAGCTGAGGGTGACCTTGTACCCCCGATACTCTTACCTTGGAGTGCAGGAGTTACAGGAGCACACCTCCATGGCTGGCCCAGCCACTGTTTGAGATAGGATCTCACACTGTAGCCCAGACTGGCATTGAACTTGAAGTAATCTTCTACCTCAGCTTCCTGAGCACTGAGATCACAGGCAAGTGTCCCTGTCCCCAGAGTGCCTCTGTGGGGCGTGAACTGAGGAGACAGTAAAGAAGGAACGGAGGAATTATGGTCTGGCAGGGAAGGGCTGGGACAGGCTGGAGGATGAGCGGGTGAGGGAAGGAGAGGAGGACTCAGGGAGTGGCCTGTGGAGCAGAAAGTCAGGGAAGACGGAGTACATGAGACGGAGAAGAGAGTCCTGACAATCAGTCAGGCGAAACTGACTCTGGCCTTAGAGGACAAGGTGAAAGGCATCAGAGGTTTCAGAAGATGGAAACGTGGTTAGTCCTGTGGGAGGCTGGAGAGTAAACTTCAGGGTGGGCCAGGGATAGAAGCAGATACAGGTAGAAGCAGAGAGGCTTCACCTAGGAGGGAGTCAGGGAGTCCAACTTACCGCTGGGAGTGCAGAATAAACTCCTTTAGAGCCTCTGTGCAGGGACCCAGGTGAGGATACACACCTAGCCAATTGACTTGTGAGCCACTCATGGCCTTTCCATGTACCCAGGGAATGCTTATGTAGGCAAGATCGTCATGGCCGCTGCTGCCAAACACCTGACACCCATCACCCTGGAGCTGGGGGGTAAGAACCCCTGCTATGTGGATGACAACTGCGACCCCCAGACAGTGGCCAACCGTGTGGCCTGGTTCCGCTACTTTAATGCCGGCCAGACCTGTGTGGCCCCCGATTATGTCCTGTGTAGCCAGGAGATGCAAGAGCGGTTGGTGCCTGCCCTGCAGAATGCTATCACACGTTTCTATGGAGACAACCCCCAGACCTCCCCCAACCTGGGCAGAATCATCAACCAGAAGCATTTCAAGAGGCTCCAGGGATTGCTGGGCTGTGGCCGTGTGGCCATCGGTGGCCAGAGTGATGAGGGAGAGCGCTACATTGGTGAGTTTCCCTCTAACCTAGGCTAAGGCCTTCCTAAGTCAGAGGAGCCCATGCTGGACTGCAGGTCTCAGCCTATGTCTGAATCCTCTCTGTACCTCTGGAAGTTGGCCTGAGCACACAGCTTTAGGTATCCAATGCCACAGTGCCCCTATCAATGTGGGTCCTCAAAAAAGCCCAGGACCCAGTGAGCTGTGACCTCACTCTAGAAGTTCAGAGTGTGGCTTACACCTCTGTTCTAGATTTTGCTGTTCCGTGAGACTGCAGACCCCAAGCCTGAGGTCCTAAGAAGTCAGACCCTGGACTTACCTGTGTGCAGGCTATGTCCTCATCGGAGCCCCTCTTTCTAGGCATGATTTCACCTAGGGGTAAGGCTAGGTTGCCTCTTGTATTGCAGCCCCCACAGTGTTAGTGGATGTGCAGGAGACAGAGCCCGTGATGCAGGAGGAGATCTTTGGGCCCATCCTGCCCCTGGTGACTGTGAGAAGCCTGGATGAAGCCATCGAGTTCATGAACCGGCGGGAGAAGCCGCTGGCGCTGTATGCCTTCTCCAAGCGAAGCCAGGTGGGGTCAAGTACCAAAGGTGGGCTGTGGGAGGGGTGGTAACAAGGGGGCACAGCCCCTATGGGTAGTTACAGGGCCTTAGGCATGGTGGCCTCCTGGCTTTGTCCCTGCCCTCCCTCCCTCCCAAAAGTCAAACCTTCCCCAGGGCAAACTCTCCTGGATGCCATCACCCCTGACAAAATTTTTTTTTGAGATTTATTTATTTATTTATTTAATGTATGTGAGTACACTGCCCTTGTCTTCAGACACACCAGAAGAGGGCATCGGATCCCATTACAGATGATTGTGAGCCACCATGTAGATGCTGGGAATTGAACTCTGGACTTCTGGAAGAGCAGTCAGTGCTCTTAACCGCTGAGCCATCTCTCCAGCCCTGCCAAACATTTTTTTGAGATGAGGTCTCATGTAGCCCAAGCACACACATGGTACACATACATATAGACAGACATGGTACACATACATATAGACAGACAGACAAAATATAAACATAAAATAAATACATCTTAGAGATTAAAAACAAACACGTCTACCAAGTAAGGGGATGAGTGATAGCTGGGCCAGTAAAAATGTCACAAAACCTGGTGACCTGAGCTCAATCTCCAAGAATCCTGTGAGAGAACAACAGACTCCCACAAATTTTTCTCCCTAAAGATTGTCTCATGAGCTGTGACTAGTGTCTCACTAGTCTCTCTCTCACATACACATAAACACACAATAGAATGTAAAAAAAAAAAAAACCCTACCAAATCAGTTACATACCCAGCTGTCATTCTTAAAATAAAATACACTTTATTTATACAAAAATCCATAAAGGCAGTAGACTTCCCGTGCACCCCACAAGCAGCTCCCCACACTTGAGCCAGGAGAGTACTCCAGCAGTGCCACCACTGCCCTCCTGCATCTGTGCCACAGGTGTTCCTGATCTTGTGCTGCATGGACTCGGCCTTAGCCAAGGTCTCTGCAATGTCCCCAGTGTCCTGGCTTCTCACAACTCCGTGCCAGGGAACGGGATTTCTAGAGAGAATGCCTCTGGAGCATCAGAGCCACAGGAAGCTAAAGGGCGCCTGAGCAAGGCCGTGTCTGCTAGAAGGCTCTGCTGAGAGCTGTTCTGTCCTGTCTGGAGTGTCCGAGCAAGCCTCCGTGCTGGCCTCGAAGGAAGGGAGAGGCCATGTGCTGGAGCTCTCTCTATGAAGGGGACAACTGCCATGTCGCTGCAGATGTGTTCTAGACCTCATTTAGTCAGTTAGAACAGCCTCTTGTGTGTGCTCTCGGCTTAGCAGTTTGTCTGTTTTTTAATCATACTTGTCTATATCTGTGTGAACATGCAGAAGTTGGAAGTCAACTTGCAGGAGTCAGTTCTCTCCTTCTACCTTGTGGATTCTGGGCATCAGTCTTAGGTCATCAGGCTTAGTGGCCACTGAAACATGTCACTAGCCCCAGCTTTAAAAAACATTTTTTTTCTTTTACATTTATTTATTGTGTGGTTGTCAGAGGACAACTTGAGGAGTCAGCCTTTTCCTTCCACCATGTGTATGTTGGGGATCAAATCAGACTATCAGGCTTGGCAGCAAGAGTCTTTACACACTGAGCCATCTCAGCAGCCCTTTTAATGGGATCTCAAATAGCTCAGGCTAGCCTTCAACTCACTATGTAGCTAAGGATTACCTTGAACTCTTGGCCCTCGCACCTCCACTGGTGTAATTACAGTCACGTGCTACCATATCCAACACTGTCTGACTATGCAAGCCTCCAGTCTGTCCTGGCACTGCCCTGTGGCCATTTCCTCCCTCATTCTACATGAAAGTCTCTGCTGGGACCATCTCAGACTCACCTTCAAACTCAGCCATTCCTCTGTGGGATCGTTAGAAAACACAACACAGCATTTTTGGCAGAGAGGGCCAACTGCCCCTCAGAGTCTCCTGAGCGCAGCACTGGTCTGAGACCAGGCTGGTTTCCAGCCTGCTCTCCCTCTGATGTGGCTGTTGCTCTGGGAAGCCTCAGGCTGAGGCAACGCTGATACCTGGTAGGATCCACTTCACCAGACAGGGCCCAACTCAGAGGTGTCATCAGAGGGCATTAAGTAGGGCAAACCTATCTCCTTTCCCTTCAGTGTTTGAGGAACCTGCAGACTGGAGAAAACCCTCCAGAAAGTCAGGCAAGGCTAAGCTCAGGCTGCTACGCCCACCTGACCTTAGGGACCCAAACTCACCCCACAGCTCCCTTTATTTCTCTTCCCCTTCTCTCTGGAATAGCTGTCTCATTTATAGTAAGATTCAGTAGTTACCCCCTCCCCCTCCCTGGGAAACTCCATGACTTGACATCTCACTGTGTCCCTACTCTGCATGTCTGAGTAGATGTGCCAGGTCCCCTCAACACCCTGTCAGGGACACATACAGGTGGATCCATAGAGAATATGCCCCAGGGTGGAGCTTGTGAGTCTGCCCCATTAGGCCCCCCTTGGACCTCAGACCCTCACTGAAACAAGGTCCATCCAGGAGTGCTTTGCATCTTTTATCTTCCAGGTCATCAAACAGGTGTTGGCCCGGACCAGCAGCGGGGGCTTCTGTGGGAACGATGGCTTCATGCACATGACCCTGTCCAGCCTTCCTTTTGGAGGAGTGGGTAGGTAGCAGCAGGGCTCTGCCCTTCTGGGCTGACCCCCTACCCCCCTACCTGCATCCCCATCCTGCTACCTGACCACATTAACTGCAGAAGATGTGCTCCCTTCTCAGTGCCCAGTGCAGCAGGTGGGAGCATAAGCCCCTCCCCACTGACAGTGTCCAACTAGCCTGCCTCTCTCCCACCTCCCTACAGTCTGTGGTGGAACTTTGCAGATATGCTTGCACTAAACATGTGGGTGAGAAGCTAGAGAGATCACGTTGGTGGGTTTATAAAAACACACCAGTTGCCTCCAGCCACTGAGTTCTTTGTCTCTCCCCCAGACTTTAGCCACCCATCCCCACATAGTCCTGGCCTTCAACTCCATGGCAGGGCCAAATGATGCTCCTTTAGCCTTCCCAAGTCCCTGCACACCCAGCTCGGGGTGTCTCTGTTTCCAGGAGGCCAGGCATGTGGAGATGCCCCATTCCACTCCCTGTCCCCCGCCCCCAACTTCAAACCTCACAGCTGTATTCCAGCAAGCCCACAGGCATGTGACCAGGGCAGCTACTTCTCCTTTAGGTCGACTTCCTCACTGAAAGTGCCCTGGTCCTTCCACCCAGTCAGACTCAATATCAGAGCAAATGACAGCATTGTCTGGCTAGTCCTGGTCTGGCCTAGAAGTCCTGCTCTTGTTACCCACTTAGCCTCTTGTGATGGCTACTGAACCTGACCCCTTACATGTCCCCCCCACCTTCCCCGCTTACACACTATCTGGCTGACTCCACGTCCCTCTGGCTTCCCTTACTTTAACAAGCCAGCTTCATTACTACCAACTTCACCCAGGTCATGTCCCCTGGACATTCTGGGTTGAGTCCTTGTTCCTTCCTAGACAGTAAGAGCTACAGAGATTTGAAGATGTCTGCCACAAACCTAGAAAAAAGACACCACTCTCACAGAGAGCCTGAGGCAGTCACTTGCCCAGAGTGTTCAGTATGGGACTGAGATTCAACGTTGGGAAGCCTAGCTCCAGAATTCATACCCATGACCTCAGTTTGCCTGTCCCTAAGGGCACCTGGTAAAATGGCTGGGGCAAGTTCAGTACTCATCCATAATGCCTTGCTCTGAACACTGGCAGTGGACACACTGCTCTGTGTGTCCACTGAACACACAGAGAAACAGAGGCTAAGATAGCCTACCCATCAAAGCCAAGTCTATGTGATATCCCCTCAGTTGGCCCTTAAAGACCTAAAGACCCATGTTCTGTGCTGCCCACAGGAACCAGCGGGATGGGCAGGTACCACGGCAAGTTCTCCTTTGACACCTTCTCCAACCAGCGTGCCTGTCTGCTACGCAGCCCGGGAATGGAGAAAATCAATGACTTGCGCTACCCACCCTACTCCAGTCGCAACCTCAGGGTGTTGTTGGTGGCCATGGAGGAGAGGTGCTGCAGCTGCACGCTGCTGTAAGCAGGGGTTTTGGGGCACAGGAGCCTGCCTGGGGCACAGCTTCAGAGAAGTGGCCTGCCAGGGCCAACGCCACAGAGCAGTCTGCTCAGCCCTTCTTGGTGGAGCCCTCTGCCTCCTGGGGCTCCCCTTTTTGGACCTTTGAATGAGATAGGCTGAGGGTAGGAAGGCAGGAAGGGATGGAGTGACCATAGAATCTTCGAGAAAACAGAGCACTTCTGAACTACCCACACTCTGGCGGATAGTGTTGCAAGGGAGCAGTGATATTCGGCACAGTTCATACTCTGTGACCAGGCATGTCTGGGTCTTCCGACTCTCAGTTTTCTATCTGCACAATGGAAATAAAACAGCCTTAACAAAACAGCCTATGGTCGCTGGAAGTATTAAACTAGGAGGGCTGACCCCAAGCTACAGGTGTCTTGTCTTTTTTGGAGTGGAGGTGCTGCCTCTGTGATAAGACCAAGATTTTCCCCCAGCTACAACCTCACCCCTCACCTCACAAGTTTACTCAGCCATAAAACATTCCACCAGTCTGAGCTCCATGCTCCAAAGGATGGCGCTTCCAGCCACTCAACTGCTAAAACTCAAAATTTTGACATCCTGTCTCTACACATGGCCTGGTTTTGTTCTTCCTGGCCTGCCAGATTCCACACCGCCCGCTTAGACACTACTTCCTGAAGGAAGCATTCCCTGATCACTCCATACAAGGCATGCAGATTGCCTCATGGTTCTCTAGTCCTAGGGGCAGACTTGACAAAAGTCCTGCTACCCGCGGCCGTTACAAGGACCAGTGGTTAAAGCGCGTATTCGCTGTCGCCATCTTTGCAGTATTCAAATGAGCCCCACCCCTCCCGCCTCCCCGGACTGTAGCAGCGCCCCAAACCGAGGTCAGGAAGTCCCGCCTTCAGGATCTCGGAAGTCAGGCGCATTAACCTCTCTGATACAACATGGCAGCTCCCTACAAAACTTCAAGCATCTGCTCCCATCAGCCAATTGGTGAAAAATATAGTCCTGGGCCCGCCTCCTACAGCACCCCAGGCCAATCAGACCAAAGAAGGAAAGGGCACTAAGGAAAAAGGCGTGAGAAGCTCGCCCAATGGCAGCATCCTGAGCTTAGGCTCCGCCTTCCGGTTGAACCGCATCTGGGCCAGGGAAGGAGCCGCAGCACTTCAAGGTGGGTGTCCAGGGCAAGGCAGCGAAGACAGGGTCTGGGTGACGCAACGACAGGGTTGAGCGGGGTGTCACCGCTGACCTTATGAAGTCTGGGATCTAGCGGTTCGGCTCGGGACCCGCGGCTTGTGCGTCCTTCCCGAGCTGCGGACCGGAAAGCCCGCACCCTCAGGCGCATGCGCTGCCTCGCCGGCTGCCTTCTGCGTTCATAGGGTCAGAGGTCAAGGGGAAGGTCTGAGAAAAAGTGGTAGGTTGGATCCAGGATTGCCTGGGGTCAAGAATTGGCCGACCCGCTACAGGTCAAAGGTCACAAGAGGGCGCTAGAGCGTTGGTGATCTGCCAGACTCTCGGTCAAAATCCCCTTGGTTGCATACATCCCTAATTTTCGGGACCCCTCTTCCTACATCGCAAGCCAGAAACAGGCCAGGGGACATCATTTGCCCAAGGTCACTCCGCAGGTTGGGGAGAGTTCCAGGAGACCCTTGGGTTGAGGAGAGGAACTTGACCCTGGTCATTATGTAAACCTTTAAGGGTTTTCTGCAGGTATCTCCTGGATTCCTGTCCTGGTTCCAATGATATTGGGTAATTTGGGAGCAATCACTTAACATGACAGGATGACAGGGTCTGTGACATTTGACATGAAGGCCTGGCTCAGAGTTATCAGGATCCACTAGGAGGACCCACCAGAAGAACCATCCAGGCTCCTCAATACACTGGTGGTGGTCAGGGAGCCTTGGTGTGAACGGAGGATAAGGAGTGGACAGGGGAAATGGATTAAATAGGTTGCTTAGGAGCTGCAGAAATAGAAGGAACTTGGGGTGCCCAGGAGCTGTGAGTCAGCAGAGTGAGGTCAGACTGAGGGTTAGGGGTGCTGGTCTTGAGTGGGATTGTGAGTGACTAGGGCGAAAGGTTCAGAGGAGGGCAGTTTTAGACCCTTCTCTTCCCTTCTCCATGTTCCAGATGTATCGCCTGAGCTCATCAATGCTGCCACGGGCCTTGGCCCAGGCCATGCGCACAGGTAGGGCTAGAGGCCTTTCCTGGGGGCAGGGGAGCGCAGCTTCTTGGTATGAAATCCCCTCTCTCCTTGCAGGACATCTTCATGGCCAAAGCCTTCATAGCAGTGCAGTGGCGGCAACGTACAGTGAGTACCAGATATTCTGACTTGAGCTCTTCTGATCATCGTCACACCCAAGGCCAGGGAAGTTGCTTTGCTAGGGACCCTCTGTGAACTCTAGTTTCCACTCTGAAAATGAAGGTAGTGATCAAGAGAGAATGTGACTGACAGTCACTGTAGTACCATCAAAGGAGGGAGGCATGTGACAGGAAAGAGCTGCTAGGTCCTGTCCCCTTTATCAGGACCCACTAGGAGGACCTAGGTCCCTTACTCCCTGAACTTGAAAAGCTTTGCCTGGGTGAGCTTTGAGTTACTTGGGCGGAAGAACCACCAAGGCTCCCCAAGGCTGCGGCCAATTTCCCTGCGCCCTCACTAAGAACCCATCTGCTGCCCCCAGGGTTGAGAGTTGGGCCTCATCTTCCAAAGCCAGCTTCCATTAACCTCCCTCCCTGACCTCCTGCAGAGTATGTGAATAAGAAGGAACAGGAGTCTGAGGTGGACATGAAGTCCGCGACTGACAGTGCAGCTCGGATTCTGATGTGGACAGAACTCATCCGAGGTGGGTGCCGGTGAAGAGGGGAGAGGGGAGAGTCAGGCATGGACGGCTGGGGAGGAGAGCGTCCCCTTACCAGCTCTGTGCTACTCCCAGGACTGGGCATGACCCTAAGTTACCTCTTTCGAGAGCCTGCCACCATCAACTACCCCTTTGAGAAGGGCCCACTGAGTCCGCGCTTCCGTGGGGAGCACGCACTGCGCCGCTACCCATCTGGGGAGGAACGTTGCATTGCCTGCAAACTCTGTGAGGCCATCTGTCCTGCACAGGTGAGTCTGCCTTCTCACTACTAGGCCCTAAATCTGACCCCTACCTTGATAGACTTCCCCAGGAAAGACCCTTCTTTTTTCCTTTTTTCTTTTTTTTGGTTTTTCGAGACAGGGTTTCTCTGTGTAGCCTTGGCTGTCCTGGAACTCACTCTGTAGACCAGGCTGGCCTCGAACTCAGAAATTCACCTGCCTCTGCCTCCTGAGTGCTGGGATTAAAGGTGTGCGCCACCACTCCTGGCTCTTTTTTCTTTTGAGACAGAGTCTCACTATGTAGCACCAGCTGAAACTCATTGTGTAGACTAAGCTTGTCTTGAGCTCACAGATCTGTCTACCTCTGCCTCTGGAGTACTAAGATAAAAGCATGCACTGCCTCAGACACCTGACATTGTCCTTTTCTCGCTTGGTCTAACTCTGACCCTGTGTGGGGGACAGTGAGTCCTTAATGTCCAAGTGCTGAGTCAGGAAGCCGGCCACGTGGAGTACTCATATCCTACCCTGGGAGTCAATAATCATGTGACATTTGAGCCTAGGGGCCCTGTCTGTGTAGCCATTCTGGGTTCGAGCTGAGGATATGCAACAGGAGTGGCTGCTCCCCAGAGCCTGGCTTTCAGTTATGCTGGTGGGTGCTACCCAGAATGCCCGAGGCTGGGACTATTTGGAAACAGGAAAATGCAGTGATGGCTTTGTTGTGTCTAGCATGAGCTCCAGCAGCTGCAGCTGTAAGACCTGCCCAGGGACACTACCTAGCCTGCCATGCGTAACTCCAGCTCCTAGCTGTGCCTCAGCAGCTCAGTGATGTCTGGCATGGCTCCTAGGTAGTGTGCACTCTGCACAGACAGGCTAGGCTCCTTCCCCATATTCCCTGTAACGGTAAGAGTAGCCAGGAGAGATTTTATTCCCACTGTTATAAACACAAAAGGCTGTGTGCCTTTGCTGGACGTGGTGGTGCATACCTTTAATTCAGGCCAATCTGGACTGCAGAGTTCAAGCTACACAGAGAAACTCTGTCTCAAAAGAAAGAAAGATGTGTGCCTCCTGAGGCTCTACTGTGAGTAGCAAACTTGCCACTAGGGAGTATCAAGTTCCTTAAAGGTCCTCCTGGCCTGTAGTTTCCAGGCCAGCCCTTCTTACCCTTGGCTGGCATATAGCTGTCCCCTCAGAAACTGATAGTTAAGGATATACCTTAAAATTTGGTCTGTGTCCCTCACTGCTATGTGAATTCAGGAAATCTTTCAATCTCTCTTGAGTCTTAAGTTTCTCCAACAAATGGGGATCGTTAGCAAAGTTGTTCAACATGACAGTCATTGGGTACTTACTGTCCAGGGGACCTCTTAGGGCTACACCTTTTCAGGGAGCAGAGCAGATCATAATCTTTTCCTTGTGGGACAGTAGGGTCACCTGGCAGAGACTAATGGGGCCACGTGAGCGGTGCTCCTTTGGAGGGCTGAGGAAGCCAGGCATCCATGCAGACTTCCAGGGGTCAGATTGAACTGTGATGGGCAGATTCAGGGCCAGGAGGGGTCTGCCAGTATGACAGTGACCTGGCCACTTCCTCAGGCCATCACCATTGAGGCTGAGCCAAGAGCCGATGGCAGCCGCCGGACGACACGCTATGACATCGACATGACCAAGTGTATCTACTGTGGTTTCTGCCAGGAAGCCTGCCCTGTTGATGCCATTGTGGAGGTGAGCGGGCTGGGTGAAGTGGCTCGCACTGAGGCTCCTGAGAAGGGTTCGCCCTGCTCACTGTCCACCTTCCCACAGGGCCCCAACTTCGAGTTCTCCACCGAGACACACGAGGAGCTGCTGTACAACAAGGAGAAGCTACTCAACAATGGAGACAAGTGGGAGGCCGAGATCGCCGCCAACATCCAGGCTGACTACCTGTACCGGTGACCAGACCACTGGTGACCTTGGCCACCTGGCTCAGCCTTGTGGCCCCTTTAGCCTATAAAGAAACTATGATCCCACAGCTACCTGTTGTGTTGTTCCATTTCTAGGGCAGAATCTACCCCATGCAGCCAGGGGCATCTGGTTTGCTCCAGCCAGACCAGGTGTGCATGGCCTGCTGCATCGCTCCCTCAGTGGGTAACAGCCACTCACCTGCCCCAAAGTCTAGCAAAAGCAGAACCCAGCCATCCTCTATGGTGCACAGGCCTACCAGGCCTCTTTGTGATTGGCAGTAGTACCCAGAACCATATCACACATCTGGGCTTTTTCCCACAGCCTGGCAGTGCAGGTCACCAGAGGCCTGGTGTCCCCACTGGTGTTGGGTGTCTGGACCGAGGTCCAGGTCTTCTGTTTTCTTGGCTGTCCATCGCTGCAGTTGTTTGGACTTGGATCCTTTCCAGGCTCTGGCTTGAGTCCATCAAGAGCCTCAGCAGGAGGAGGCTGGGTAAATGAATTATTCTTATCCTGAGATTGCACATAAAAGCTTAGTGTGGCCACATGTCTGTGACCCTCTGCTGGGGGATGGAGTCGGGTGGATCCCAGAGTCTCTGGCTAGCCAAACTTAATCAAAATGGCAAGTTTCAGGTTCAGCCAAAGAGACTGGCTCAAAAACTGAGTGCAACAGGTGGCCAACTGAGGAAAATTCCTGCTGCCCACCTCAGGCCTCCGTGGGTGCCTGCATGGGGAGTGTACCCGCACCCAGCGTCCCCAAGGTCAGGGTGTCCTTTGGGGAACAGGAAGCTTGCTAGGGGGTGACAGTCACAAGGGAATGACATAGGTCCTGCTGCCTCTGAGCTGGCCTTGCCTCTGGCTACTACATCCCCTTTGCCCACTAAGTTCCCTGCTCGGGCTGCTGTGTGGCCTCAGCTGCTCAGTTTGCAGGCCCAGCCTAGCTGCACAGCTCTGACTCCTCCCGAGTTACCATTTCAGACACTGCCCTCACCTCTACCCCGACCCTGGGGGTGGGGGTGGGGGGCTGCTGCTAGCTTGGTTCTCCTATTCTAACGTACACTTCTACTGTATTAACAACTAATACAGCTTTATGGCCCTGACTGTTCCCCCACAGTGGCGAGCACTGGCTTGTGCCCCTGGTGCACTTGTGTGAGGGTCCTCACCAAGTCACATCAGACCCGTGTCATACCTGTTTTCTGGGGATTCCTACCCACTTTGACTCAGTTTTCAGGCTGCCTTAAGCTTCTATACTCCCCACACACATTAGAGCCCTTGTTTATTGAATGGGGCTCAAGGGTCAGCACAACTGAGGGGCCCCTTGTCCCTCTGGTCCCCACTTACAGTCCAGCCTGTCCAAAGTACAGGCAGCTGAATGGTCCTGAATCCCAGTTTCCAGACCTCAAGGGCTAGGAAGGAGGTTGAGGCACTTCTGGAGAGTCTCCAGGCTCCTGGGTCAAGTTCCTCCGCAGAGACTGGCCCAACCAACACCCTGCTGCCAGTGGAGAGGGACCCATAGCGTGGGCCCACCCTTACCCAGCATAGTGTGAGCTGGGTGAGGTTAGGTAGCAGCCGATCTTGCACAATAGCGAAGCAGCTTGAAGCAGATTGTACGCACTAGGAAGGTGAACGTGGCCTATCCTTAAGGTTCTACCTGGCATCTCCCGATTATCGGGATTTTTTGTCGGTTATCTCCCGATTCCCGGGATTAAACGATTCCCGGACGTCCAGAACCATTTCAGACACCGCCCTCACCCCCACCCCCACCCCGCGCCAGAACTCAGTGGGGGCGGGACAGGGCGGGCAGTGGGCAGGCCCTCACAGGCCACACCCACTCCGGTATTTCGAAGCTGGAGTGAGCTGCACTGGCCGGAGGGCGGGCTCAGATCCTAAGCCGAAGTTGAGCGAAGAGTCCACCTGGGTGAGTGTCCTGCTAAGCTGAGGAGCCCCAGCCCTGCCTACCAACTGCTTCTTCCTCCGCCTGGACAAGGGTCCAGGCGCCCCGCCCGACTCCGGGTGGAGGCAACTCAGAGGCCACGCGACCGTGTCAGGCTGTCTGGGATGCAGGCAGGCCGCAAGGAGAAGCAGAGGATAGGTTGCTAGCTCCGGGCAACTTCAGAGCCCTCCTCATCAAGCCTGAGCTCATGGAGGCCCCTGCTGCGTCTGGCTCTGAAGGAGGGACCCATTCTACAGATGAGGAAACGGAGGCCATCCTACTAGGAAGTGGCCGGGCTCAAGACAGAATCCAGCTCCTCTCCTCATCCTCCGAATAGGGTCTGGGAGAAAAGGCAGGGGTTGAAGGAAGAGTAGGAAAGGGGGTGCAGGAGTAAGACAGAACATCGGGGCCTCAGGGGAAGGCCAGATCACGAGTGGTGTGTGTGGGTCTAGCTCGCAGATTGCAGGAGACAGGACCTAGTAACAAAATCACGGTATGTAATGTGGACTGTCTGCAGGGAGCATGGGGGAACTTCCGTTTGTCTTGCATGTACATGGCTAGCATCCCTTGGCTGGAGCACTCGAGTGCTGGCGGTTATGGTGCTGGGACTAGGCAGGACGTGCCAAGTCAGAGCAGCGTCCCTCTGTCTGGGACAGACCCCTCTGTGGTGTGGTTCTAGTTGGCCGTGTGACCTTAGACTTCACCTTACTCCACCTGGGTTGGCTCATTTATAAGTTAAGGTCAGGATGGGAGGCGTGGTGGTAGCACAGGCCTTTAATCCCAGCACTCAGGAGGCAGAGGCCGGCTGATCTCTGAGTTCAAGGCCAGCCTGATCCCCAGAGCCAGTTCCAGGACAGCCAAGGCTACACAGAGGAACCCTGTCTTGAAAAACAGACAAACAAACAAATCGTAAGGCTGGGGTGTCCGCTAGGAACTGGGGAGGGGGTGTTTATAGAAAGAAGTAAGATGTGAGGATCCTGGTTTTTCCCTCACCTCCTCACTCACATCTTTCCTGCCAGGGGTGGCCAAGTCTTATTCAACCAAAGAGGAAACAGGCCCAGAGAGGGCAAGTGACTTACCCAGTGTCACACAGCTGGTTACAATTTGGGGAGGGCCCTAGAGACTTAGTCCCTGGCCCTGTGCACCCAGCCCTCCCTGCTCACCCCTGCTGTGCAGGGCCTGGCTCTTCTGAAGCCCTTGACTATCATCTGAATTCTCTCCTTTCCCAAGCTGGGGACAGGACTGTGGTTTCCTCTTAAGTAAACCAGGCCTAGGGAGGAAGTGGTCTGCTGGGCAGACCCAGGCAGCAAGCTGGGCCCATTAGTATCTGAAGTTCCTCTCAATGTGTGTCCCCACTTGTGTCCTCCAGCCCTCAACGCCAGTTTAAGAGCTGAGGAAATGGTGTCCCCAGGATCCTGGACCTGAAGAGTAGTAGCTACCAAGGAGCAGGCAGTAGCCCCAGGGAGAGTGTTGGCTTTTGGCTGGGCATCTGCAGGGCAGTTGAAGAGTCCCTTTGCTTTCCAGCCAGGAAGTGTGTGTGCCTGCTGGGGTTAGAGGGAGGCCACCAGGGCTTCCCGCCCATTGTTTCATGGTTTCACTTTCCCAGTTTCAACACCAAGACTTTTCCCAGCCCCACAGGCAATGTTGCGGGCAGCCAAAGGCAACCCCCAGCCAATTCTCCCCTTCAGGATTTCAGCTCCAGGGAACTTAGAGGGAGTTCCACCCCCACCCTCTGCATGTATAAGGAAGCAGGCTAGACAGCTCAGCGGCATTTGGTGTCAGCTGTCACAGCCTAGGGTCCCAGGGCTAAGCTGGGTCTCAAGTGGGGGGCAGACAGAGAGGTGATCCAGTGCTGAAAACACTGCTGGAGCCAGGGTGTCTGGGAGCTGCTGAGCTAGACTTGAGCAAGAAGGCAGCAGAAGGAAGGCCAGCTTAAAGACAGCCTACCACCGGTGGTAGGCTTTGGGGTCATTGGGCTGCTCCATGCTTTCTTTTTTTTTGGGGGGGGGGGCGGGGGGGGGAAGGAGTTCGAGACAGGGTTTCTCTGTGCAGTCCTGGCTGTCCTGGAACTCACTCTGTAGACCAGACTGGCCTTGAACTCAGAAATCCGCCTGCCTCTGGCTCTCAAGTGCTGGGATTAAAGGCATGCGCCACCACTGCCCGGCCCATGCTTTCTCTTGCTACTGACTTTCTGTTAACCTCGGTACCCATTACTTCATTCCCGGCCTCAGTTTTCCCATCTGTCCGGTGAATGGGAACAAGTGTATGATGCCTGCCTGGAACTAGCTCCTAACCACTTTTTTTTTTTTTTTTTTTTTTGCCTGCCCTAAGGATCATGGGCTCCATGTTCCGGAGTGAAGAAGTGGCCTTGGTCCAGCTCCTGTTGCCCACAGCGTCTGCTTACAACTGTGTGAGCCAGCTTGGTGAGCTGGGCCTCGTGGAGTTCAGAGATGTAAGTGGGGTGGGGCAGAGGCCTGGGCGGGTAGCCCACATCAGGAAAGGCCTTGTGATTACCCCTGGCCTGCCGCAGGAGCATCCCAGCCCTCCCTTCCAGCACAGGTGCCCTTCCCATGCCTACTCGTGCCTTTTCTGGCACGCGGTTGAGTTTGCTCCAACTAGTCGGTTCAGGCTAATTGGGCACCCGGCAACTTTTTGGAGGAGGTGCCTCAGACCTGGATCCCAGAGCAGTGACCTCCTGGTCCCCTCCCAGAGATTCTGACCCGTATATGTATGCATCACAGCTCAACGAATCCGTGAGCGCCTTCCAGAGACGCTTCGTGGTAGACGTCCGGCGCTGCGAGGAGCTGGAGAAGACCTTCAGTAAGTTGGACCCAGATTCACATCCCATGGAAGGAGCGCTAGGCAAGCTCGGTCTGAAGGGAAGTGCCCCCGTTACCCAGGTGGAAGGCAGAGAAGGGAGGTGTGGGCGGGGCTGCTGGGATCCGCAGGACGTCCTTGGCTCTGGGTGGGTGGAGCCAAGGACGGAAGGTAGGACTGCCTTGGAGTATGAGCCACAACTCAAGCTTTCTGCCTAGATAGACTGGGGTGGACAGACGCTGGGGTGGAGGGCTGGAAAGGCCTTTCTTAGGTCAGAGATGAGGGCAGAACAGGGGGAACAGAGCGGCTGCTTCTAAACAGTTTAGCCCGGGATTTTTCTGGAGATCTGACTCAGCAGATTAGTCATGGCCTTTGATGCGCATTAGGGATCTCCCTACATGTCTGCTGCCCCTGGCTAACGATAGACATGAGCTGGCATAACCCTGTGTGACTTCCCCTAACCCCACCGCCCCTTTCTGTGTCTAGCCTTCTTGCGGGAAGAAGTGCAGCGGGCAGGTCTGACGCTGGCCCCACCTGAAGGGACACTGCCAGCACCACCTCCCCGAGACCTGCTGCGCATCCAGGAGGAAACAGATCGCTTGGCCCAGGAGCTTCGGGATGTTCGTGGCAACCAGCAGGCACTGCGGGCCCAGCTGCACCAGCTGCGGCTCCACTCGGCCGTGCTGGGCCAGAGCCACAGCCCGCCGGTCAGCCCCAGCCAGGGCAGGGATGGGACCTGGAGATATATATGCCACGGCTGGGACTCACAATGTCTCTTGGTGCCTAGATGGCAGCTGACCATACTGAGGGACCCTTCTCTGAGAGAACACCCTTGCTTCCAGCCACACGGGGGCCACATGCAGACCTGAAGGTCAAGTGAGTCCGGGCAGTTTGTCTTTTCTGGGTAGCCTTAAGGCACTGACCAAAGAAGGGAACCCTATGGCCCCTGAGTCTCTGTACGTTGTGTTTGGGGGGTTCCCCACGGGTGCTTCCTGTGAGCCCGCCTCCAGCCCTGTTGGCAGTTTTGTGGCAGGTGCTGTGGAGCCCTACAAGGCTGCAGCCCTGGAGCGCCTGCTGTGGAGAGCTTGCCGCGGCTTCCTCATTGCCAGCTTTCAGGAGACTCAGGGGCAGCTGGAGGACCCAGTGACGGTGAGTTGGCAGGGGCCAGGGTGGGGGCAGTCTGGGATGAGCCAGGGCTCCAGAGACTAACCGAACCTGGCTTTCACAGGGTGAGCCTGCAACTTGGATGACCTTTGTCATCTCCTACTGGGGTGAGCAGATCGGACAGAAGATTCGAAAGATCACAGACTGGTGAGCCACGATTACGAGTACATGGTCACTCGGCGGCGGCAGGTGTCCAGCCGACTGGTCCTGTGTGGCCCAGGCCCCTGATAACACCTTCAGTCAAGTTTGTCCTGCCCCCAGCTCTGCCTGGTGACTTCCACTGACCCCCATTACCCCATCTCTTCCTCAGCTTCCACTGTCATGTCTTCCCGTACCTGGAGCAGGAAGAAGCCCGGCTCAGGACCTTGCAGCAGCTGCAGCAGCAAAGCCAGGAACTTCAGGAGGTGAGTGCCCATGTGACCTGACCCCTGCTAGCTCCCTCAAGGCTCCCTTGCCACTTCTGGTTACTTTTTTTTTTTTTTTTTTTTTTGTCCCCAGGTCCTGGGGGAGACAGACCGGTTCCTGAGCCAGGTGTTGGGCCGGGTGCAGCAGCTGCTGCCCCCATGGCAGGTGCAGATCCACAAGATGAAGGCAGTGTACCTGACCCTCAACCAGTGCAGTGTGAACACCACACACAAGTGCCTCATCGCGGAGGTCTGGTGTGCCACGAGGGACCTGCCCACTGTGCAGCAGGCGCTGCAGAGCGGCTCAGTGAGCATCCAGGCTGCCAGAGGCTTGCTCCCTCCCTGCCTTTCCTCCTTCTACTTCCAGTCTCTCCTTAAGCTTCCTTTGCTCTGGGATTGAAGGGTGGGTACCATTTCCTAGGAGCCTCCTCCTCCAGGGCATTTTGGGTAGGATAGGGCTGACCAACTTCCCCCATGCCATCCCACCCCACCCTCAACCCAGAAATTACAGTCCACATCTCAGCTGGGCCTGGGAACGGGGGTGGGGTTGGGGTGGGGGGGCAGGGTTTCTACAGGCCCCCAGCATCAGCTTCTGTCTCTCTGCCTGGGTACCTCAGAGTGAGGAAGGAGTGAGTGCTGTCGCTCACCGCATCCCCTGCCAGGACATGCCTCCAACCCTCATCAGGACCAACCGCTTCACCTCCAGTTTCCAGGGCATTGTGGATGCCTATGGTGTGGGCCGCTACAGGGAAGTTAACCCTGGTGAGATCCATTGCTCTCTCAGTGGAGGTCATCCCTCCCATCCTCTGTTTGGGTACAAACCTTGAGAGGGGTGGGTAGAAGTTAGGCCCTTGCCTTTGGGGTGCAAACCTTGAGAGGGGTAGGAGCTGGGTCCACCCCATCCTTTTGTAACAGAGACATAGTCCCCAGTTCAATCTCCAGGGAGGTTATTGGGTACCCTAGTCCCAATTGGGACTTCCCACTTGTCTCAGCCGTTAAATCCACAGGGAACCAATTTGGAACAGTTCAGAAAACAGATTTGTGAATGGCTTAAAGTCCAGCTCACTTGTTTTGATGAGTTTCTTAGTTTCTGTGAGTGATATTTTTTCTAGTCTGTAAAATGGGAATAATAGTACAAACCTCAGAGAAGTGTTAGGATGGCTAGGAGTTGTTAGAGGGCCCCAGACCAGCCTATAATTGTGACTTACTTGGCCACACTGCAGGGTTGTTTGTTGAGGGGTTGTTGTTGTTGTTTTTATGAAGTTGGAATGAAAAGGGTTGAGGATGTAGCTCAGTTGATAGATGAATCCGCCTGCCTCATGGATTCATGAAGCCCTGGGTTCAGTCTTCAGCAGAAACTAAGCATGGTGGTGAAGTCTATAATCCTAGCACTTGGGAGATGGAGGCAAGGGGGTCAAGAATTCAGGCATCGGGCTGGTGAGATGGCTCAGTGGGTAAGAGCACCCGACTGCTCTTCCAAAGATCCAGAGTTCAAATCCCAGCAACCACATGGTGGCTCACAACCATCCGTAACGAGATCTGACTCCCTCTTCTGGAGTGTGTGAAGACAGCTACAGTGTACTTACATATAATTAATAAATCTAAAAAAAAAAAAAAAAAAGAATTCAGGCATCTTCAGCTACGTAGAAAGTTCAAGGCTCAGTGGGGAAAGTGCTTACAGTAAAGTCAGGAGGCCTTTGTGATAGGCAAGATCAGTCTGAGTCTGAGCCCCTTTCCTTTTCTTTTCTTTTTTTTGGTGTTTTTGGTTTGTTTTTTTTTTTTTTTTTTTTTTTTTTTTGGTTTTTCGAGACAGGGTTTCTCTGTGTAGCCCTGGCTGTCCTGGAACTCACTTTGTAGACCAGGCTGACCTCAAACTCAGAAATCCGCCTGCCTCTGCCTCCCAAGTGCTGGGATTCAAGGCGTGTGCCACCATGCCCGGCTGGCTAGCTTTCTTTCTTTCTTTCTTTCTTTCTTTCTTTCTTTCTTTCTTTCTTTCTTTCTTTCTTTCACTCTTGGTCTTTTGAGATCTCTGTGTAGTCTTGTCAGTCCTGGAACTTAGGCTGGCCTCGAACACAGTTATCCACCTGCCTCTCCATCTTGAGTGCTGGGATTAAAGGTGTGTGCAGTTACCTCCGGATTGAGACAGGGTGTTACACTGTAGCCTGGGTTGGTCTTGAGTTCATGGTAATCATCCTGCTTTGGCTTCCTGAGTTCTAGAATTACAGGTATGAACCATCATGCCAGGCTTATAGATCTTAAACATAACCCTCAGGGCCAGAGAAATGGTTATTGAGTAAAAGCGTGTGAATAATTGTGACAGCCTGAGCTCAATTTCCAGGGCCTTCTATAGTAGCCGAGTAGCACCGATGCCTACAAGTTATCCTTTGAGCTGCACACATGCATACCTTCCTCTCAGTAAATTAGCAAGTAAATGTTATTCAGACAAACAACAACAACAACAAACACCCACTGAGCACCAGAGCTAGGGAGCTGGCTAGGCCAGTAGAGCCTGAAGACCTGAGTGGGGAGCTCCAGAGCCCATGTAGGTTCAGCAGTGCATGGTTGTAATTCCAGTGGCGGTGAGATGTGGGCTGGAGCCAGGCAGCTCCTTTCTAGTGAGGTTCCAGCCTAACTATAAGCACTGTCTCTAAATGGAGGAGTGACCCACTGTTGTTTCTGATCTACATACACATGCACACACACAAATAAAACAAAAACAGTCGGGAGGATCATTTCAGGAGTTCAAGACCATTCTGGACCACTCTGCCCTATCTTTAACTGACAGCTACCTGGGCAGTGGTGGCGTATACCTTTAATCCCAGTACTTGGGAGGCAGAGGCAGGCGGATTTCTGAGTTTGAGGCCAGCCTGGTCTACAAAGTGAGTTCCAGGACAGCCAGGGCTTCACAGAGAAACTGTCTAGAAAAACAAACCAACCAAACAAACAAACCTGACAGCTAGAACTGCTAAACTTATGTCCACAGCCTGGCACCTGCCAGGCCTGCCACACTTACCGGGTCAATTTATAAAAATAAGTCTTTATTTTTAAAGATTTATTTATTTATTATATGTAAGTACACTGTAGCTGTCTTCAGACACTCCAGAAGAGGGCGCCAGATCTCGTTACAGATGGTTGTGAGCCACCATGTGGTTGCTGGGATTTGAACTCTGGACCTTTGGAAGAGCAATCAGGTGCCCTTACCCATTGAGCCATCTCACCAGCCCCCGTGGCACTCATTTATAATAACCCTGTGAGGTGGCACTGAGATCTTCATTTTACAAATGGAGAAATAGGCTCAGGAAATTTAAATAACATGCCTTGGGTGGCATAGATTGATAGTTGTAGGCTCTGAAATGTGCCAAGTGGTCCCTGCCTCATAAACTCGCTCTTGGCTGGTCCTGAGAGGCCTCTGTGGCAACTCAGACAGGGAAGTGATACTCAGTCTCCCATGGGGACCTGCCTCACTGTATTCTGTCTGCCTGCAGCTCCCTACACCATCATCACATTCCCCTTTCTCTTCGCTGTGATGTTTGGCGACGTGGGGCACGGACTGCTCATGTTTCTCTTTGCCCTGGCCATGGTCCTCACTGAGAACTGTCCAGCTGTGAAGGCTGCACAAAATGAGGTACGAACCATCCATACCTGACAAGGGAAAAGGGATAGAGCACAAGAGTGGAACAGCCTCTTGAGCTGAGCTAAACAGCACACCATCTCCCCCTGCACCCCCAGATCTGGCAGACCTTCTTTGGGGGTCGATACCTACTCCTGCTCATGGGTCTGTTCTCCATCTACACTGGCTTCATCTATAATGAGTGCTTCAGCCGAGCCACCACTATTTTCCCCTCAGGCTGGAGTGTGGCTGCCATGGCCAACCAGTCAGGCTGGAGGTATGACCTATAACCCTCCCTACCCACCCAGGGCCCCTGGCCCACTGTGCAGCTCTGACATTATCTATTTTTACTGCAGTGACGAGTATCTGTCCCAGCACTCCATGCTCACCTTGAATCCTAACATCACTGGCGTCTTCCTCGGACCATATCCCTTTGGCATTGACCCGGTAAGTGGGCATACTGGTGCATAGGAAGGAGGTAGTTGGGAAGATCCAGGGCTCCACAGATCCATCTGTTTACTATTCCCCTTTGACAGTTGGCACTGTGTACTTCCTGTAAAAATGGTGGAGTGGGGGCTGGGCGTGGTGGCACACGCCTTTAATCCCAGCACTTGGGAGGCAGAGGCAGGCAGATTTCTGAGTTCGAGGCCAGCCTGGTCTACAGAATGAGTTCCAAGACAGCCAGGGCTACACAGAGAAACCCTGCCTCAAAAAAAAAAAAAAAAAAAATAGTGGAGTGGGACACAAGTATAATTCAAACCCTTGGGTGATGGGAGGCAGGAGGATCAGAGTTCAAGTGCACCCTTGGCTGCATAGAAGAGTTCAAGGCCTGCCTGCATTACATAAAACTGTCTCAAAACCAACCAACAAACACCTAGAACAGAATGACAGCCCTGTGTGTGAAACAACTGGTCCATGTTAGCATCACCCTATTGAACAGATGAGTGAAGCCAAGGCCTGGGTGCCTGAGCTACCAGCTGAGCTACCCTAGTCACTAGCCCCTTAGAACTAGTGACTTAGTTGCTGGGACTAGGTTTGTCAGGGAGCCAGGGAATGAGAGAAACATGGGAGGGAGTGGGGTCCATAGTGTCCCTGCGTGCTCAACTCTCCCACTACCCCAGATCTGGAGCCTGGCCACCAACCACCTGAGCTTTCTCAACTCCTTCAAGATGAAGATGTCTGTCATCCTTGGGGTCACGCACATGGCCTTTGGGGTGTTCCTCAGCATCTTCAACCACGTGTGAGCTAAGGGTTGCCAGTGGGTGTGGGCAGTGTCCTTGTGGGTCTAGGGTGCTCTGACCTGTCTGTTCCCACAGGCACTTTGGCCAGGCCCACCGGCTACTGCTGGAGACCTTGCCTGAGCTCATCTTCCTGCTGGGCCTCTTTGGCTACCTTGTGTTCCTCATTGTCTACAAGTGGGTGAATGTCTCAGCTGCCAGCGCCTCCTCGGCCCCCAGTATCCTCATTCACTTCATCAATATGTTCCTCTTCTCTCAAAACCCCACCAATCATCTGCTCTTCCATGGGCAGGTAGGCCACTTACAGAGGGTGGCTGACTTTCTCACTGGGGATGCTCTAGTTCAGTCACTGGGTCACCAGGAGCTGCAGAGCCATCTGAGGCATGGGCTGTAGGCTGGAATACTGCCAGACAGTGATGTCAGAGCCAATGGACTAAGGTATTAAGAACCTGAAGTCCTTCCTTAAGAGGTCCTTGTTAGTGTCCCTGGGGGAGGAACTACAGTTCCCAACGATCAATGACCACACCAAGTGACTGGTTCCATGCACTGTGCATGGTTGCCTTGCCTTTCTTGCCCACAGGAAGTGGTACAGTACGTGCTGGTGGTCCTGGCTTTGGCCACCGTTCCTATCCTGCTGCTGGGCACACCCTTGTACCTGCTGCGCCAGCACCGCCACAGAAGAAACACTCAGAGAAGGCCAGCAGGCCGGCAGGTAGACACAGAAAGGATTACGGGGAAGGAAGGCTGCATGAGGAGTGACCTCAGGCTGTGCTGCAGGGTGGGTGGCAGGCTATTCCAGGGGCTGGAGCTGTTGATGCTATCTCTTCTCAGGATGAGGACACTGACAAGCTTCTGGCCTCCCCTGATGCGTCCACTTTGGAGAACAGCTGGAGCCCTGATGAGGAGAAGGCTGGGAGCCCAGGGGATGAAGAAGCTGAGGTGGGCAGAATAGTACTCTGTTGGGGGAGGGCTGCCAGCTCCAGCTATTGTCTCATGACCTCTTACCGTGCAGTTTGTCCCTTCTGAGATCTTCATGCACCAAGCCATCCACACCATTGAGTTCTGCCTGGGCTGCATCTCCAACACAGCCTCCTACTTGCGTCTCTGGGCCCTGAGCCTGGCCCATGCCCGTGAGTGACCTCTCTCTGAGGGCCTCAGTATCCTACCTGGTCAGATGGGGCTGTCCCACAGAGGCGCTTCACCAGCTCTAGGGGCAAGGAGGATTCAAGGTTGCTCTTGGGGTGGGGGTGTGACAGGCATTCACGAACTCCCTTATTTGTGTGCAGAGCTGTCTGAGGTCCTGTGGGCCATGGTGATGCGCATAGGCCTGGGCATGGGCCGAGAGATTGGCGTGGCAGCTGTGGTGCTGGTCCCTGTGTTTGCTGCCTTTGCTGTGTTGACTGTGGCCATCCTGTTAGTGATGGAAGGGCTCTCAGCCTTCCTGCATGCCCTGCGGTTGCACTGGTGAGCACCCTGTAGTGAGCCTGGGCATGGAGGGGATGGGTGGATTTCCTCTTACCTTCCCCTTTCTCACACCCAGGGTGGAGTTCCAGAACAAGTTCTATTCAGGCACCGGCTACAAGCTCAGCCCCTTCACCTTCACTGTGGACAGTGACTAGCACCCACTGCGATCCCTGCTTCTCCGAAGTGGGACAGGAATAAAGAGCTGGCTGGCCCAGGAACTTTGCCTTTGTCCTCTCTGGGGTACCAGGGTTAGGCTGACACTACAGTGGCCAGAGCTCTAGACTCTGAATATGACATCTATTTGGACCATTCTTCAGCGGAGTTAGAGGATAGGAGGCACTAGTTTAGGATCTAAGCCTTTAGAAACTGTTGGGATAACCCATGAGCACATCTCCAGACTCTTGGGGAACCAGAGGGTTAGCTCTAGGGCCAAGAAGGAACAGTTTAGTTTTGTGGGAGTGGATTCCAACCAGGTAGGAGGAGTGAGCTTCCCATTTTGAGATGTGCAAACTGGTTTTAACTTCAGACCCTGTATTCCCTGAAGTCCTTAAGGTCCTCCATGTTTAGCTGAGGTAGGAGTCGCCTCATTCATTCCCTCCGGCTGGGAGGCACATACATAGCCAGTGCGTGTCAGAGGCCAGAGACTCAAGTTTTCCAAGTTACAAAGTAGTTCTTGCAGCTGAAGGCCCCAGCAACAAAGGCTGCTTTGAGGCCAGAGCTGCTCTGTGCATAGTGAGCCACAATGGCCTCAGCCAAGCTACTGGGGTAGGTGGGGGATGGGGGGTTGTAGACTGTCCTGCTGAAGCTCTCTGAATACAGGGCTGGTAATGCTAGTGTCTTTCAGGCACTTTCACATGCTTGGCAGACTAAGCTAAGAGGAACATAACATAGTTGGGCAGAGTGTAGAGGATCGCCAGGACATTAGCAGGCCACTAGGCTGACTATTCCAGTTGCCATGGGAACAGCATGCCTTAACAGCAACACGCACGGTCCTGGCAGTGATCACCACTTACAGGTGTGATTGATCAGACCAAGATGGATCTGAGTAAGATATAACAGCAGATAGAGTAAGGGCTACAAAGGTCATTTGGGAAAAGCACTATCACAAATGGGTAGATGTAGAAAAGCAGGAGTTGGGCTGGAGAGATGGCTCAGTGAAGGTAAGATGGCCTGCTCTTGCAGAGGACCTGGG
The DNA here is from genome assembly GCF_978045245.1 of Mus caroli. Lineage (NCBI taxonomy): Eukaryota > Metazoa > Chordata > Mammalia > Rodentia > Muridae > Mus > Mus caroli. The sequence goes on from NW_028227275.1 coordinate 57,832,640, forward strand.
TTTGCTTCCTAGCACTCACTGGGAAGTTCTCAATGGTCTGCGACTCCAGTTCCAGGGCATCCTACTCCTGAACTTCTGGGACTCATGTGTATGTACCTCTTCCTACCACATAATTAAAAAAAATAATAAAAATAGTCTTTAGTCCCAGCACTCGGGAGGCAGAGGCAGGCAGATTTCTGAGTTCGAGAACAGCCTAGTCTGCAGAGTGAGTTCCAGGGCTACACAGAGAAATCCTGTCTCAAAAATAAAATAAAATCTTAAGAAAAGCATGAGGGCTCATCATGCCTGTTATTTCATTAGGCAGCTGAGAGTCAGCTGGAGTGAAGCTACTGTGAGGCAGGGCAAGAACAAGCAAGCCACGGCCACCATTTCCATCCTATCTGTCAGTGGAGAGTTCAAAGAAAGAGCAACAAGAAGAGCTGCAGCTGCTGTCTGGGCCTGACTCCTGGCAGAGCAGCAGAGTCTGTCAGGAAGGGTGGCAAACCTGGGGCCATGGAGATCAGCAGGGCACAAAATTTGATGTTGCACTGAATGAGGTGTCGTGTGGTGAAGAGGATGTCCAGCCTGGCACTAGTCACATGGCTTGTGTGTGCTGAGAGCAGGGCACTGACATGAAGGGTAACAGTCTGAGAACAGGTTTCAAGTTGTTTATTTATCTGCATAATACAGTCTCGGTGGTAGCAGAAATATGTGCACAAACAATTCAGAGTAAAAAAAGTCTAAGTTTATCCCATTGGGTATTAATGTACATGGATTTCACAGCTCTAAATCTACCTGCACCCCAATACCCCACAGACGGCTGCTGTCTCCCAGTGACATCAGATGGGAAGCAGCTTCATAGGGCTATGGGCAGAAGCCCGAGTTCCAGGCCAGGCAGAGGGAAGGCAAGAAGGGGTGAGGAAGCTAGCTCCACTGCTCCTCCCAGGAAGCTGGAGCTATAAAGCACACCCAGTTAGGACACTGAAGTTATGGCCAGTCAGTGGTGCTGGTCCATGTAGTCATGCGTACACAAGCACAGGAGGGCTGCAGCTACCACCTGCAGATGCATACCCGCAGTCAAGTGTACCCTGTACAGAAACAGCTGGTTGCCCATCCATAGACCCCACAACTCAGGCTCCTCCTGTTGAGCTACTTCACAGTATATCTGTTCACTTGCCCTTCAGAAGTGTCTCCAACACATTGTCAGACTGTCACCTTCAAAGCCTGGTCACAATTGTGTTGCAGCACATTAATATCCTAAGTCAGCACTTGGAGTACCCACACAGCACTGCTCTGCCCAGCTGGGGCCGTAAATGGCTGAAAGCTGTAGGCATGCAGCCAAAAGGCCTTCAGTTTAGGCGGGTTCTGAGCTATTGCACTATAGTACTATATTTCTGCTTCCAATCATGGTTCAGAGTCCTAGTGAGAGTGTAAACAAAGATGAAAGAAATGTTACTCCACTTTAATATAGTCTGTAGTATCATACACATCGGTGCTCAGTAGTGAGACAGACGTCCAGGCCTTCTGCCCAGGGCAGTGGTCACAGCAGCGCTCCACTGAGGGCCTGGTGCAGCCGCCTCCCGCAGTCTAGTGGTGAAGAGTGGAGCCATCCATTCACACCCCAAGCTTCCTCTTCTGGTCAAAGTAGGCCTCAAATCTGGCTTGGGCATATTCCTGGGAGAGACCAAACAGAGTACTTCATTGTCGGGTATACTCATGCCACAGAGCATGTGTAGAGGTCAAGGGACAACTTGCAAGGGACAGTTCTCCTTCCACCATGTGGGCACTAGATTACTCATCAAAAGCTTGGTGGCAGAAGCCTTCACCTGCTGAGCCAAGTTGCTGACTTGAAAACCTGCTTTAAATATCCAAATGTTTCCTGTCTTTACCTCATGGCATCATTACCAAACCTCCCACCTAATCATCCATCTAGTATGAGAGGGACCTGTCCCAAGAAAGAGTCTCATGTCAAGGACAGCTCCTATGGTCCTGGAGTGAGGCAATTGTAATGTTGAGAAGGGCCTGCAGAGCTGCACTGCCTTGGTGCCACTAGGTCATCCAATGCCCAAATCAAGCTCACACCCCACAGCTCTCTCTTCCTTGCAGTTGGGAGAATTGCCCCTGAAACATACCATGTACCCAAATTCAATGGATGAAATCTTGGCCTGTACAATGGACCAAAGTCCCCAGAGGAAATGAGAGGCAAGGGCAAATCTGCAATCACAAATGTGAGAAGCACATAAGTCATTTGAGGTCAGTCAGGGAATCAAAGAGGTCATCTTAAACCCCAGCCATGCTATCAGACATCTTTCTTATGCTTTAAGTGCTGCCTTAGCCCTTTTGCAGGACTGTATGTGAAAGGACTGGAGTCTTTCCACCTCTGGCCAGCTACGGGAATACTTACTGGTGTGAATATACCCAGCTGCCTGGCAGGGCACACAGAACACTGGGGTGGCCATGCTCTGCTACAAGAACCACCAGCTGACAGTAGCCCCTGAAAACCTGCCCCGTGCACTCAGCAGGAAGCTGTTCCCTGAGCAGGATTCTCTAGCCCACACTCACCCACAACTTTCCAGAGCTCCTGCTAGAGTTGAAATAATAGATGAGTGGAGCCATAATCATGTTTCCAGCCTCTCTTTGCAAAGACACAAACCAAACACCACTGACTGACAACTGGTTATACTTGTCAACACAGAGCAAGGAAAAGCTTACCTGTTGACTTCAAGCAACATGTCTTCTTTTATAGCAGACTGCTCTTCACTACTGAGGCTTTCAAAATCATTTTGGAATGTAGTCAAGTAACTGGAAATAAAATGGAGCTTAAAAAAGAATTAGCTATGTTAGGATGGATGACTGTTAAAAACACTGCCAATAGTAGCTGCACACCTATCATACACTGCCACTGCCTTTGTGTGGCCAGAAGAGAACGGCAAGGCCAAGATGGCTTCTGACCCTAAGGCCCACGGATGGCATTTATCCAGTAGCTTTCATTAGGTAGGGTATACAACATGAGCATCACAAAGTAACACTGCTCAAGGGGGCTGGAGAGGACCACTGGCTACTCTTTAAAAGGACCTAGGTTTGGTTCCATAAGGTGGTTTACAACCTTCTGAAGCTCTAGTCCCAGGGGAACCAATGCCCTCTTCTGATCTCTACAGGCATTATATACACATAGTGAACTGACATTCACACAGACAAAACAAGAAGTCCAGAAGGCTATACCACTGCCTCCGAAGTGCTGGGATTAAAGGCGTGCGACACCACGCCCGGCTCAAATAATGTTTTTGAATATAAGCAAAATGGTTTTTCTAACCATGCCAAAATTTAAGCAGCGCCACCGTGTGGCCGGAGTTCGGCTGAGTAGCACAGCACAGTACTCATTCTAGCATGCAAGAAAAAGACCCACATGGGCACGTCTTTGTTTTGTTTTTTTCTGTAATGAGAAAATATCTTTTAAAAACAAGCATGGGCCAGGGTTGGTGGAGCACGCCTTTAATCCCAGCACTCGGGAGGCAGTGGCAGGCAGATTTCTGAGTTCGAGACCAGCCTAGTCCACAGATTGAGTTCCAGGACAGCTAAGGCTACACAGAAAAACCAAAAACGAATTAGTTGAAAAACTAAACTAAATAAATAAATAAGAAAGAACGATGAGTGTGTCATCAATACAAATGCTTCTCCTACCTGTTGTTTCCGGGAAGGATACTTCTGAATGTTCGCTCTGAAGAAAGGATACTTCTCATAGGTATAATCATACATCCATTCACAGAAATGATTTCCAATGTCAAATCCCCTGAAAGAGAGGACAATTCAGGCAAGGGATAAGGCACTGCAGGCCCTGCAGGCTCCCTGAGCAGAACGGGAAAAAGCTAAGTGAGGGCTGGGGACCGGCTCCACCGTGAACGAGGAGAGCACTTGCTGCTGCTCTTGCAGAGGACCCGTGTCAGGCAGCTCACAATTGCCTGCTAATCTCAGGCCTCTTCTGGCCTCCAAGTGCCCTCAGTACTAGGCATAGGCACACATGTAGTGCGCATACATACATACATACATACATACATACACAAAGTATATTAAAAGCTGAATGGCTGAATCAGCCTTAAACGGGACCTCTGACCCCCAAGGTAGGTTTCCAGCATAGATCTGCCCAGTCTAGGCAATAGCTCATATGGGCTTTCTGGGGTAATAAACTGCCCCAACATAGGAGTATGGTACTGTTAATTACACACAGTCAATTTGGTAAGCAACAGAACCACAGCAGATGGAGAACCAAAGGTGCTACGTGAATGCTACTTACTTGGGCACCTGAGCACAGTGCTTCTGTGGCAATCAGTGCTCAAGTCAGGAGAAAAATCTTGGCAGTCCAAAGGAAGAGGCAAACTTAAACTGCTTGTGAGTGCCTGCTCTAACTGCATGGGAAAGCTGTGCTAACTTGCCTCAGGAAGTGTGGAGGCTTTTTTCTTAGTATGCTGTTTGAGCCTATACTTGCTCTGTATGACAATAATGTAATGATACTGACACTGGCATTTGACTATAACACATTACCTGTAATTGTAACTGCTGTATTCAAAGTCAATGAGCATCAGCTTCCGCTTTTCAGAATTTTCCTGGTCTTCCAACAATAAGATATTACCTACAAAAGATTTGGGTGACAAGACATTTTATAACACAAGGCTCGACCCTTGCCAGCTGAGTGTGATTTTCACCCCAAATGATTTCAGCTTTGGTCCTAAAGACATCATGGGCATACAGAGTACAAGCTTTCTCATGGTAGCGGCCTAGCTCTAAGCAGGAGGGCTCCAGGACCACCTGTTCCTACTCCCTGTCCTTCGGGCTCTCTGCAAAATTACAGAATAGAGCCAGACCTCAGCTACTATCTGGAGCAGTACTTCCCAAAAGCTTCACAGAGCATCTGTTAGAGTGCATCTGGTTTCCTTATCTCAATCTCCCAGAGCCTTGGAATTGGGTTGCTATCATCAACTGCCCAACTGGGGCCCAACTGATTGTCCCTGCATGCTATCCAACCCAAGAAGATCAGAGACAATGAATGCCCTCTGACTTTTCCTGCAGCGGGTGGTGAGAGGGCCTGGAGCCACACCTTGCTGGTTCTGGCTCCTCTCCCCGAGGTTTCTGACACAAGTAGTTTCTAGGTTTGGCAGTGTGTTTCCTGATGCTTCCATGATGATGAAATCGACAATAGGAGGAAGACACCCAAAATTGTATAAGATAATACAATCCTGTCCTTTCTATCTTTTCTACACTTGGCCATCAGACAGGTGACTTGGTCCAGACTCCTCTCTGGTGATGATCTGCACACTTCATCACCATGGGGACCTGGTGTGGCTGTGCCTAACAGGCAAAGCTGTTGCTGAGATTTCTATATCCTGCTCTACCCCACTAGTGGGCAAGCCAGGATCAGCTAATCGGAAAAGTACTTTAGCTCAAATTAATGGCTTATTTATGAGGTGGGCTGGAGAGATGGCTCAGTGGGTTAAGAGTACTGACTGCTTTTCCAGGTCTTGAGCTCAAGGATCCACGCAGCAGTCAATGGAAACAGAGCAAACATTAGATGGAACTAAGGGAGTCTTTGGAAAGAGTTGGGGGAAGGATTAAAGGACCTGAAGAGGATATGGACTCCACAGGAAGACCAACAGTCAATTAACCTGGATCCTTGGGGACTCCTAGACACTGAACCACCAAGCAAAGAGCAAGCATAGGCTGGACCTAGGCCCCCTGCACATATGTAGCAGACATGTAACATGGTCTTCATTTAGGTCTCCCAACAACTGGAGTAGGGGCTGTCCCTGAACCTGTTGCCTTCCTGTGAGTCCTGCTCCCCTAAATGTGCTGCTTATCTGGCCTCAGTGGGAGAGGCTGTGCCTAGTCCTGCAGTTACTTGATGTGCCAGGGTGGGGTGGTACCTGGGAGGGGGTGGAGGGTACTTCTCTCTTTTCAAAGGAGAGTTGGGGGGAATGGAGACAGGAGCTGTGTGAGGGGGGAACTGGGACGAGGGGGGCTGATATTAGGGTGTAGAGTAAATAAATTAAAGAAGAAAAAACCAGTTGCCTTGGTCATGGAGTTTCTTCACAGCAATAAAACCCTAACTGAGACCCAGGAAAAAAACAGTAAAATTCCCTAACAGCAGCAATATGCTTTACTGTAATTTTTAAGTTAAACAGCCCGAGTCTTCCGTGGTGTGTGGGCATTTTGTGGGAAGGTGGTCTGAGTAAGTTGTACAGAGCCTATACAATCTGGGTCTTCTGCTTTGCAGCCTAAAGTAGGACTATCTACCACAAGGAGTTACATACAAACAGACACATGTGGTTTCACCCCAACTCCTAGTTTAAAGACAATTTTTTTCAGATTTTTCTAATATATGTATTTTTAATATTGTAAATGTAAGCAATACTTATTCATTCTTTAAGAACTTGCTTTTCTAACTATTATCCAGAAGGTTTTCTTTGGTACAAAGTTCTAGCTCATTTTTGTGCTAAACTTCACTTGCTGGCTGCATCTTATTTCAATGTACTTAGTACACCTGTGCTGTCGTCTTGCATGCTTCACACACATACATCAATGGTCTTCTAAATATAATACAAACTTCATCTTTAGCATGCAATGGCAATTCTTACCTTCTTGACAGTCATTATGACAAAATACAACTGGAGATCTAGTATACTGCAGCAATGACCTGGAAAAAGAAAGCCTCACTGTTACCCATGGAATTCAGTAAGGGGAATGCATACGCTCATGTGGCCATCACAGAGTCTGCATTCCAACCCAGCACACCCATTCACATCCAGGAAACCATGTGTCGTTATATGTCTCAGCAGAGAACCCACTCAGCATCTCTGCACTACAAGCTTTTCCCACTGGACTACTGTGCACTCTCCTGGAACACAGCTGCTCCTCATGAGCCTAACCACTGACTTCTAGAATGGTTTCCTTCACAGCATGTGCCAGAACTAGACAATTGCTTTCTATCCTAATAAAGGAAGAGTTCCTTAAAGGTCTTGGCACCATTTCCACCTGGCATAGCACACAGGCCTGCACCTAGCCTCACCAGGAGGACACAACAGGGGTTTCTGCTCAGAAACCAATCTCAAGAGCTTACGTTTAGCCTCCCACCTCCCTGGCCTACTACCTCTACCCATCACTCCTGTTCTAGGTAAAAACACCTCACTTGACCTTGGACATTCAGGGTTGGAGATGTGGCACAATGATTAAGCTCACTTACTTACTTACTTGTAGAGGATATTGAGTTCATGAGTTCAGATTTAAAAATAAAAATAACATCTTTCAAAGACAAATTCACCCTGCCCACCCACAAAAGCCAGCTGTCGTCACACACATACACCTTTGATCCCTGCACAGAGACAGAGGCAGTCTGATCTCTAGAGTTTGAGGTCAACATGGTCAACAAAGTGAGTTCTAGGACATCCAAGTGTCAGGAAAAGAAAAAAAGAAAAAGACAGACTCCCAGGTTTAATCCATCCTGTTTACCAGGACTTACTCCTGAGAGAGCATTTATTCTGTAGATGAGGAGCTACCACAGCAGGGTAGGGGACAGAAGGCTACACTTACCTCAGGTTCTCGAGCTCGAGAGGCAGGTTGTAAGAGAGGAACTTGTGCAGTTGCTGAACTCTGGTCTCCCTGCTGAATTTGAGTCTTAGTACTTGATTCAGGTATCTGCCATAGGAAGGACAAAGACCAGTGCAAAGCTAAGCAGGCATATTCTTAGGCCTCATTCAAGCACCCAACTCTAGTCAGTTCCAGTCCCAAGGAAGCCCAGTTTCTCTAGGAACGAGGGAGGGGATGGTTGGACCTCAGTACTCAGGGAAGCTAGCTTTCCACCCACCCACCCACCCACCCGATAGCAATTTTGCAAACAAGTCTTCACTCTTGGTCCAGGAATTGATTGATACATGCAAGAAAGACTTATTCATGCGCCACACACTACAAGTAACCGCATGCACAACCAATGACCACCCTGGCAGATGAAGGGACGGACGCACTCACGTCTGTTACTGCCAAAGTCACCAAGGGTAAGAGTAATGAGGGTCAAGTAACCTCCACACTTACTTTTCCATTGTTCCAAAAAGCCATTTTGGTTCCTTATTGAATGGCATTTTCATACCATGGAATGTGGCCATTTTCTCAGCTATTTCTGTAGAAATATCTGGTAAACATAACTCTTCAGTGTCCAATCGCCGGCTCTGGAAACAGGAATCAGGAACCGCCATTTATGCATGCAACCTAACAACTGTACTGAGACCACACCACCTTGGAACCAGGAACCAGTTAGAATAAGTTATTATGAAAGTCTCACCCAGTGCAAAAAATGTTCTTAAGTAGCCCAGCATGGTGGTGCATGCCTTTAATCCCAATAACTCAAGAGCCGACAGCAGGCAGGTCTGTGAGTTCAAGGCCAGTCTGCTTTTACATAATGAGACCCTGCCTTCTAAAAAAGGAAGACACAGCATCTCCACAGGTGGTGACCATTGGGTGCCATGCACTTGTGTGGAGAGGAGCACTGGGTACGCTGAGAAGAGTGTACAGTCTCAGAGCAGGGTGTACAGAGAGGAGCAGGTCTATTTCGTTAAGAATCTAAGGAAGTTTCTCCTATAATGAACAAGAAACACCATTCATGTGACATGTGATAGATTTCTACAGCTACAGCTCACGTTATCACTTGTCAAAACTGGTAGCTGAACATCTTCCTATCAGGGAGGCCCTAGGTTCAAGAGGGCCACCAACTGCAGCTGCTGTTTGGGTTGCTATGGAGCAGATGTCAGTGTGACAACTAGGTAGAAAGGTGGGCATGGAGGTCAAATCCTAGCCTGTAGACATTGTGCTGACCCCTGATATGGCCTGAGGCCTGGCTATTCCTGACAGCCCTTCCACAGGGTGTTCAAGGAATCCTGTGGTCTAGAATATCCTTTTGGCTTCTCCCCACAAGCTGCACTTCTGCAGGTCTCAAGGTGTGGTCTCCCTAAAGGTACAAAGCAGCAGGTACAGGGTAGGATGAAGTGCTGCCAGTCAGAGAGATCCTGCTCAAAATTTTGCTTCAACTTCAAAGATATTAAGGTAGGCATGGGACTTCATTCCTCAGTGCCTTGTTTCCTGTTGTATAGAATAGGAATGATATTCAGCTCTCTCAAGAGCTGCTTCCAGAGGGAAGACAATGGCCTACCTAATCCAGGGTAAATCTCAACAATTGGAGGTGTCTCACACTTAAACCCAAGAACCATGCATGGAACTTAGTTCTCAGTTCTGGAATCCTTTCCAAGGCATTCTCAACAAGGCACGCACGAGACTTGACTGCCAGATACTTTGGACTTCTGAGGACAGCTCACGAGGCTTTAAAAATGCCACTTCAGATACTTAACACTTATCAAAAGGAACGTACTCCCAGAAACATGTCCTTAGGCCACTGTAACAACACAGTGTTCTGAGGAAAGCTAGGTAGTTTAAGCCTATCACACCCATATGTTTTAACCTGTTGCTCCAAGGGCTGCAAGGAACAAAACAGCACAAGATTAGATCAAGCACAAGAGAAGAATGATGCAACCAAGAGATTCAGGGCCACTCCTCTACAGCTGCTGCCAGACTGACACACACAGCATACTCTTGCTTTAAGATGGCGTCTCACTGTTTCACCTGCAGTTCACTATGTAGACCAGGATGTGGCCTCCAAGTACAGATATCATCCTACTTTTGCTTCCTGCGTGCTGGGATTAATGGCGTGCACCACCATGCCCAGCCTTCTTGCTTGTTTTTAGACGGGGTCTCAACTGAAGGCCTTGGATTTAGGATGATTCTTTTGCCTCAGCCTGCTGAGATAACACGTGTGAGCCACCAGTCTGGCTTAACATTCTTTCTATGTAGAAGAAATACACTCATAATATGACAATAAAAAGTATAGCACATAAGCAAGGAACCCACTCATTAATTATCAAGTATTATGTACTATATATAACCATGTGTGCTATATATTTTTCTTTTTTTTTTAAAGATTTATTTATTTATTATATGTAAGTACACTGTAGCTGTCCTCAGACACTCCAGAAGAGGGCGCCAGATCTCGTTACGGATGGTTGTTAGCCACCATGTGGTTGCTGGGATTTGAACTCTGGACCTCTGGAAGAGCAGTCGGGTGCTCTTACCCACTGAGCCATCTCACCAGCCCGCTGTATATGTTTCTTTTGTTTTTGGTGAGACTAATATATATTTGTTTATTTGGATGACTATGCCTATATAGGAAAGAAAGAAGCTAAGATATATACCAAAAAAGACAAAAACAATAAAAGAGTCTCATGTAGCCAAGGCTGCCTTAAACCTTCCAATGTAGCACAGTATGAAATCCCCAGCCTTCACCGCCCATGTGCTGGTATTAGATGTGCACCAGTTTGTATAACAGACCTGAAGAATTACTTACTTAAAGTGCCCCAATTTTCAGTCTTTATCTAGCTTGGAACTTTCTATATAGACCAACCTGTCCTCTTAACTCAGGTATCAGCCTGCCACTTCTTCATAGGTGCTGGGATTAAAGGAGGGTTCACTGTGTCCTACATGTTCTAAGAAATTCTGTATGTTTTGGGTTTCACTGTAATGCAAGGCTTTGAGTCTCAATAGTTTTCTGCATCCATTTGTGTCTATGAGTTCCTTATATGGTTGGTCAACCTGATCCATGGTTCACAGTCTCCCTGCTCCCTCCCTTTGGAGATTTGATTAAAGATTTCCCATCTAAGCCCAGCAGTGGTGGTATACATCTTTAGTCCCAGCACTTGGGATGCAAAAAGCAGGCAGATCTGAGTTCAAAGACAAAGAAGAGGGAAGAAAGGAGGAGGAAGAAGAGGAGGAGGAGCAGGAGGAGAAGGTAAGATTTCCCACTTGTTTCAGTGTAAGCGCTGTAAAAAATTTCTGTGTGTGTGTGTGTATGGTGTGCGTGCACACTTATTTTTTAAATTTTGTTAAAGATTTATTTTTATGTTTTGCCTGCATGTATGTCTATCACATGGGTGCCTGGTGTCCAAAAAGGCCAGAAGAAAATGTTGGATCTCTTGGAATGGAGCAACAGATTCTACTTGTGAGCCACCATGTGGGTGCTGGGAAATTAAAACCCAGGTTCTCTGGGAGAGACTGAGAATTTTATCTGGATGTGTATTTGTGCACAATGTACATGCCCTGGTGCCCATGGAGGTCAGAAGAAGGCACTGGACCGAGCCAGTACTGAGAAGTGAACCCAGATCCTCAAAAGAGCAACAAGAGCTCTTGACTGCTGAGCTACCTTCCATTTAGTATTTCCCACATTTATAAACCCCACAATTAGTATTTCAAATGACATTTAATATTCTTATTTTGCCACAAGAAGGAAAGGGAGTCCACCCTGTTGTGATTTCCATAATCTTACCGGGATAAACTGCTCCAGTCGGCCTTGGGGAAAGATGCCATAGAGTTTTGGCCCAAGTGACCTCTCTGCAAGAATGGCAAACATAACACTCTCCAGAACCATCGCCTCAGCCCCCTAGAACAGATGGCAACAGAGCAGGTATTAGTGTTTTCCTAGACAGGAAGTGCTAGCTCAGGAGCAGGGTCCTCCAGGCTGCTAGGCCTTCTTTGGCATGGGCAATGATTCTCCTCTGAGCAATGATCCCTCCCTCCATCCCTCAGTAACCCCCTTCACACACACACACACACACACACACACACACACACACACACACACACACACACACACAGGACTTACACAGGATCTAGCTCACAGCATTATACTATATAGATGATGTTTAAAATTAAATTTAAGACACTAGTTTCAAAAACACAATTTTCCCTTCAAGTAATGTTAAGAATAAAAAGGTCTCTAACCCAATACATTGCATACTAATACTCTGTAAAAAATGCTTTAAGACAAATAAAAAAATTGGTATCTTATTTCAAAAGTTGTGTTCATGCTATTTGTTTTGAGAAAAGTCTCGGGTAGCCCAGAGTGGCCATGAACTATGCAGCAGATGGTTTCTCCTGCCTCTGCTGGGATTACAGACATCCTATGCAAGAACTATTCCAACCCGTGCAGTCCTAAGTGCCTGTAGTTATCCTATGTTACTATATTCACTGTATCTTAGGGAGACAGCTACTGGGCTATCCACTAACAGAAGTCCTTTCTCAAGTCAAATGGTATTCTTCAAAGCAAGTCACTTTATAGACTGGCTTATTAAGGGCCACTGCTTTTTATTGTGTCTATTCACTTTACAACATAACTGTGTGGAGTCTCACCCTTGGCCTCTAACCAAAGACAACAACATCCATTCTGATGAAGATGACTTAAGTGCCCCTCCACTGAATACCCGGTGAGCTTGAACCTTGTCTGTGGATTCTAGTTTTGAATTTCAATTCTTGTCTCTGTTACATTAAAGCCATTATGCTCTTCTAAAGAAGAGCATAAAGATTTATTTTATTGTATGAGTGTTTGTCTGCATAAATATACGTGCAGTGTGCGTGCCCGGTGCTTGAGGAAGTCAGAAGGCACTGGATTCTTTGGAAGTGGAGTTCTGGATGGTTCAAGTTACTGTGTGGATACTAGGAACTGAACCTGGGTCCTGGAAGCACAAGTGCTCTTAGCCACTCAAGCGTCTCTCTAGCCTCCTCCCTTCATCTTCTAGCTTTAATCCTAATAACTCATAGAACTATGACTTAAAAAACCACCTTTCCCCCCAATTTATAGTCATTCCTGTCATCCTGAAAACAGCAAATTAGGTAGGGTATGTGTGTGAGTTGTCATCTGATAAGCGTAGTGGGTGTAAGGGCCTTTGGCTCTCTGAGAGCCTTGTTCATTTATTGTCTTAGGTCCTAGCTCAGATACCATCTTAAATTTCACAACTTTATTTTCTACAGTCAGGCAGTTCTATGCCACGGAGCCCGTGTGGAGGTCAGTGGGTAACTCTTGGGGGTCAGTGCTCTCCTATTATATTACCTCATAGGCTTCTCTCCTATTATATTACCTCATAGGCTTCTCTCCTATTATATTACCTCATAGGCTTCTCTCCTATTATATTACCTCATAGGCTTCTCTCCTACTACCTCATAGGCTTCTCTCCTATTACCTCATAGGCTTCTCTCCTATTACCTCATAGGCTTCTCTCCTATTACCTCATAGGCTTCTCTCCTATTACCTCATAGGCTTCTCTCCTATTATATTACCTCATAGGCTTCTCTCCTATTACCTCATAGGCTTCTCTCCTATTACCTCATAGGCTTCTCTCCTATTACCTCATAGGCTTCTCTCCTACTACCTCATAGGCTTCTCTCCTATTACCTCATAGGCTTCTCTCCTATTACCTCATAGGCTTCTCTCAGACTCAGGGAGCCAGACCTGTGCTAGAGCCTCCACCTGTCAAGTGTCTCACTTGGCCCCAATCCCACACCGACAGGGATAGGTGTGTGTGTGCACACTCTCGGTGCACATCCCCCCTAAAATCCACCTTCTTCCCAGCTTTCAGGTGATTATGATCGCTCTTTGTTTTTGTTTTTGTTTTGTTTTTAAGAGACAGGGTTTCTTTATGTAGCCCTGGCTGCCCTGAAACTTGCTCTGTAGACCAGGCTGGCCTCAAACTCAGAGATTTGATCACCTTTTGTTATGAAATATGCTATGTGTGAAAACAATCCCAGATAATCATGCTTAAAGCATTCACATTACAAAACTCAGGGGTTGAATTCACAAACCAGCTCATTAGGCAATGGCAGAATGCCACAGCTGACAAGACAAAGGGACGAAATGCTGTTTCCAAAGCCGTCAAAGCACACAAAATCATAAGTCAGTCACTTTCCCTTCTGTGTGGACAAGTGCTTGTTCCTAATCCCTACAATTACTGTAATCTTGTATAATCCCCATATTAGTCTAATTATACCCTGTGAGGCTCAATCTCTCTTTATTAGTTGCAAGTGTGTGTGTTTGACAATATAGATATTAATTTGTTCAGACTATAAGGAATTGGGTATCGCATGGACTTGTATCTTTTTTACAACACCGAATACCTAGAGGATCAGCAGATGAAATGTTCTTATTGCTCAACTAACCCTCGTAACACATTGGTTTAGGAGGGACAGTTACTGCAGCCCTGTCTGACCTGAAGCCCGATACTGCAGAGACTCTCAGGGGAGCTCAAGCGAAGGCCCTCAAGGTGTCCTCTGCTGTAGTCCTCTCCCCTGTAGGCTGGGAGCAGTCTCCTCGGCGCCTCCTACAGTGGAAACTGCAAAAGCAAGCAGAGCCTGACCATAACTGAACAAGAGGGTCCTGGAGTAGGCAATCTCCCAGGTATGGCTCCCTGTAGCTCTATGTCATCTGCAGAACTCCCCCTCCCCCACACCCACATTCTAACTTTCAGTATAATTTTTAAGCTCTTTCTGTTTAAAAATCCAGACTTTTGTTATGATTAAAATTTGTTTTCCAACTTCCCACACTGCAGAGTGATTACAATGACCATGAGGGTTCAACTCCGTCGGAAATGTTAAATTTTGTACTTTTCTTTTCCTTGTGGCAGTCTTAAGTAGCACTTGTTGACCTTGATCTTGTTATAGCTAACCCTGAAATTCTGACCTTCCTTCCTGCTGGGATTAAAGTGTGAACCACCATGCCCAGTTCTTGCAATGCTTGCTGATGGAATCCAGGGTTTTGTACACCATATGCAAGCACTGTCCACATAAAAAGAAAAAAAATTAGCGAAGAGAAACGAGAGAAGAGAGAGAGAATGTGCTTGTTTGTGGCTCCTACATGCCACAATATGGGGGTCAGAGGACAACTTTCAGGAGTTGGTATTCTCTTTCCATCATGTGGGCACTGGGGATTGAACTCGGGTGGTTAGGCTTTGTGGTAAGTTGACTTTACTCGATGAGCCATCTTGCCAGCCCTTTCTGGTTGGTTTTGAGACAAAACCTTTGCATTATTGTCCAAGCTACTCTTAAACTTCCAATCTCCCTGTACCTCCTGCATCAGCTTCTCTAGTGACACAACACTTGACCTCACATGTTAGATTAAAAGTAAGTTTCAGTACCTGCCTATGTGCATGGCAGGACTGGCACTGGTACAATATCTTACCTAGACTCTTGCAGAACCCATTAACCTGCACACACATGTGGGGCCCAGACAGAGATAAGCAAGCAAGCCCCTGATGCTCTCCCTGGTGGCTATGTGAAGCAACACAACAGTGATCAGAACAAACAGGGCGTGGGCCCCAGCCCCTCGCTCCATGTCATCCACTGGGCCAGTCACAGGCCAGTGCTACCTTCTTGGAGAAATCAATACCTTACCTTAGTTTCAAAAATAAAACATTCATTCATTCATTCAAAACACAAAATGTTTGATAAATATTCAGCATTGTGCCAAATATCAGGGAACCAAAGAGTAAGCGCCATCAGGCCCTGTCTGTATGGCTCACAAAGAGAAAGAACTAGGAAATGACTAAATGAACTACAGACGGAGTCAGGGCCATGAAAGGACACAAGGTGGGTTATTACAGACAGGTTATGAAAGGGCAGTGATTTCCAGACAACACTGAACTGAAGTGCAGGGTGCAAATGGGCTGAGTTCTGATGGAGGAAGTCTGGAGCAGTTAAGGAAGTAAGAGAGTGGTTACTCAATTGGGCAACCAGGACAGTCAGGAGCAGTCTGTGGGACAGACAGGAACATGTGAAGCAATATACATTGAAACCTTATACACTAAGCAAACTCTCGGAGCAAAAGAGAAACTGGCTTATTCCTGAGAACTAGCTCTCTACAGCAATGGTCTTGAAGCAATCACAACAATAAGAGCCCTGAGGGCCCAGGAAATATCAAGGAAGGGAAAGTGGAAAGAGTGTATTAGCCAGGAGATGAGGGGGAACACTGCAACAAGCTGTCTTCATGACGTGGCATGGCTGTTACACTTGAGAGCTCACAGCACCTGTGGTTTTCTACATTAAGACCTGCACAAAATCAAGCCAGTCAGCATTCCAGAGTGGAGGGCAGTGGTTGTTACATGGTACCATTCTGGCTGAGGGGTTGTTAGCAGTTATTGGCAGTGAACGGTTTCTGTGGAAAGGAGAGTCAATTTTCTCCAAGTATGTGGCCCTGGCTGGTTGCCATGTTCTAATGGATGGCCCACATCTATCTGTGTGCATGTTGGCAGTACCAACTTTAATACTCTCTTCTGACCTCTGAGAGCACTAGGCATGCACATGGGGCACTTGCAAGCAAATCACCCACAGACAAAAATACAAAAAATACAAATACAAAGAAAAAGTTCCTAAAATTAGCATTTACCCATCAACAAATACAACCAAACAGTATACACATCAACTCTCACCCTCACAACAGCATAATGTTTCCTGATTTTTTTCTACTCTATTTCATTTAGAAAGCAAGCTGGGTGTAACATACACATCCTAGTCCCTGATAAGACTACTGTGTTTAGGCAACATACTGAAACTTTGCTTTCTAAACTCACCCTCCCACCCCCAAACCAAACATGCTAAGGTTTCACATAACATTTCACACCACTTGCAAAGAACTGACGCAAATATGGGCAGTGGGAAGAAGCAGCCAAGGGAGAAGAGGAGGCAAGATGGCTGCCTTTATAGAAAAAGGAGCTATAGATGCTACTGAGGGTCCAATTAGAGGAAAGCAAAATGCCTGCTGATTTGGCAATGTACAAGTTGCTAGTGATAAAAACTAGAGCTTCACGCCGGACGGTGATGGCGCACGCCCTTAATCCCAGAACTTGGGAGGCAGAGGCAGGTGGATTTCTGAGTCCGAGGCCAGCCTGGTCTACAGAATAAGTTCCACGTCAGCCAGGGCTATACAGAGAAACCCTGTCTCCAAAAAAACAAAAAACAAAACAAAACAAAAACTAGAGCTTCAGGAGTGATGGGTATATGGATAGATAGGAAAGGGTGAACAAAAGAGAGGCATCTAGATGGGTGAAAGAACAAACTTATACTTTTCATTATCTCTATAAAGTTTTAGTTCTGTAGGGGAGAACCCAGTCAGTAAAAGGTTTGCCATGTATGTGTGAAACTTTGGTTCCTAGAACTTATATGAAAAAACTGGGCATGGTGGGTGCTCTTGCTGTCATGATGTCAGGCAAGCACTATACCACTAAGCTATAGCCTCAGCTTGCTTTTTCCTTTTTAAAAAAGGTAAGACAAAGATTCCCTCCATAGGGGTTGCCAGTGGAAGGTAGCACAAAAGAGAAGGGGTTGGAATAGAAGATGTCAGATAAGGGATGAGCAGCCTAAGAATGAGTTTCATACTTCATACCTAGGGTGGGACAGGAAAGCTGGAGAGAAAACAGATACCTGAAACAGACCTTAGAACCCAAGGCAAACCTGAGTGTGAGGCTTAGCAGGCTGCCAGGCAGCAAGCACTGCTGAGGTGGAACACCAGCTCTCTCTCCCAAATGTGAGATTCTCTAGAGTGCATTAGCTCGGGCTGTGGAGTGCAGTGCAATAAAGGCAAGCATGGGGGTTCGGCTAGGTTCAGCATGGTAGGGGTTACAGGACTGTCAATCAGAAGAAAGCACTGAGGCTATATGGAGGGAATGCCAGTGGAGAATATTCATGGAGGGGACAATGTCTGCACTACAGACCTCCAAGAAGTCAAAGTAACTGCTTAAGACCCACATGACAGAGGGTTCCTCCCACTTCTGTCAGGACACACAGACACAGAGAGGACATTAGAAGGAATAATTGGAAAAGCTCAGGAGGGCCAGCCACAGAACGATGACAGGGGTCAGAAGGGACGCCAACATGTTACAGAATCTTAGCATAATGAGGCAAGAAGCAGACAGCCCACAGACCAGGATGAAGGCTGGGGTTTCTCTTGTTAAATGTTTGGATGCAAAATGGAAGAAGCAGGAGACAGCAGCACTTGTGAACAGCTAGATAGAAAATGTCCTCTGCAGAGGGCATGAAGGGATGACCTGTGGGCTCTGGAGCAATAGTGAGAAGAGGAGGACAATTATTATTTTGGCATTTATATATGCACGTGTTTGTATGTGTGTGCATGCACATGTAGAGGTCAGAAGATAAATTTTGAGTTCTTTCCTTCCACTATGTGGATCTGGGGATAAAACAGGTGGCAATGAGGAATGGAAACCAACTCTCCCACACTCTGTAACTAACTCTGTACATGCCAACCCCAAATCACAGGCAAAGTCAGATCCCTGTAGAGCGGGTCCTGAGAAGGAAGGTGAGGGACAGCTGTGATTGTCTGTCTTTGAGGATGGCAGCTGAAACCCAAGAGAGGAATGAACAAGAATGTGGGTGCCAGCAGGCAAAGCAGCAAATTTCTGGGACAGGAGACTCTACTACTGGGTTGCTACTGCAGCTGCAACCTGACAGGGAAAGCAGGAAGCACCAGCTTACAGTCCAGAACCTTCCAGGGGTGGCCAGCTGGCCATGCGACATTGATCATCTTGTGCACACAAGTGCCCCTTCCCTGTAAGTCTAAATACACAGGAGAATCGTCACTAGGTGCCCACACTCCACAGCTCATTTCACATCTGGAGTCTCAAGTTCCCTCGAATGCATATGTCTCGGTGTCATTGGCTCCATTTCAGAATCTGGGAAGAAACCTTTCCAACCTGGCTACCAAACCCAGGACAAGCACTGCCACTTCCTAGGGGCAAGAGTACCAGTCAGACAACCAGGCAATGATCTGCTTCCTAATGATGGCGAGACACTGCCAGGGGAGACAGATGCCTCTACAGCAGAGTATCAGGCATTATTACCTAAGTCTGCTTCTCAAACACTGCTTAGAAATTGTCACTACAGACAATTCGACTCCCTAACCTAAGGAGTCAGGAAGCTCCTTGCGGCTCAGCCTTAGTGAGCTGGTTCCAACTGGTCCAGAGCCCTTCTTTTGAAAAAGAGTACAGAAACCACAATTCGGCAGGTAGGGCTGACCACCACCAGTTTACAGCTCATGCAAATGAGAAGGGACTTACTTACTTGAAATTCATTTTCATTCTGAGCTTGTTCGGATCCCTCTTTATTACAGGACCTCTATGAATGAGAAAAAGCAAACACTTCCGGTGAGATGGAGCACTCTAAGCAGACACTAACTTTGCAACCACAGAATGGGTGTTCACAAAACACCTCAGATATTTAACAAGGGCTTTTGGCCCCCCAGGTGACCAGCATAGTCTAAAGGCACCAGCAGTCTCCAGCACTTGTGCCAAAACCTTCAAATGCTTCATCTTTTTACAAGGAAAGGGATGTACTGCTGAGACCAAATAGCTGTGCCTCTCATGGCTGTCCCCATGTACCTTTCACAAGTTCACTGTTAGAGGAAAGTCACTAGAGAGTGCTCTCTTCCAATCAGGCCGTCTAAAGCTCTGCCTGAATTAGCTATGTGGTTCTCTCAACCGAACCTGCAAAACAGGAATGTGAACACGCCTGTGGAGGGCTGCAGGCAGCAAACAGCATGGACAGAGGACAGCACGCAGCAGATGATAAAGCATGTGAGCTCTACGCACCTGCCACTTGCCCAGACTAGCCCTTTGTTCCAACCAGTCGAAGTTCTATCTCATCTGTTCCTCTTATATACAGAGGACTGTGCATTTAACAAAGCCCTAGGATTAGCTCATAACTGCCACATTATATCAGTTTCCTTTATGAAATTGCAAATTACTGGCAACCAGGCTTCTAACAATAAAAACAGACTGGATCATCGACTGGGGCTAAGAGCTTGGGCTATTTCTTAAAGCTCCCCCCACCCCAAGTGCTTTAAATGGAAACACTGTCTTAATAATGGGAAGGGAAAAATAAAATCAGAATATAAGAGTTTTGTCAAAATTGTACAATCAGCTGCCTTCAAAACTGTTATCTTACAATTACATCAGGTTTACTTGAGCCAAACCCAAAAGGTATCCTGTAAAGGAAACCTCCATTGAAGAATTTTAAGCTAACAGATTCTTGAACAGCCCATAAAAAACATACCTTGCCATTCCACAGCTTTATCAAAAACACCTGTACCAAGGGTGGAAAGTGTGGACAGGAAAAAAAATGCCACGTTAAGCAACACCGGCTACTCTAGCAGCATTCAAAAGACCCTGTGATAAAGCAAGGGCTCTCACAATCATATGCCAATAACATTCCAACAGATGTCTTAATGTGTTTCGTATAAAAGGTACATTTATCTTACTTCTTTATAAAAGCAGACAGTGTAAACATCCATGTTCATAAAACTATGTGCAAGAGGCTCCTAACACTGGTGCTTACATGTAGGAACACACCATGCGGGTGAGTACATCTCTAACAGAGCAGTAAGTACATACATGGCTGCTACTTTCATCTGTGTAATCTGCATTTCTCTGATGAAAATCTACATGTTACAGGTTAAATCCCGTTACAATGAAAGGTACAAAAGCCAAACTATACCAAGAGCCCTTGCCCTTTGCTGACAGTGTGAGGAGACTCGGGGATTAGAAAGTTTTACCGCTTCTTATACACAGAGCACTCTGGCACTGGCCCCATTGTTTTGGTATCGCCCAACAGTTTATCTCAAGGGATCTATGGGTTCCTCATGAATGACAGGCTCTGCTTTTTTACTGTTAGTGCTCCCTCAAAGCACACATAAACAATCCTGATGCTTCTTTGCTGTGGCTGGTGTAGGCAGCCACATGGTAGTGCCTCAGAGCTGACTCAGGTTGGGGGAACTGACTGCATGTCAATCAGGAGACCCAATGGGGTCTTCAAGGAAAGTTATGAACAAAACAAGTTCTATGGTCTGATAGTAACATACTAATACACTGTAGAAAGTCAGGACAAATGAAGAATTTTCACATTCTCTGATCTTTGCTGTAACGGGATTTGACCTGTACAAAACCCTAAGTGACTATGGTTATTCCTAGGCTGTTCCTGCTCTAACTGTATCTTAGGGAAACAGTTAACAGGTTGTTAGCTAACAGAAGTCCTTTCCCTGTCTAATGGTGCTCTCCAAACACTTTACCTAAAAATACAAACTACCTTAGTCCCAAAACTGCTCCTTTTAAAGATATTGTTAACAATACCAGGACATAAATTCCATTGCTCCTTTCCCACACCCACTCACCCCATCCTGTTCCAAGTGGAACCTATGATCTATACCATAAGAGCACCATCACAAAGACAAGATGGACTTCTGTAGTCCCATGTTCTATTTCCTCAGTACAGAATGAGCTGGAACTGGGGAGAAAGGACAGGAAATCTCAAAGCAGGAAGAGAGATGGGCCATGAACTTGTATAAAGGCAGACACCGGCTAGGGTGCACCAGCCGACACCTACTCTGTGTGGGAGTCCCAAAGACTGTCCAGACAGAGAGCAAATTAGGAATTTAGAATGTGTACTAATTTATGTTATTGACACAACTTTATTTAAGGCAGGTATTAAAATACTTTGTTTAAACATTGAGTACAACTTTACATTTTCCTCCAACTAACTTGAAAGTTACCCAAATTTTAATATTAGTTATTTTATTATCTATGTGTGTGCTGGAGGTCAGAGAGCCATCTTTGGCAATTAGCTCTCTCCTTCCACTGTGGTTCCAGAGATACAGTTCAGGCTATCAGGTTAGTATGGCAAATGCTTTTATTCACTAAGCCTCTCAATGGCCCTATATAATATCTATTTATGTGCAGTCTTACAATTTTTTATTCTATGCTTTTATTTTTAATCATGTGTGTTTGAATGTGGCTATGAACACGTGTGTCTGATGACTGTTGGATCCCCTGAAAAAAAAAAAGGAAATGTGGGCTGGAGAGATGGCTCAGCAGTTAAGAGCATTGCTCTTCCACAGGTCCACAGGGTTGAGTTTAAATCCCAGCAACCACATGGTGGCTCACATCTATCCGTAATAAGATCTGATGCCTTCTTCTGGGGTGTCTGAAGACAGTGACAGTGTACTCACATATAATAAATAACTCCTTAAAAAAAAAAAAAAAAGAAAGCCCAGCCTGATCTACAAAGAGTTCCGGGACAGCCAGGGCTATACAGAGAAACCCTGTCTCGAAAAACCAAACAACAGCAAACAAGAGAGAGGAGAGGAGAGGAGAGGAGAGGAGAGGAGAGGAGAGGAGAGGAGAGGAGAGGAGAGAGAAGAGAAGAGAAGAGAAGAGAAGAGAAGAGAAGAGAAGAGAAGAGAAGAGAAGAGAAGAGAAGAGAAGAGAAGAGAAGAGAAGAGAAGAGGGAAACGTGTTCAGTCTGATTCAGTGCTTTGCTGGTCTCCATGGTGAGTTGCAGGTCAGTCAGGGCTACACAGTGAGCGGATTCCAAATGCTCAGCAGGGACAGGAACAGGAAAGACAACTTTGGATCATAGGGTGACAGATAGTACTGGATTAAATTTGCTGCTGTATAAAAGTAGGTTGAAAAGCCTACTTTAGGGCTGGGTAGAGTTCAGTGGCAGCATCCCCATGTAGTACAGGTGAGGCCTCTGGCTCAGTCCCTAGCACTCTTTGAGTTACATATTATTCCAAACTAGTACAAGCTTCTGTCTCTAAGCTCACTGAAACCAACACACAGAAAAAATCGACTTAACAGACTTTATTTTGGCAAATTCTCAATAAAAGACTCCTCAAATAATTAATGAGAAAAATGTATTTGACTAAACTCCAGAGACTCATCTGTGAGTTGAAATAAAATAGCATGTTGTTGTGCTCTGAGTCTGGGCCCAGGAGGGTCTGCAGATTAAATTATTTCGAGCATCTACAATGTCTTCTTTTTTAATTGTGTGTGTGTGTGCGTGTGTGCGTATGCGCCTTTTAAAATGGCCTGGGACTTATGGGGGATTAAGAAAGAATAACCAACAAGTGGTGCTGGTGCATGCCTTTAATTTAATTCTAGCACTTGAAAGGCTGAAGCAGGCAGATCTCTGAGTTTGAGGCCAGCCTGGTCTACAGAATGAGTTCCAGGATAGCTATGTAGAGAAACCCTATCTTGAAAAAAACTAAAAGAAAAAAGAAAGAA
The DNA here is from genome assembly GCF_978045245.1 of Mus caroli. Classification (NCBI taxonomy): domain Eukaryota; kingdom Metazoa; phylum Chordata; class Mammalia; order Rodentia; family Muridae; genus Mus; species Mus caroli. Next base: position 57,855,592 of record NW_028227275.1, read on the forward strand.
AATAAAAAAGAAAGGACAGAAGGGAGGAGAGGAGAGGAGAGGAGAGGAGAGGAGAGGAGAGGAGAGGAGAGGAGGAGAGCCTAACTAAATAGTCTGTTTAGTTTGGAATAAGAGCCAACACCCAAGCAGGACTAAGCAGAACCTGAGCATCTTCTAGTCTGCAGTCTACCAGGATCCCAGGAAAGAAGGAGCGGCCCTTATTGTGCAGCCCAGGCCTGGCTGTGAAGACATGAAGTCTTCACTCCAGCTCAACAACCACACCCAATTCTAGGTGGCACCGCTTTTGTTGTTGCTTAGTTTTTTAATGTTTCTGAGAAAAGATCTTAGTATGTTCCTCAATGGCCTGGAACTTAGGGATCTTCCTGCCTCCTGCCTTCTGAATGCTGAGATTAAAGGCCTGAACTATCTCTGCCAAGAGACATCCTAACATGGAAGTAGCGCCAAAATTCTGCACAGTCCCTGCTACTAATTAATGTTGTTGTTCCATCTCAGGTGAGGGTACAGCACTGTAAAAATACATTACAGAACAGGTTACAAGATCTCAATGCAATGGTTTAAAATGCAGCTTATATAATTAGCTCATGGGATCTAAACAAGTCAAAACCTTCCTGCACATGAGTTTGTCTTTAACATGGCTGACTTCATGAATGTGGGTGGCAGATCAGAGCCTCTAAGAGGCCTTGGGGACATATGCCAACATTGGCAAGTGGAAGCCAGAAACTGGAGGCTCCTTTCAGCACATTCTCAGGGTTCAGGTCTTTTCCAGTCAACCTGGTGACTGACCTGAGGCTTCTTGCATTCCCAAGGGTTGTAAGTGACTTTTTCCAAGAGTGTCTCAGCTCTCTGGTCTGGCATACTTCCAGGGTAGGTCAGTACTGCTAGGCTTCACACAGGAAATGGCACCCAGTGCTGAAGGTGAAGAAGGGTGTCTATCTTTAACCCACCACCAATAGATATATGTGCATGGTGTGCTGGAGGGAGAACTGAGTACTGCAACTGCACTTGCAAGTTGAAGCCATGAATTGAGCATTACTAAATGTTCGTCATTTTCTACTGAGGAAACAGAAGGTAGGTTTTCTAGTTTGCCCTGGCCAAAAAAAAAAAAAAAAAAAAAAAAAGGAAAAGGTGGTATTTCAATATATAACATTCTGAAATCTTAATCACTGCACCTCTTTAAGCACAGAACTGTAGCTGCTGCTACTTAACAAGCATTACAATTTTTTTTTAAAAAAGCATTTCTTGAATCCAAAAACTAAATAAAGAAATGAAAGCTGTAGAGAATGCTCCAACTTCAGAGATCTCATACTATACCGTGAATCGTGTCTGTCACCTGGAAACCAGAGTGCTCCAGGCACGATCGCATGGACAAGCCTGCAGCAGAGAACACATGCACACAGCTAAAGTGGTACATTACCCCCCACACCCTTCACTCCCCCAATACATTCCTTCCCAGAGCAGGGTGGGCTGTGGCCAAGTCATCACTCCAGAGACAAGATCTGCATTGGCTTTGTGCTAAAATCCCAAACACTTATGACCAGCAAGGCAAAAACACTTTGAATACACCAAAATTAGACAGTCAGTCTGGTTTATTTAGTTACCAGAAGGCACCAAAGCAGGTATTGAAGGACAATAGGTAGTGATTTGGCAACCACATCTGGAGAGCATTAGCTGAGAAAGGCTAGTGGGTGCCCATGATGGGAGTGTTTCACTTCTGCGAATGAGGTTCCAGCTGCCTCAGAGACAGATGTAATTACACTGTTCTTGAAGCACAGGGGATCTTTGTTAACCAAACAACTTGAACTCATAATGACATTAATGTAACAAGGAAAAGATGGCAGTTCCCAGACCTCAGTGCCAGGGCCTGGCTCTCCAGTCACTGCACAAAGTATGACCTGAATTCTTCACAGAAATATTCATGGACAACTAATTTCTCAGTACCCAATAGTTCTGTACTGATTGTGTATAAGCTACTCTTACTGTGGTTTAATTTTTAAACTGTAATTAAGAGAAAATAAGAATACATTGTGTTTTCTTCTGAACTCAAAAGGGACAATGTTCTAAATTATAATCTTTGGATCAGTGATACATATCTGCTTTGTGCCTTGATACCTTTAATTATAGTTAGTATTCAAACAAGCAGTAATATTAGCCTTCTGTTATTGTTTTGCAGCCAGTACTGGAAGGAGCTTTGATGTGTTATAGACACTCATGCCCAGGCTGTCCACAGTGCTGAGGCCAGTCCCGCTATTCGTGCAGAGAATCTGGCACAGGGAAGATGAGGCACCCTCTGAGCCTTCTGCCAACTGAAATAGCTGACACCACACGGACAATACATACTGACATTTGTGTCCCCCACAATTCATGATAAATTACTTATCTGTAATCAACTAAACTTACTTCTTTGCTAAAGGATGCTGCAGAGCTCACGTTCCTTTCCAGTATCAAAGAAAAAATTCAAGTTACACTGACATCTGGCTCTCTTCTAATAATTATATTGCCATCCAAAGTGGGAAAGGTTCCACTATTTACTTTTCAAATTTTCTACTAAACTATTTTAGTTCACAGTAGTTTTATACTTAAGCTTTGTTTTCATTACCTAATAAAAACAGCCTCTTCATTAAAATAGAAGCTAGGTTATGTAAAGCCGCTAAATTGTGCTGCCATGTTAAAAACAACCTAGTATGTTCTTGTTTCAAAATTTCCTATAAATATTGCACAGTGTGGCCCTTGTCTCATCTTGTACTCATTTTCAAAAGAAACTTTCTTACCCTTTTTAAACCAAGGACTTTTACATATGCCCATAAAACTCACAGAAATCCTAAACAGAACCTGAAGACACAATTGGGAAGTTTGCTTATGTTTCATGAGAGAATAAGGGGGATAGGAAGAGACAGATGTCTGGGGGGACACAAACTGTGGGCCTTAACCCAGAGGGTTAACCCAGGTAACCCAGAGTTACCTCATGGTTTTCTTGTACCCTTAGAACTGCACCAAAGAGCAGTCATTTCATTGTGACTATAGGAATAAAGGACATTAGAATCTCAAAATATCAGGATGAGAAATGAAAAGGCTAAGAAGCAGTTAGTTATTCTAAACCAAACAATTATGGATCAAAGGAATAAGCTTAAGAAATATTTCCATTTAGTATCTGATTCTCAGAAGTAAGAAGTTCAAAACGCTTAAAGCAATAATAGGAAAAGGGAAAGAAAAAAAGTACGGGAAAAGGGAATACTAAAGGGACATACTAAATTAAATCCATCCTAAAATTACACAATCGTCAAAAAATTCTGAAAAATAACTAAGCCTGCCATTATGTGTAGTAGTCTTCAACTCTTCAACTAATACTCTTGGAGAGAGGAAGGTGTGGCCCTCAAAAGTTACTTATGGCACTGACACAGCTGGCTAGGGAGACACTTCATTTGTGTCTGGATAAACACACTGCTCCCATGTGTAGTAGAGATAAAGAAGGAGAAACAGAATTTGAATTCTCCTATGATTTAAGCGTTCCTTTGGTGCAGGTTTACTAAGGCGATGGGTTTATTGATTACTAGAGTAAGGACACTCCTGTTTTTCTCGGCTGCATGTGCTATGAATGTGGCAGGGTCGTTATTGTGATAATAACAAACCCTCACCATAGACCTTAAATATTTCCTTCCATGATAGCTCAATTCATTCGCTTAATTTGAAAGTTCTAAAAGAGAAAAATAAAATAAAATTTATCTGCAAAGAATTAAAATCCATGGTATAGTCCTGGCATGGCGCCATGGAAGCCCAACCTACATTTCTGGCTTGGCTCTCACATGTGTTCCTCCTTTCTACTCTCTCTGCTACACAGCCATTTTCAGCATCCCTGAATTTGATTCCTCTCACTGTGTTCTCACAGTATCCCCAACGGCCAGCAGCCATTAATATCCAAAACTCCAAGCTGGGAGCAAATATTCCTGCTAGACCCTGCAGAGTTTGAGAACTCCCCTCCCTCAAAAAAAAAAAAAAAGTGCAATTCAGGGGGCTGGTGAGACGGCTCAGTGGGTAAGAGCACTGACTGTGCTTCCAGAGGTCCTGAGTTCAAATCCCAGCAACCACATAGTGGCTCACAACCATCTGTACTAGGATCTGATGCCCTCTTCTGGTGTGTATGAAGGCAGCTACAATGTACTCGTACATAATCATTAATCTTCTTAAAAAAATGCAAATTGAAGCTGTAAATTCATGACTATTTTAACTTCGGTAGGAAAACTGCACTTAAGCTAACTATATTAATTATATGAAAATATGAATTCTCAGCTATGAAACAAATGAAAAACCTGTCAAAAATTGTTTTATTTTCTATTACATCAAGGTAAGACTGCTTGGTATAGGCTTTCCCCCTCTTCCTTTCCTAACTTTCTTTTCTTTTTTTCTTCCTTTCTTCCCTTTTCTTTTCTTCTTTTCTTTTCTTTGGTTTTTCGAGACAGGGTTTCTCTGTGTAATCCTGGCTGTCCTGGACCCACTGTGTAGACCAAGATGGCTTCGAGCTCAGAGATCAGCCTGCCTCTGCCTCCTGAGAGCTGGGATTAAAGGTTTGTGCTACCACTGTCCAGTCAGGTATGTGGTTCTTTTTTTTGTTTTGTTTTTGTTTTTTTGTTTTTTTTTTTTTCCGAGACAGAGTTTCTCTGTGTAGCCCTGGCTGTCCTGGAACTCACTCTGTAGAACAGGCTGGCCTTGAACTCTGCCTCCCAAGTGCTGGGATTAAAGATGTGGGCCACCACGCCCGGCTTGGTATGTGGTTCTTATCTGCTAAGATTAGAGAGATGTACCTCTCCCTAAATTCAAATGGTCTGTTTGTAAACTATATTCTCCTCTATTAGATGGTAAGAGTTAATGAATTCTACCTTAAATAGATTTAACCACTTAAATCTTGTCTTACATCTAATTTAGTGTTCTCACTGTTGTTGCTCAACTAAAGCACACGTGTGGGGTCAGAGGAGTCTCCAGGATGTGGTTCTCCTGCCATGGAGGTCTCAGGTACTGAACTTGAGCCACCTTGCAGCAGGCCCTTTACCCACTAAGCCATCTTGGTAATCCACATTCTTTTATTTTTGAGCTACCTAACAGTATAAGTGTTTTTCTCAAAAAATAAACTGAGGTATTGTTTGAAAAAACCTGTTTGCAGACACTTGCATTATCTTAACTAATGTAAGAGTTTCTATGGCACCTACACAGAGTTCAGCTATCCAGTAGACTAACCTCCAAGTCCATGTGACAGGGTCAATTTGAATAGAATGTAAATTCAGTTCATCAGCCACATGTCACATTTCAAGTGGCTGTACTTAGGTGGTGACAACCTTACTAGACCAACTGTCAAGCACAGTTGCAGAGCATGTCAAAACTCTCATTACTGCAGCAAGGTCTAGACATGGCGTCTCAGGCCTATAATCCCAGTATTTATAACTTGGAGGCCAAGACAAGGGCACTGCTGTTTGAGTGTAGCCTGCTTGGAGACAGTGTGAAGATCCTGTCTCAAAAACACAAAATGAAAGTTTTAGTGTATGTAACACATGGAAGAACATACTGTAAGCATGTAAAATGCTTCTACTAGGGCTAGAGAGGGCTCCGTGGTTAAGGACACTGCTCTTCCAGAGAACCTGGGTTCAAATTCTATCATCCACACGACAGCTCACAACATGGCTAAAACTCCAGTTTCAGGGGATCTGCTCCCTTCTTTCACCTCCTTGGGCAAACCCAGTGCACATAAACCCATACACATAAAATAACACATTTTTTTAAAAAAGAAAAAAGAAAATGCTTCTATTTAAGTTTTGCTTAGAAATGGCAGACTCGATAGATTAGATTTAACATAAGTGATTTCAGCAGCTATCTAAAAGTACTGCTGAAATAGAAAATGCTTTAAAAGATAAGATGGAACACATCAGACAGTGATACTCAAAGGGAAAAAAATAAGATTGTTTCATTAAATGTGCCTAAAGGACACCAATTTTTTTCAAAAACTGTGCTTTAAAATGTTACTTTTGGGCTAGAGAGACGACACAGTGGTTGAAAACACGAGTGATCTTCTAGAGGTTCAGAGTTCGATTCCCAGCACCTACATAGCAGTTCAAAGTTCTCTACCTCCAGACCTAGGGGATCTGATGCCTTCTTCTGGCTTTCAAAGGAACCAGGCATGCAAGTGATACAGCCATACATGCATGCAAAGCATTCACACACACAAAATAGATTTTAAAAAAACAAAGCAAAACTACAGTTTGGCAGCAAGCCTAGTGGTACGTGGCTGTAATCACAGAATGCAGGAGACCAAAACAAGTCTAAGACCAGTCTGGATTAATATAGTGAGTCCCAGGCCATCATGGGCTACAGTGAAATCCTGCCTCAAAAAATAAATAAATAAATAAATAAAGTACAAAGATCATTAATGTAAGAAATTCAAAGCGTTTCTCTCAGAGAAATGTTAATAATCCAACCATTCACCTGCACTGAAGTCATACTTTGTTAACTGTCACACTCCTTAAAGCTCAAACGATTCGAACAGGATGCTAATAATTGCACATACTTTAAGTAAGAGCCGTTGCTCTTGCAGAGAGGCGAAGTAAAATTCCCAGCACCTACATAGTAGCTCACAACCATTTTAACTCCAGTCCTGGGGTTTCTGATGCCCTATTCTGGCCCCCACAGGTACTGCATGCATGATAGACACACACAGGCCAACAACCATATGCATAAAATCAAAATATTTTAAATAAAAATTGTACAAACAGGATAAAATATTGCTGATTAGGTCTAAAATACCTTCCCCATGTTAAAATTTATCATCTAAGAATAAGCTGAAAAGTTCAATGAAGAAATCACTATCAAAGGTCAACCTTGATTTCTCTAGGTCCTAGTTTATTAATTAATATTAGATTAAAAAATAAGAAGTGATAGACTGTATACAATAAGCCAAGTGTGCAGCCCAATTAAAATAAAAGCAGTAAGTATCTTTAGTACATGTCTATAGTACTTAGGATCTCTTTGCAGGTATCTTAGGAAAGAGTGAAATATCAGTGGACCAACCCCTCCCAGGTGAACCCTGAACTCACCATCTTTAAGATTGCCCCATACAGTCGCAAGAGCACTTTCCGAGGTTCATCGCCAACGCTGGCTATGGAGTCTGGCAGGGAGCACTGGAACAGCATGTTACTGAGCCCACCTCTGCAAGAGAATACACAGAAGGAAGGAAAAGCTCAGACCTTCTTCTGCGGTGAAGATAGACAAGCTGAAGGACACTCATCTGAGCCTTGGTGTATTCTCTCAGGATATTTGAAATGTGAACCCCCATTGTCAAACAAATGAATTCTATTAAACAGATAAATCCTCAATCTGTTTTTCCTAGAGTTGGAACCATTGAGTCATCCTCATATAACTTAAAAGTGAGAAGGACCAAGGAAGAAGCCCCTTCGCACTAAGTATGGGAATGCTCTGCAAAGAATATTTTCCTAGCCTACTATTTCCATTATATTATCGTGATCACTATCAAAATCTTTGGACAAGCCAGGTAGTGGTGGCACACGCCTTTAATCCCAGAACGTGGGAGGCAGAAGCATGCGGATTTCTGAGTTCGAGGCCAGCCTGCTCTACAAAGTGAGTTCCAGGACAGCCAGGGCTACAGAGAAACCCTGTCTCAAAAAACCAAAAAATCTTTGGATCTTTTTTTCATTGGTAGGGTGTTTTCCAGTGAGTAGATCAGAGGACAACCTGACAAAACTTAGTGCGTCTCAGGGGTCAGTCAGACTTTGAACCCACAAATTTATCAGCATCTCGTATAGCATTTTACAATAAACACGAGTCCCAATACAGCATAGCAAGCACAAGATACTGAAGCCAAACACCAGCATAGCCAGTAGGAAATACCAAAGAACAGCAGAGCCAGGTAGATCTCTGTGAGGTCTAAGCCAGCCAAGAATACATAAAGAAAAAATAATTGAGTTACGTTTGTAACTACTGGAGTTTTTGTTTAATTTTCTTGGGTGTTCCATCCCACAAAAATTAAATAAGTAAGTGAGTGAATAGATTTGAAAGTATGCATACAGAAGATTCACAGACTTTACTGGCCTGGAGTCATCATTGTGCACATATCACTGTAGCTGCAGGGAGGAAGGACAAGAAGATATATAGAAAAAAATGTTTATTAGATTATGAAATGCTTTTGATTCTTATAATCTTGCTTTTTCTTACCTCATACTTTTCTTTAAAAATATAGGGTTGGTGGCACTGGCCTTTTAACCCCAATGTTAGGTTTCAGGTGGTTCATATATCCAGAAATAAGCACATGCTGGACTGCTGAAGCATTTCTGTAGTTAGATAAAAAGCCAGCATTCCTTCAGAACTTGTAAAATTGGTTCCTGTCACCCAAAAGGAGTAATTTCCCTTACCTCTGGCAGAAGCCATGTAAAAGCCAGAAAAGTAATACTTGCATATAATCCCAGTGTGTCTCTGTCAAGATGAAGGGTAGAGACAGGAGAATCCCCAAAAGCTCATGGGCCAGCTGCCTAGTATATGCAGTGAAGAAAGCCTGCCTCAAAGGCAAATGTTGAGGTCCAACCTGAGGTTGGTCCATATATGTGCTATGGAATGTATGTGCTAGGGTGTGTGTGTATGTGTATATATATATATGTGTGTATGTGTGTGTGTGTATGTGTGTGTGAGGGAGAGAGAAAGAGGAAGGAGAAGGAGAAGGAGGAGAGGAGGAGGAGGAGAAGGAGAGGAGGAGGAGAGAAGGAGGAGGAGGAGAAGAAGAGAAGGAGAATAGAAGAGAAGAGAAGAAGAGAAGGAAAACTACTAAAGTTTCAACCAAGTAGCACATGCCTTAAATCTCAGTACTTGGAAAGCAGAGGCAGGTGGATCTCTGTGTTTGAGACTAGTCTGATCTACTGAGCTTCCAGGACAGCTAGGAAACCCTGTCTCAAAAAACAAAACAAAACAAACAAAAAGTAAAGCCAAAAAAATAAAACAAGGAACCCAAGAATTAGCTGGCTTGCTTCCTTCTCTCAACTTGTCCTCCTCAAGATTTCAGGAGAGGAAGAAAGAAAACAGTTTGTTCCCTGTGGGAGGTAAAAAGAGACCTGTCTTCTGACTTCAAAGGCAGTGTCAGCTCAAGGGCAGCAAATATCACCCAGGAGACTTAAGAGTGGGGACTGATTCCCACACACAGCAACAAAACCCCAGCTGGAGTTCGAGAAGATAACAGGATGGCTATGCCCTTGGCAGGTGTAAACAAATAATGTCCTTCTGTCTCACCAGCTTCAAAGCCCTTCAGGATGAGACACTGTTCTTTCTGCAGCCACAGGGAGCCTTGCTGTCAAAGTACAGGGAAGTCAAATACAGGCGGTTTCTCAAACCTTGGCAGCCTATTTACTCTTTGTACCTATCACTGGACACCAGGAAGCAGAGGCAGGAAGAATTCAAGGCCAGCAAGGGCTTCATAGTGAGACCCTTTACAAAAAGAAAATAAAAAATTAAACAAAACAACCCTAACAAAACTAAACACTCAAGCCGGGCGAGGTGGCGCCTGCCTTTAATCCCAGCACTCGGGAGGCAGAGGCAGGCGGATTTCTGAGTTTGAGGCCAGCCTGGTCTACAAAGTGAGTTCCAGGACAGCCAGAGCTATACAGAGAAACCTTGTCTCGAAAAACCAAAAAAAAAAAAAAAACAAAACTAAACACTCAAAAGTCTCAAATCAGTCTAAAGCCAGCAAATGTGAGTCCAGCCTGATTTATATAAGTCTCAAAAACAAAATTTGCTAACTAAGTGTAGAGGCACATCCATTTAACCCCAGTGCTGTAGCTGTCATCAGATAGATACACCAGAAGAGGGCATCAGATCCCATTGCAGATGGTTGTGAGCCACCGTCTCAGGTCTCAGGATCTCTGGAAGAGCAGTCAGTGCTCTTAACTGCCCAGCCATCTCTCCAGCCCTTGGTTCTTTTTAAAAATTATAGTTAGAGACAGAGGAAGGTTGATCTCTATAGGTTTGAGGCCAGCCTGATCTATATAGTAAGCTCTTGGTCAATCAAGGCTACACAGAGAGACCCTGTCTAAAAGAAAATCAGTGTGTGTGTGTGTGTGTGTGTGTGTGTGTGTGTGTGTGTGTGTGTATCCAGCACTGGGCAGCACAGGACACAGGACCCACTGAGCTTGTTGACTAGCCAGCCTAGGCAGATTGGTGAGTTCTACATTCAGTAAAAGATGCTATATAAAATATAGGGTGCAGGGCTTAATGGTTAAGAAGCTGGCTGACAAGGCTCCAGTGGAAGGGAAGGCCAGCAAAAATGAGGTCTGGTGGTGCATGCATAACCTCTGCACTCAAGCAAAGGCAGGGAGAGTTCTCAGTTGGAGGCCAGCCTGGTCTCCACAGCAAGTCTAAGGCCAGACAGGACTATATAGTGAGCAGGTGGATCTCTGTGAGTGAGACCAGTCTGGTATATACAACAAGTTCCAGGGCAGTTTCAGGACAATACAGAGAAACCCTGTCTCGAAAAACCAACAATAATACTAATAATACTAATAATTAATTTAAAATCAACAACAGAACAAAAGTGTCAGTGCAGAAACTGGACAAGCCAAGAGACAAGGTGCAAGGGCATAGAAGGAACAAGAAAAGGAAACACACCCACTGTTCCAACCAAAAGTGCCTAAGTACAGCTCAGCTTAGGGGTAGCCGTATGCTCAGAACTCCCACCCAGAGTGAAAAATGATGCAACATTCAGATTTCCAGTTTCCAGCATGTCATACAGAAAGAGCCACTCAGCCACGCCTGGTGGCACACGCCTTTAATCCCAGCACTCGGGAGGCAAAAGCAGGCAGATTTCTGAGTTGGAGGGCAGCCTGGTCTACAGAGTGAGTTCCAGGACAGCCAGGGCTATACAGAGAAACCCTGTCTCGAAAAACAAAAAAACAAACAGAAAGAACCACTCAATCCAAACAAGAAAAAGCTCTTAGATTTATCAATGAGGTGAGGTTGCAAGCAGACTGATCCCCAAAAAGTAGACAGGCTGGCAGAAGTAAAGCAGAACGCCATACAGCACCTACAGGTCAGGAAACCCTCATAATTGACAAACTGTTGGAAGCTGTGTGAACAACTCACAACTTCAGGGATGAAAGGGTATGCAAGTGTGTACCTAAAATCCCAGCACTTGGGTCCCAGGGCTACACAGAACCAAGCAAGCAAAGAAAGGGAAAAAGAGAGTTGGGGAGGGGGATTTACTTCAGGCAGTACTCCAGTTAGTGCTCAGCCTGCAGTCCTCTTAACAGTACATTCAAACTATTTTTAAAGAGGGGGTCTACAGAGAGTGATGTGTCCAGTTAAGAGCACCTTGCTGTTCTTGCAAAGGATCTCGGTTCAGTTCCCAGCACCCACACCTCCAATTAGGCAGCTCACAACTGCCTGTCATTTCACCTCCAGAGGATCCAATACACACCTTGGACTTTCCTGTAAGCAAGCACATTCTGTCTCTCTCTCTCTCTCTCTCCCCCCCCACACACACACACACCACTAAAATAAACCTTTGCTGGACCAGGCAGTGATCCCACCACTCAGGAGGCAGAGGCAGTTGGATCTCTGAGTCTATAGCCAGCCTGGTCTACAGAGTGAGGTCCAGGACCACCAGGGCTACACAGAGAAACCCTGCCCGGAAAATAAATATAAATCAATAAATAAACCTTTAACAGAGAGGGGGAAGAAAATGGGCTTATTGTGATCTTGTCCAATCAGTAGCCGCTCAACCCCCACGACTGAATTCCATGGGTGAAGAAGCACCTGGAAGCCCGCAGGCAAGGCAGCTCTGCCAAGGAACTAGAGTCCAAGCATCTGTAGGACCTGAGTTAAGTATTTATTTAAAACAAAAAAAACCACAGGCATGTAGTGCATACACATACATGCAAGCAAAACAGTCATAAAATACAAATTATTTTAATTAAAAAAAAGGAATCCTTAGCCGGGCAGTGGTGGCGCATGCCTTTAATCCCAGCACTCGGGAGGCAGAGGGAGGCAGATTTCTGAGTTCCAGGACAGCCAGGGCTACACAGAAAAACCCTGTCTCGAAAAACCAAAAAAAAAAAAAAAAAAAAAAAAAAAAAGAATCCTATTTACTACTAGAAATGTAAGCTCCTCTTTTTATACGTTGAGGAGTCTATAGCAAAATAAATGTAGATGTAGAAAAATAGATGTAGAAAAAAGTCCTGATAATCAACAAATGAATTATAAAATTTATAAAAAGGCAAAAAATACAGATTTGCCAAAACAGTTTTGGAAATGAAGAAAAGAATCAGAGCTATCACTATCACCCTTTAGGACTACACTAATTAAGGAGGGAGGCTCAACAGTTAAGAGCACTTGCTTGTCTTACAGAGCACCCAGGCTCTGTTCCCAGTATCATAATAGCAGCTCATAAACACCTGTAAGTCCAGTTACAAGGGATCAGGTACCATCCTCGATACCCTCCTCCTCTGGTCTCCATGGACAGTGGGCACATGTACACAAGTGCATGCAGGCAAACAACTCATACATATAAAATAAAAATAAATAAAAAATAGCCAGGTTTATTGGCACATACCTTCAATCTCAACACTTGAGACCAAGATCTCTGAGTTTAAGGCCAGTTTGGTCTATAATAGTGAGTTCTAGGCCAAAGATATATAGTGAGAATATGTCTCAAAAAAATTAAAACAAAACATGTTGATAAAAATAAACCTGGGAAAAGACCGCAATACAAAGTGCAAAATTTCTTGACTAAAGACTTGGCACACACAAAACAGAGAGCCCACAAACAGAAGCAATCTTGACAAGAGCAAGAGCCACACCATAGAGAAAAATAGGAAGGACTTCTGACAACTAGTCCTGAAACAGCTGGACATCCACATGCATAAAAGAATCCAGAAACAAACACCTAAGAAAATAAACCTCACTCAAATGAATCAAACACGTAAATGTAAAATGCAAAACAGTACAATTTCTGCACACCAACATAGAATCCAGATGATGCTAAGTCTGATCATAATTTTGTAGTTAACACAATGAAGGCAAGGTCCAAGGTCAGGTGTTGAGTGCACACTCTGGCTTGAGTTCAATTCCTAATACTAGAAAAAATAAAGACAAAAAAGAAAAGCCAGGCCCCGAGATTCGTACCTGTAATCAATCCCACAACTCTGGAGGCTGAGACAGAATTACTGAGAACTGGAGGCCAGCCTACAGAGCGAGACTCTGCCCAACAACCCCCAACAACAAAAACAAACAAACAAAAAGACTAAAAAGAAAGCCAAACCGAGTAGAAGTTAGAGAGGTCAGTTTTCAGTACAGAAGACCCTATACCAAAAAGTGATGGATGTGAAATGCTCTCTAGCAATCAGTCCTACCACAAAGTAGAAACAAGCGGAGCATGTTAAATACTGAGGTCAAGGTCGGTAGCTGGAGAGGAACTATAGATGGGGGAGGAGTTCCCTTTTTCTGGTTCTCCCTAAGTAAGGCCTTGAAGCAGGAATTCTAAAAGCAGTCATGGGGAAAGGACTGCCAAGCAGAGGGCAGGAGCAAAGAAAAGCCTGGTACCGAGACACAAGGCTCATTCAGAAGCACTGGCCAGTCGCTGTGGCTGGGGGAAGGGCCATTAAAAGAGTAACAAGAAGTTCCAGGTAGAATGGAGCCCAAGCTTAGACCTTGCAAACAATTTTAGGTTTTATTTCCTAGCTACAAAAGCCATGGAAGCCATGGATAACCCCTGAGAAGCCCCTGGCAACAGGATGGAGAATGAACTAGGTAGAAAGTAGCAGACATTAAAATGTTTTCATTCAATGCCCTGGGACCTCCTGTTACCATGCCACTGAGCAAAAGGTATTTCTGAGTTGTCCCTGGGTATTAGAGGCCACAATGGAGACACTTCTGGGGAAGAGGAAACAGGCTGAAGGGACTGAGGGTAGGACAGAAAGTACATACTGAGGTGGGAAGAAGCCAAAAGGTTAAACCTGGGACAGGCTGAATGAACTGAGATGTATAAACCAGGAAGATGGAATGGATCCAGCAAAAGAAACAGCTACGCCACTTCCCCACATCCTAAATCACCTTTTCTCCTAATTCAACAGTCTATAACCACGGACTATCCTGAATGTTTACAGCACGACACATTTTAAAAGATACTGCAATCCAAAAAGGAAAGGCCTGTCTCTTAGAGGAAAAAAAGAAAACCCCAAAATATTCTCCATACTTTTGCAATGACTGGTTTGAGCAAAACAGATTTAACTTATGAGTGACACAGTCCCTGGAGACAACCACAAGCAGGCCTATGGGTACAGGGCTGTCCAAACAGACCCCAGGACCAGTGTAGAAGAGGGGAACACCAGAGAGCTATCAATGGACTTCGGGCCGGCAATTCACTCCTCTAGAGTTTTGGTTTGGTTTGATGAAAAAAGGTCTCATGTAGTCCAGGCTCGTCTCCAACTTCAAAGCTGCTATGTAGCCCAGGCTAGCCTTTAACTCTTGATACTTCTACCTCCCCTCCCAAGGGTGGGACATCACATCCCCTCAGGTCTTGCTTTACTTCCATAGGGAGAAAGAAGAACGTGCTACAGTAATCGCTACCATTCTCCTGGTAAGAACTGCTAAACCAGCTGGGCGTGGTGGCGCACACCTTTAATCCCAGCACTTGGGAGGCAGAAGCAGGCGGATTTCTGAGTTCGAGGCCAGCCTGGTCTACAAAGTGAGTTCCAGGACAGCCAGGGCTACACAGAGAAACCCTGTCTTGAAAACCAAAAATAAAGAGAACTGCTAAGCCTATCAGGGGACAAGTTGGGGACAAATTTTTCTAGGACACTCAACAATGATTGGAGTATTTGTGGTCTTCTTTTTCCACTTCCTACCAACTATCTTTTAAATACCTGCTCATAGACCTCTAGGACAGTCTAATATCCATGAGGGACCTGAACAGTGAAAGGCAAAGAGGGGGCCGGGCATGGTGGCACACGCCTTTAATCCCAGCACTTGGGAGGCAGAGGCAGGTGGATGAGTTCTCGGCCAGCCTGGTCTACAGAGTGAGTTCCAGGATAGCCAGGGCTACACAGAGAAACCCTGTCTCGAAAAAAACCAAAAAAAAAAAAAAAAAAAAGGCAAAGAGGAAGTGCAGTCCATCCAAGAGTTAACTTTGCTGCATTCATGACTCTGGTGAGAGACTGGGCACATTAAAGGAGTCAAATGACTACAACTGGATTTGAGGATTATTTGTGGCAGCCAGCCAGCCAGTTTCTAGACACTTGGCACTCAACTGGGTCAACCAATCAAACAGAAACTGGTAGAAAATGACCAAATGGGTTTTTAAAGGTCAAAAAAACCCAACCCGTATTCAATACTGAATGCTAAGCACTTGTGCAAAAATGGCAAGGGTACAGTTACATTTACTTAATAGTTACACTATTAATATAAAAAACTATTTTCTAATCTAAGGTGAAATATATTTAAACGTAAAAGTGAGGAAAGCCAGGCATAGCAGCAGATGCTTTTAATCCCAGCACTAGGGGAGGCAGTGGATTTCTGTGAGTCTGAGACCAGCTTGTTTATCTACATAGTGAGTTCCAAGACAACCAGAGTCGCATGGTGTGTGTGGGTGTGTGTGTGTGTGTGAGTGAATATGCTTGCTTATAGGATCCTCATTGGTTGAAGGCCAGGCTCCAATACCTAAAGATGTTCATGATCACTCTGCCCACAGGAGATTCATCTTTCTAAGGAGGAGGAATTTTTTACTTCACGATTATTTGTGGAGCCACACCTCCAGACACTGGCCAGTAACACGGGTACATGAAGACCTAAGCCTCAAAAAGACAGGAGTGAGTGCTACCTTCCATTAACACACATCAATTTCCTTCTACCTCTTTTGGAGACAGTGTCTTGCTATGTAGCTCTGGCTGGTCTGAAACTTACTATGTAGGCCAAACTGGCCTCAATAATACAGAGATCCGCCTGCTTCTGCTTCCTGAGTGCCAAAGGTGAATTTCTGGAGGGGGAGGCGGTTGTGATCAAACTACAGACTAGAAGTACTACATGGAAAAGTTCCCCGGGGATTTTTCCTCCCTTTTTCTAAAGCCCAGCCACAACATCCCCTTTTCCTTTTTTCTTTTTCTTTTATTTATTTATTTATTTTTGGTTTTTTCGAGACAGGGTTTCTTCTCTGTATAGCCCTGTCTGTCCTGAAACTCACTTTGTAGACTAGGCTGGCCTCGAACTCAAAAATCCGCCTGCTTCTGCCTCCGGAGTGCTGGGAACAACATCCCTTTTTCATTCAAGGCGCACGTAGAGAAACGGCTTCCTAGACACATCTATTTTGAGCTTTGGTACAGAATGTACTTGTATAACTGCACAGTATTGTTCTTCCGCAAGGGACCTGCATCCCAGCACACATTTTCTCAAAGCTCGCCCGCAGGCGGCCTTCCGCGCTGCGGAGTGGGTGCTCCGGATTCCCGGCGCGGCGTTCACCTCTACCCAAGCCGCCGCCCCGCCCCTCCCTCCAGCCTCACCCCCCACCGCCCCCACCACCACCGCGCGGTGCCGCAGCCACCGACCTGATGACACTGATGTGGAACTGGTCCTCGCGAAGGCCTCGCCAGGCTCCGGGCAGGAATTCCTTACACCACAGGTAGGCCCTGCGCCTGGTCCGGGGCTCGGGTTGTTCGTCCGCTAACGGCGGTGATGGCGGCGGGGGCAGCGGCAGGGGCGGCGGCGGCGGCGGCGGCAGCGCGAGAGGTTGGGACCGGCCACCAAGCTGCTTGGACTCCAGCTCGCCTGCGGCGTCGCGCTGCTGCCCTACGCCGGGCGTCGGGGCAGCGTTGCCACCGCAGCTCAGCAGCAGCCCGAGCGGCGACGGCTCGGCCTCGCCCCCGGTGCAGAACTTGGTTTTCATGCTGAACAAGCGGCGGAGAAGGCGCGGGCGGCCACAGCACGAGAGGGCCACACTCAGGGTCCGGCTGGATGCCCGCCTCTGGGGGCCGGCGCGGGGAATGGCTCGCCGACTTCACTGACCGGCCGTGCGGCGGTTGTGGGAGCGCGCGGGGAGGCGACGTCGGCGACGTCGGGGAGAGGCAGCAATGGACGTCAGGCAGCAGTAACGAGAGACCAGCGCGGGAGGCTGACGGCAGGCGACTGCTCTAGTGGGCCGCGGCGCTCGCTCCTTTACAGCGCCGCACGCGGAGAGCCCAGCGTCACCGCCCGCCCCCGCGCTCGCCGCTGATTGGACGCTGTGGCGCATCACAACCGCCGCCACCCTCGCCACGCCGCTTTCCCATAGGCTGCGGCATAGCCCCTCCTAGGCTCAGGCGCTGAATCCAGGATGAGGGAGGGGTCGGCGCACCGGGGGCGGGGCCTTGTTAGGGGTCCCGGGGTCCTGGAAAGGCTACCTCGATTGCCTGCACTCACAAGGTGGCGCCTTTGCGGACTCGAGCCTCTTAGGGCAGGAGAGGCGAGGCTTCTGTAGCTTTGGCAGACCCTAGAGTGGATGTTGAAAGGGAAACTTTCCTTAGACGCCCCCAGGTCTGAAAGTGATGATTTGAAAGACCCCGGGGACTTTGCAGGAAAATGGTGTCTGGAGGCTGGCTGCTCTTTCCGCGTGACCTTAGGGCAAGGCAGCTCCCATAGGAGCTCTGTGGGTGTGTTTTTACAACATTTCCCAGGCGCTGTTCGAGATGCATCCATGCCCGATACAACTCCTGGCCGGAGGCGTTATCCATCTGCAGGTCTAATATCAAAAAGAGATTGGGTCAAGGCCACACACCCACTTGCCAGCTGGCTGCGCTCTCCGCTCAGAGAGAAGCCTCCCCCTCTAACATGCCTGCAGCCTCAGTTTCCCTGTCCGTGGTGCTGAGGATGTCAGCTAGATTCTCAGGACATCTTCCTAACAGCCTGGCCTCAACAGCCTCCAGAATTGCTGGCCAAAGGTGCTTGCTTCGCGATTCCTGGCTTTGTGGACGCTGTCATCTGCCCCCCCCCCCTCTTCCGGGCTGTCCAGTCGCGTGACCATGACTAATGTACCTTTGCCCTAGGGCATGGAAGGGGGCCAAGGCCCCTATGCTGTATGCCCACACATTGCCTCATTCTTTGGTCTCATCATTCAGTACTTCCAGGAAGTAATTGAGGCTACAAAGAATATAAAACTACAGGTCTGTGTTGTGGGGTATAGCTAAAGAAATCTTTCTAGCTATACCCCAGCATGCAGAAAATGACTTCTTTGTGGGTTTTCACAGTCTGCTGGAAGCCAAAAACTCTTCAAAAAAGAGTAGATAGGTACTTGTCTGGACTTACTCCCCCAAAAGTGATCTTACTGAACAAAAGAGTGAAAATAAGCCGGGTGTGGTGGCGCACGCCTTTAATCCCAGCACTTGGGAGGCAGAGGCAGGTGGATTTCTGAGTTCAGTTGGAGGCCAGCCTGGTCTACAACGTGAGTTCCAGGACAGCCAGGGCTATACAGAGAAACCCTGTCTTGAAAACAAAACAAAACAAAGAGTGCAAATAATGTGTGCATAATGGCACATGCTTTTAATCCCAGCACTTGAGAGGCACAGAGGCAGAGGCAGCCAGGTCTCTATGAGCTGAAGATCAGCCTAGTCTACACAGTAAGTTTCAGGACAGCCCAAGTTCCATAGTGAGACTGTCGGGGGGGGGGGTGCAAATGAAAGGAGACTTTGGACGATCCCGTGGAGCTAGGCCTGGAGTTGAACTCCAGACAAGTTGAAAAAAAAAAAAAAGAGGCCTGGCCTAGGAATACCACTGGTTGCTAGAACAGTAAGAAATCGACATCTCCGTCCAGGAAGGCATTTAGATAAGGGTACAGAGGACTTTGAAAACACCAGCCCACGTGGAGGTGGGGCTGTGTCACTGGCCTTCACAGGGGACTGGCCCTTTGTCCTCATACTAGTCCCCATAATCTCAGAGGAATGTTGGAAAGCTGGCTGAGGGGGAAGCTGCTCCAGAAGTGAGAGGAGAGCTCTATAATTTGCAGTTAACTTTTTCTCTGACCTCTTCTGGTTTAGACTATAAGAACCCACAAGGCGCCTTGCTGGGAGCACAGCTTCCAGTGGCAGTAAGAGGTCACCCGAGTGAAAGGCTTGGAAAGGCTCCCTTGGTAGCCAAAGCTTGGAAAGGACATGAACATATATGACCCACATAAAAATTCTAGCCAGAGTAAAACTCTGCCTGGAATACACACACACACACACACACACACACACGGGGGGGGGGGGGGGTAACCTTAATGGCATGTATGAAATTGCCTTAATGAATCTGTCACTTTGATACTAGCTTTAAGCAAAGAAGGAGGCCAGACAATAATGGTACACTCCTTTAATGCCAGTACTCACAAAGCAGTGGAAAGTGGATCTCTGAGATTAAGGCCTGACTGGTCTACAGAGCAAGTTCCAGGATGATAGTGCTACACAGAGAAACCCTGTCTCAAAAAGCAAACAAAAACAAAACAAAAAAGCCAGGTGTGGTGCTGTGTGCTTACTATCCTACAGTTGGGGAGGCAGAGTCAGGCACATTCCTGGGCTTACCTGTAGTCAACCTAGCCAATCTGGCAAGTTCCAGGCTAGGAAGAGACCCTGTCTCAAAGAACAAGATAGACAACACTTGAAGACTATCACCTAAGGATGCTTGCTGGTCTCTCCACACATATGGACCCATATGAGGACACACCCACATGTGCACATGCACCCATCCCCACCCCCATCCCGCACACACAAACACAGAGCAAAACTCACCCAAGACCACACAGCTAGGAAATGATAGCCTGGATCTAAACGTAGGTAATGTGGCTATGGGGTTGATTCAGGGCCACTTCCAGCAGTTTCTACCCTTTGTCATTCCAAGCTTTCCACAAGAAGGCTGAGGGGCTGATTTGTCCAACTCCTCTTTGTATGTCCTGTCATGTGTGTGGCCAGAGCAAGACTCAGTGCCCTTGAGTCAGGCGCCCAGGCTTAGTCCAATCAACTAGAACAACGCGGCTGGAACCAGCTTTACTCACCTGAGCAGCAAGGGCTGGCTGTAGGATATGTATGTACCTGTTACCAGCATCTATGGCAATTCGGAAGTTAGGTGGCGCTCCTGTGATGGGCCTGTGCCACTCACAGGTCCCTACTTTGAAAAAGATCAGGGTAAAGCCGGGCGTGGTGGCGCACGCCTTTAATCCCAGCACTTGGGAGGCAGAGGCAGGCGGATTTCTGAGTCGAGGCCAGCCTGGTCTACAAAGTGAGTGCCAGGACAGCCAGGGCTACACAGAGAAACCCTGTCTCGAAAAACCAAAAAAAAGAAAAAAAAAAAAAAAAAGAAAAAGATCAGGGTGAATCAAGTTCTTCACTCATGTCACAAGCTTGCCCTAAAGGCACTGCTTTCCCTTCTAGCATCTGCATATCACAACAAGCAAGAGGTACAGCCTTGGAGCCTGGCAGCCTGGGTACAAACCTTGCCCATTTTACTTCCTTGGCATCTGCCTTCAAGCAGACTACTTACTGTTGCCCAAGCCTGTCCCTGTCTGTCAAATTACTATAATCATAGCGGGGTGTTGTAAAAAGGGTTGCAATAATTTTCCTTGTTAAATGAGCAAGTCATTTGAGAAGAGGAAACTTTAATAAAATGCCTTTATAAAACTGGCCTGTAGGCATATCTTGAGCATTTTCTTAATTAATGAGTGACATGGTAGAGTTCAGCCAGCTCTAGGCAGTGCCACCCCTGGGCAGGTGTTCCTGGGTTGTACATAAAGCACACTGAGCAAGCCATGGGAGCAAGCCAGTAACCAGCACTCCTCCATGGTCTCTGATTTAGTTTCTGCCCTGAGTTCCTGTCCTGGCTTTCTCAGTGATAGAGAGAGACCTGAGAGTTGTAAGATGAAAAACCCCTTTTCTCTCCAAGTTGCTTGTGGTCACAGTGTTTATTGCTGCAATAAAAACCCTAATGCAGTTAGACAATGCTGGTGCATGCCTTTAGTCCTAGCACTTGGGAGGCAGAGGCAGGAAGATGTCTGTGAGTTCAAGGCCAGCCTGGTTTCCAGAGCAAGTTTCAGGACAGTCAAGGCTACAGAGACAAACCCTGTCTCAAAAACAACAAACCCCTAGTGCATCTTAGGAACTGGAGTGATCAATTCCACCTGAACTTGACACAGTTTAATACTGAAAAAAATAGGCTTGCATAAAAAGGTAACTGTGTCCATAGACATGGGACAGCATCCTTGGAGTACATTTGGGGACCTTTAAGAGTCTGAGAAAGCATTCCCCTGGCAGAATATTTCAGAGTTTACAGCAACATTTTTAAGTATGTTCACAGCCCTTGAGCTGAAAAACTCTGTTCCCAAGGGAAAAAATAAGTTGGGTCAGGAAAATGGCTCAGTGGTAAAATCCCTTACAACTAACCCTGAAGAACTGAATGCTGTGCCTGGCCTCAAGGCAGACAGAGAGAGCCGGCTCCCTCCCCAAGGCCATCCTCTGACTATCTCACGTGCCTCACACACACTCATTTTTTTTTTTTTAATTAAAAAATAGGTGGGCAGTAGATGTACACATCTTTAATCCCAGCACTTGGGAGGCAGAGGCAGCAGATCTCTGAGCTCAAGGCCAGCCTGGTCTGCAGAGTGAGCTCCAGAATAGCCAAGGTTACATAGGCTTTGTCTCAAAAAAAAAAACAAATGAACAAACAAAAATAAATAAAAATCAAAAAAACAGCCGGGCGTGGTGGCGCACGTCTTTAATCCCAGCACTCAGGAGGCAGAGGCAGGCAGATTTCTGAGTTCAAGGCCAGCCTAGTCTACAAAGTGAGTTCCAGGACAGCCAGGGCTATACAGAGAAACCCTGTCTCGAAAAAAATAAAAAAAAAAAAAAAAAAAGAAAAAAAAACAGTTTCCAGAACCACACAGCTGTAATCCCCAGCACTAGGAAGGTGGAGGCAGAAGGATCAGGAATTCAAGGCCATCGTGCTAATGTCAAGTCTGAGGTCATCCTGGACTATGTAAGGCCCCATCTCAACAACACAAAGACAGGGATAAACAAGGTAGCTCAGCAGCCAGCAAAGGCACATGCCTCCCAGCCTAAAAGCTGGAGTTCTACCCTAGAACATGCATGGTGGAAGGAGAGAATCAGCTCTCTCAGCTTGTCTGTCCTCTGACCCACGAATGCACACTATAGCACTCACAGGCCTCTGCAACAATAAACAAGGATGTAAATAAATAAACAAACATTTTTTAGGGTTAAAAAGGAGAAGTTCTCAGAAGCAAAATTTCCCATGCATAAAATATCCCATTGCCACATCTATTATTGACAAAAAGTGGAAAGAACCTAAGTGCCCAGCACCTGCAGGAACTAGACCATTTACGGGCTCTAAGCTGGGTGAAAGTCACTCTCTAGGTACACGGAAGGGGTCTCTGGAGCTTCTGTGTGCCTACCATAGGGCTTGGCAGCATAGGGACAGGAAGCAGATCTTCTGGCTCCTGCTCTCATCTAGATGGGCAAAGTGCCCACCCTACCCACTTTCCTCACCCTTGGTTGTTGTGTATTTTCTTGTCTTCCCACCAGACTGGAGCCACTGAGAAAGCAAAGGAGCCCTAAAGTTTTTCCTAGGGTGGTCCAGAGGACTGAACAGAGAGACACCTGCTAGCACAGGAAACACGTGTACTGTTGCCTGCAGCATGCTGCCGGTGCAGCCTCTCTCCTAAGGCCAGTGTTCCAAGATGAATAATGAATACAGTTGTAGCATCCCCTGGCCAAGGCAGACAATGTTGTGTAAGAAGAGAAGTAGACAGAAGACAGTGCAGTGTGTCATCTGCTTACCAAAGTGTCAGGGCCTGTGCACAAGTGACCAGGGCTTGGTAGAAGCTTTGCTACACAGGCTTTGGCTCTGGGAAGAGGTTAGTCAAGCTACACAGCCTTTTCTTTTGGAACAAACAGACCAAAAAAGTGTTTTCAGAGTTGTGACGGGTGCTGAATTATGAAGACTGCATTAAGTGGTTGATGGGTCTTGGGAGACAGGGAGGGGAACTGAGTCTCTGCACCATGTCTCACAGTTCTGTGGCTGCTGCTTCTGTCCAAACTAAGAGCCAGACAGGTGTTCCTACTGTCTTTAGGAAGACCAGGACTGTAGAATGCACAGAGTCCACCTAAACAAGGGCTTTTCCTCTACCAGCAATGGGATTTCTGGGGGATGGGAATATGTCTCAGAGTTAAGAGTGTTTGCCCAGTCTAGCAGTCATAGGCCTTGTGGGTCTAGCACAGAGAATCATCCTTCCCCACTCTGAGCACCAACACAACAATATAAATAAATAATAAATAAATAAACTGAAGGTGGAGATTGGGCTGAGGTAATGACCCAGTCAGCAAAGTGCTTGCTACTTGTGGTGAGAACTTGAGCCCCATAGCACCCATTTAAAAGATTAGGTCCGGGCTGGTGAGATGGCTCAGTGGGTAAGAGCACCCGACTGCTCTTCCGAAGGTCCAGAGTTCAAATCCCAGCAACCACATGGTGGCTCACAACCATCCTTAACGAGATCTGGTGCCCTCTTCTGGAGTGTCTGAAGACAGCTACAGTGTACTTACATATAATAAATAAATAAATCTTTAAAAAAAAAAAAAAAAAAAAGATTAGGTCCAAGGCATGCCAGTAGACAGTTACAGTCAGTGCCAGTGCTACAGAGATGGAGAAGACTGGAAGATGCCTGGAGCTAGCCTAGGTGAGTGGATAAGCTTCCAGGTTCAGAGGCAGACCATATCTCATAAAACAAACAAACAAACAAAGTAGAAATTGATTGAGAATGACAGCTGATGTTCATCACACACACAAACACACAAAGTAAAAAGGAAAACCAGAAAGGGTTCTGTGAATCTGCCTGTAGGAGAGCTTTTCCTCCAACAAGCAAAAGTTGAGTCTATTTAGCACTTGTCTCCCAGACCACAAGGGCATCTCACTGGGGAGTGAAACTTGCCCAAGGCCAGCAGATCCTAGGGCCCCACCAGGACTCCTTCAAGGACCCTTATCTTTCCTTCCTGCATTTCTGGTCCAGCAAGTCATAGACACTTGGCACAGAGGGTTCCCCAGAGGGCCAGAAGAACAGAGCTCTGGCCAGGCTACCAGGCTCACACAGAACCAGGCACTGCTCCAGTTCTGAGCCTTCAAATATTGATGGGAACACAGAGAGGCCACCAGGCTGGAATACCATATGCTCAGGATCAGATGACAGTGCCAGCCAGCAGAGTGACAGGGAGCAGGATCCTTTGCTGAGGATTCAAGTTGCACACCAGCAGCTCCTGAGGCTTTTATGATTTTATTTGACGTCCTTCTGCCATACGTACAGTCGCAGCACCCACAGCTGGGGCCAAGGGCTAAAGAACTCCAAGAATACATGCCCAGAAGTGTAGTGGCAGGGGCAGGCGCTCCTCTAACACCTCATTTGCATGGATCCCAGGCCTAGCATTACATAGATAAACTTGTCTTTGGAAGCCATGCTCCCTTGAGCTGTGTGACTTCTGATGAGGAGATCTCTCCTCCAGGCATCTCCTTTTGAGCTCTCCATTTTTTTTTTCTTTTAAGGGTGGGTGGGTGGAAACGAGGTGAGACAGTGTTCGTAGCCTTGACTGACCTTGGAGCAGTTCTCCAGCTCTTGCCCACTGAGCATTAGGGTCACAGGTGTGACTCTCTAAG
Source organism: Mus caroli (assembly GCF_978045245.1). Lineage (NCBI taxonomy): Eukaryota > Metazoa > Chordata > Mammalia > Rodentia > Muridae > Mus > Mus caroli. Next base: position 57,880,264 of record NW_028227275.1, read on the forward strand.
TCATATGCTCCTCAGCATCAGGTGGAAAAACTATTCCCACTCCATAGGCTGTTGTTCCTACTCCATAGGCTGTTGTTCCTACTCCATAGGCTGTTGTTCCTACTCCATAGGCTGTTGTTCCTACTCCATAGGCTGTTGTTCCTACTCCATAGGCTGTTGTTCCTACTCCATAGGCTGTTGTTCCTACTCCATAGGCTGTTGTTCCTACTCCATAGGCTGTTGTTCCTACTCCATAGGCTGTTGTTCCTACTCCATAGGCTGTTGTTCCTACTCCTTAGGCTGTTGTTCCCACTCCTTAGGCTGTTGTTCCTACTCCTTAGGCTGTTGTTCCTACTCCTTAGGCTGTTGGAAACATGCCCTAAAGGACCGGATGCAGAGCCATAGCTTCAGAAGCTATAGCTGTCACCAACTGCTTATTTTCTGCAAGATTCCCGGAGGCTGTAGTCTGTTAAGAGGTCCTACAGTGTCATCCCAAGTGTCAGCCAAGAGCAAACCTGTAGAAACCCTGGCCATGTGGCCTTCTCAGAGATCAGACTGAGTCAGGACACTTTTCCAATCTTTGGGGTTCCTGGCACCTTCAAATGCAGGTGGATGAACAGGGTTAGAACTAGGGCATGCATACTACAGCAGCTTAAAACTAAACAAATCAAACACCGTTTGTCTCATTTTCTTTTGTTACAGTGTGTCATGTAGATTGGACTTGTCATATACTCATTATGCCACTAAGGCTGACCTTTGACCCCTGGTCCTCCTGGCTCCATCATCCTGTAGGTGTGAACCACTAAACCCTGAACATGGGCAAATAGGTTTCACACATAGAAAGGCTTCATGGACAGTAGTGGTCTTCCTCGCATCAGTTTAAGATAGTAACAGATCTGTGCCCTTCAGTATATGATTCAGAGAACAACTTTCCTGCTTAGCACTGTTAATTGGGATTGAGGGCAGCAACTTGGAAACAAAAGAGACAAGTATTTCCATAGGCAGAATTGCTCTCTAAATCAGAACTGAAGCCAGGTAGTGGTAGTACATACCTGTAAACCCAGCACTCTCCGGAGGCAGAGGCAGGCAGATCTCTGAGTTCAAGGCCAGCCTGGTGGCAGAGAGTTCCAGGACAGCCAGGGCTACTACACAGAGAAATCCTGTCTTGAAAAAACAAAACAGAACAGAACAACAGAAGGGCCACAGTGTAGCTGCAGAGTCAGAGACTACAGCATGATGTGGGGGGTCTTGACGTTTTACACAATGGGAAAGGGAGAATCTTGGGTGTGGGAGAGTCCCTCCCACCCCAGCCTGGAAGGATAGAAGCCAGTGGGTTAGGTATATAGATCTCCTGACCAGAGAGGCTTCCATGGGTCTGTCATTCACATTAACTCTCCTGCTTAAAGCCCCTCAACCCACCTGAGGCTTATAGCTAAGAAGTCCTTCAAACACTGCATCTTGGTGACATTTCAATTCCCTGTGTTGAGAAATGACACTGCAAAGCTAAGTGCAACAGCACAGAAGGCTCCTGCTTCAAACCCTGAGCAGTAAAGGGATCCCTGTAGAGGTGAGTCCTCTGGAGTGAGTGCCTGTGGCCAAATCAGATCGACAAAAAAGTCTTTTTATCGACTGTTGGCTCACCCCACCTCTGTGTACCTTGGGGTGCAGAGCAAGTGAACTGTTTAAGAAGACTCCAGTGCTAGTGAGATGACTCCCTGGGTAACAGTGTCACCAAACCAACCGACCTTAGTTCTTCCCCAGAACCCACATGGTGGAGGGTGGGAACCAATCCCTACAATTGTCTTTCAACTTTTGCCACACATACCATGGTACGTACACACACAATCACATTAAATAGATATAATTTAAAAAGAAAAAGGCTCCAGATAGTGTGAGGTCAAAATGAGAGATGAGATTTCCAGACTGGGAATGAAAAAAAAAAAAACTGAGTTCAGGCGCTGGACTCTTCCCTCTTCAGTCAGCCATGGTCACTAGAAGTCCATCTTCAACCTGGTGCCCTTGAGATGGCCCTTCCACTGCAGAGGACCCTCTGTACAGATAGGCAAGCTGAGGCTTAGGGTAAGGAGGAGGCAGTGATTGCTTACCCAGGATGCCATGGCCCACCCTGGGCACATCTCCTTTCTCTTTGAACCTGCGAGACAGTACAGAGGTTCCTCCACCTTATAGTCTTGCTTCGGCCATTTCAGGTTTAACTAGAATCTAATCTCCTTCATGGAGAATCCCATGGAAAATTACCCAACTCTATTCTAGGAACCCAAGGTCAGAATGTCCTAGCTAACTTACATTTGCGTCTGTTAGAACTATTTGTGTGTGCAGAACCCCCTCAAACAGCCAAGATGCCAGGAAGTGGTTTTTACCTTCAAGCCTCCTGTGCTCTGGACACTAGCTCTGGCTACAGTTAGGTCCCTGAATACTTGGGTGTAGTCCCAGCCGGCTGGAATAAAGACTTTCAATAAACTGTGTTTGAGTTGTCATCTCTGGTAAACTCCCATGTACATCTCAAGGACACTTATCATCGTTGCTTAGGATGTGGAGAGACTTCTATCCGACCCAAGTCCTGTACTCAAAAACTCTTAGAGTCATACAAGGAAGCAGGTCAAAGAGTTAACAGTGCCATTGCCCACTCAGTGTGACCTTGGCCAGGCCCCATCGTCTTAGACCCAAAGGGTAGAATAGGGAAGATGGACACAGGAAATGGGGTAAGGGAAGAGGAGGCTACTTTGAAAGACCTACTGGTTCGGACAGGGCTGACCCTTTCTCCCCGGGTTTCACTGAAGTGGCTGAATTCCAAAGCCAGCAGGGTGGCAGGGAGAATCCGGTCTAACCGGATTCCAGACTCCCTGCCAACCACTCTGTTGAAACCTTGTAGAGAGGACACCTGAGAGCTGGGGGTCCTGTGGTCATGGCTCTAGCTGTGGGCTTGCTCTCTGAGAGTCAAGTCGAATGGTTTCCGGGCCCAGGAGTGGGACTAACCACATGGCCTTTGCATACATTTATGATGCTGGTGAGGTCTAGCCATCCTGGATGGAAAAGAGTCTGTTCATAAGCAGCTTCGGTTTTGTTTATTTGGTTGGGCTTTTTTGTTTGTTTTTTGTTTTGGGTTTTTCTGTGTAGCCTTGGCTGTCTTGGAACTCACTTTGTAGACCAGGCTGGCCTTGAACTCAGAAATCCGACTGCCTCTGCCTCCAGGTGCTGGGATTAAAGGTGTGCGCCACCACGCCTGGCAGAAGTATTTTCTGAGAGCACAAAGAAGCTGTGTTTGTTTGTTTGTTTTTAAGAACTATTTATTTAATGCATGTAAGTACACTGTCTCTCTTCAGACACACCAGAAGAGGGCATTACAGATGGTTGTGAGCCACCATGTGGTTGCTGGAAATTGAATTTAGGACCTCTGGAAGAGTAGTCAGTGCTCTTAACCACTGAGCCATCTCTCCAGCTGCCATAAGCGGCTTGTTTTATTGGGACAAAGGTTCCTGCAATGTGCTGTGGGCTACCCTTTGTTTCTCCAGAGGCTGGAAGAACCCCCCCTCCCACTCTCCTCCCACCCCACTCCCCCCCCCACACTCGCCCCCCCCCCCCCCCCGCAGACCAAGAACACCTGTCAGGCCTCTTCCCCAAGCCCTAACATTCTTGCAGTGACCCAAATCACTTTCGTGCTGACCCTCAGTCCCTCTTTCTCAGTACCTAAGCATTATAAGGGCTTCAAAGAATAGAATGAGCTAGGTGGTATGGTGCATAATTACCCAAGGATCCTTGCCCTTGGGAGACTGGAGGATCAGGAATTCAAGGTCATCCTTCAGGCAGCACCCAGCCTGTTGACTTGATACCCTACATTATATTCTCTTCCACTGAGCCCCACCACTGTGTCTGGCAGTGCTCATCCACCAAAGGTAACTCCAGGCCTGATGTTTCAAGTCCTCCGCTTTGGTCCATCAAACCTGCTCTTTGACCTTGAGTTGCTCCTTGGCTAGGATTCTCTGCCTCTTTTCAACTTTCCACTTTTTTTTTTTTTTTTTTTTTTTTTTTTGGTTTTTCAAGTTAGGGTTTCTCTGTATAGCTCTGGCTGTCCTGGAACACACTCTGTAGACCAGGCTAGCCTCGAACTCAGAGATCTGCCTGCCTCTGCCTCCCAAATGCTGGGATTAAAGGCATGCACCACCACTGCCAGGCCACTTTTTTTCTTTTTGGGGGTTGGGAGTTGGGGGTGCATTGGGGGTGAGACTGACTGACCCTCCCTCTACCTTGCAGCACTTCTCCTGCTTATGACTACTGAGTATTTTGGGTCACAGGTGTGCACCCCACACCAGCTCCATTTATTCTCCTCACATCCTTATTTTGTTCTGAAAAATATTCTCTTCCTTCCTGGATGAGATGCTGTGGGGACTTTTGCTCTCTGGGTGTGTTTCTCCTTTCTGAGCCTGCCAGGAGACTGTCCCCCTCCTGGTCTGCAGTGAGCTAGGCTTGCTCTTTCCATGTGACTTGCGAGTCTGTGGCTTGCTATGTGGGTCACTTCTCTCTCTCCTGGAAGATCAGCAATGCCCTCTTGAATCTAACTAGTGTCAACAGACAGCGAGGGAAGGTACAGCTGGGTGGTAGAGTCCCGGGCTCGCATGCCTGCAGGAGATGCTGAGTTTGATGTCAGGTACCAATGAAGGTGGTAAAGGAAGGGCCCAAAGAGTTTCCAGTTCTGAGAACCCAGGGGCTTACCCCATAACGGGGCGGGACGCCTGCCAGTCATCAGAACGGGCTAACTGAGAGGGGACACAGGCCTCTTCAGGGCCAAGAGCTATTGTGTTTCCCCTTTACCTTGCCTTTCCTAGACCACCTAGGTAGCCACACAATGAAGACAATGAGCTCAGAGGAGAGGTACCCTGGCAGGAGCACCTGCAGGCAGGGGTTCTGAGTGAACCATAGCAGAAGTCTGTGACATTCAGTCACCAACAATGGGGCTCCTTGTTACAGCAGCTGTCACACAGGGTTCTTTACTCTGTCACACCCACCTGGCAAATGTGACACGTGATGAACAGACTGTGACTGTCTCCCCCTTCTCCTCTGCTCCTTTCCTGTCTTCAACTGATGCGTACAGGAGGGAGAAGCAGAAAATGTCCTTATTTCTTTTCTTTTTCTTTTTTTTTTTTTTTTTTTTGGTTTTTCGAGACAGGGTTTCTCTGTGTAGCCCTGGCTGTCCTGGAACTCACTTTGTAGACCAGGCTGGCCTGGAACTCAGAAATCCGCCTGCCTCTGCCTCCCGAGTGCTGGGATTAAAGGAGTGCGCCACCACGCCCGGAGCCCCGGGTTTCTAATCTCCTCCTGAGTGAGCACTTGCTGGAGCTTTAAGTAAAGGTGTGGTTGAAACTACTCCAGAAACTGGTCCCTTCTGGTGTACAGCTTTGGAATTGAGTATAGACGACAGGTTATATATTTTCCCCAATTTCAGCCCATCTCCCTGGGTCTCTCCTCTCAGGGAGTGTGTGATACAATACTTTGAATGGATAGCGGGGCTTTATAGAGGTTGTTAAGAGAAAGTTATCTCCCCCAGGTCAAAAGAATGGAATCTACCTCTGGCCTCAGGGTGAAGACCTGGCATTCTGTTCCAAAAAGAACGTTACATGCTGTTGCTTCATCTGTTAAGAGTTAATCCAGCTGGGCCTGTCAGTCACCTAGCTAGGAAACCGCTCCTCTACTCTGGCGTTTTTTCTCTTAAACGCTAGTAAACTTGTCCCCAGTTTGTTTGTTTTGTTTTGTTTTTTGTTCTTTTTTTTTTTTTTTAATGATTTATTTTTTTAACATATGTGAGTGCTTTGTCTGCATGACAGAAGAGAGCATCGGATCCCATTACAGAAGATTGTGAGCCACCATATGGTTTCTAGGAATTGAACTCAGGACCTCTGGAAGAGCAATCAGTGCTCTTAACCACTGAGCCATCTCTCCAACCCCTCTAAATCTTTTATTAACAAGACTGAGTCAGAATTCTAGAGAATGTGTTATAACCAGTTAAAACTAGTTTTATTTTATGGCTTTCTTTTGCTTTGTCTTGTTTTCGAGATAGGGTCTCACCATGTAACTTTATCTGACCTGTGACTCACAGAGGCCCACGTGTGCCACATGCCTGGTGCTAGTATTAACTAGTTTTTTTTTTTTTTTTTTAAGATTTATTTATTATATGTAAGGATGGTTGTGAGCCACCATGTGGTTGCTGGGATTTGAACTCGGGACCTTCGGAAGAGCAGTCGGTGCTCTTAACTACTGAACCATCGAGCCAGCCCTTAACTAGTTTTTGTTTTGTTTTGTTTTTCAAGACAGGGTTTCTCTGTATAGCCCTGGCTGTCCTGGAACTCACTCTGTAGACCAGGCTGGCCTTGAACTCAGAAATCCGCCTGCCTCTGCCTCCCGAGTGCTGGGATTAAAGGTGTGTGCCACCACACCCGGCTTTAACTAGTTTTTATAATGAGAAACTACATGTGTCCCCACACCCTCTTTGTTGCTACATACTATGCATTAGTCAGCTTGCTGCCATGGGACAAAAATATCAGAGATTTAAAACTTACAGGGAGGAGCAGAAGGCCCAGAGGGAGAGGGACCATATCCACAGATGCTGCCATTTACCATAGCCCTTTCCTCTGCTTCTCAGTTGCCACGGTGCCAACGGCTCTATGCACCCAGCCCCAAAGAACTGAACCCTTTGAAACCATGAGGAAAATAAAAACTGTTCTTCCCAAAAAAAAAAAAAAAAAAAAAAGAGCCGGGCGTGGTGGCGCACGCCTTTAATCCCAGCACTTGGGAGGCAGAGGCAGGCGGATTTCTGAGTTCGAGGCCAGCCTGGGCTACAGAGTGAGTTCCAGGACAGCCACGACTACACAGAGAAACCCTGTCTCGAAAAACCAAAAAAAAAAAAAAAAAAAAAAAAAAAAACTGTTCTTCTGCGGGGCGTGGTGGTGCACGCCTTTAATCCCAGCACTTGGGAGGCAGACGAATTTCTGAGTTCGAGGCTGGCCTGGTCTACAGAGTGAGTTCCAGGACAGCCAGGGCTACACAGAGAAACCTTGTCTCGAAAAACCAAAACCAAAACAAACAAAAAACTGTTCTTTTTAAAGTTAAAAGGGAAACACAGGGCTTGGTTTGGCAGAGAGCTGCTTTTCCTCTGGGTCCTGGTTCCAGTAGGAATGGAGGAACAAGTATCTGTGCCTGTTGGAGTTTCCTTGTGATATGTCCCCCAGAGGTTACATGTTGAGACTTTTGTCTGAACCTCTGACACAATGTTGAAACTATCTGGAGGCTGTAGGTCACAGGGACAAGGTCCTCAGGGGCTTTATCTTGTTCTGACTCTGTCCCCTCTCCGATTCCTGGCTACCAGAAAGTGAGAAACAGTGTCCCTGACACTCTTCTGCCTTCAGAAACAACAGGGCTGAAGGGAACGGAAATCTCTCAGAGAGCATAAGCCAGATAAGCCTCGCTTCCCATGCCTGTTCTTTGCTACCATTTAGTTGCACCAGCCAAACTCTGACCGCCATAGGTCCTCACTCCCCCAGACCAGCACGGTGGAGAGTTCCACTTCACAGGAAGGGCATTAGAAATGGGGCAGCTAAACAAAGTGGTTGAGGTTCCTAGTCAGCATTGTGGTCATTTGACCATCAGAGCAGCAAGTGTCTGCTAAGCACTCACAGGCTTAGCAGGAGAATTTGGCCACCTGTCCAAGACACCAAGGGTTGCATATAGCATGCCACCACCATACACGCACTTGCCAGGTCTTCACCTTTATAGACCTTTTTTTTTTTGGTTTTTCGAGACAGGGTTTCTCTGTATAGCCCTGGCTGTCCTGGAACTCACTTTGTAGACCAGGCTGCCTCAAAATTCAGAAATCTGTCTACCTCTGCCTCCCGAGTGCTGGGATCAAAGGCATGCGCCACCACACCCAGCTTCTTTATAGACTTTTTGAGAGTCAGAGGATCTGCTAGTAACGCAGCTGTCTCTGTGACAGCCTGCTGTTGTGGGGCCGGGAAGCCAGTGAGCCACATTTCCCAGCACCCCTGCAGTAGTGTTCTGGTTATACCCTGCTAACCACAGGTTCTTGTCTAATCTCTGGAAGGCTGGGGACAGGTAATGGCGGACACAAGTGTGGGCCTTTCCAAATGTGACCCTACATCTGTGACCTCCGGCAAGGTGGATCTTCCTGTGGGTCATTACCCTAAATCATCAGCATTCTTCTGAAATATTCCAGGTTTAGGGCTCACAGGTGACACTGAGAAGGATTGTCCTTTAAAAAACATTAAGGGGGGCTGGGGAGATGGCTCAGTGGTTAAGAGTACTGACTGGTCTTCCAGAGGTCCTGAGTTCAAATCCCAGCAACCACATGGTGGCTCACAACCACCTGTAATGGGATCAGATGCCCTCTTCTGGTGTGTCTGAAGACAGCAAGAGTGTACTCATATACAGAAAATAAATAAATAATTCTTTAAAAAAAACATTAAGGGAAGTTCAACCATTTCTTCTTTCTTTTTTTAAAATTTTTATTTTTTTGTGTATGGATGTTTTGCCTGCATGTATATATTTATGTGCCACAGTCATGTCTGATGTCTGCAAGACCAGAGGGAGGTGTTAGACCCTTGGAACTGAAGACACAGTTGTGAGCCAGGGGTTGAACCTGGGTTTTCTGCAAGAGCAGCCAGTATTCTTAGTCATTGAGTCATCTCTCCAGCCCTGAATTATCTTTTTTAGAGATTTATTATAATTAGTAATAAATACTAACGTCATCCACAGGCAAACAGCAGCATGGCAAGGGAGGTTTAGAGCGATCAGGGCCACATGGCAGACCATGTGGGTCCCTTCTTTAGGGTTCCAGAGAAATAGGGAAAGGGAAGGAAGTTGAAAAGATTGGGGGGGCACGGTTGTTGTTAGGGTATCCAGGGGCATTCAGTTGAAGAATGTCATATAACGGCTTACACCAGGGATTCATGAGCCAGGAACGCAAGTATAGAGAAAAACTTCTACAGTTGTGCTAAAGTCAAGTCAAGACTGGCTTATTGTCAATGCAAAGTGTCTTACCATAGTTCAAGCAAAGGAGCTTTGTACATGTTGTCACCCTGGCTACCACCCTAGCTCCTGGCTTTAGGAAGGGGTCTATTGACTCTCCCTATCCCCTCTTTCTATGTGGGAACATCAGCAGGCCTCAGCCCATGTCCCTCACCCATGTCTTACAAACATGTGTACGCCATAGGACAGGGTCATAGGCCACGGTTGACAGAGCTTTGAGACTGGACAATGCCTGGCTCTGAACCACACAGACAACCAATATCCAGACTGGCCTATGGCTCACCTTAAGTTTCTGAATCCCATCACCAGGGCTGGACGTGGAATCCAGCTGAAGGGTTTCTTCTGTGGTGGTGTTCAAGGCTCAATGTTAAGAAGCTGATGTTTCCCAACCCTCCAACTGGCCAGCCCCAGTGCAAAGCCAAGCAGGTGGGAAGCCTGTCTGTCAAACCACATGATGAGCATGATGGTGTGACCAGAGAAGGAAGAGAAGAGCCCAGGAGTCAGAACCCCAGAGGGAAGGCAAGATGGAGACCACTCACCGTTTCTCAGCCTGCGAACTGTGGCTAGCCTGTTCTTTACCTCCTGAGGAAGGGACAGTTAATCTCCTTCCCTGTGAGTGAGAAACCTCCCTGGCCACCTGTCTCTCCCACCTCGACCAGGAAATCGGATGCCAGACATTGTGCTGAGAATCATCTCATTTCAACTCCACCTAGGAGCAAAAACACCTGTTTCACATCTGAAGCCCCTGGGATGCCCAAAAGCAAAATCAACAGCCAAGGACTGGATATGGCCCCATAGTGTAACAGAGCTTAGACTCAGCCCACAGCACTGATATGGAGTAAGATAATACATTTTATAGGCAGGAGCCTGGGCAGATGGCTCAGTAGATAATGTAGTTATCAAACAAGTACAAGGACTTGAGTTCAGATCTCTAGAACCCCATAAAAATCTGGGTGTGTCATGGTATGATGCTTGCTTGTAATACTCACTGGGGGTGGGAGATAGGTGTAGAGAGAGGTTGATTCCTGAAGCTCACTGGACATCTGGCTCAGCCAAAAGCAGGAACTCCAGGTGCAGTGAGAGATCATGACTCAAAATGTAAGGTGGGGGCACTGGAAAAACAGACCAGTGGTTGAGAGCACTTGTTCTTACAGAGGACCTGCGTTTGGTTCCCAGCACCTACATGGAGGCTCACAACCCCATGTTACTCTAATCCCGAGAGCGCTTACATCCTCTCTGACTTCCTGGCACTATACACACATGGTGCACAGACACACATGTAGATAAAATGCCCATACACATAAAATAGAAAATAAATAAATCTTAGAAAAATCTAAACAGGTAGAGAGTGACAGAAGAAGATACCAAGTGTCATCAGGGATGTTCAGATCCACACAGAAACATGCCCAGAAGTATCTACATACACTGCTGACAGCCGTGGGCTATTGTGGCTTTATCGTCAGAAGCAGGGTGTGTGAGGGATGACAATCCTTTGCAGTTCCTGAAGCCAAGTCCAAAGTCAGCCAGTCTGGTTGGGTTCCATCAGTCCAGCAGACATAGAGGCCTCCAAAAGTCATGTGGCAATCACACCCTGCACCTCTCTTGCCTCCTAGTTACCTGACCCAGTGACTGAGGACCGGAGGCCATGACCGGGTGCTTGCCACACTTGCTTCGGCTTTGCCAATGCAGAACCACACTCCCTGCTTCCCACTTCAGGGGAAGGATTCAGGGTGAGGATAGAGAGCAGGTTTTCAACCAGCTTAGCCCCTGCTTGCTGCATGCCCTCCCTTAGCCTTGGCTTAGCTTCCCTCTCTGTGTTTATTGGCTGTAAACAGAGGCAGGCCCAGAAGGCTGCTTGCGTTTGAATGATGCTGGTTTGGAGGCTGTGAAATTCCCAGGAGCAGGGCATCTTTGTGTTGAGAGGTGGCCCAGCAGAGGACACTGCATCCCACATCCTCCGGCAGTGCTTTCTCAAGCCCCAGGGCTGTGACAGTGGTAGGATGAATCAAGACAGTTATTATACCCAGGGCCCAACACAGAGCAAACTGCTGGTCTCTCCTTTCAGCCTCTCCTCTTCTGGGATTCACAGTCCTTTCCTCAGTATGGCTTTCTGGGCAACTGCCTCCCTAGGACAGAGGGACAATGACAAGGGCAGGGCTCTTAACTGTGTAACTCTAAGACTTTAACTTCAGGTCTTTCTGAGCCCTGCCAGGATTTGGTGCTGAGACACTGGGGTAGCTGGGCTTGCTGGAGGTTTCTATCTCTAGTGAAGGTACCTGAATGTATGTATACCAACTCACATAGGCTTCCCAGAGCCAAGTCCTAGCTAGGTCCAAAGGACTCTGGGTATCTTGTGATATCACAACTGAGTGGAAGGAGGTGAGTGCATTTGAGAGACATGAAGTGTGGGAGCAGGGATGGTTCAGAAATGATACTGAAGCCGGGCGGTGGTGGCGCAAGCCTTTAATCCCAGCACTCGGGAGGCAGAGGCAGGCAGATTTCTGAGTTCGAGGCCAGCCTGGTCTACAAAGTGAGTTCCAGGACAGCCAGGGCTATACAGAGAAACCCTGTCTCGAAAAAACCAAAAAAAAAAAAAAAAAAAAAAAAAAAGAAATGATACTGAGAGGGTCCAAGTCAGAGAAAAGCAGGTAGGAAGCTGGTTTTGATCACACCTCAGCCCTGTGCGCTACACCTACCTCCACCTGCACCACTTCAAACCCCACCCCACCAGGGCCCCTCATAGCTCCTTGGACCTCAGGTCTTCCCAAGGCCTGTGAAGTAGACCCTGTGGGCTGAGTGACATTGGGTCAGGTTTCTTCTAGAAACAGAGATGAGGAACCCACGAGAGACTTGTGTGGGCTTTGAGGCACATGTTCTATAAGGCAAGAACTGACTCAGGTCTCTGTTACCACACTTAGACCCAGCTGCAGCTCCACGGTCTCTAGAGGTAGTTGAATATTAACTCTTCTGGTGGGTGGCCCCAGGTAAGCAAACATAGCTGTCACATGTCAACAGCGGCTTCCTCCTGCTGACCTGGCCACTTGCCTGGCACTGTCTGCCACGCTGGCATAGAGTGGGTGGCTCAGGCTGCCAGATAGGAAGGGGAAAGGACTGCCTGGATCCAAGCCACCTGCCTGGCCCACTCAGCCTCACCACTCTTATGACTCTGGGCAGATAGAATCTATGGGCTGGGAGGGCTTCTGTATTCAGCCCTTCGCCCAAAGAGGCCTCCTGAGTCACTTCCTCCTGGGTCAGGCAGTGGCAGGACCAGGCTCCCATGGCTGTTGGCCCTGGGGCTGGGGCTGGGACAGATTGTGTGAAACCAGAGAATAGACTTAGGAATTAGGTCACAGGAGGCTGTGTGACCTCCCAGCTTATCTGGCCACAAAAAGCCACACATCTTTCTGCTGTGTACACTCTTTTTTTTCTTTGTTTGGTGTACTGGGTTTATTTATTTTTAAATATTATCGCTTCTTGGCCTTTTGGCTAAGACCAAGTGTATTTTTAAATATTGTTTACTTATTCATTAAAGTTTTCTTTATTTTTATTTTATGTGAATGGATGTTTTGCCTGCATGTAAGTATGTATGTACACTACATGCGTGCAGTGACTGAAAAGGTCAAGGGAGAGCATTGGATTCTCTAGAACTGAAGTAATAGGTGATTGAGGATGGCCATGTTGGTGCTGGGACTTGAACTCTGGCCCTCGCAGAGGCAGAGGCAGAGAGGCAGAGAGGCAGAGAGGCAGAGAGGCAGAGAGGCAGAGAGGCAGAGAGGCAGAGAGGCAGAGAGGCAGAGAGGCAGAGAGGCAGCGAGATCTCTGTAAGTTCAAGGTTAGCCTGCTCCACATAGAAAGTTCCAGACCAGCCAAGGCTTCATAGTGAGACCCAATCTCAAAGCAACAATAACAACACAACACAACCAACTTTAGGAAGTCCCTAAAACTGACTAGATCCCCTCAGTACTTCCCAAATAGTGGGGACTGCTGAGAGACTCTCTAAGACACCTGGGAGAGATGCTGATTACTGCACTGCCTCAAGTGGACACTCTCCATCCTGCTGAGCTGCCTGCAGGCTGTTCAGTGAGCTGAAGGTTTCTAGCTTTCGTGAGCTGTCACCTATGCTGGAGTGGACTCTGGTGATATGGCTGTCCTTGAGTCATATCTGCTCCTGTGGGTAACCCCTCACCCACACTTCTGTGAGTAACCCCAATAAAGTCACTGGTTGGCCAAGGCAGACTCTGGTTGTATTCTTCCTTTGCTCTGTTGTCTGTTCCCTATTTGGGGTGAGTAACCATTTTGTTCACATCTTCTCAGGAATGCAGTCATACATCAGAGTAAGCTGGCTAGAGAGACTAGCTAGCTATATGAGCTCTGGATTTGATTGCGAGACCCTGACTAAGTGCTTAAGGCAGAAGCAATGGAGAAGGATTCCTCACATCAACCTCAGAAAAAGGAGGAAATAAAAGCCTGCACTGGCTAGGTGGGGGGAGGGGGGTGATTCTAGCCTTTAATCCCAGTACTCAGAAGGCAGGGACAGAGAGATCTGAGTTCGAGACCAGCCTGGTCCACAATGTGAGTTTCAGGACAGCCACAGCTACACAGAGAAACCCTGTCTCCAAACAACAACAACAACACAAACAAAAAACAACAGCAATAATCTCCCAAAATCAAAACATAAAACAAAACAAAAAAACCCCTACACGGTTTGCAAAGTCATGAGGAAGTTTGATTTAAGCAAGACAATGGAGATATCCAAATGTCCCGGGAAGCAACAGTGGTCAGGTGAGTGAAAACTCAAGGACCCCATTTACCCTTAGGTAGTCCCTTTTATGGGGTTCAAGAGTAGGAGGAGTTTAGTAACTAGAGACACTCCTTGGGTGGCTCTTTATTTTGATTGACAGGCTTCTACCACATAGATCTTTGCTCACTGTACACGCCCCTTCCCACAATGCATCTGATTTTGATCATATGCACATGTAATTGTGCATAGGCATAACCTGATAGATAAGGGATTCTTCTTCCCTCTTTTTTTTTTTTTTTTTTTTTTTTTGTTTTTTCGAGACAGGGTTTCTCTGTGTAGCCCTGGCTGTCCTGGAACTCACTCTGCAGACCAGGCTGGCCTCAAACTCAGAAATCCGCCTGCCTCTGCTTCCCAAGTGCTGGGATTAAAGGCATGCGTCACCACGCCCGGCTGGGATTCTTCTTAAAAGTCCACTTAGACACAGTTTGTGTCATTTGAATACACATCCAAACCAGTTTAGGCCGGATTGGCCTTTCCATTCTACCTGATTTATATGGAGTGTGTCTGAATAGAAATAAGTCTAAGCTCAAGTGTCATGAAGACAGAGGTTCTCAACCTGTGGGTCATGACCCCTTTGGGGCCCCATATTATGATTCAGTTTAACAGTAGCAAAAATACAGCTGTAAAGCATGTATGTGGTGACTGGTTGGGGGTCACCAAACCATGAGGAACTATATTGAAGGGTCACAGCATGAGGAAGGCTGAGATCCACTACATTAAAGGGTTCCAGTGTGGATGACAGGTTGCTTGGCATGTTGTCTGGAGTGAGATGGTGTCCGATATGTGCAGGTAAGACTCAGGTTGCCAAGTGCATTGCCAGAAGGTGGGTGTGTGCACAGCCCACACCAAGGGGAGTCCCAGGTTGCTAACCTGCTTCTAATACTTGTCTACTGCATTTCTACTTTGACTGTCTTACCCAACTCAAGGGCCCCTTCTAGTTTCTAGGCCTTTTCCCTGCATTTATTCCCACCTAGACACTCATATGTAACAGGTTCGAATCTGCATGTGAAAGAGAATTTAGGCATTTGTCTTTCTGAACCTTGATTACCTTGCTTACTCTGATATTTTCTAGCTACCTATCTTCCTGAAAATGTCACCTACTTCTTCTTTTTTTTTGCTTTTGTTTTTGTTTTTCGAGACAGGGTTTCTCTGTGTACTCCTGGCTGTCCTGGAACTCACTCTGTAGACCAGGCTGGCCTTGAACTCAGAAATCTGCCTGCCTCTACCTTCCAAGTGCTAGGATTTAAGGCGTGCACCACCACTGCCCAGCTCGTGACCCAGATCTTGAGGCTTGAAGACACAAGTTTTTGACCTGGATCTTGTCATGGAGATTTTGAGGCATAGTGGCCATGAAAAGCTTAGCCCAGGCAAGGTAATACACAAATTTAATCCCAGGAAACTAAGGCAAGGAGATGTCTAAATTCAAGGTCAGCCTGGGACAAAGCAAATCCCAGACCCAGGTGTGGTGGTTCACTTCTTTAATCTGGGCCACACCTTCTGCTGGAGACTACATAAGGACATTGGAAGAAGGAAGATTTGCTCTTCGTCGCCGCTTGCATTTACCTGGCAGCACATCTGTTGGGATCTATTTCTACAGAAGACCAGATGAAACAACTAGTCCCTGTGGGACTGAGAAACTACTAGATTCTTGGACTTCCCATTCACAGCTGACTGTTATTGGGGTAGTTGGACTACAGACAGTAAATCATCAGAATAAATTCCCTCAATATAGAGAGACATTCCATAAGTTCTGTGACTCAAGAGAACCCTAGTACACTGAGCAAACCATGGGAAGCAAGCCAGTAAGCAACATTTCCTCAATGGAGTCTTCTTCACTATGGTCTCTGAGTTCTCCAGCTCCAGATGATGTTCTGTAATCTCCAAGGCAAACAAATCCTCCCAAGTGTAAAGGCGTGTGCCACCAGGCCCTGCCACCCCCCTTTTTAAAGATTTATTTATTATATGTAAGTATGCTGTAGCTATCCTCAGATACTCCAGAAGAGGGCATCAGATTTCATTACAGATGGTTGTGAGCCACCATGTGGTTGCTAGGATTTGAACTCAGGACCTTCAGAAGAGCAGTTGGCACTCTTAACTGAGCCATCTCGCCAGCCCACTCTCCCCTTTCTTTCTTTTTTCTTTTTTTTTTTTTTTTTGGTTTTTCGAGACAGGGTTTCTCTGTGTAGTCCTGGCAGTCCTGGAACTCACTCTGTAGACCAGGCTGGCCTCGAACTCAGAAATCCGCCTGCCTCTGCCTCCCGAGTGCTGGGATTAAAGGCGTGCGCCACCACGCCCGGCTCACTCTCCCCTTTCTTTTGGTCAGTGTTTTATCAAAGCAACAGAGGGACAAACTAATACAGAAATTAAGAGCAGAGAATGAAATATTACTGTAATGGACCTAAACATGTTTTTTGGGGGAGGATTATGGAAGAAGTTTGGAACTTTGGGCTATAAAAATGTCTTAGGGCCTGGCGTGGTGGCACACACCTCAATCCCAGCACTCGGGAGGCAGAGGCAGGAGGATTTCTGAGTTGGAGGCCAGCCTGGTCTACAAAGTGAGTTCCAGGACAGCCAGGGCTACACAGAGAAACCCTGTCTCGAAAAACCAAAAAACAACCAAACAAACAAAAAACAAACAAACAACCCAAAAAAGAAAAGTGTCTTAGGGTTTTACTGCTGTGAACAGACACCATGACCAAGTGGAGTCTGTAAGACTCCATGGACAACCTTGGGGGCTGGAGAGATGGCTCAGTGGTTAAGAGCATTGACTGCTCTTCTGAAGGTCCTGAGTTCAAATCCCAGCAACCACATGGTGGCTCACAACCATTCATAATGAGATCTGACACCCTCTTCTGGTGTGCTGAGGACAGCTACAGTGTACTTACATATAACAATAAATAAATAAAAAAAAAAAAAACAAAGGACAACCTTTAATTGGGTCTGGCTCAGGTTCAGAGATTCAGTCCAGTATCATCAAAGTAAGAGCATGGCAGCATCCAGGCAGGCACGTTACAGGAGGAACTGAGAGTTCTACATCTTTATCTGAAGGCTGCTAGTGGAAGACTGACTTCCAGGCAGCTAGGATGAAGGTCTTGAAGCCCATGCCCACAGTGACACACCTACAATAAGGCTACATCTCCAAATAGTGCCACTCCTTGGGCCAAGCATATTCAAACCAGGGCATTCCAATCCCTGGCTCCCATAGGCTTGTTCAAACACATGAGTCTATGGGGAGGGGTGACATATCTAGCCATAGCATAATAAAATGTACACTTAGTCCAACTTTCAAAGTCCCCATAGTCTAGAATAGTATTAGCAATGTTAAAAGTTCAAAGTTCAAAATTTCTTCTGAGATCCATCCAATAACTGTAATCTGCAAACCTAGACAGGAAACCAGCTGGGCAAACTTTAGACTCTGCATCTCCATGGCTGATATCAAAGCAGTTTTCAGATCTTCAACTCCCTTTTCATCTTTGTTGACTGTAACAAACTTCTTTTCCTGGGCTGGTACCACTGCCTGTTAGTAGCTTTCCTCAGCAGATAGCCCACGACTCTGGCATCTAAAATGTCTGGGATCCACACATGATTTGTGCTCCTCCAGCTCTGCCCTCTGTAGCACTCTAAGCTCAGGTTGATCTATTCCATTGCCACTGCTGTTTTTGGTGATCATCCCATGGTACTGGCATCTCCAATACACTAGGGTCTTCTGCTGCAACTAGGTTTCACAAATAGCTTCTCATAGGCTCTCTTCAGGATGCCAAGCCTCAGCTCCTTTGCATGACCTCTTCAGTCCTGGGCCATCAAATGCAACTGAAGCTACACCTTCACCAACGGCCAAACCTCAGCTGTTCTTCATGACACCTTCATGCCTTCAAATCAGTACCATCTGTGACTCTTTTTTTTTTTTTAAAGATTTATTTATTTATTATATGTAAGTACACTGTAGCTGTCTTCAGACGCTCCAGAAGAGGGTGTCAGATCTAGTTAAAGATGGTTGTGAGCCACAATGTGGTTGCTGGGATTTGAACTCAGGCCCTTCGGAAGAGCAGTCAGTGCTCTTAACCGCCGAGCCATCTCACCAAACCCCCATCTGTTACTCTTACACATTATGAAGTACAGCTGCTGTACAAGGTACAACCTTGGCTATCTCTGGAACACAGCTTGTTTGTGCTCTCAGAAAGCACTTCCACTGGGCGTGGTGGTGCACACCTTTAATCCCAGCACTCGAGAGGCAGAGGCAGGTTGATTTCTGAGTTCAAGACCAGCCTGGTCTACAAAGTGAGTTCTAGGACAGCCAGGGCTATACAGAGAAACCCTGTCTCAAAAAACCAAAAAAAAAAAAAAAAAAAAAGGAAAAATAAAAAAGAAAACACTTCCCAGAAGATTTCACCTCAGTGATGCTGGTCTCTTAATCACCAGTAATTTCTTATCTCCAGCTAACCAACATCAATTGTCCCACAATTGTCCCAGTACTCCCTTTTATTCTGGACTCTAAAGTCAGAGCTACGTTGCCAAAGCTGCCAAGTTTTGCTGCTTGCTGGGGCTGGAACATGGCTCCCTTGTTCTATTACATTATCACCAGCTTTCAGTTTTTCAACTACTTCACTGCTTAATCTTGGCTGTCCTGGAACTGACTTTGAGCTCAAGAGATCTCCTTGCCTTAGTCTCCTAGGATTAAAGGAGTGTACTACCATGCCTGGGCCTAAGCTTTTCATGGCCACTATGCCTCAAGATCTTCATGCCAAGATTCAGGTGAAAAACTTGTGTCTTCTAGCCACAAGACTTCGATCACAGGTGAGCCTTCCAATTCTGTGTGTGTGTGTGTGTTTTTTAAAGATTTATTTATTTATTATATCTAAGTACACTGTAGCTGTCTTCAGACATTCCAGAAGAGGGCACCAGATCTCATTAGGGATGATTGTGAGCCACCATGTGGTTGCTGGGATTTGAACTCAGGGCCTTCAGAAGAGCAGTCAGTGCTCTTAACCTCTGAGCCATCTCTCCAGCCTGAGCCTTCCAATTCTGGATTGTAGTTCATTCCAGATATAATCAAGTTGACAACCAGGAATGGCCATTACAATGTGCATGTCATCAGGTCAAAAGAGAGTTCTGGATCTTCTAAACTGGAGTTATAGTTGTGAGCTGCCAGGTGGGTTCTGAGAACTGAACCCCAGTGCTCTGCAAGGGCACCAACTGCTCTAACTACTGAGCCACCTTTGCAAACCCTCAAGGGTGTTCTAATTGGCATTTCCCAGGATTGTTAGTCATGTTTGTATTTTTTGAGCACTGTCTGTCACTTTGTGCTTAGCAGTAGTCCCTATGCGGACCAGGAAGTTTTTAGCAGAGACTTGCAGAAGTATCCTGGTGGAGAGAGACATAGGGTTCTCCAGGTGTGGTCCAGAGCCTGGGCTTTGGATCATTGGCTTTGACTGACAACCCATCATCCCAGTCTAGTTGGTCGGCTCCATTCCTGGGCCTTCACCCTCACCTGGCACAAACTGGATGTGCCCAAGGGCTCCTCAATGAAGGCCACTTGTGCAACAGACCAAAGTCTGGCTCCTCAGAACTGCAACCATCTAATTGCCACAATCTCTGTCCTCTCAGACTTTATTGGAACTTTGTCACTATCAGAAAATGTATCCCCAACCCTCCAAAGCTCCTGACCTGCCCTTTGCCTGTCTTTACCAGTTGCTTGTTCAGAGAGCTCTTGGTGGCCTGAGTGCTTCCAGGCCTGGTGCCCGTTGTTGTGAGTGCCCACTCAGTTCCTGACCTTCATCTTCTCTTTCTTATCCTTTTTTTTTTTTTCTTTTTCCTTTGGTTTTTGGAGACAGGGTTTCTCTGTGTAGCCCTGGCTGTCCTGGAACTCACTCTGTAGACCAGGCTGGCCTTGAACTCAGAAATCCACCTGCCTCTGCCTCCCGAGTGCTGGGATTAAAGGCGTGCGCCACCACACCCAGCTTCTTATCCTTCTTGCATTCTATGTTCAACAACTCTGTCTCTATCATCCTGCTTCTGTGAGGCAAGGCAGGACAGGATGTAGTCTATCTAGTTGACCTAGAACTCCTGATCCTTCTGCCTCCACCTCCCAAGTACTGGGATTATAGGTGTGTGTTTGCCTTGCCGATGGGACGGTGGGGTGCCATCAGCATGCCACTCAGGGAAGGCAGAACAAAGTTCAAGATAGGGGTCCCAGGCTATGTTTTCCCAGGGTAGAAGCAGTGAGATCTGGGACAGAGATTATGGTTCTCAATCCCCTGTGACCCAGACACTGTTGGGAACCTTGAGGAGTTGAGAACAGTGATCCGAGGACTAAGCCATGGATGGGGTGGGAATTCAATTTGGTGCCAAGTACTGAGGGCCTGAAAGAGAGAAGGCCTTCTCTGGGAAATTCAGGCAAATGCCTCGCGTGGCTGCAATTCTTGAAGGAAATGGTCCTTGCTTGTCCAAAATGCTTTATTTCTATGGTGGATGTGAATGTGTCCGTCTTTTTTTTTTTTCGAGACAGGGTTTCTCTGTGTAGCCCTGGCTGTCCTGGAACTCACTTTGTAGACCAGGCTGGCCTGGAACTCAGAAATCCGCCTGCCTCTGCCTCCCAAGTGCTGGGATGAAAGGCGTGCGCCACCACGCCCGGCTGAATGTGTATGTCTTACTAAGGGTGAATCAGGGATTAAATACTTGTTGCAGGAAGGGATGGATGCCCAGGAAGGGAAGCTCATTGGCCAGACACTCAAGGCCTATCTAGATACCTTATTAGTATGGAAAATTCTAGGTTTTTATGCTACATGACTGGTTATCATGGTTCTCTCAGTAGGATGTCATGGTTATGTGTTCCAGGACAGAGAAAGACTGGCTGGGAGCTGGTTCTAACACCTGCCATTTTCAATTATGAGATTTCCTGGGGTTTTTGAACCTGCTTCAAACTTACCAGTTCTTCTGTTTGGTAGCATGGTCCACTTGCCCCCACAGATGTGGTCTTTTATGCCTGGCTCAACTTTTTTGACACCCTAAACTTCTGACCGCACGCTCTCCTGAGGCTCCTGCTGGTCTTAGATTCACTGATCAGTGCTGTTATCAGTTGGAATTCCACGGATGGCTGGATGCTGACTGTACAAGGTTATGGGTAAATGTTTAACCAATTATACTGGGAATCTATAGCTAGCTTACATTCCTATTGCCCATTTCACATCTCCCCAAACCTCAGACCCCCCTTTGCCTTCAGATGACCTTGCCTACTGCCTATAGATAGGCAGGGCAGAGCTCTGAGGTGGCCTGTCTCTCCTCCTCACCCTTTTTCCTCTTGGTAGTCTCATGGGAGGCCTGTGCTACCCTGGAAAGGTGTGGACCTCCTACTTACACCTGCTTCATTTACATATTATTTTTGAGACAGGGTCTCAACATACACCTGGCTAGCCCAGAATTCCCTACATAGACCAGGCTGGAATTCAACTCAGATCTGCGCCCTACTTCTACTCCCAAGTGCTGGGATTAAAGGAATATGCCATCATACCTACTCTTTTTTTTTTTTTTTGGTTTTTTTCGAGACAGGGTTTCTCTGTAATAGCCCTGGCTGTCCTGGAACTCACTTTGAAGACCAGGCTGGCCTCGAACTCAGAAATCTGCCTGCCTCTGTCTCCCGAGTGCTGGGATTAAAGGCGTGCGCCACCACACCCGGCCTACCTACTTTTTTATACAAAGATGTATGTTGATGTTTTGCTTACATGTATGTATGTATGTATGTATGATGTATGTGCACCACATGTATGCCTGGTGCCCATGGAGGCCAAAGAGGGCATTGGGGGGGTCTGGAGATAGTTACTGAAGGTTGTGAATCACAATGTGGGTGCTGGAAACCAACCTGGGTCCTCTGTGAAGGACAAGTGCTCTTTTTTTTTTGTTTTGTTTTTGTAGACAGGGTTTCTCTGTGTAGCCCTGGCTGTCCTGGAACTCACTCTGTAGACCAGGCTGGCCTCGAACTCAGAAATTCTCCTGCCTGTCTCCTGAGTGCTGGGATTAAAGGTGTGTAGACAAGTGCTCTTAACAACTGAGCAGCTATCTTTCTAGTCCCATGGACTCCTCTTGAAGCTGCAAGCCAGGAAGACAGTTCCTAATTCCTCCATTATTCTTAGCTCTGAATAACTCCTCTCCTTTCATAGCTCCGTGGAAACTTCCAGTGTCCTTGGTTAAGCTGCTGTCTAATAAAAGTAGTAATTTCCCAAGCTAGCCCTCTCCACGCCCCCCAACCCCCCAAGCCTGATCCTCCTAAAGTGACTCCCTTCTGTTATCTAAAGTCACAGAAGACAAATGGCTTCGAGTTCAGCACTCCCTGTGTGGGAGGCCTAGACTGTCCTAAGCAACTCTCATCTTTAACTCAGATACTACCTCTCTAACTTCAGATACTTCAAAGGTGCTCAACACATTTGAAAAAAAAAAAAAATACCATCACTTGTGCTAAAAAGGGTATGCCTGTTCATGTCTCAGACTGAACCTATGTGGCCCAGCAAAGCAGGACTTTTTTTCAGTAGAGCAGACTATGGTGGGCCACCCCCATCTACCATGGCCAAGCCTGGGCAGGAAACTCTGATGAAGACCCACACAGAGAATTAGAGGGTCTGATGAAGACCCTCATAGAGTATTAAAACCCATCTCCTAATCTGTCCTCAACTGACAGTTTGGGTGATATATAAGCTTAGTGATCTGGGAGAGTGTGGCACAGGTAGGGGGCAAGAGGGGGAGAGCAGCCATTCACCTACCTGGTCCTCTGCTGCTCTACTTTTTGGGATCTATTGCTGCCCAGTACTCACAGGATCTGGGACACTGGGAAAGGAGGCTGGAGCCTTTTCATGCATGCCAAGAGCTCATTTGCCCTCTATTAGGGGCTACAAAAGTACTGGGCCCACCTGAATCTGACTGGCAACCTATACAGCAAGATGTATACTGGATACACAAAGCTGGTATTTGAGGAGGGAGTCCCAAGGTTTCCAGGCAACTTGTTGGAACATGGTGAACTGTGGAAGCCCAGTCACATCGAGAAGAAAGCCCTCATGTGTCTGGGATGCTGAAAGCAACCTTTCTGGGGTGAAAGACAGGGTCTCCCACTCTGAGGGAGTGAGTCAGGCTACTCTCACTCACGACCACCAGGTACAATGGCTTACTCCAACTCCCAAGCTGCTTCCTGTAAGCATCTGGTGGAAGTTCTCAAGATACAGTGAACACTGACCAGATCATTTTAATTTCCGAATTTATTAAAATGATTAACCTCAATACTGCAAGTGCATGTACAAAATATTTGTAAAAAATGTTTTTTAATGAAACGTTAAAGAACTTACCTCAAATGCTGAAAAAGTCCTTTTCATTCTTTCAGTACAAGGAATACATTGTATCTCAAAAGTATTACAACTCAGCAAAACAATTTAAAACAGTAATTTGAAAAATGATTGAAAATTGAATACTTTACATATATTTCTAGGATCATTTCCTAATTCTTACAATTTCCAAAAACTTTACCAATCATTGCATAAGCTCAAGCTGAGAGTTTTATTGAGTGTATCCTCTTCCAGACTGGTCAAGAGTGTGGGGTTCTGGCACCCCCACAGTGAAGTTCTACAGCAGATCGAGAACAGTCCGAGGCCCCTGCCTTGAGAAACGGAAATAAGGTTCCCTAGAAGGCATCAGCAGCACTGCTGAATGCTTGTGCATACAACTCCTGAGAGGCAGCAACTCCTCACAATGTCACTGCTCTTAGACCCATGGGAAGGTCGGCCTCCAAAGATGAGGCCACAACAAAACTAAAATAAACATCATAAATAAGTTACTAAAATTAAGCTTAAAATGAAGAAAATGGGAAATTGTTATTTTGTTACTTTTTCCTTAAGATTGAAATTCCTGAAATGGCTATTGTTGGTATTCAAAGAAATGCGAGGATTTAAGTCTCAACAGCCCAAGAGAACATGAGAATGAAGGTGACCAGTTACCCTGTGCCGGCTCCTGAGCTCACCCTCAGCTTCCTGGAGGTGGCGCATGGCTCACACTTACACTTGGGAACCCATGAAGACTGGAAGCATCATGGAGGTGCTCTGGGTGCTTTGAGACAGGAGGTCTTGAGACACAGGGCTACCTTTCTCCACGGCTATAGCAAATGGTTTTGTGTGTGTGTGTGTGTGTGTCTGTGTGTGTAGGCACACTGCAGTCTTTCCTTCTGCTTCCAAATGACATAGATACCCAACAGGGTGAGACTGCATGGCAAAGACAAGACTGCATAGGACCACAGCAGGGAATTCTACCATGCACAGGAGCAAAGACATCATAGCCTAGAAACAGTCATAAATCTTGCTAACTTGTACTGGAACCTACAAGCAACAGTTTTGAGAATCCAAGCATCCCCAAGCTGAATACTGGTAGGTGTCATCAGCAAAAGGAAAGCATGGAGATGCTCTTTGTTGGACCTTTCACTCCCTGCAGGTCCCTTCTGACACACTGGAACACTGAGTCCATTAGCTTGTGTCATTTAGTAACACTATCTATCTGAATGGGCAGCTCTACATTTCCCAGTAAATAAACAGACCCACTGGTGTCATACACCTGCTATAGATTGATATTCTCAAATTCTTTGATTTGTAAAATAATCCAGAGAAACAAACAAGCCTGGTATTGAATATAAAGCAGTAATCAAAAATTGCTCATTAAGTTACTTAAAATTAATTTCTCTTCTCAAAGTGCTTCAAAAACAAATTAAATCTGACTCCTCTTTTTGTTTGACTGATAATATAATCAAAACAATCTGATATTTTCATAATAAACTAACATAAGCCAGGAACGTCCACTGATGCAGTGCTCACACTATAGATTTATAATCTCCTATTTTATTGGCATGAATATTTCTAAACTTAAAAACCTTCCTGGTAAGTTCTTTTAATTTCTTATGACAAAAATTTCTCACAACACACAAATATTTACAACATATACATCGTTTTCAGCTCTTTACATTGAATCCCAAAGACAAATGTTTGTATAGGTTACCACAGAACAAAAGCTGTGACTCATGTTCTTATTTCATAAACTATTATAAGTTAAAGTGAATAGATTTCTTTTAATATTCCTTGTAGCATTTTACAAGTGCAACAGAAACTTGAAGACCCAAATTAAGATAGCTGGAGTTCACCGGACAAACGCTGCTCGCTGTCGCCACGCTGTTCACAGCAAAGGTTTGAAAAAATAAGCACCAATCATTCTTGCAAAGAACAATTTTATCTAAAAGGATTGGAAAGTGTTAAATACAGTCTGTAATTTACACAACAAGCAATAAATAAGCCGCTCTGAAAACCCATCCTGCACACCGCCAGCCTCGATAGAGAATGTACTGAGAACGAGCTGTCACGCACAAGATTGAAGTTAATTTTTTTTTTTTTCTTCAAAGAAATCAATCTGACTTCCAGCCAATGGTCTGCTATGATAACGAAGGCCACAGACAGGACACCTGGGCCAGTAAACAGGGTGAAACCTACACAACTCCAAGGGGGAAACATCTAGCAAATAAACCAAAAGCCAGAGGTCAATGCTGGTGATAGGCGCAGATGCTGGAAACCCTTCCCACAAGGCTGCTCTGCTCTGCTCCGCCCTAACTACGGTTTAGTCATCTATGGAGGAGAGAAGGGCTGGCGTTTGCTCTTATAGGTGACAACATGGTCTAACCACATGAGTGTCTGAAGGTCCTATGTGGAGAGCTGCTGTCACTGGATATTTTACAACAGGGCTTTCCCTCGGAATTGCACATAAGAAGGCTATTTAAAAAGTACAATAAAAATTTGCACAAATCAGACTTAAGAGTCAGGATGCTGTACACTTTCTACAGTATTATGCCTACAGGTGAAGAGACCACAGAAGTGCTGTGCCAAGAAGCTGTGGCTGGGATTTTTACTTTTTAGTTCCCCAGAACAATGAGTGAGTGCTCATGCGTTCAACCTTAGAGACTGATCTTCTCTTCTCCTTGAAGAAATGTCAATATCTATGGAGTCTTTACCAACAATTAGCCTCAGCCGCTTTGCGGGAGGAAGAGGAATGAAGTCATCATCGAAGTCCTCCTCGCAGTCCTCCTCCTCCTCCTCCCCCTCAGAAGATGAGGAGTCATCTGTGCTGTCCTCCTCATATTGACTGTAGTCGTCCACCTCCATCTGGGACTCGAGCAGGGAGAGGGGGTCGCTGCAGCACACCCCGTTCTCGTGCAGACCCTCTGCACATGGTCCCCTGTTCTCCTCATCCCTCTTGAGCTGGATCTTGAGCTTGGTCGAGCTGCTGCCCGGCCCCGTGCTAACCCCGTTACTGAGCTTGGCGACATAGAGGTTGCTGTCACTGTCGTGGTCCTTGCTGAGTTTGATGCTGATCTTTGAGGAGTTCACGCCGTCACTCTCATGGTCGTTTGTCTTGCTGCTGCTGTCGTGCCGCCTGCGAAGTGTCAGCTTGGGGATTCCAGAGCTGTTCTCCAGGATCAGCTGTGCATCGTACCTGGTGACCCGCCGCTTCTTTTTACTTTGTGCAGTTCTGAAGCTGTCTTTTGTGAAGCTGTCGGGTGTGACAACAGAGCAGCCAACAGGTGAGGGAGCAGAGTCTGTGTAGCTCACGGGCACCCTGACTGTGCCACTGGGCTCACCTTGATCAGGATGAGACCCTGGCAAATCTGGCAGCCCGTCTTTCCCAGGGAAGCTGTGCTCTGGACTGCAGTCCTCTGTCTTTGCTAAGTGTTTCACAGGTTTCACTTGTCGAAATTTCTTTCGTGACAGGCAGGAGTCATTCTTGGGACACTCCTGGGATGCTTCCTCCCTGTGAGCAGTCTCAGGAGCCAGTTCTTCCAGCATCTCTGGGGTTGGTTGCTGGCCACTGTCTGGGCAAGGTTCCAGTATACCATTTTTATAGCCATCCAAGGGACTTGGTTCAAGCTTGATGTCAGTGGTCTCCTTCAGACCTGTCCTTGTCCTCAAAGAGCGCCGGGTTGTGTAGGTGCAGGGCAAACTGTCGCCCTGCGAGTGAGCACCTCTCCCATGATTCTGCCTGTGTTCTCTCGCAGCATGTCTAGTCAAGCACCCACTCCCCACTGCAGCATGGGCTGGTCCCTCTGGCTCCCTTTCTTTCTTAATTGGCAAATTTTTATATAGCACGACTTTGGGCTCCTTAAGCACTAAGCTCCCCATCTCAAGCTTGCGGGATGTGCTCTTCTGGTCCAGCCGCTTGCAGTGATTCCGCAGTCTGATCTTGGAGAGTAAAGGCTTTGCCGGCTTTCTCAGTTTCTTTGGTACCCTGGGATTGTTGGTGTGCACTAGCTTGGGTGAGGTAGAGTTGGAAGCAGCCGGGACTCTCGGCATGGACGGCCTAGTCAGGGCTCGGCTCTTGCTGCTCTTTTTCACACCAACTGAAGATTTTCGGTTAGAAGCTGTGAAGTTCACAAGGAAAAAACAAAGATGAAACCAGCTGGGTATTGCAACATGACACGATTAATCAATCCCCAAAGCAGACCACCAGCCACAAACTGCTGATACACACGTGTGCAAGGCAGCCCTCCAGGAATAGTCTGATACACACGTGTGCAAGGCAGCCCTCCAGGAATAGTCTCACCAGAACAGCTTCCCTATATTGCCCCCATTACTAAGTATTTTTCTTACATAAAAAAATTTAAGGGGAAAGTAAATGAGTTAGTTTTTTTTTTTTTTAAAAGATTTATTTATTTATATGTAAGTATACTGTAGCTGTCTTCAGACACTCCAGAAGAGAGTCAGATCTCTTTATGGATGGTTGTGAGCCACCATGTGGTTGCTGGGATTTGAACTCCGGACCTTCGGAAGAGCAGTCGGGTGCTCTTACCCACTGAGCCATCTCACCAGCCCAATGAGTTAGTTTTTACCTTCATGTCTTCTCCCTCTCCTGCCTGCTCCCCCGCCGTGTGCGTGTGCATGTCTTATGTACATACATCCTGGCTGGCCTGGAACTTGATAAGACCAGGGTGGTCATGAACCCTCGGCAACCCTCCTGACTGTCTCTCAAATGCTGGGATCATTGGTGTGCACTGTAATGCCCAGCTTTTCTCCTGAACCCTTAGCCACTGTTTTAAATTTTCCCAAAGTGTATTATTACTTAGCTAGTATAGCAACAGAGAGCTAAGATGTACCGACTACTGGACTCTGGGAGACACATTATCTCCAATGGTTTTAAACAGAGGAGACTCTAAAGAACTATATGCTGTGCCCACCAATACTCATGCATCAGTAACAGAAGTTGTTTGTTTCACAGGATGGGAGGCTTCACTGGGATGACAGGTAGCTATTAGCTCAAGAGCTACAGAGTCCCACGGTGTACTCTTGATGTAATCAGGACAACAGATCTAAGCACACAGAAGGCTGCAGGACTCAGGTGACAGCTAAGTACCTCAGGAGACTGAGACTCAAAGACATGTTGCCCTTGCCCTACTGTCTTAACTTTTCTCTTTACATTTACATGATCACAAAATCTTACATTAGTCAAAGTTTTTGTTGTCTTTGAGACAGGGTTTCTTTGTATAGCCTTGGCTGTCCTAGAACTAGCTCTCTAGACCAGGCTAGCCTTGAACTCAGAAATCTGATTGCCTCTACCTCCTGAGTGCTGGAATTAAAGGCATGCACTGCCATCCCCTTCCCCAATTCATTAGTCAAATTTTAACTACTTAATTCTCTGAATTCTGCAGTTAAAAAAAAATCAAAAACAAAACAAAAACACAAACCAGCAAAAAGCTCCTTTATTAAAACTAGTCAGCAGAAAAGCTGTGGTGACTAGTACCCTCACAAAAGACCAGGTACAGCTCAACACAGGGCCTACGCAACAGTTGGTTGGGCAGCCCTGTTCCTTCTTTCCACATAGCAAAGCAAGGATCTAGCAATACTTTTTACCAAAAGAAATGAACAAGAACGTTTAACGAACATTCTAAAATAAACCACCAAGAGTAGAAGGTTTTCCACTTCAGAGACAGGCTTGCCAGTAGCCAAACCATCAGAGCCCAGTGATGAGAGCTGAGTGTCCCAAGAATCCACGTATCTGTGTGGGTTGCTGCCAAGGATAGGACTTATTTCTAGAGCAGTGCAGTAGTCTTGAGGCTGAGTGACTTACAGATTGACATGGCCTACAACTGTGCACATTTGCACTCCTGCTTGTGCGCATTCTCGCTCTCTCTCTCTCATGTCAAAAGGTAGAATGTTTAGGGAATACTTTAGCAAACAGATGGCTCTAACAAACTATACACACACACATTAATGTTCTATGTTTTGGCTGCTTCCAGGTGCAACCCAAGGGATTACGTTTCTCATTTGTCATGCTTCCTCAAACATGGCTTCTTCCAGAACTATCTCTAACCAGGCTTTGCAGTCTCTAGCCTTTCACTTTTCCATTTCCATCCCACTCTTGCTTTGAGCCCATCCACACAATGACTGGATCCACAGCATGCTCTTGTCAGCATCCCTCTGCAGCCTGAGCCCTGCCCCTCTAGTGGGGTAGCCTTTGCTAGGAGGACCACCGAATAAGACAGTGTATATATTCTCTAGCCCCTTTCTGTTTTCATTTCCATCAACTAGAGTCTGGTAACCATTCTCATCGCCTCCAGGTTAAGTCTATGATCTTTTCTTCCTTCGGCCTGGCAAGCCATTAGGCACCTGCCGGCCCAAGCCCTTTGAATATAATTTTCCAGGTGACAAGTGCCTACCTGGCCAGCTGCCATCAGATGCTAGCAGTTCCTAAGCCTCTAGCCCTCCTGAACACTGATTAAAGCTGCTCCAGGGCTGATAGGCCTGCATTGTCCCCCAGAGCTCTGGCAGCTTCTCCCTCAGTTCTCTACCCTGTCACTAGTATATTCCATCTATTTACTGCCCAAGCTGATCATCCTGGATTCTTCCTTCCCTAACTGCCTGCAGTTAGTCACCATCACACATGGCACTACCTCCTGCCTGGCCCTCGCATGGCACTGGCCCACACTCATCTCCCCAGAGGCAGAATGACTTGTCTCATTGTTTCATGTCCCCCTGGAAGGCAACCCTTGCGATACCCCGATGGCCTGAGAATAAAGGCTGAAACCTTCAACTAAGTCACATTCTTTCTTTTCTCCATCCGTGAAGCAGCAGCTTTCCAGATTAAAGGCCTTCCGACTCGTGAGCTTGGGCACGTAAGTCCCTCTGCTGTGGACATGCTTCACCTGGCTAGTGTCATCCTTTAGAGAGCCTCTTCTGATTGGACTCTTGGCATCAAAGGCTCTCTTTACTTAGTTCTTAATTTAGTCCGTTAGCTGAATTGCATTTTAAGTTGACTCTAAGTCCGATTTCTCCCAGACCCTCCCTTTCTTAGATTCCCTGTAGGTAGCAGTGCCAAGCACTGACAAGTGGTTCTTATGTTTGTGATCTGAGCACAGACTACACTTGGTGGCACATTGTTTCAGAAAGGACTGCCCTTCTATTTCTGTCAAAGCATTCAGAGTTTATCTGAAAAGTATCATCCCACTAAAAGTCCAGGAAAAGGTGAGCTCACTGAAAGAAGGAAGCAGGAAAACGTGATTAAGACTCGCCAAGAGTGCCAGGGGAATCACTATGCAGACACTTAAGAATACTTGTGAGAGATGAGGCTTCCATGATGCTAAGTCAAGAGGAGGAAAGCTGGTGGACACGACGACGAACTGTGAGTCAATCATTTCAAAGTGTATTGAGATTCAGTCAGGGCCCTCATGTCCACGGAGGCAGGAGTGCCCTAGCTGCCCTTGCTGAGGGCACCTTCTCTTTTGTAATGGTCGATAAATCCCAAATGCATAACCTGGATGGTAACTTTGGGGGAGGAGGGGTATACATTTCTCCTGTCAGCTACCTGCTGGATACTGCACACAAGTCACATGATGACCTAGAGTGTTTCTTAGGAACCAAGCTTCCTTCGGCAGGTGGCTCCATCTCCACACGCCAGCTGCTGAGAGAGAGGTGGGACTGGAGCTTGGCTGTGGTTCCAGACACTGAGTTCCTGGTCACTGCTATGCTACCTACATTGCAGCTTCAGTTCCAACTGACCAAGGGCACACGGTACATGGCCACCGACGGCGGTTGCTCCGGGATGTCGTTTAAACAATACAGCAGTATGCCGCTTGCTCTGTGTGCACCATAAAGAAGCACAACAAAAGAACACTAGTGTTGCCTTGAGCTCTTAAACTATGCTGGCAAAGCATATGAATCAAGTCTGTACAAGGGCCATCTGTAGTTTAGAATCCAGAAAACCCTAAGCAGCACGTGAAAGTCTCCCATTTATCAGGCACAAGGACTTTTACCTGTCGTGACCGACTAGCGCCACCTGAAAAGAGTGATAGCATAGAAAGGCAGGCCACCTGAGCAGGATGAGCCAGTGAGAGGTGGCACTGCAGAGAAGGGGCAGCCCTGCCTCCATACCCAGCCAGGAGCTCCTTTAGTCCACATAAACTCTTTCTACTGGCATGTCTGCTGGCATGTCCTGTATTGGCTTATGTTGAGGGTAGTGCCTGTCCAGTTTTGGATGCTACTTGAGTTTTCACGTTTCAGACACCTTATCACTAACTATAGGAGACAGACAAGCCAGTAAGGTACCAAGGCCTAGAAAACCATGACCCTCCAAAGGGCACTGGAACTTAGACTGGAGGACTCATTTTGGACATGGGATGTCTCGCTGTCTTCACTTCTGGGTGCTAAAGCAGAAAGTCACCTTGGACCTCCTGAGACCCCATCTCTCAACCTTGTTTAGAGATAGAATGTTTTCCTTGTGCCTAGGGAGCAATGTTGCTTTGTACACCTGTCAAAGCAGGACTTCTACCAGCTGCCAAACTGCAAGTAAAGGCAGGGGAAAGAGAAGCAAGCAGGCCAACAGCAGGCCCTGGCCATACAGAAGGCATGCCTGAAGTCTTGGAAGAAAGTTCCAATGCTTGCTGAATTATGGTCAGGATATTCTGGTAAAACCTTAACTTCTAAAAACACTGACTAGGTAACTACACTGGCAGGCACCTGAGTTCCATTGCTGAGTTTAGCACAATGGAAGGACAGCACTGACTTGTCGTCTAACTTCCACACATGTGCCATGGACACACTCTCCAGGGTCAAAAAAAAAAAAAAAAGCCCCTCACAAGATAGCTAAAGCATAGGTAAGAAAAAGGACAAAGGACACAACAGGTGCCTGTCCTATACACTTCTAGATGTCATCTCCTGCTAGGCAAGAGTGACAAAATGACACCCAAGCCTTGGCTCTTCCTGAGGCATGGGCCATGCCTCCAAGTCACTGACAGTAAGCTTTGGCTTACTTTAACATACATGTTGCTAAAAGGCATTCTGATTAATAAACCCAGCACCTAACACAAGCAGCCACTACCAAGGCTGAACTCTCTAAGATGCTGAGGCTACAGTAGCTCAAAGGTGCTGCTCAGGCTCTCTGCCCTTGAGAAAAAACAGCGCTGCAGTAACTTTGCGCTTGTCTTGAAGGTGAGGCATAAGTTTCCCAGGAAGGGCCAGAACCACCACATCTTGTCATTCTCTAAAAACCACTGGACTTCGTAATTAGCTGTTGTGATTGCGTCCCCATGCTGTAACACACTACCATACACAATGCCTGCACAAACTATTTGTATTAAGTTCTTAGGCTAAGAAATGCACCGAGTTTATAGTGGATATACCAGTGATCACGTTCATCTACAAAACACAGGGACTCTCAGTCATCAGAGCCATTGTGTGATGATAGTATTGTGGCCATCTGGATTGCAGTCCACACCTCAGCGCTGCCAGTAAGTATTTATGCAATGGGCTTCACAAGCTCCAGTGTCTTCAAGGAACCAGACTCAAGAAAACAAAGTTCATTGCACTGCCTTTATTAAGAGAACCAACAGTCAACAGTGAATGAGTGACTGACACCTCAGCTATTTTGTGAACTTGAACTACACTATTGCTTTTATACTAGAGGTTATGTCTGGCCTTGAACTTCAAGTAGATTCAGATATCCACACAGTGGCATTTACCATCATGGAGACACTTTCCCTTTTCTTCAAAATTTTCTGTAAGGGAAAGGAACACCCAAGAGTGGGCTGAAAACAGCTGAAGGCATGGAGAAGATCCTGGAACAGCCAGTGCCTGAGGGGGATCCCAAGTGCTCAGTCACTAGAGTGCTAGAAGATATACTCTGTGGTAACCAAGGCCAACTTTTCTCACAGACGACTCTAGTAGAGACGAGTCAGACAGGAGAACCTGCTGATGTGCTGCAGCATCACAGCCTCCACAGAGGTCCCAGCACTCAAACTCCACTGTGCTGTCTTTGGCCTCTGTAACATTTCTTCTCTTCCTTTTCTCTTTGTTCACCACCAACCCCAGTTTCCATTAGACACTCCACCAACATAAAACTGGCCCCGAGCTTCCTGGATTGCTACTTTCTGTAGTAGCAATCACACACCCTACAATAGCCACATCCAAACACTCTTGGCACACTTCGGAGCCTAGTGAACTAGGTTGATTCACCTCAAAAAATGCTAATCAAATAGTTAAATGAATGGAAGTCTTGAAGCTATAATGAACTCTGGGTCCATCCTGTTCCTTGACTGGCTGGAGACGGACCTGGGTAGCCTGATGAACCAGCCAATCTCTTGCGGGGCCTCTAACACCATTACCCATCACTAATGACTTGAAAATGTTTTCCTTGAGCATGATGGGCTTGGTACATATGCTGAATATTTCAATGTCCAATTACCAAGTATTCAAAAATACATAGAGATGTTGGCTCTAAATTTGGAATTGATATAAACTGCTATGGATGAAAAGTATGTTGTGTACTGCCAAGTGCATTTCTAGCTGAAATGCCTCAAGTCTCAGTTTCTATCAATTTGGAATTTCAAAACCACTGAGGCTGGGCTGGAGAGATGGCTCAGTGGTTAAGAGCACTGACTGCTCTTCCAGAGGTTCTGAGTTCAATTCCCAGCAACCACATTGTGGCTCACAACCATCCGTAATGGGATTTGATTCCCTCTTCTGGTGTGTCTGAGGACAGCGACAGTGTACTAACAAACACAAATAAATCTTAAAAACAAAAAACACAAAAACAAGGAACAAAAAAACAAAAAACCCTCCTGGGGCATGCTACAGACCCTCCTGGGGCATGCTACAGACCCTCCTAGGGCATGCTACAGACCCTCCTAGGGCATGCTACAGAACTGAGGAGCATAACTGGCACCTCACAGCAGCTCCCTTACTTACTTACTTGCATTGTCTTTTTCCTGAGTGGTGTCTGCATCTGTGTTAGAGCTGACAGACTGACTGTCTGAGTTTTTGCCGCTGTCACCTAACTTTTTAAGCCTATTTAAGCGTTTATCTGTTTCTCTAAGTCCGTATTTGCTATTGATAACAGGAGCAGGCGCAGGCAGTCCTACTCGTGATTTAAAAGCACCAGTTCCCCGTCTGAAAGAGAAAACAGCAAAGGTCAAACAAATGGAGCAGACGACTTACAATAAGCTTGGCTGCCGAGGGTGTGCGGCCACGTTAGGTCAAGGGTTGAGATGAACTGATGAGGCCTCCACTACAGTTAGAGAACCGCCCGCTTTAGAGCTCTCAGAGAGAGCCAGCATGCATCTACCAAAACTCTTTTGAAACTATGGTTACAATGTTTGTCTTAATTACTCATTTCTGTCTGTGGACCTGATCTGCAGATCTCCTATACAGAGGATTCTTCAATTTGTTATTTATTTTTAAGGAAGCAAAACTAAAATCCTACATTATAACCGTTTTACCTAGCACTTAACTTTCTTGCACCACATCTAAAAGTAAGCGTACACTGAACACATGCTTTGAAAGCTCATATTTCCAGAGAACATCTATGAATGTATTCAATGTTTTGTGACGTGTGTGTTTAAGTATGCATGAGGACACTCAACACATGAGCCTACAAAAGCCAGAAACAGCATCAGATCCTTTGGAGCTGAAGTAACTGGAAGCTGTTAAGAGCCTGACACAGGTGCTAAGACTGGAACTTGGGTCCTGTGAAAAGAGCGGTATGAACTCTCAGCTGCTGAGCTATGTCTTCATCTGACTCTGACTTGACTGGGTCATTTGAACATTTTTTGTCATTACTTATGTCATCAACAAGACCTTTAAAACTCTAGTTAGGGAAGGAAGATATATTCTCTCTCTCTCTCCCTCCCCTGCCCCCCTCTCTTTCTGACAAGGGTCTCTAGTTCTAGCTGTCCTGGATCTTTCTATGTAGACCAAGATGACCTCTAAGTCACATGAGATCTGCTGGCCTCTACTTTCTGGGTGTTGGGATTAAAGGAGTGCACCACCACATTTGGCTCTGACACTTTTTTGGTCAAGTTTTATTTTCTTTTTAATTACATGTGCACACATGAACACACAAACTCTCAGAGGACAAGAGGGTGTCAGTCTCCCTGTAGTGCCGGAAACAGCACAGCATGGGTGTTGGGAACTAAACTCGGGTCCTGTTAAGAGCAGCACATGCTCTTAACTCTCAAGGCCCTAGGCAGATCTTTTCCTAATCATTTTAGATTGTTTATTTAAACTGTATTTGGAAGTCTAGCCTATTTTTCCCCAGAAGCAGAGGTAGTACTCACTTCCCACGTGCACTCTGCTTGTTTTAGAACTCTCTGTTCACTATTGTTCATTCCTAACCAATGCATCAAGTTTGATCATAACCATTATAATACAATAATCTTTAATATCTCTCAGGTAACTCTCCTTTAAAAAAAAAAAGAAAAAGATGCAAGGTCTCTTGTTTCTCGGGCTGGTCTCAAATGCTCTACTTACCAAGAATGACCAGAACTTGTAATCCTTCTGCCTCACTCTCTGAGTGCTGGAATCATAGACAAATAACACTGTAGCAGCCGCTCAAGCGCCAAGCGCAGGGATCTACCCTGTTCTTTAAGCAGCTCTGTTGTCGCTACCTCCCCAACCTCCTCTAATTTTGTTGTGGTCGCTGTTGTTCAGTGCTGAGGACTAGGCTTCTTTCATGATTGTTTTGAGAGAGAGCTTACTGTGTGGCCTAGGTTTACCTTAAACTTTTCCAAGTGCATGTGATTCAGCCTCCCAAATACTGGAATTATCAGCATAAACTACCCTGCCTGGCTACCCCTAATGTTCTTTTGATTTTGTTTTTCTTGGTTTTCATCAAGCATACAATACTTCACAAGTTTTAATATAGTTTTGGTCATTCTAAAAATAAAGTTTCAAGCAGTTTATTATTATGGAAAGAGTGGCATCTATGTGTTCACAGCCAACATCACAGTTCTTTTTACTCAGATCTTATCTTGAGGGCCTGCCTCATAAACTTATTACCCCCACTGTGTTTCCATTTGCATACCCTCATAGACTACATTTACTGCTGTTTTCTCCTAAGCACTTCTGTACATCAGTAACAGCTGTGTGACATCTGATTTTCTTTTCATACAACACTTGGGGCTGAGCTACAGAGCACATGCTAGCTCCACACTCATATGATGTGGGTGGTTGGGCAGGGTCAATACCACACTGTCATGACAGTGACATGCTGAACAGGCAGACAGTCTGATTCTTTACCTTTCACAAGTATAACATTCGCAGAACTCATTATTTTCTCCAAAAAAGCCATCTCCATAGTAACAAGAAATTTCTTCTCCAGGTTCAATATCTCTCAGAGCCTTAACACATGCTGTATCTCGACCAGTTGACACAAACTGAAATAGAAGTAATGTGTTAAGACTCTCACACCCAAGGCAAACAAAGAATCTTGAGGTATTTGGTTTCTTTTATGCTTACCTTACAGTTAGGTCTGCAATCTGAAAAATGTCCAAAAGAGAAAGTCAATTAACTGCTGATAAGATCTGAAACACGAAGTTACAGAATCTGAAAAGGCTTTCCAGACAACTTCACAGTTTAGGTCTCACGTCACACTGGGCATATTTAATAAATCTGAAGATAATGGCCATTCCAAACTCCCCTGAGTACGGCCAGGCCACACTAGCTGTGGGCAGCCAGCCCACACAGTGTAGACGCCTCAGAAGGCAGCTTACCATGATTTATAAATGCAGCAGGACCGAGCCAGAGTTGAGCACAATTTTTCCTTGTGGAATACATGACACTGAAGTCGTTTTCTCCGTGTCTAAGTAGCATGTTCTCCTCAATTTCTGAAAGTTCGGCAATACAACCCACCAGTAATTCTATTTTGTCATTTCGTTTCCTATTTAAAATATGTGATAAAAATTACTAGTAATTATAATAAGGCTTCTTTTAAAAAAAAAATAAGCCTTCCCACTAAATATCAGAACTGAGCAGCGTTGGCTCCACATACTTTGCTGACTGACCTGGAGTCCACCTGAGCATGCTCTTCCTGATTTCTTATCTGCCTTACTCCCACAGAGAATGGAAGCTTGTAACTCTCACCACCCTGCAGAGCCTGAATCAGCATCTCATGGGAGGCAGGGGCTCAACTACTTGCTGTTCTGCATTAAATTTGCAAATGGGTCCCACAGTAGTGGGGTCATGAGGGTCCAGAAAACGTTGTCATCATCCAGTAGGGCACACCACTCACTAAAAGTGTTCTGTAAGCCCAAACTACAAGCTTAAGTTTCCTAGTAGCCACACCAAGGAAGAAGAGGTGAAATTCCTCTTAGTAGTGTATTTTAAGTCCACATATCCCAAATAATACTTCAGCAGGCAATTACTATAGGAACTATGAAAGAGAAAAAGAACACAATGTGAACTCTGGTGAGGATGTATATGGCAGCTCTTCATTGAGACAGACTGTATTTCCAGGACTCCATAAGCTGGTGGCTGCTTTATTGCAAAGTACAGCCCTTGGGCCCTAGGTCATGTGCAACACCAGAGACAGGAGAGCTGATTAGCAGCTCAATGCAAACCTGAGGCACAGTACCTCTGCAGACACCATCCCAGGGACTACTTGGCAATAATGCTCTTTTACACATTCTATTTTTAGGTACCTGAGCCCTGACATTTTTGCTATCAAAATACTAAAGAACCACAGGAGGGACTGCCTAGTTCTCCTGGGATGAAAGGTAAGGAACAGGTTATCAATAGGAAAGAGAGTCACACCTTTGATCTCATCTATGGCTTTTAAGCCTCAAACTAAGATTTGATTTTACTTTTGAGATGGGATCTCACTGTGTGGCTTGGCTAGCTTGGAACTTACTATGCAGACCAAGCTGGCCTTGAACTCACAAAACTCTGTTTGTTTCCTGAGTGCTGGGATTAAAAACAGTCATTACTACTTTTATTTAAGCTGGTATGCATTCATGTTTTAAAGCAGGTTCATGTATTCAAATGTTTTTACCTGTAATACTTAGGACCTGTCCCACTGACCTGGAAGCAGGTCATCAAGCCTTGGCACCCTCCTCCTTCCAGCAGTCCATCACGGAACAGCTATTTAGAACCAACATGCTGTGGCTTAGAGATGGGACCAAGTTACCCAGATTTCTGACTTCACTACCAATAGGTTTGAGCTTGGCACTGCACTGACTCTCAGGGAACTCACTGGCTCACCCTAACCATGGTTTCTTAAGTACTTTAATGACAATTTCAAAACTGCAAACAGAAACACACTGAGTCTTGACTAGTGTAATAATTACCACTCTTTTGTTGCAACTATCTTGGCTCCATTTTGTTCTGAAGAGTATCTATTACAAGGCAGTATTTCAAATCCACTGTCAGTTGCAAACATCCGCAAGTAAATAAAGACCTAAAGCAGGAAAAAAAAATGTGACTATTATTTATTCTGCTAGACTTTCTCAAAATTATAAAAGTATACCAACAACAACAACAATGTAAACTACTGAATAGCAAAGTGAAAACCTTTCCTGTTAGTCTCAGTGTAAATACTCAATGGTTACACAAAGAATTTCACTGCAGATGAACAGCCAGGTCGCCTTCTGTATTACAGATCTAAAGAGACATTTCCTGCTTTGGTGAAACTACCTCGAAGGCCGGGGACTAATCAGGTGGCAGAGCACTTTGTCCAGCTCAACCTCAAGCTCTGTAAGCCACAGCCACCACTGCTCACGAACATTCAGGCTTCAGTTTACGTATAAATCTTTGTTTTTCTGAGACAGAGTCTCACACTGTAGTCTAGCTAGCTAAAACTCATTATGTAGCCCACACTGGCCTCAAACTTGTAGCGATCTTCCAGCTTCAATACCACAGCCAGGTGCAATGTATCTGGACACAGGTCAGCAGCATTAATGCACTTAACTTACATGTTCCTTGAATAATTTCTCCTGCATTTTGTTTTTGTTGAGAAAATAATGCCGTGCCCATTCCCCCGAAGTCAAACATTTGAAAGCTTTCTCTAAGTGTTCATCTTTCTTAAAGCGTTCAATTACTTCCTTTAGCTCTTCTTGCCTTCCTTTTATAGGCCGAAATCTGAAAGAAATCAAAATAGCCAGTTTAGTTATCTATCACAATTCTTTCAACTTTTTTTTTTGTTTGTTTTTCCAGACAGGGTTTCTCGGTGTAGCCCTGGCTGTCCTGGAACTCACTTTGTAGACCAGGCTGGCCTCAAACTCAGAAATCCACCTGCCTCTGCCTCCTGAGTGCTGGGATTAAAGGCGTGCGCCACCACGCCCGGCTTCTTTCAACTTTTTAAACTGATTAATTATATATATATTATATATTTGGCCTGCATGCATATATGTGCACCACATGTGTGCCTGGTGCCCCCTGGAGTCACAAGAGGATGTCAGGTCACCTGAACAGGAGGTACAGACAGTTGTGAGTACTAGAACTGAACCCGGGTCCTCTACAAGAATAGCTAATACTTTTAACCTTTGAGCTATCTCTCTAGGCCATCTATCACAATTCTTGAGCTACTGATTCAACTGAACAGATCTTAAGGAAGCTGGAATCCTACAGACAATGTGGTTATCACAGCAAAGATTTAAAGAAGAAAAACAATAATCTTGACAGTTAAATTGTCAATTATTACAACAATTACTTGAAAAAAAACCTTCCTTTTTTCCTTTTCCTGTGTGTGGTATTCTATGCACGCTGGCATGTGTAGATGAACACGTCTGCATGTGGGGGACAGAGGTTGGTACTAGGCACATTCCTCCATCGAGCTCCACTTTATGTATTCAAATTTGGCTGGTGCAGCATGCCACCTCCACCCTTGAGTGTTGGGGTTACATTCAGGCTGCTATATCTATCTGGCTTTTAAATTTTTTTTAAAATGTTGGTTCTGGGAACCAGAACACCAGTCTTCATACTCATATGACAAATTCTTTATCCACTGAGCCATCTCCCCAGGCCACAGTTTCCTTTTTGTCTTCAAACAGCACTTTAATGCTTTTGTCTGTTATCTCATTAACTGTGAAATGAGAGGACTCAAAAACCTGTTTTGCCTCACATATCCATTAATCACCTACTTTGAGAGGCACAAAATGAATGGCTCAGAATAGAGAAAATCCAAGTAGAGGTAAAAGGGCAAGCGTAGCTGAGCGTGGTGGCGCATGCCTTTCATCCCAGCACTTGGGAGGCAGAGGCAAGCAGATTTCTGAGTTCGAGGCCAGCCTGGTCTACAGAGTGAGTTCCAGGACAGCCAGGACTACACAGAGAAACCCGGTCTTGAAAAACCAAAAAAAAAAAAAAAAAAAGGGGGGGGGGCAAGCGCTTGACATGGACTTAAGGTCAAGTGCAGGGCAATGAGTCCAGAGGTGCATAGGCATAAAATAAAGCTGTAACCAAAATGTCTTTGTGCACAGCAGAAAACCCCTTTAAACATATCTTGACAGTCCAACCACCTAACTGACGTTGGACAATTTCATCCAGAGAACAGAAGAAATGTCAAAATCTTGCTTATTTTATTTTATTTTTTTTTTGAGACAGCATTTCTTTATGTGTCTGTGGCTGTTCTGGAACTTGCTCTATGAACCAGGGTGGCCTGGAACTCAGAGATTCACCTGCCTCTGCCTCTCAAGTGCTGGGATTAAAGGTGTGTACCACTTAAAATGCCAACATCTTAATTCAGAAAATGAGACTATTATATTGGTGAAATTTATTTGGGGTAAAAATTTAAATTTTAGTTGTAAAACCAGCCATATAACTGCAGAATATGTTAAGATGTAGCTGGCATAGCCAGCTTCCAAGTAAGCTCTGTGAGCCCTTTCCTCTGGAGCTATACTTAGCAAAGTCTGAGCTGCTAGGAGAGATATGGGTCTTGATTAAAGAATTTCTTTGTGCCAGGCAGTGGTGATGCACCCTTTAATCCCAGCACTCTGGGAGGCAGAGGCAGGCATATTTTAGAGTGAGTTCCCAGACAGCCAAGGCTACAAAGAAAAACCCTGTCTTTCAAAAAAAAGCAAGCAAACAAAACAAAACAAAAATAATTTCTTTGTATGTCAATTTCATTTGGTTAATTTTCTCAAATAGGGGTTTTCTGGGGTTTTTTTTTGTTTGTTTGTTTTTGTTTTTCAAGACAGGGTTTCTCTGTATAGCCCTGGCTGTCCTGGAACTCACTTTGTAGACCAGGCTGGCCTTGAACTCAGAAATCCGCCTGCCTCTGCCTCCCGAGTGCTGGGATTAAAGGCGTATGCCACCCCGCCCGGCTGGGTTTTCTGATTTAAAAAAAAGAAAAAAAACCAACAGACAACAAACCAACCAAACACACAACAGAAAAAGAAATTAGGGATTTCTGTTCAAATAAAACCCACGGAAAAAGAAAAAAGAAAGAAAAGAAAAAAGCCAGGCAGTGGTGGTGCATGCCTTTAATCCCAGCACTTAGTAACTTAAGTGTGAACTTCTGACAACACTGAGATAAGACCTAGCACAGACTCCAACCAAGCTCAGCCTGCAATAGAACACTCTTCAAAATAAGCTACTGCAATTAACTTTTTTTTTTTTTTTTTTTTTTTGGCAACAGGGTCTCATTTAACCCAGATGAGCTGCTGGCCTTGATCACCCAATGTAGATGAGGATGGCCTTGAACACCAAGTCAACTTTCTTCTACCTCTCAAGTGCACTGTGTGTACAACATACATAGCTTCCAATAACATTTCAGTAAGAATTTAGACTGTAAGATTTCACCAAATTAGTTCTTCAGTTCTCTACGTACAGCTGCATACAAGAGGCTATGTAGTGGTCAATACCAGAGGAGAAAGACAGCATCATTGTTTGGTTTGTTTTTATATTTATTTATTGATTGATTGATTGATTGAGACAAGGGTTCTCATTGTTTGGTTTGTTTATTTATTTATTGATTGATTGATTGATTGATTGAGACAAGAGTTCTCTGTGCCCTGGCTATCCTGGAACTCACTGTTTACACAGTGGGATGGTGGCAGCGGGGATGTAGGTCCTCACAGAATATATGGCTAACCTGCAAGGTCCTCAGCTCCACCCTCAGCATCACGGAAAAAGTTAAACTCACTCAAAAGACACAGAAAAATAAGCTAGATACGACTGAAATGGAGGCAGGTGCACACACAGACTGAGAGTTAGCATGTGTGTGTGTGTGTGTGTGTGTGTAGAGGTCAGAGGACAACTTTTTCCTTCCATCATGTGGATTTCAGGAATCAAATTCAGGCCATCAAGTTTTG
Organism: Mus caroli; assembly: GCF_978045245.1. NCBI lineage: Eukaryota > Metazoa > Chordata > Mammalia > Rodentia > Muridae > Mus > Mus caroli. Next base: position 57,922,662 of record NW_028227275.1, read on the forward strand.
CAGCAACTGCCTGCCTATCAAGCCATCTCACTTGACTGATGTAGGCATTTTTAACAGGGTTTGTGTGTCCTTTACTTTCTGAAACATGTTCATTCCAATCTCAGATGTCGTCCAAGTACCCAAGTTTTCACTGTTCACCATGTCAAACTACTTAAAAGCTAAAATCAACATAAAATAACTCTACTTATCCTATTTTCCCTGGGGTGTGCCTCTCCTGAGATGACCTTTGTTTCTCAGTCTCTAACTAGACTGCCTCATAAACAAAGCCACAAAATTACCCTTTGTACACCTCACTTAAAATGTATGCAACTTCCAGAGTGTGGGAACTTACTGTCACAGCTAGCTGCCATAAGAATCACAGACAGTGTAAGGGGGTCCTCTCACATGCCTTTAGTCCCAGTACCCTGGAGGCAGAAGCAGGCCAATCTCTGAGTTTGAGTACAGCCTTCTTTATAGTGAGTTCCAGGACAGCCTGGACTACACAGACAGACCTTGTCTTGAAAGGTAAGAAAAATACAAAAGGCAAAGGAGACAGTACTTCAGTGACCCTTCAGATACATATTAATATTACCCGGCCAATACTGTGGGGGATTAAAATTACGCAATGACACAAAACTGTTAACAAATATTAAGCACAAAAAAAGTCTCTGTGGACCTTAGAAGCAAGGAAATAACTTCCTATTACATTTCCCCCCTCTATTATGTGTTCTTGGCTGATCTGGAGCTCACTATGTGCGCCACCAGGCTAGCCTCAAACTCAGGGATACACCTGCATCTGCCAATTCAGCACGGATCTGAAAAGGATTTGACTTCTGTTTGCCACTTGGGAAGCTGCACTTGAGTTACTTCATCTAGTGGGGGAAGAAGGGCACAGTCTCAGAGGCCAGAGGGCAATTTGTGGAGTTAGCTATGTTCCCTTATCATGTGGTCCCAGGGATTAAACCCAGGCTCACAAGGTTTGGTGGCAAGAACCTCTAGGCTATTCAGCTTTTTTTTTTTTTTTGGTTCTTTTGAGACAGCGTTTCTCTCTGTAGCCCTGGCTGTCCTGTAACTCACTCTGTAGACCAGGCTGGCCTCAAACTCAGAAATTCGCCTGCCTCTGCCTCCCGAGTACTGGGATTAAAGGCATGTGCCACCACACCCGGCGCTATTCAGCTTTTATGCTGTTAATTGATACAGTGTAAGGGATGAATACAAAATTGGACTTTGAAGTTTATGTTAGGAGAGAGCAAGCTGGCCAGGCCAGGAAACAAGAGAAAGGTATCTGGCATCTCCAAATGGATATGCTTATTTTTTCTGATTACAAAATCTGCTGCTTAAACATAGATCTTTCTGTCCCAGACTTTGGTGGCTACTGTACAAAATAAAACATGTAATTTACAATCAGCTATTATTAAAAGGGACAGAATAAACACATATTCACACTCTCACAGGCCTGTTCCCTGTGAGACTTCCCAATATTCTTTGTTGTTGTTGTTTTTTTGAGACAGGGTTTCTCTGTGTAGCCCTTGTCCTGGAACTCACTCTGTAGACCAGGCTGGCCTTGAACTCAGAGATCCGCCTGCTTCTGCCTCTGGAGTGCAGGGATTAAAGGTGTGCGTCACCACACCCAGCTCCCAGCATTCTTGATATTTCACTTTCCTGTCTTCCAAACACAAGAGACCACTGTGGCAACAACAACAATGCAAATTTGTATGAGCTGAACTGCTACTATGCCCTCAATTGGCATGTACCAAAGAGTAACAAGGAGGCTGCAGGAAAAGAGAAAGGAGGAAAGGCGGGAAAGAGGAAGAGCTAGAAAATGTTCAAACAGCTGCAAACCACAGCTGCAAAAGGCTCCTGGGCCAGGCTGGTCTCAAACTCACAAATTCCCTGACTCTGCCTCCAGCAAGACCATACAATTTAAGAGGATTACTAAATGCTTTAGAAGTCCTATTTTGAGGGCTGGAGAGATGGCTCAATAGTTAAGAGCAGTGGATGCTGTTCCAGAGGACCTGGGTTCAAATCCCAGCACCCACAAGGCAGCTCACAACAGTCTGTAACTCCAGTTCCAGGGTGACCTAACAGCCTCAAGGAAACAAACATACAGGCAAAACACAAATTACATGAAATAAATACTTTAAAAACAACTCCTATTTCAATGACATGGTCCCAGGACAGAACCACAGACTTATGCCATTCTTGTTTGAAATGTACACTACCTACCTCACAGGATTGTTGTGAGAAAAACTGTCAGCTTTTGAAATATGTCTTGAGCTCCTCGAAGGAAAGGCGCTATACAAATACAAAACAAACAATAGTAAAGACAAAAAGTACAAAAGTACAGCTGCCATTTGTCATTTCTAGAAATTCACTGCACCACAAATCTTTAAACACTAAATTTAAAATGTTATGAATTCTACAGATAGCAATGTCAGGTTGTTAAAATTTTTTTCTTCCCACAATACAAATTTACCACAATGAATTTACCAAAATTTCTTTATGTATTCTAGTCAAGCATCAAATCTTGAAATGATATAAATGCATATTCAGGAGAGGATAATGCATAAGCAAACACATAGCAGGAAAAAAAACCGTATGCAGCTGTAATGATGGAGGCTAAGACTGTAAGGCAACTTTAGTCTGGAGAAGTAAACAAAGCTTTGAAGGAAAAGTACCCAGACAGTAATTCTTGCTTCATAAATACCACTTTCTTTTGACCTACAACTGCCTTTTTTTGTTGTTTTCATTTTTGTTTTGGAGACAAGGTTTCTCTATGTAGTCTTGGATGACCTGAAATTCAATATGTAGCCAGGCTGGACTCAAACTAAAGAGATCCACTTGCCTCTGCCTCAGCCTCCTGAATGCTGGAATTAAAGGCACGGGCCACCACACTTGCTGCCTGTCTGATAGTCCATCCCATCTTTACACACTTGCTCCACCTCTCCCATTCTTTCCACCCAGACTGTCCTGGAACTCACTTGGTAGCGCCAACTAGCCTTGAACTTGTGTATCCACCTGCTTCTGCTTCCTAAGTGCTGGGATTAAAGGATTAAGCCACTGCCCGGCCACAACTCCCATTGGGCTTGGGGCTGAAAAGGTGGCTCAGTGGTTAAGAGCATTAACTTTTCTCCCAAAGGTCCTGGGTTCAATTCCCAGCACCACAAGATAGCCCACAACTGTCTGTAACTCCTGTTCCAAGGAACCCAACACCCTCACACAGACATACATACAGGCAAAACACCAACGTTCATAAAATAAAAATAAATAAAAGTTATATAAAAATCAGAGGTACTGTCCACAACTCTAATCTCCTGCTATAAAGAAAAATTTAAGTTTCACAACTGCCAAGAAGCAACTTAAAAAATTCTAGCAAATGTAAATTTGTATTTTCTGTTTACTCAGCTCTCATGCTATAGCTCTGCTTCACTGGTGGGTAAATGCTGGGAAACTAAGATCAAAATATTAGCATTTGTGCCAAATGTGGGGCTGTACATCTTTAATATGGCATCCAGGAGACCAAGGCAGAACTATGAATATAAAGTCAACTGTGGCTACACAGAAAGACCCTGCCTCAAAACAAAAACCAACAAATAAAAGTCAAAGCGTAAGCATTCAAACAGAGTTGCCTTTGTAAATTCTCAAATCATACATCTCCTACTGTTTTTAAACACAGTCCTGAAAGCACACGGAAAGATGGAGAGAGAAGGCAAAAGGCGTAAGACAACTGCAGGCCAGTGGTAGAGTCTTGCTTAACAGATGTGAGGCCCTGGTCTATCCCCAGAATGACAGGCATGCAGAGGGAGAAAGACAACGAGATAAGAGATTGTGTACTTCTAAACACAGCTTGCAGGAGCTGCTGAAACCCCTGTCTGGGGCCATGCTATTGGGAACAGACTAGTCCTGCCCACTGCCCCATGCAGGCTCAGCTGAGTGGACTAAATGCTGTGCTGAAAAACACTAATCTAGGTGTTCCGGCTTCTGTGGGAACAGAACAGTTAACTCAGGAGCCCTCCCTGACAAAGGTCACAAGCATCAATAACTTACAACACTGAGATTTCCTCGTGGCTTCCATTCTCTCTTCCTCACTCCAATTCCCTCATGACAGGTGAGCATTTCACTGAACCACGCCCTGAGCCTCTGAGCTTCACTTTGTGACCATGTGCTTTTAAGTGAGCCTCAGGAAACTTGGGTTCAGACTAAACTACTCTAAATACAGATCAGGAGCTTGTTAGAAATGCAGAATCCCAGTTTCCATCCATAGGCTAAGAAACACCAGTCTCCTGGGAAGAAACCACAATGCTTTCTACTACGGAGCCAGTGACAAATATAACCCTTCATTCTCTGGAATAGAGCCTGGGGTTCAGAATAAATATTCTTCCATAAGCAACTAAAACGTTTGTTCTGACTCTAATGGAATAACTTCCTAAAATGTTTCATTTACCTCTGTATCTTAACACGTAAGATATAATCAATATAAGAGAACTTAAGTAACCTACTTATTTAAAAAAAAAACAAACAAACAAACAAAAAAAAAGAGGGTGACTGAAATCCTATCAGGATCATCTTTCAGGAGAACGAGCATCAATCTCATCGAGTGGAAGAAGAGGAACTGGATTAAAGCAGTATAAAAAGATGGTAGGCTGGTACAGGGTACAGTCTTGCTGACAGTCTCAGCTTAATTCCAGTGTGTATAACTTCAGTTCAGTGAATGACTCACAGAGACAGGAATCATGGAATTCCAAAGACACCTTTTTAACTGCCATTCTTTTTAGGTATACAATAAAGCTGGTGAGAAAAACTATGACCTGTTTGACTTCTAGAAAGGGGAAAATCTGGAAGGGGAAAGGGTGTGCAAGGCTTCCTTCCAGTTCCTGTCTTCCCTGACAATCAGAGCTTATTAAACCTTGTATTCCAATTCTTCCTGGATGATCACAGACATAGGGCTACAAGAAGCCTATGTATGATGGAGATGAGAAGGAATGGGCCCAGAGTACATCTTATCTCCAAATCACTAGTGGAACCATTTCTACTAGACCCAAAACCCTTTACCATAGAACCAAAGAGTGGAAGAATTGTAAGATGATCTTAGTATCTTTCCTAAGAGAACAATGGATCTTAAGAGGACTACAGGAGTCAGAGGCCTCAGACCTGAGTCTAAGAACCAGAGCAGGCATGGTGTACATGTTTTCAATCCCAGCACTCAGAAGGTGAGGCTTGCCTTCTCTTTTCTCTCTTACATTCTCTCTCCCCTACACACACACACACACACACACACACACACACACACACACACCCCTTCAAGACTGTCGAAGCAGTTTCTGACTAAGAGAGCATTTAGACTCTAAACAGGTTTCTATCTGCATATGGAATATGCAAGTATTCACTGCTGACTTGTAAAAGTTACACAAGAAGGCAAAAATACCAGTGGCCATTATTTAAAACAGTAAGACCCCATAATGAAGCCATGGGAAAGATCTGACTCCCCCATCCCAGTGCAAGATGGAAAGGTGGACCTCCTTTCCAGATTCTGCCTGCTTCTCTTGCCTCACAGAAAACTGTTCTGTATCAAAGAACGAACGTTATTATCATTTATAATTCAGATTTATCACCTGCTTTAAGTTGGAAATCATGACTAGTTCTATGCAGAGAGAGAGAATCAAAATTACCTAGTATTCATTTTGTGTGTCTGAAAACCTAAATAGGGATCAAGAACCAAACTGGTCGCTAAGTCATCGTTCTCACAGAGCTCCTTGGCGGACATTCCAGAGGATGGCACATAGCGACTCTGTCCTTCAAATCCCGAGTTACCATGACCTGTGAAAAGCAAAAGAGAAATATAACTTGGTGAGACAACTCAATCTCCTTAAAAGTCCCCACTGCATCCAAACTGGCGTCATTAGCTGGCGTGACATCAGTCACTAGTAGTGGTTAGAGATGAATATTCCTTATGCTAGATAGAAAGAAATAAAGCCAGACGCAGTAAACCCAAGCATTAGGAGAACGTAGGCAGCTGACACTATGATCAGGTTGCCTAAGAACAGGGTCCAGGGAGTTGGGAGATTGCTCAGATCTCCATTCCATAAACAGCGAAGACAGCACAGAGCCAGTACAGACAGGGCTAGGGGAGAAGAAAACAATAGGGATGCAGACAGTCATCAAGAAATGTCATAATGTGGATCCCAAGAACCAAAGGGTCTCAAGGAATTAAGTTGGGCTTCCTGCTTTTGGGCAGCCAAATGACCAATATCCTCTTTATGGATAACTGAGGACCAGAAGTTAAAAAAACCACTTGCCTGGGATTAGAGTTATACAGAAGTGGAGAAAGACAGGGGATGAAGAGTAAGAGGTTTATCTCTACTCTATTCTGTCTGAGAGGCTTCTCAACCAGTGAACTGAATGGATAACATAAGGGGCTGGGTTTCACTGAGAAGCAATGGAGAGAAGGCGTGTGCAGAAACAAAAAGCTTCCATCAGTGCTGGTGAAGGCTCATGGGTAATGTTCAGTCTGCTACAAGAATTAGCACATAATTTACAAAGTGCTCATGACAATATTTAAGCTCTCAAAAATCAGTACATGGAGAATGGGAGGGTTAACTTTTTCACCCATTCTTTCACAAAATAAACCAAATGGGTCCTTTCCAAGGAGTAGGTATATAATTTCTGCAATCAAAATATTTGTATATAAGCTTGGGAAAAGTTATCTAAGAGGCTGGAGAGATAGCTCAGCTATTAAGAGCACTGGTTGTTCTTCCAGACCCGGGTTCAATTCCCAGTACCCATATAGTTATAGCTCAGAATGGTCTATAACTTCAGTTCCAATAGATCTGACTGTTTTCTTTGTTTTTTTTTTTTTTTTTTTTCAATTTTGAGACAAAGAGTTTTTATGTGCATCCCTCGCTGTCCTGGAACTCATTCTATTGTCTAGGCTGGCCTTGAACTCAGATCCATCTGCCTCTACCTCCAACTCCTGTCATTAAAGGCATGCACCACCTGGCATGAGATCTGACTTCAGGCATGTATACAAACATATATGCAGGCAAAACATTAATACAAATAAAAAATTAAAACAATAGCAACAAAAAACTATCTATGTAAACTGTTGGCTGAATCAAACCTGGTACCTCATGCATGCAAGGCGAGCACTGAGTGGTACATATCCTTAACCTGGTACCTCATGCATGCAAGGCGAGCACTGAGCGGTACATATCCTTAACCTGGTACCTCATGCATGCAAGGCGAGCACTGAGCGGTACATATCCTTAACCCTAACCTGCGACATTTTCTAAGTTGTGTTAAAATATAAACTAAGTCAGATGAAACAGACAAGTTAATGGTTAACAGATTCACAGAATTTTTCTCCCATCACCACACATGTGGACCCAAAAGAAGCCTTACTGTCCCCACCAAATGCTCAGACTGAGGCAACCCCTAACCTACTATGTCTCTTTTCAACTTGCCTGTTCTGAAAACTTTACATGTGGGAATGATAATATTTATGATCCTTTGTGACTCGTTCCTTCTAATTGGCACACTATGTAGCAGTATTTTTGTCCTTATGGTTAAAAAATATTCTACTTTAGCTAGCAGACACACCTGAGCAGCTTCCGTTTGGGGGCTATTATGGATAATGCTGCTATAAACCTCTGCAAAAATATCGTGTATCCACAAAATCTCCCTAGTGGGGTTCTCATCTTTATCAGACTGGGAGATTCCAAACCTCCCACTTCTTGCTAACAGCCTGTCATCCTGATTCTAGCTTCTGGATGACAATGAAGTGGTATCTTGGAGTTTTGATTTGCATTTTGTGTTAATTAAATATGCTACTGGTTACTTGTGTATCTCTGGAGCAATATGTCTACTCAGATCCTTAATCTATTCTGAATTTGGGTTCTGTCTTTTACTTTGGCTTTCAAGAGATCTTTGTATGCTGTGGAGAGGGCCCTTTGTAGACATGGTTACAACATTTCCCCCACTCCATTCTATCGTTTTTTAAATTTTTGGTGATTTCCTTTAACACATGGTTTGTGATTTTGATTTGGTTTTTTCTTGTTCCTTGTGGTTTTTTAATGTCCTATTTAAAAAGCGCATGGCCTCATGTAAGTCAGGAAAATGCAGCCTCTGTTTGCTTCTGGGACTTTGAATGTGTCACACACATGGTGTGCTAGGTTCACTTCATTCTGGATACAGAGACCTAATTCTCCTTCATTGTATTTGTCCTGGTACTCTTAAAATCAAATCAAAACAAAACAAAACAGAAAAAAGGAAACAGGGCTGGGGACGCAGCTGAATGGGGAAGCACTCATCTAGAAGCCATGAGCTTCAGTCCAAGCAAACCCTCCTATCCTTGTTGACAGATCTACACTGTGTGATTTATTCATATTTATTCATATTCTATTTAAACATATTCCAGGACCACAGATATGCTGGATCATCCTTGTGCTGACTACCACAGCAGTGAAGAAAATTTTGAAGTAGAGGAAACAGGGTTTCCTAACTTAACTCCCCACAACTCCAAACACTGGTTGCTATTCTGGGATCCTTGGACTCCTGTATTTAGGACTTGTCATTTTTCAAATATGCCAGTTGGGATTGTGAAAGGATCACCTGGAGAGAATTGCCATAGGTTGTTTAATCAAGGAAAAGCAACATGCTCTTTCATCTATTAGGCCTTCAACTTTTTATTATTTATTTATTTATTTATTTATTTATAGACAGGGTTTCTCTGTGTAGCCCTGGCAACTTTTTATTATTTATTTATTTATTTATTTATTTATTTATTTATAGACAGGGTTTCTCTGTGTAGCCCTGGCTGTCCTGGAACTCACTTTGTAGACCAAGTTGGCCTCGAACTCAGAAATCGCCTGCCTCTGCCTCTGTGCTGGGATTAAAGGCCCTGTTTGCCTTCAATTTTTTAAAAGACTTGCTTATTTTACATATGAATGCTCTACCTGCATGTTCACCTACATGTCAAAAGAGGGCATCAGATCCCATTACAGATGGTTGTAAGCCAACATGTGGTTGCTGTAAATCAAATTTAGGACCCCCGAAAGAGCTCTCTCCAACCCAGGTCTTCAATTTTTTTTCAATAGCGTTTTTTAGAAACATATTAATACCTGGTAGATTATTGCTACTGTTTTTGGATGGCACTGTAAATGAGATACTCCTCTTTGTTGTGCTTGAGGCTGAACATGGAGCCTCCTACACCCTAGCTGAATCACTTATCACCAGGCTACATCTTCAGATTTTTGGTTTTTTTGAGCAAAGTTCTCTTCATGCACTCTTGGCTGGTTCTGAACTCTTAGTAATCCTTCTATCTCAGCCTTTAGAATGCTGGGATTAATAAATGAAACTTTCTTTTAAAAGATTTATTTATATATTTATTTTATGTATGAGTGCTCTATCTGTATGTACATTTTTTTTTTTTTAGATTTATTTATTTATTATATGTAAGTACACTGTAGCTGTCTTCAGACACTCCAGAAGAGGGTGCCAGATCTCGTTACGGATGGTTGTGAGCCACCATGTGGTTGCTGGGATTTGAACTCTGGACCTTCGGAAGAGCAGTCGGGTGCTCTTACCCACTGAGCCATCTCACCAGCCCCAATAAATTTTTGTAGGTTTTTGTTTTTGTTTGGTCTGTTTTTGGTTTTGGTTTTGGTTTTTCGAGACAGGGTTTCTCTGTATAGCCCTGGCTGTCCTGGAACTCACTTTGTAGACCAGGCTGGCCTTGAACTCAGGAATCTGCCTGCCTTTGCCTCCCAAGTGCTGGGATTAAAGGCATGTGCCACCACCGCCCAGCTGTATGTACATCTTCATGCCCAAAGAGGGCATCAGATCCCATTACAGATGGTTGTGAGCCACCATGTGGTTGCTGGGAATTGAACTCAGGACCTCTGGATGAGCCATCTCTCCGGCCCCTCAAATTGCACATTCACATAGACAGGCAGACAGACAGATACAGACACACAGACACACACACTCTGTCTTCAGTGCTAGGGAAAAAACATCCACAAGGCCCTGAAAATGGGATTCTAGGAGAATGGTCTCCATCCTTAGAATGATATGCTAGTATTCTGTGAAGAACAGTTTTGTTCATATTCAGATGTAGTGTCCCTCTGACTTTTCTTGTGATGTCTAGTTTTGGTATCAGGGTAAGAAAATAAGTTACAAATATTCGGAAGACTTTCTCAAGCACTGGTATCAATTCTTGAAGCATCTCAGAGAATATACAATGCAGTCCTCTGGGCCTGGGGCTTTCTTTGTGGTGGGCCCTGCTGATTTTAAATGACTACTACAAGTTTATTTAGGTTTATTTCTCCCAGGTTGCCCTTGAACTCACAGGGCTCTTCATTCTTCTGTCCTCCAAGTGCTGGGATTAAGGTATATGCCACCCTGTTCAACTTGGTTTCCTTTGGATTTCTTCTTTGAATCAACAGTCATTCATGAGTGTGTACTAGTAAAATTTGTATTGATTCTAATATTTACTCTATGGTAGACGCTCATATGACTTTAATCCATTTAAGTTTGCTTAGATTTGTTACATGGCCTGGCATATGATGTGTCCTGGAGAAAGTTCCATGCATATTTGAGAATAATAGGTATTATTATTGGTGAATGGAATGTTCTACTGATACCTGACTGGTTTAGTTGATTTAGAGGGCTTTAAAAATCTACCGGTTCCTGTCCACCTCTGGCCTGCTGTTGCACCACTACTGAAAGTGGATTGCTGTAGTGCCTGACTTCTTGCTGCACTGCCTACTTTCTCTCCAGTGCTGTCAGCATTTAGTTTTGTGTGTTCTGGGCCCTGGTTTTAAGTTGGGCTGACCACCTTTGATACAGAGCACTTTATGTGACCCTTCTCTGTCACTGGCTCTCTCTGCACCATTCAATCTGCCCAACAACATTCAGCAAGATGTTGTCTCCTCCACATTCTGTATCTCCCACAATTTAACTTAAACTAAAACCTTAGCCGGGCTTGGTGGTGCACGCCTTTCATCCCAGCACTTGGGAGGCAGAGGCAGGTAGATTTCTGAGTTCGAGGCCAGCCTGGTCTACAAAGTGAGTTCCAGGACAGCCAGGGCTATACAGAGAAACCCTGTCTCAAAAAACCAAAAAAAAAAACAAAAAAAAATTACTTAAACTAAAACCTTTTACATTGTGCAAGAAGCAGCCAGTATTTTAAAAGCTTCAGAAATGTCTGGTTTTCTGACCACAGCAACACCACTAAGAGCGCATAGTTTAACCCATGTTGACAGCAGCCATGAACAGGGTCCATGCAGAGAAAAGCTAGTTAGTCTTGGGCTCCCCCACTTTCTTAATTCCAAGGAGGAATTATGCCCAACTTTCTACAAGACACTGATCTGAGCTCATCTGGAAAGAATAAAGGTACCTGAACCCAATAAACAGCATCTACCTAAAGCTAAAGAGAGCATGAGGCAGACTCAACACATCTATGGAACTTCCACAGTGGCTGACTAACGTAAGGAAAAACAGAGATTGAGAAAGTCATTTGTAACATGGGTAGACACTTCTGGATAATATCCCTGTAACTGTCCACTCAGATATACACTTATTCTAGGGCATTTTATTTTGGAGGGGGGAAAAGAAAGAGAAAACAATCCTACATTTTCCCCAATTCTCAAAAAACAGCCTCGTTGCTTGGTTTTGTAGAGGCTTGAAGCTCCAGAGAAGAGAGATGTTAGAAATGGGAGGCGGGAGTGGGTGGGGGAGCATCCTCTTAGAGGTAAAGGGGAGGGGGAGGGGTGGGAGGTTCATAGAGGAGAGGCTGGGAAGGAGGACAAAATGTAAAATGTAAACAAATAAAATGATTAATTAAAGAAAAAAAACCCTCATCCCCCACCAAGACCCACAGAGGGCTGGAAATAACTTCTCATCACAGGGTTTCCCTGACACTCAGCAATCCATACAATCTTGAGGAGATGGCAAGGGCTGTGAGGGTTTCCTAAGGACCATCTCTGCTCCAGCCACTCCTCATGGAAAGAGGTGACTGTATGGTTCAGCTTGCTCCATGAAACACGCATACAAGTTAAAGCACGGCGTGTATTTATACTCATAAGAGATTCAGCAGTAAACCCCTATAGAACAAATCAGTTTTCTACAAGTTATGGGCAAGAAAAAAAAAGCATCATAAAGATTACATAAAGCAGGGAGGGGAGATGGGGTGAAGAACTCTGGCGGGAGGGGAGACCGAGAAGGAGGGCAACATTTGGGATGTAAATAATTAATTTTTTAAAAGATTACATAAAGCATGAAATGTAAGTTTTACATTTTACATGGTAAGAATCAAAACTGCTAGTGTGTCTGTAGCGCCAGCTCCTTGGGAGGGAAGCAGGAGGATCACTTGAAGCCAGGAGGAATTCAGGTCAAACCTGGGCAACATAATGGGGTACACCCACCCCCCAATAATAAAAGGAAAAGTTAAAAAAAAAAAAAGAATCTGGACTTGTGCGAATGAAAAGGCTCAGAGGAGAGTAATAACAAGAGGAGGCTGAGGGAGCATGGGCGCACACAACCCAAACAGTGAGATGAAAGAGTACATACATCTGCTGGACCGCCTCTCAACGGCGTTTCTGCCGGTCTTCAGGGTGTCCTTGCCCGAGTGCTGTAATTTTGATTGATTCTGCTGATGGTCATTAGACAACTTGCCTCCATTTCTCCTGCCATTCACCACCATGTTCTTGGAGTCTCCCAACCACTTCATACCCACAGACAGCCTGACCCAGGAGCATTTAGTCACTCTCTTCAGATAGCTTAGAGAATAATTTCAATGTTCTCTCCTAACAGAAACAAAACATGAAAACAAAACAAACGGGAGGTAAATATATGAAAGACCATGTTAACAGACTGTAAGAAAGACACACAGAGCACTCTTGTCTTCCTTCCACTTGTCAGTCTCAGGACTGGAGTACCCCACACTTCTCGTAGCTCCATTAACATTCCCTCTTCAGTTACCAAGAGCTGAGAACCATGTGTACCTGCACACAGCTCAAGAACCCACTGATGCAGTTTGGTGACACTCTGTGAACTGCAAGTAAATACAAGGTCATTGCCTTTGTCCACAGGAAAGCTAAGAAGAGGCATCTAGGTGAAGTTCTGTTCACTCCCGAAAGGGACCTGAAACCCAGGAATTCTTTACTTACAGTGTAAGAACCTGACAGGCACCAAGCCTGATGTCTTGAGTTTGATTCCGGGCCTCATAGATTGAAAGAAAAGAACCACCTCTCCCAAGCTGTCTTCTGACCTCTAGAATCATAATACAAATTTCCTATCTATCTATCTATCTATCTATCTATCTATCTATCTATCTATCTGCTGTTTGAAGACATTTAAGGACCCATATTCAAATATCATAGTCATACCCATTTGGAAACACATGCCTTACTGTGCTTCACAATGGCAAGAAAATTGAGGGAAACAATGTATATATAACATTCTTCCCTCTCTGAACATTAATGAGCTAGATTTGGGGATGGGGATTTATTTGAGGGTCTGATAGGTCACAGTTATTGCTGTTAATGCTCCTCACTAGGGAGTTACACTGTAGTCTGAGTCAGACTAAAGCTTGCAAATGAGAACATGCAGAACTGAAGAACCTCGGTATTGAAGGGGATATGTGAGTACTAGCACAACTCCATTAGTGCACAGATAACTGCTGCAGTGAGTTTGCAACAGAAACAATGCAACTCAGTGCTTCTAGCCGTGGCTATCCTGACAACAGGTCTTTGTCTTCACAAAGGCATAGAAAACTACAAATGATAACCATTACTGAGAGCAGTGGGGATGATGCCAGGGTCTCACACAGGCTAAACATGCATTCTATCACTGAACCACAACCCTAGCCTCATGATTAATTCTGAAGGACTCCAAGGAATGTACACCTTTAATGATACAAACACAAACATAAATTTCTATGTGCCCTGAGTTCTTTGTATAATTTCACAGAGGGTTTAAAAAAAAAAAAGAAAAGAAAAGGCAGGTGGGCTCAATTGACAGTAAAAAGCCCTGGCTGATGTGGAGGTGACTGTCACGGAGGTCCATCCTTCCCTCTGGGTCTGTTTCTAGTTTCAGCTGCTGCTTAACTTTTATGGAACACTCTTTCACTTCTCGTAGGATCATCACTAAACTCATAAAGTCCTACTTAAACTATGTAAGTATGTAAAACTATATCACACATAAGCTACATATTATCCAAACGGTACATTTTGCTTAAAGACCTTTTTTCACTTTTTAAAGATTTGTTTTTGGTTTTTTGAGACACGGTTTCTCTGTGTAGCTCTGGCTGTCCTAAAACTCATAAATCCACCTGCCTCTGCCTCCCAACTGTGAGGATTAAAAGTGTCCATCACCACTGGCTGGCAAGATTTATTATTTTTAAGTACGTGTATCTGTGTGGACGTATGTGCAAGTTCTGGTGTCCTTGGAGACCAGAAATGTACAATCCTCAGACGATGGAATTATAGGAGTTTATGAGCTGCCTGATATGGATGTTGGGAATTAAACTCAGTTTGTCTACTAAGAGCAGTACATGTTCTTAACCACTAAACCATCTCTTCAGACCTCAATTTTGTCTAAAGACCTTTTACTGATGATCAAATACCATGTACAATGTTTACACTTGAGAAGAAAGAGAGCTAGAGAGATGGCTCAGAGGTTAAGAGCACAATTCCCAGCTCCCACATGGTGGCTCACAACCATCTGTAATGGGATCTGACACCCTCTTCTGGTGTGTCTGAAGACAGCTATAATTGTGCTCACACACATAAAATATATAATACATCTTTTTAAAAAATTACATTACTGTATGCCATATTGCATCTCCCTTGGGAAATGTTGGATATTCTTTAGAGCTGGAGTTAACAGTTGCTGTGGGTGCTAGGAACCAACCTGAGGTCCTCTGGAAAAGCAACAAGATAGATCAGTAGACAAAACTGTTTGTCACTAAGACCTGTGTTTGATCCCCAGAACCCAAACAGTAAAGGAAAGAACCAACTCCTGAAAGAAAGAACACTGTTCCACAAGACCACTTCCCTCCTAAATACTTTTTTAAGTTAAAGAACCAATTAAAACATACTTATTTTTATTTTCTGTGTATGGGTGTCAGATCCCCTGGAAATGGAGTTACGACAGTGCTAGGTGCTGGGAATTCAATCCAGGTCCTCTGGAAGAACAGCCAGTACTTTTAACTCCTGAGCAATCTCCCAGCCCTCTGCTCAGCAGTTTGTTTATTTTAGTTCTGTACCTCCAGGAAAAAGGACAAAGGCAACCTAGAGTACTTTTTATCCTTTTAGAAACTCCCAAGAATGTCCCATGTGACAGACCATTTATGAACAGTAACTCAAGAATGTGTTTTTAGGAGCCCTAAGTGTAGCTCTGTAGAACAGAACAGACATGGCTTTAATGTAACGTGTATGCAGGTGCCCACAGAGGCCAGAAGGGGGCAGACCCCTTAGAGATGGAGTTAGATTTGTGAGATGCATGATTTAGGATGACTTAGGTGCTGGGTTAGAACTTGGATTCCAGTCAGGCGTGGTGGCGCACGCCTTTAATCCCAGCACTCGGGAGGCAGAGGCAGGCGGATTTCTGAGTTCAAGGCCAGCCAGGGCTACACAGAGAAACCCTGTCTCAAAAAACCAAAAAACCAAAAAACAAACCCAACAACAACAAAAAACCTTAAATTTCAATAGGGCAGCAATTGCTCTATGCAGAATCTTGAAATTATAACTCATATGCCCACTCGCAAGATTTGAAGCAGGAACCCCAGTTGTGACAAGACCTCTGTGTGGTGCACAAGTTAATGTGAGAAGAATTCCTCTAATCATTCCTTCACTGTACTATCTGCGGGGATAAAGAAGATAGATCAATTTTCTAAGAAAATCCACAGAACAGAAATTTAACCTACAAAAAATTCTACCAAGGAGTCTTTCTAAATTTTAGGAAAAGCTCACCAGCAAATCATCCCAGCATCAGCACTTTAGTCACTGCAAGCTGCTCTCACTATAACTGAATGTAGGTTAATAACCAAAGAACAACAGGGCTACCTACAATGTGATCAACAGAGGCTGCTGTCTGAACAGGTCCACAGCGTAGAAGGTATTTGTATCAGTCAAGAGTAACTACAATTCAAAAGACACAATGCTGTGTGTATAGCTCAGCAGAGGCTCCTGAATGGGAGTTCTGTTGGAAATGAAGAATTTTGCATAGGAGCTTGCTTTTCAAACTCAGAGATATTTTTCTGCCTCTGCCTCCCCTGATTAAAGGAGTAGATGGCTTGTTATCTAATTTTGTAATATATTGCTAAATCCAACTTTTATAGAGGTTCTTGTGACCTGACCTCAGCTCCTCATGCTTGTGTGGCAGGCACTTTACCAACTGATCCATCTCCCCCAGCCACCTGTGGGAAAAGCATACCAAGAAATGATAAATTAGTAATCAAAGCAAACTGAGATGGCTCAGTGGGTAAGAGGGCTTTCCTCATAAGCTTGGCAATTTGAGTCGCATTTCATAAAGGCAGAAGCTGACCTCCACAGGTGCACCATGGCACATATACAATAATTTGAAAAACAAAGCCCAAAAAAACTCAATTAAGGGGGTGAAGAGATAGCTGATTAATTAAGAACACTTGCTGCTTTTGCAGAGATCCCAGGTTCAGCTCTCAGCACCCACAGGACTCAGAACTCTGCCACTCAAGTCCCAAAAGAATAAAACACTGTCTTCTAGCTTCCTAACACACAGACTTGCATATGGTACACAGACATATGCAGGTTTAACACTCATACACATAAATAAATCTTTAACTGAAAGCAGGAACTACACAGATACTTATATATTGGTATTCATAGGACAGTCAGGGCTACATAGAGAAACCCTGTCTCGAAAAAAATAAAATAAAATAAACACCTTAGAGAACAGAGAAGCAGTATATAAGCAGGAGTGTTTCTGGTCAAGCAGGTGTGATGTTGACCACGCCCGGCTGCTTTTTTTTTTTTTTTTTTTAAAGTGTATGTGAGTACACCCTTCAGACATACCAGAAGAGTGCATCAGACCCCATTACAGGTGGTTGTGAGCCACCATGTGGTTGCTGGGAACTGAACTCAGGACCTCTGGAAGAATAGTCAGTGCTCTTAACTGCTGAGCTATCTCTCCAGCCCTAATAATTTTATTTTTATTCATTTTTACATGTCTACTGTGTACCTGAGTGTATGTACATGTACCATGTGCCTGTAGAAGCTCTTAAAGGTGAGAAGAAAGAGATGGATCCCCTGGAACCTGAGTTACAGGCAGTTGTGAGCTACCACGTGAGTGCTTGGAACCAAATTCCGATCCTTTACAACAGCAGTAAGTGATTAACTACTGAACCATCTCTCCAGCCCCACTTACTTTTATAGTAGCATGAGTACTTTGCATATATGCCTGTATGTCCACCATGTGTGTGCCTAGTAACCTTGGAGGCCACAAGGAGGGAGCTACCTCTCTAGCCCCCATGTTAAAACTTTTTAACAACTGGTGGACATGGTAATGGATGCCCATAATTCCAGCAGAGGCAGGAGAATCAGCAGTTAAAACAGCAGCCTCAGGTACACAACAAGTTTTCTTTTTTTTAATATTTATTTATTTGTTATATGTAAGTTCACTGTAGCTGTCTTCAGACACTCCAGAAGAGGGCATCAGATTTCGTTATGGATGGTTGTGAGCCACCAGGTGGTTGCTGGGATTTGAACTCAGGCCCTTAGGAAGAGCAGTCGGCGCTCTTAACCGCTGAGCCATCTCACCAGCCCACACACGAAGTTTGATGTCAGTCTGAGCTACATAAGACCAGTCTCAAAGGAAAAAGGGGGAGAGGGCAGTGGTGGTGGGGAACCTGCTAGATGGACATGTCAAATTGCTTCCTAAATATTTATGTTTATGCACATGGGTTAATGGTGCACTTAGCTTTGGCAAAGAAGTTTCTCTCTTCAATGGTCACAACTTAATCTAGAGACTCAAAGCCAACCAAAGTGCTGAGAATAAGTGACTACTGAGTGTTCAGCCCAAAATGGAACATCTACATCAAACCCTACTCCACGGTTCAGAGAACATCAGGAGGAAGAGGTGGAAAGAATGTAAGAATAGGACGATGCGGGGAGGGAGTGCTATGAACCAGGAACTCTCATGGATGCACTTCCATTGTGATTATCTGCACAAGATCAAGACAGCAGAAGCAGTCAGTATTCCAGCAAGCAATACTATACTAACAGGACTCAGTGGGCTACACAATAGGGACACACACAGAAGAAAGAGTGTGTTTTGGGGGAGTTGCTGGGAGGAGTGGAAGGAAAAGTTGGGGGGCATGATCAAGATACATTGTTTTATGTATGATATTGTCAAAGAATATATCCAGGATACTCTATTTAGAGAGTTAATTCTCCGAACTGTAGTGACATAGTTTTCTAAGTAGAAGATTATTAAGTCCCAAGGGATGAGCCTGCACTCTCTGAAAATGATGCAAGGAGATTCTGAGGAAAGGTAACAGTGACTGACTAGGGATGGCAGCATCATCCCAAGAGGCTGGTTCATCAACACTAAGGCAGAGAGCCACTGGATGACAAGCAAGCGGGAGAAGAGGCCATGTTTCTCAGGCTCAGGACCAAGCACAAGATTGGGGGTGAGGGGTACAAATTAGGATCAGCATGAAGCACACCAGGAAACTGTTAACAAAGAACACAGGGAATTAAGAAGGCAAGTCTGGAGGCTTAACAAGACGATGAGACCAACTATTTAGTAAGATCCCCACTTCAAATACAGTACAAAAGAATCCCACCCCTCCAAAAGAACTGAAGTAGAAATGGAAACTCATAATCACACCATGCTATAATCTCTCTGTGATAAAAAGCACTCAGCCACCACCACGCCTCCCCTCCCATGAGAACACTAAAGCTGCACTCAGGGGAGAGGGCACTATTTTCCCTAAATTCCTA
Organism: Mus caroli; assembly: GCF_978045245.1. NCBI lineage: Eukaryota > Metazoa > Chordata > Mammalia > Rodentia > Muridae > Mus > Mus caroli. The sequence continues at coordinate 57,941,618 of NW_028227275.1, forward strand.
TTTACTTATATTCAGAAAAACATCCAATTCAGAAGAAAATGAAGTTGTCTCAGTAAATGTACTTGACTCAGGAAGTATCCTGCCCAACAATAGACATCTTCCTGCCCAGTCTCGGGATGAAAGCACAGCGCTGGGGGAGCTTTTGAGTTGACATCTTGACCCATTTGGAGGACTCTGCTTCCAAATAGAACTCCAAGATGAGAGGTTTTCTGCTTAATGTGTTACAAAAACTACTTTTTAAAATTTTGCAGAGAGGGCCTGAGAGATGGCTGAGAGGTTAGGGGCATTGGTTCCTTTTGCAGAGGACCCAGGTTTAATTCCTATCATCCATTTGGCAACCACCTGTAACTTTTAACTCCAGCTCCAGAGGATCTGATGCCCTCTCTGGCCTCCACAGGCACAAGGCACACACACATTCTGTACAGACATACAAGCAGGTAAGACACAAATTAACAGAAAATTATTTTAAAAAATCTTTATAATGTCATAGAAATAAAAACATTCATTCTGAGTGACTATAAAGAATTTTAACATAATTTCTATGACATTATTAAGAACTCCTGAACAAGTTTAACATGTTGGGCTTATCTGTGTGTTTTATCTTAGAGAAAGCATTCAGTAGCAGGAACAATCCCAAATGGTTGAAAAGCAGATTGTAGCACCAGTGACATGGCTCAATGGGTAAAGATGTTCTTGCCTTCAAACTCGGTTTCCTGGGATCAATCCTTGGGACCCACACAATTGTCTACTGACATTTTTTTAAAAAGATTTTATTTTTATGAGTACACTGTAGCTGTCTTCAGACACACCAGAAGAGGGCATCAGATCTCATTACAGATGGTTGTGAGCCACCACATGGTTGCTGGGAACTGAACTCAGGACCTTTGGAAGAGCAGTCAGTGCTCTTACATGATGAGCTGTCTCTCCAGCCCGTCTACTGACATTTTTTATGAACATCATGGCATGCATGCACACAAAGAAACATTAATAAAAAAAATACAACAAGCTTTATCTTGTTAAAGAATTCTGGAAATCTTTATTCAGAAAAGCAAATAAAATATATTTAAGTGATCTAACTACAATTTCATTTGGTAGCAACAGTACTATGATTATTCTGGGGTCAGTGACAGCAGTTTACCTGGCTTGGCAACACGAGTACATAATCTTCTGGAGTAAAATTTATAGACACACCAAAAAAAATAAAACCTGAAAATGTTTCCTCCCACAGGGCCTTTGACCTGGGATGTTGTCAGCCTGCAGCCCCGCAGTTTCAGCTTCCCCACTCTCCATGTCTTGTCTGCTGATTCTGATGATAATTCACCAGCTGTGCGTGCTGCACACAGTCTTTGGGAACACTGATAATTCACCAGCTGTGTGTGCTGCACACAGTCCTTGGGAACACTGATAATTCACCAGCTGTGGGTGCTGCACACAGTCCTTGGGAACACTGATAATTCACCAGCTGTGTGTGCTGCACACAGTCCTTGGGAACACTGGTAATTCACCAGCTGTGTGTGCTGCACACAGTCCTTGGGAACACTGGTAATTCACCAGCTGTGTGTGCTGCACACAGTCCTTGGGAACACTGGTAATTCACCAGCTGTGTGTGCTGCACACAGTCCTTGGGAACACTGGTAATTCACCAGCTGTGTGTGCTGCACACAGTCCTTGGGACACTGGCACTCAATACTGCAGTGGAAGCTACAAGGTAGTGGTTACGCTACTGGAACCTCACACAACCATAAATTTATGGTTAGTGCTTGCTTTTGTAACTACATTGTTGGAAAGTATCTCATTTGAAAAGCCAGGTGACTTATAAGACTGTTAGGAAACAAAAAAAGGAAGCATAGGAGATTTTTGTTTCTCTTAACTCTCACGATGCCTCCATCTACAGTGAAGCTGTCTATCACAAGTGTTAATCAGCATGTAGACTCAAAGAATCAAAGAGCAGGTCTCTATAGTTTAAGACAAGATAATACAGCCGGGCAATGGTGGCACATGCCTTAATCCTAGCACTTAGGAAGCAGAGACAGGAGAATTTCTGAGTTGGAAGCCAGCCTGGTCTACAGAATGAGTTTCAGTACAGCCAGGGCTATACAGAGAAACCCTGTCTCGAAAAAAAAAACAAAAACAAAAAAGACAAGATAACACACACACACACACACCATCATCATCATCAGGTTGCCCTTTCCAATCCCTTTTCTAGTTTCTGTAAAGCTAAGCTCAGATGCACCTGCTCTGCCAATCAACAGCTCACTGAGGTGCCCTTCGATGTCATACTTTCATCTGGACCCAAGATAATCAGGTGTGAAGGCAAGAGACTCAATCTCCCACCTTTTCAGTATATTTTAAAGGCTAGTTTTGAAAACCACTGATCATGGTAAGTTGGCTAGGGTGATCTACTCTAAAGAAAAAAGTAGAGGGTTAAAAATGGTAGCAATGTTTGCTAGGTTCTGTCCTCTGGAACTTGTGAATCTTACAAGGATGAGGATGCTATTATTAAATTAAGAGCTTTGTGACTGGGGCTGGAGAGATGGCTCAGCATTTAAGAGCACTGACTGCTCTTCCAGAGGTCCTGAGTTCAATTCCCAGCAACCACATGGTGGCTCACAACCATCTGTAATGGGATCCAATGCCCAATTCTGGTGTGTCTGAAGACCACTACAGAGTACTCATATACATAAAATAAATAAATGAATAGATAAATAAACCTTTTTTTTAAAATATTTTTTTTATTACGTATTTTCCTCAATTACATTTCCAATGCTATCCCAAAAGTCCCCCATACCCTCCCCCCCACTCCCCTACCCACCCATTCCCACTTTTTGGCCCTGGCGTTCCCCTGTACTGGGGCATATAAAGTTTGCATGTCCAATGGGCCTCTCTTTCCAGTGATGGCCGACTAGGCAATCTTTTGATACATATGCAGCTAGAGTCAAGAGCTCCGGGGTACTAGTTAGTTCATAATGTTGTTGCACCTACAGGGTTGCAGATCTCTTTAGCTCCTTGGATACTTTCTCTAGCTCCTCCATTGGGGGCCCTGTGATCCATCCAATAGCTGACTGTGCACATCCACTTATGTGTTTGCTAGACCCGGCCTAGTCTCACAAGAGACAGCTATATCTGGGTCCTTTCAGCAAAATCTTGCTAGTATATGCAATGGTGTCATCGTTTGGAGGCTGATTATGGGATGGATCCCTGGATATGGCAGTCTCTGGATGGTCCATCCTTTCGTCTCAGCTCCAAACTTTGTCTCTGTAACTCCTTCCATGGGTGATTGTTCCCAATTCTAAGAAGGGGCAAAGTGTCCACACTTTGGTCTTTGTTCTTCTTCAGTTTCATGTGTTTTGCAAATTGTATCTTATATCTCAGGTAACCTTTTTTTTATTTTTTTTTTTTTTATTATTTTTTTTTTTTTTGGTTTTTCGAGACAGGGTTTCTCTGTGTAGCCCTGGCTGTCCTGGAACTCACTTTGTAGACCAGGCTGGCCTCGAACTCAGAAATCCGCCTGCCTCTGCCTCCCGAGTGCTGGGATTAAAGGCGTGCGCCACCACGCCCGGCCCTTTTTTTTTAAAAAAGAGCTTTGGGGCTGGTGAGATGGCTCAGTGGGTAAGAGCACCCGACTGCTCTTCCAAAGGTCCAGAGTTCAAATCCCAGCAACCACATGGTGGCTCACAACCATCCACAACAAGATCTGGCGTCCTCTTCTGGAGTGTCTGAAGACAGCTACAGTGTACTTACATATAATAAATAAATAAATCTTTAAAAAAAAAAAATAAAAATAAAAAAAAATAAAAAGGAGCTTTATAACAAGATTAACTCTGAAACACTTAAGTGAGCCCCTAATGCCACAAAAAAATTTCCTTCAACAAGAGACAAAGGGGCTAAGGCTAGCTCCTCACCACATTCTGGCTCAAGCCAGGTGATACCACAACACACTACTCTTGCTTTAAGCCATCAAGAACCAGGTAGTTTGTTCCAACAGCCAAAGGAAAACTGTTACAAAGCACACCAAGGTAGAAATTTGTCATCAGACTAGAAGAACACAAAACCCCACCACAATCAAGACTGTTCTTATAGAATTAATATATTGAAAACATCTTCAAGGTTATTTCCCCTGTGATTAGAGGTGCGAGTTCAATTCCCAGCAACCACACGGTGGCTCACAACCATCTGTAATGGGATCCAATGCTCTAGTCTAGTATGTATGAAGAGAGCGACAGTGTACTCACATACATAAGTAAATAAATCTTTTTAAAAAGATCTCATCCTCTCTACTGCAAAATGTCGCTCAGGGCCTACGGAGATGGTTCAGTTAAAAGAGCATATTGTTCTTACGGAGGACCCGAGTTTAGTTAGCAGCACCCACATTGGGTAGCTCACTGTAACTCCAGCTCCAGGAGACCCAATGCTCTCTAGAGACACCCTCAGATGCAGCATAAATTTATACAAATATGAGCAAAAATAAAAACCAAAGGAAGAAACTGAGTTGGGCACACTAGCCTATGGCTGTAACCCCAACTACTTGGGAGACTGAGGTAGGGAGCCAAAAACTGAGTAGCACATCATGAGTCAAGCACAACCCTGTCTCCATGCACAATGCTACCACTGTCTTTCTCAATGTATTAATGAGAACAAGGCCAGAAGAACTAGGCAAGATTAAGCCAAGGTTGGACTGGAAAACTGTACACTCTTAGCACCACACAAAAAAGTAATAAAGTCTCAATGCAAACACATCTTTGGATATATTTGTCCCATATGTGAAGATCATAGAAAAGAAAGGGAATGGAGCTGAGTCCAGTGCGGGAAGAGATGACTACAAATGTAATCACCTAAAACAACCACAATCTGGTAAGAACTACAAAGATGTGAGGAAATTTAAAGATTCACTGAGACTTTAATCAGGAAAAATAAAAATGAAAAACATAAAAAGGATTGTTGTGTGGAGAGGAAAGCTCTCCAGCTATTTACTTCTATTCACTGAACATTTTTTGTTTGTTTTTTGAGACAGGGTTTCTCTGTGTAGCCCTGGCAGTCCTGGAACTCACTCTGTAGACCAGGCTGGCCTCGAACTCAGAAATTCACCCACCTCTGCCTCCCGAGTGCTGGGATTAAAGGCGTGCGCCACATTTTTAAGAACCAAATAACTTTGAACTTTCTAAGACCCTGAGTGAGGATGCTTCTGCTTCTCTCTGGAAGGGGAAGGGTTTCCTGTGTCCTCTCTAGCCCCAGACTATACTAGCTCCCTGGCTGAAGGGTCAAGGACCCTTTGTTCTCAGTGTGTGGGGGCTTGATATAACTATATACTCTACATAAAGCAATGTAGGCATTGCCTTGAAAATAAAAATACTCTTCAGAGATCACTGAGTCATTCAGACACATCTTGTCCTATAAATCAGATGAAATGATTCATTCTGCAGACCTGGATCCATTCATTTCCACAAACACAACCAAAGTCTGCTGGGAGCCTTCAGGCACTGTTCATGGTGCTGGAATAGCTGTTGTGGTCATGGAACACTAGAGGGCCCACACGAGCTTCCACCTTCAGAAAAGAAGCAGGGTCACCACAACTCCAAAGGTTGAAAATATAGCTCAGTGGTTAAAAGCACTTGCTGCTCTTTCAGAGAACCAGAGTTCAGTTCCTAGCACCCACATCAGCCACTCACAATCTCCTGTTAATTTGTTAATTCCAGCTTCAGAGGATCCAATACCTTCTTTTGGACTTCATGAACACCTGCATTCACATACACACAGACACACATAAAGTTTTAAAATGTTGATTAGGAAAGATGCTAGCCTGGTGCTCCTTTAAGGAGGAATACAGAATGCAGGTGACCTACCACCTATCCCAGGTGCTCTAGTCCTCACACTAGCATGTGTGTCTGAGGACTCATGGCTCAGCTATCCCATTATGCGGATATTAGCCCCACAAACAAGAAGACTCAGGAGTGAATTTCGCTGCTCAAATAAATTTTGATCACAGGTGGCAATGCTGAGTCTCAAACTCTTGTTGAAATTCAGTCCAGGCTGAGCCACCAGCAAAAGACTCAAAGTGCCCTACTACACACAAATGAAGACACAGTGCAGTGATGGAACTAGCAAGGAGAAGCCATATGGGGCTTAAATACCAAGATTTTTGGACCACTGATGCTAATATATCAATCTGAAAAACCACCTGGACCGTAAAATCTCTTATGACACTACAAAAGACATTAAACTGTATGAAGCCTGAAGATGAGCTGAGTAAACTTAAAGGATATGTTAAGTATGATTGAAGTGGGAAGATACAGGAAGATAAAGTAGAATTTAGGACTAGAATTAACTTTGGAGAGAATGTCTACCTGGCCCCATCAATGCCTTAAACACAGTGACAGAGACTGCAACACAGTACCGCCTCTTACGCCAACAGTCCTCTGACCAGCCACTGAATTATATTTATAAGCAGCATTACAGTTGTATACACAACCCTAGAGTTCAAAGGTGTCTGAGCTTTTGCCATTCCCACACCAGCTAGCCTCAACTCGGGGCCTGAGGCCAGAGGCAGCAGATGCTAACTGGTTTAGCTGTCCCTGAGCACCATAGGAAGAAAATGTCAAAATAAAATGTCACTTAGAGGCTTACTGAGTGTAGGTGCTATTTTTCCTCCTGTGTGAAACTATTTAAGACAACAAAGACTGATTGCAAATGGTTTTAGGCACATGAGAATTCAATTACTCTAACTTTCTGGCTTTAACAATGCAATTGGGAAATCTCTCTCAAAATTTTTTTTAAAAAGATAAAAAAATCACTAGAAATTAACACAGACTTATAAAAATAGGCTAGGGTGATTACTGTATAGAGTCTCTATAATAAAACCCTACAATGCAGACTGGAGAAATGGCTCAGTGGTTGATAGCACTGGCAGCTCTTCCAGAGGTCCTGAGTTCAAATCCCAGCAACTACATGGTGGCTCACAGCCATCTGTAATGGGATCCAGTGCCCTCTTCTGGTATGTCTGAAGACAGCGACAATGTTCTCTATAAATAAAATAAATCTTAAAAAAAAACAACAACCCTACAATGCATTTAAAATAATATGTAGCCGGGCGTGGTGGCGCACGCCTTTAATCCCAGCACTCGGGAGGCAGAGGCAGGTGGATTTCTGAGTTCGAGGCCAGCCTGGTCTACAAAGTGAGTGCCAGGACAGCCAGGGCTACACAGAGAAACCCTGTCTCGAAAAACCAAAAAAAAAAAAAAAAAAAAAATGCATATAATTAAAAATTGGGGATTACAACAAGTTATATTTGTAACTGTAAACTGTTTGTTTTGGCTTCTTTTCTGGGGGAGAGGGGTTGGAGACAGTGTTTCTCTGTGTAGACCTGGCTGTCCTGGAATTTGCTCTGTAGACCAGGCCAGCCTCAAATTCAAGAGATCTGCCTCTCAAGTGCTAGAATTAAAGGCATGTGCCACCACTACCAGACTTTGTTTTGGCTTTTTGAAACAGGGTCTTACCATGTAGTCTAGACTGACTTCCAACTTGAGAGCCTCATATCTCTAGAAGGCTAGGACTGTAAGTACAAGCCAGCCACTATACTCAAACACTTTGAAAAGTGTCTAGGAAAAAGTGGATTTCAGATCATACTGATGAACAAAAAATAATTTAGATATTGATCAGACACCTTTCCTCTCACTGATACTTCTAATCTTTAGGAAGCATCCAATTACTTGGGGGGGGGGGTGGTGAAGATTACAATGAGACCTACTATTAAAAAAAACCTGTCTTTAACAATTTCCTATTAGAGTAGAAGGAAGAATGCAGATATGGAAAATGGATTTTAAAAGACATCCCCGTCCCCCAGTTAAAACTCCTGACCTGCTCAATAAGAACCCTTATCTGTACAATAAGCTGATGGAATTCGGCCATTTAACTTCGAAGTTTGGGAGCTAGAGAGATAACTCAATGGTTATAAGTACTTGTTACTCTTGCAAAAGACCCAAATTCAGTTCTCAGAACCAACACAGTGGCTCCTAATCATTGGTAACTCAGGTTCTAAGGGACTGGATGTCCTCTTTGATCTCTAGGGGCACCAGATGCACATATCCAGGCACAACAACTCATAAACATAACTTCTAATATATATTTAAAAATCAGCAGGGATTTTAATTCACACTTCAAGATATGAGCCTTTTTTTAATGACTTTACTATTTTTAATTATGTGTACGTGTGTGGTTATGTGCGCATGAGTATAGGTGCTCTTAGAGGCCAGAAGTGTCAGATTCCCTGGGACTGAAGTTACAGGTATTTGTGAGCCACCTGATGGGGGTACTAGGGACTGAACTCAGGAACTCTGGAGGAGCAGAGCTCACTGACTGAGCTGTCTCTGCAGCCCGGTGTTTTAAGATTTCAAAACTGACAACTTATCCAAGAAAGAAGCTGCTTTGCAAATTGCTGCACTGAAGCCCATCAGTCAGTCTTACATGCCAGTAAAACAATGTTTTATCCACTCCAAAACCAAAGTAATTAAAGCCAGAGAAAGCAAAGGTTACATCTATAGAGAAAGCTGGTGTGTGGGCCAAGAACTAGCTTTACCTGAGATACAACTCCCCTGTCTCTACAGTTACTCAACTTATGCTAGGCAACCAATAATGTGACCCCACAGAGGGATCGCGTGTAGTCCCTTGTTTTTATAAGTAAAGAATGCTCCAGAGTTAACAAAGTCCCAGACCTTTTGACCAGAGAAAAGGATTTTGGTGAATGGAGAGAAGGTAAAGTTCACATGTGACAAACAAAATAATGGATGGAATCAAAGTGATTTCTCTGAGAGCATCTGTTCTGCAAGCCACTGGAAAAGCACTCCTGAAGACCGGGAGCTTCTCAAGACACTATCCATAAATCTGTTGTACAACCAGACACCTAGCTGGGCATTATAAACCTGTAAGCTGACAACTATGTAGGAGATTACATATGAGGTAAGAGCCACTGATGACCAAAGGGAAACTTAAAAAGACTGCCCTACCCGCCTATAAAACACCTGCTGGACTGCAAAAACACCCCAGAACACACCCCTCTCATCTGCATACATTTCTGCAACCCTGCCTTCCTAGGCATGGTCCACTGGTAACTTCTACAAGTACAGAGAGCCCAGTGTCACCACAGTGGGTGAAAATACATTCAAAAGAGCACTTGGGAGAGGAAGGAAAGTTCTTGGAAATGATTTTTAAAGAGTTGGGTTTCAATCACAGAGAAAGGATAGAGGCCTATTCTCCTCTTTTATAACAATTTTAAAAAACACTTTCAGTGGCACTGAGTAGATACAATCTGAAAAGCCTCAAAGAGGCTTGACAAAGAAATGAAGAAATGAACAAATTATCTCTTTCATGCTGTGACTACTGAGCACCTTGCAGAGGTGGACCAGCTAAATCTATGATTCAACTATGATTCAACAGGCTCACGAGAAAACCAACGTATGTGCAATGGCAAAGCCAATCTCACCAAGCCATGCAAAGACTTTCAGGGAACAGAGGAACCCTGGTTTCTGTGCAGGCCAACCAGGATGCTTCTTCCTAAGCCCATGCCAGCAGCAGGCTATTCTCCCTTGCGACTTTTCTAAGGATGGATGTATGTTGGGACAGGAGAACGGGAAAGCCAGAGACCGGATGGCCAAAAGGCAGCAGGGATGGGAAACTAGCATAAGTGAGCTTGGAAGAGGGAGAAGAGTGTCCGATGTCAGAGGATATAGACTCAGAGACTGCTGTTTCCCCGTGTATGACACCAAGACACTTATTTGCACACTTTAACCCGCGTCTACACTGTAAACGTGTGTCTTTGGCAATTTACTCTTAAGGCATGGACTTCACGCAAAAGTCGTCTGTGATCATTTCAGGCAAAAAGAAAAAAAATAACTTCTTCATCGCCTCTGAAAGGGTTTATGTTTTGTCTACTAATTACCAAAACTGGCTGGCGTTTCTGTCAAAATAAATAAATAAGAACGGGGAACAGTTACAAGGAGAAGCGAGTTCCTCTAAGGAATCCATCCACTCGGCAGTCTCCCAACCCCTCCGGCCTCTGTGTCAGACAGTTTTAAGTCTAGAAAGCAGGTTTAAAAAACAAACAAATCAAGTCAAGCAGTTCATCTTGTCTGCTCCTCTGAGAGGACTGTCTCAGAGTGAGCGCCATCAGAAAGTTCAAGATGAACTTCACGTCTCCTCCTCTCCTTGCACTCTGGCCGAACGAACGGATGACAGATCGAGTGACGCCAGTGCCACTGCGCGGGGCCCGAGCGAGCCCCCCCCCCCCGCCCCCCGCGACAGGCTGAGCCTGGAGCAACAGGAAACGAGGCTCGGGCCAAAACAAAAACAACCGAAAGTTCGGCGAGCCGGCGCGAGCAGATTGGGCGAGACGCTTGCCGGCCGCCCATTGGAGAAGAGGAAAAACACAGTCCCCCAATCCCGAGCGGCCGAGCAGCTCCCCTCGTGCGGCCGCGACCCGGCCCTCGCCGACCGCTACCGCTCCCTTCCGGCCGCCGCCACCACTGCAGGCCGGGCTCACTGGCCCTGCCGCCCCGGCCCCGCAGCCCCGCCCCGCGGCCCGGTTCCCGCACGCACGCACGCACGCACGTCCTCCGCGGCTCACCGCCAGCACTGCCGGTCTTCCAGCACCGGGCCCGTCCAAGAGCTCCGCCACCGAGCTCCCGAAGCGCCCGGCTACACTTTTTGGTCCCTCCAGAAAAATTAATCACCAAAAAATATTCCCTCAGAAAAAAAAATTGGAGAGTAAAATCCAATATGGCGGCACGGACGTAGCACCGCCCGCTGCCTCCGCTGACGGAAGGGGGGGAATAAAGGAGTCCGCGTCCGCCGAGGGGCCCCCCCAACCCTGCCGCCACGGCCACCACCGCGGCCCGCGCCCAGCCCCTGTCCCCGAGCCCTGGCTCGCAGCGCCGGGCCACCCCCGCCTCACAGTCCTCGGGCCTCACCTCCACCTCGCGCGCAGTCGCGGGATCTGAGAGGCATCCGCCGGCTTCGGGGCTTCGCGTCCTGCGTTCTCGCGCAGCGCCGGGTGCCGCCTCCGGTCCCCGGGCGTCCTCACCTCATAGCCCCGGAGCCTCGCTGCCGCGCCGCAAACGCGTCGCCGCCCCCGGTGAGCCACCCGGACACCGCCCGGGCTCGGTGGAAGGACACGAAAAGGAGTCCACGACTGACGGCGGAGGGACACCACGCCGACACCGAGCGTGCGCGCACCTTTGCTCCGCGCTAGTGGCCGCGAAGGCTTCGACGGAGTTCTGAGGGAAGAGGCTGAGAGACACCAGAGAGAATGAAGTTCCCCGCCGCGGCACCCGACGGCGGAGGCACAAGAGCAAATCTTACCCCCCCCCCCCCCAAAAGAAACCACGTCGTTGCCGTCGCGAGCCTCGAGGCGGAGGGATCGCAGCGAGAGTTGTTCGAAGATCCCTCCGCCCGGCTGCCCTTTAAATCTCGGTGGAGGCGGCGTCGCCGCGCGCCCGGCGGGCGCCACCTAGTTCCCCGGCCGCTTGCTGCCCCGCGGGGTTGGCCCCCGCCCCCGTCTCGTGCGCACCTGCACCTACCAGGGACAGCTCCCGAGCTGCGACTTCAGGGGGCAACTGCGAGGCGCACGGCGCTCCGGGCCCGCTGTTCCTCCGGGGTGCACTGAGGGGAGGCGGCCGGGAATGGCGAGTTTCTTTGTTGTGGGGATGGGTGTCGTTGGAAGCAGAAACACCCTTCAAGACCATGTGGGCCACCGGAGCGGTACCACGCGGGAGGCGGGGAGGGAGCGTGCTTTGGGTCCCCTGTGCTGACACCGGCCGCTCCTTGAGCACCTACTGAGTAACAACCTTTCCACGACGCAGCCACTTCTCGCCCTCTTCGGGCTCAACCGGCGCAAGAAAGGCGGTTTGGTCCTCCGGGAGCTTGGGGCGGAAGATCCGGAGTGGCTTGCACCTACGCCTGGGGTATGGTGAAGCCCCACCCCTTGGATCTTGCAGTTGGATAAGGGGTGCCACACAACAATAACGAGGGTCACATCCTTGTCCCTAACCAGGCGTCGTTCCCAGCGATCTGGTGTGCCGCTTTATTTGTCCCTCAGGGTAATCCCCAGAGGTCGAGAGCATTGTGGGTTCCAGTTTACACATAGGGAAATTGAGGCATGGACTGGTTGGGTGACTTTTCAACTACTCAGGGCTGGAGCCAGAGCCTCTTATACACTACTCTATGGAAAACGCAGGCTTTAAAGTGAAGCAGGTGGTTGGGACCTGAAGGAGATGTTTGGAGTTGTCACGTATAGAAGCAAGCACCTGAGTGAGGTGGAGGGTTTTATGGAAAGGTACGAAAATGTCCAGGCAATGGGAAGAAAGAATGCAACTCCAGCGACACATGAGACAGGGAGAACAGCTGAGGCCATTGCAGGAGGGCCCCAGCCTGCCTCAGTTCCCTGCAAACACCACTACCACACTGCACGCTCACATACCTTAGCACAGTAGGCATTTTCTAGAGGATGGCTCAGCAGAGTCAAGCAAATACCAACTTAGCTCCCATTGCCTCCTCTTTGATCTTGAGTACTTGATGACGCTTATTATCCCCTTCCATAGATGGGAAACAGAGGCATAGTAACCTGCTAAGGACACATAGCTGGGAAGGTGTATTTCTTCAAAACCAGAATTCCTGTGTTGACCTCAGCTGTGTGACCTGTATCCTCAGTCTACAGACCATCTTGGGAGTGGGCAGTGGGCATAGGAGACCAGTCACAGGAGATACAGGGTTTAACACTTCAGGTCGACTTCCTGCCCTTTCCAGTCACCTGTGGCATCAGATCTATCCTGCTGTATTCCCTTTTTGTAGACACAGCTAACAATCCCTTTGATCTTAGTTTTGTTTTGTTTTTCTAGTTTCTTAATACCGCTCGCTCCCCCACAAGACTTCTGTAGGACTTGGCTCCAAATATGTGCCAGAGACACTAAAGTTGCTTCTGCCACGTTTGATACCTGAACATACACGAGACACCAGATGGTGTCCCTCCAGTGGGCACCAATGGTCCTAGACTGACTTTCAGAGGTAGAATGCTCAGGTTCCAAGTCCACCCAAACTTCAGCAACCCTTGGCCCCAAATTCTCCTGTCTTCCTCCTCAACACAGCAGCACATGACTCTTCAGGCTCACCCAAGCTCCCAGCTCTGGATAGCTCTTAAGTGCTTCCACTTATTCCCTGCTGACTGCCAGGCCAAGTGTGGGCATTCCCTTCCAAGGAAATGGACTGGGATTCTAGCCTGCCATAGAAGAACCCAAGTGAGCATAGCACAGCCTTTCAGCCTCTCCAGTGCTGTCCTTCCAATCCCTCAACAACTGCTGCTCTTCTAGCGGCAGCTGTGAGACCTAGGTAGACCATGATTGATGAAACTGGGCTGGGCTGGACTCAGGACCTTTGTTGAGCCATGCTGAAGGCTTGGAGCTTTTATAGGGCTTGATCTACGGAGGTCATGGCTGATATGGCTCTTGCCACAGCTGGGAGTTGCCCTCCTGGGGGAAACTGGAAATTAGACTTTCCTACAGTGGGAGGCCAGCTAGAGGATTCTCCTGCCAGCTGGCACAGAGTAGGGATCAGGAAATAGAAGGCCAGGCACCTGCTGGGTCCCCACATGACAGGAGGCTCGGCATTTACAATGTAAAGCCTCTGGGTCCCCTATGGCAGGAGAACCAGCCACAGAGCCTGGGCCCCCCACCCAAACTGGCTGGACTCTGAGGGCTTAGCAACTCTAAAGAAAGGCTGAGTTGGCAGTAGAGTCTAAGTCTGCCCTAGCAGAAACACCTGAGGCTGACCAAAGGGAGCCTCAGCCAAACACTGGCAGGTCCCTTAAGCAAGCAGCACCATTGCCAGGGCACTGACTAAGCCCACAGAGTCAGTTCCTGTGGCCAACAGACAGGCATTGGTATGCCCAGTAGCATTTTAGTCACCCAGCCTGGTCCCATGTTCCATGGTACCCCTTCTCCAAATGTCCACTTCACCAGTCCCCTTTGCCTCGGGGGATAGCATCCTGGGACCCTGTACTTCTTTAGAGTTCTTGCACATGGGGCTGACCATGGGATCTCATGGGTGAGTCACTTCTCAACTTCTACTTGTAAAGCAGCTTGGGTGCTTGGACTCTCTCTCTCGGATAGAACTCTCCAGCCTCTTCAACAAATTCAAGACTGCTCTGCTGAAAGCAGGTATCTGAAACTGGTGGGAAATGGAGATAGATTTGGGCATTCTGAGAACCTCTGGGTGGCTGACTGGCTTCCTGGTCTTGGATAAGGGCACCACCAGGCCCCTGGACTGCCCCTCAGACACTTCTGTAACTCAGCTCCAGCACTCTTTCCGTCCTCCCTTATGCCTACAGTGACCAACATCCTTCCCTCGCTACCTTTACATTACCAGACTGGCTATCCTGTCTATTAGCTGATACTCTTTTTTGAACCCTTACTCCTTTCCACAGAGGAAGAAGGGATTGTTAAGTTGCTGCCTGTAAGCCTTCAGGGCTGGCCCTGGAGTGCCATGTTCAATTCTGATTCCTGGAAGGGATGAAGGAGGGGTTATTGAATTTTCCAGAGTTCCTTCAAGGATAAGCTCATTGACCCATCTCCCAGATCCAGGGGTTCAAGGTTATTCAGTTGATGACGTTTCTGTTGGATACCAATGAGCTTGGAACAAATGTACAACATGAGGGTTTTGTTTGGGGTATTCTCCTGGGACGGTCAGACACCACATCAAGTGCTCTGTGGTTGAAAGACTTCACTCTTAGGGTTCCTGCACAGCATCTTTTACCTCCCTCATTAACCCTGGGCCTTCTGAAGCTGTATGAATTCTTTGTATTTGTAACACTAAATTTCCATTATGTACTAATTTATTCTCAAGAAGATACTTCTTTTTAAACACACTCCATTCTTCTTCTGTGGTTGTAACAAAATACCTGTGGCTAAGTGACTAGGTCATTGACAAGAATAGGAGTTTAATATTAGACTCACAGTTCTGGAGTTTGGCAAATCTGAGACCATTATGGTAACCTTGGCTGTCTGCCTTCTGGATGGCTCCTCACACAATGAGACAGAACAACATTGCTAGTTTAAGTCTTTGCTTCCCCCCCCTTTTTTTTTAGATTTATTATTACCTATGTGTACTTCTGTGGGTATGTGCCATTGGAGGTCGAAGGAAGGCATCGGATCCCCTGGAGCTTATGTTAACAGGCAGCTATGAGCACCTGACATGGGTATAGGGACTGAACTTGAGTCCCCTGGAAGAATGTATGTGATCTAAACCACCCATCCAGCTCTCTAGCCCTTGTTCCATTTTTTTCTAAAGCTCCTCCTGGGCTGGGGAGATGCTCTGTCAGTTAAATGCTGGCTGTCAAGTATGAGGACCTGAGTTTAACTTCCAGGACCCATGGGAAAAGGTCAGGAATGATAATCAACTTGTAATCACACCATTTGGGAGGCTGAAACGGGTGGATTGTGGAGCTAACTGGCCAGCCTAGACTGCTTAACAAGTATCAGGCCAGTGAGAGAACCGACTCTAAAAACAAGATTGAGACTGGAGAGATGGCTCAGTGGCTAAGAGCACTGACTGCTCTTCCAGGGGTCCTGAGTTCAATTCCCACCAACCACATGGTAGCTCACAATCATCTGTAATGGGTTTCTATTTCCTCTTGTGTCTGAAGACAACAACAGTGTATATAAAATAAATAAATGAATTTTTACAAAAGAAAAAAGAAAAAAAAGAAGTGGAAAATTTCTGAGGAATGAATGACACCTGAGGTTGTTCTATGTCCTCTACATGCACAAGCACACACATGTACATGGACAAAACCAACACCACTCATGTCATCAGAGTCCCCTCCCCCATGCCCTCTTCTTACCCTAACTCTGTTCCAAATCCCCACCTCCAAATACAACGGAAGTGCAACCCTGAAGGTTAGATTCTAACGTATACAACGGAAGTGCAACCCTGAAGGTTAGATTCTAACGTATACAACGGAAGTGTAACCCTGAAGGTTAGATTCTAACGTATACAACGGAAGTGTAACCCTGAAGGTTAGATTCTAACGTATACAACGGAAGTGCAACCCTGAAGGTTAGATTCTAACGTATACAACGGAAGTGCAACCTTGAAGGTTAGATTCTAACGTATACAACGAAAGTGCAACCCTGAAGGTTAGATTCTAATGTATACAACGGAAGTGCAACCCTGAAGGTTAGATTCTAACGTATACAACGGAAGTGCAACCCTGAAGGTTAGATTCTAATGTATACAACAAAAGTGCAACCCTGAAGGTTAGATTCTAACGTATACAACGGAAGTGTAACCCTGAAGGTTAGATTCTAACGTATACAACGGAAGTGTAACCCTGAAGGTTAGATTCTAATGTACGGACTCAGGAGACACAACTGTAAGCCTAGACACTCCGGGAAAAAGAACCCCAACTGAGGAATTGTTCCCATTACATTATCACTGCCCTGGAGAATCACTGGGCAGTGATGCCACACACCTTTAATCCCAGCACTCAGAAAAAAGAGGCAGGCAGATCTCTGCGGTTCTGACCATTCTGGTTTACAAAGTGAGTTCCAGGATAGCCAGGGCTTCCCGGACAAATCCTGTCTTGAAAACACACACACACACACACACACACACACACACACACACACACACAAATAAAAAAAAAAATACCTTGACCTATGGAGATGTCTGTGTCTGTGGAGCATTTTCTTGATTAATAGTTAATGTAGAAAGGACCAGCCCACTGTGACTAGTGTCTCCCCTGGGCAGGTAGACTTGGGCTGTATAAGAAAACTAAGCGGGGCTGGTGAGATGGCTCAGTGGGTAAGAGCACCCGACTGCTCTTCCGAAGGTCCAGAGTTCAAATCCCAGCAACCACATGGTGGCTCACAACCATCTGTAACGAGATCTGACTCCCTCTTCTGGAGTGTCTGAAGACAGCTACAGTGTACTTACATATAGTCAATAAATAAATCTTTAAAAAAAAAAAAGAAAGAAAACTAAGCAAGGCTAAGTAGTGGTAGTGGCAGCTCACACCTTTAATCCCAGCACTTGGGAGGCAGAGGCAGGTGAATCTCTGAATTCTAGGCCAGCCTGGTTTAGAGCACATACCAGGACAGCCAGAGCTACAGAGAGAAACCCTGTCTTGGCTGAGCAAGCCTAGAAGCAAGCCAGTAAGCAGCATCTCTTCTTTGTGTTTTCAACATTCCTGCTTTAAAGTCAAAGACAAATCCTTTCTCGTTCAAGTTGTCTTGCTCAGTGATTTATCACACAGCAGAAAAGCAGCAGAGCTAAATGTGAGGCTCGCACGTGTAATCCCAACACAAGACGCTGAGGCTGGAGGGTTGCTCTCAGTCCCAGTCCACGTGACATTCTGAAAATTGTCTCAAAAGAACCAAACAAGCCAAATACAAAATAAACAGATTTTTGTGTTTTGTTATATTTGTCCATGCGCGTCAGTGCGTGTACATGTGTATACAATGAGCATCAGAGGATGTGATCATGCCATGGCACACATGGAGGTGGACTTCTCCTTCCACCACGTGGCTCCCAGGCATGGGGCTTAGACTACCTTTACCATCTGAGCAACATCACAAGTTATCTTGAAGCAAGCCCTTCAATTTAGGTTTCTGGTGTTTCCTTGTGATCAGATCAAGGTCAGGGATCTCTCAGAAGTGATGTCTTCTGGCAGCATCTTGGCAGGTGGCATAGAGCCTCAGCTTGATCTTTCTGGGTGAGGTTCCCTCAGGCTTCTTCATGATGCAACATCCCCTGGAAAGTCATTTATTTTCTTTCTTAGGTTTCAAAAACTTGGAACTTGGGAAGGTGTAGTGTTCTATTCCCACTGTGCTATCTATTCTATCTATCTATCTATCTATCTATCTATCTATCTATCTATCTACCTATCTATCTATCTATGTACCTTTCTACCTATCTATGTATTTCTTTATTTATCTATCATGTCTTATTTTATGTTTTTTAGACAAGGTCTCATTGTGTAGTAAACCAACCTGGCCTAGAACTCATAGAAATCTGCCTGTTTCTGCCTCTCAAGCACTGGAACTAAAGGTGTGTGCCACCCTACCCAGATGCGATGTTTTTCTATTACTACGCTTCTGGTGTGTGATCCTGCGAGAGCATGGGCTCCAGGTCTGTGCTGCTGGCAGGTGGGAGAAATATTAAAAGATGGGGCATTGATGCTATTCCCTTGAAGGAGATAGAAAACCTTTCCTCTCTCTCTCTCTTTTTTTACTTTCTGGCAATGCAGTAAGTAAGGTTTTGCTCCACCAAGTACTCTTGACCTTAGCCAAATAAGGTGGTGCATTCCTAGAATCCCAGCACTCAGGAGGCAGAGGCAGGTGGTTCTCTGTAAACTTGAGGCCAGCCTGGTCTACAGAGCAAGTTCCAGGACAGCCAGGGCTACACAGAGAAACACTATCTCATAAACCAAACCAAACCAAACCAAACCAAACCAAACCAAACCAAACCAAACCAAACCAAGCCAAACCAAGCCAAACCAAGCCAAACCAAACCAAACCAAACCAAACCAAACCAAACCAAACCAAAAAAAAGCAACAACAACAACAAAAAAAACCTCAAATACTTCTGGTCTTGATGCTGCTTCACTAGATCCAAAAGCAACAGGGCTGCCAAAGGTGGACTGAAACCTGTGAAACTGAGCCAAGAGAAACCTTTTCTCTTGGATTGTCTCAGGTATTTTGTTATAGCAACAGAAAGCTGAATAATCCTTCTCTCTCCTACTCTGTTCTCCTTTCTTTTCATCTTAGATTACTTTCTACTTCCTCTCCTCACCTTTCTTTTCTTTTCTCCCCTCCCCTCTGTTTTCAGCCCTTCCCTTCTGTTTCCCTCCCTGGCTCTCCTCTCTCTGTGTCTTACTATATAGTCGAGCTAGCCTCAAGCTTGCACTTTTACCTTAGCCTCCTAAGAGCTGGGTATTGCAGACATGCAGCGTCATGCCTGGACTTCTTGATTTTTGTATTTATTTGTAGTTGCATTTATTTTAGCTGAAAATAAAGAACCCTGATGCCAATCAGCAAAAGGATAAATAAACTATGTGTGGTCTACTTGCCACTTGGACACAAGGACAAAGCTGCTACTACAAACAGCATGGGCCAATATGAAAAACACTATGTTGACAAAAAGAAGCCAGGAGTCACAAAAAATAAAAATTTAAAATTTAAACGGTGGGGGGGGGGGGGTGCGGCACTGGCGAGATGGCTCAGTGGGTAAGAATGCTGACTGCTCTTCCGAAGGTCCTGAGTTCAAATCCCAGCAACCACATGGTGGCTCACAACCACCCATAATGAGATCTGACGCCCTCTTCTGGTGCATCTGAAAACAGCTACAGAGTACTTATGTATAATAATAAATAAGTCTTTGAGCTGGAGCGAGCAGGGCCAACCAGAGCAAGAGGGGCTGACCAGAGTGAGCAGAGGTCCTAAATTCAATTCCCAACAACCAGATGAAGGCTCACAACCATCTGTACAGCTACAGCGTACTCATATACATTAAACAAACAAACAAATAAATTGTTTGATTTAAACTACACAGTGGCCTAAGGCTAAAATTGTAATCTGTGGGAGAACCTGAGGAGTCGTGTGTACCTGGGTACATGGAGCGAAGGTGGCCAGGGATGGCGACTTTCTTTGTTGTGGGGATGGGAGTCATTGGGAGCAGAAACACCCTTCAAGACCATGTGAGACACGTGGGAAGTGGGGAGGGAGCATGCGTTGGGTCCCTCATACTGTCACTGGCCATTCCTTGAGCACCTACTAAGTGTACTTGCCTATGTAAATGCTAGACTTCAGAGGGAAGTGTCTCTGGGGACAGTTATGCAGGAGAGCATGTTGGAAAATTCTAAAATTGAAACCTGAGTTCTATCAGAATTATGTACTCAAAAATAGAGAAAAAAAAAAAAACAAAAAACAAAAAAACCTTACTGAGTTTGGCTCTCACTCAATCATAACATCTCCAGTCTTTCCACAGCATGATTTTGACCCAGAGAGCTCTGCAGTATAGTTTCCTCTTGAGTGCTTCCTGTCATTACATCCAGAACTGACCAAGCCAACTCCAGGTTCAAGGTGAAAAACTAAAGATCCTAGTTCCTTTTGCCAAGGTACTGTTGGTGCCTGTAGTACAACTCATTTAAATTTATCCCTTACTAGTTTATACATACATGAGACTCGGACTATGATTTTGTTTTGTTTTGTGTTTGACTTTGACAATTACTGGGGGTAACCCGTAGTCTACTCTTCTAACTGCTGCCTGGGTACCTCCCCAGTGGTGTACCCCAGATGCTAGCTATTTCTCCTGGTCATGTGATCCTCATCCATCTTCCTTCATGGCAGCTTCTCTCTCCTCCTCCTCTTCTACCACCTTTCTCCTCCTCTCTCCTCCTCCAAACCTACCTACTGCTAATCCTTCCAGTAATCGCCTGTAGCCAACTTTGTTTAACCAAGAGTTTTAAATACAGGAACAAGGTTTGCACAACAAAAGCTTGTAAACAGGCCAAATCACTCATAGACCTACACCTTCCTCGATAGAATTTAACATTACAATACACAGCAACAAGGAAACTTTCAAAGAGGAGGTTTAGGAAGCAACAATGAAACCTCTCCATGGAGGGAGATTTAGGAAGGAGGGACAATGTTCTAGAACCTTCCTATAGACACATGAGACTTTCCTAAGGTGCCTCCCACTGCTGGGAGTTAAACCTTTCCTGAATTAAGCTTGGCAGTCTCTAGCCAGTGTGGCATTGTCCTTCCCTGATGTTGTCCTCTTAGGTGTGCTTTGGGTGGCCAGCTTGTCACAAAATAAATTCCAAAGAGTGGTGATTCTTCAGCCAAAAGCTGACATGGTTTCCCAGGTGATATTCTGAAAGGTGGGAGAGTACCTCCTGGCCGTCTTGGCACTGAGCTCCCAGTGGAGCCGACTTCCCAGGTCGATTCAGGAGCCTGCTCAGTAGGATGGAGAGGAAAGGCTCGCACTGTCCTCTATCCATCCTGGTCAGTCTCACTGTCAACTTTGCTGGAACCAAGGTGCCCAGAAGCTGGATAAACACTGTCTCCTGGGGCAGGAAGAAGATGTTTCTAGAAGAGATAAACCATCAGATCAGTGGGCAGAGAACAGCAGCGACCCTTTCCGCCCTGGAAGATGTCATGCACTCCATGAAGGGTGCACATGGGATATTAAGTCCCGTCCATGGCAGTCTGAGATTTGAACTGTTCCATTTTAGGGCTGAGGGATGGCTGTGTGCTTCCTGGGCTTCCAGAGGACTGGAGTACAATTCCATGTCAGGTGCTCACAACTGCCTGTGACTCCAGCTCCAGGGCATCTGAGGCACCCAGAGGCCAGAATACATGACCATAACAAACACATATACATACACATCAATAACAATAAAATAAACCTAAAAAATATGAAAGCATGTACTAGGTTGGTTTCGTACTAGCAGAGGTTTCAGGCATCCACTTCAGGCCCTCAGTTAGATCCTCTGTAACAGGGAAGAACAGCTGGTCCTAGGATAGATCCTCTATTAATTAAGGAGGAACTGCTGATCTTGGGACAAACCCTCTGTTAACAAGAGAGGAACTGATTTCTCTCCAGTGGAAAAGAATCTTTACTCTTGGTTTGAGTATGCCCTCCTCTTTCATTCATTCATTCATTCATTCTTTCTTTTCTTTCTTTCTTTCTTTCATTCATTTTGTATGTGTTTGTATGTACATATATGTATTTAAAGGGATGCAACCTTGTATGCTGCAAGGTGCAAGTGCAGGCACAGGTTCAACAATGGAGCAGTGGCTGAGAGCTTACAGCTAAGCAAGCCATAAGCACAAGGCAGAGAGAGCTAACTGGGAACTGAATGGGCTTTTAAAACCTCTAAGCCACCACTGAGCAACCCACCCCTTCTAACAAGCCCACACCTCCTAATCCCCAACAGTTCCATCTACTTCTCACCAAATATTCAAATATGTGAGTCCACAGGGCTCCTTCTCACTTACACCACTATAGTTGCCAATGTGATTGGCTCTGGAACCACGTACAGACAGCTCTGTAAGAGTATTTCCTAGATGGATTAACTGAGGGAGGATGACCCTCCCCTAGAGTGGGTGGCACCTTCCACCAGTGGCCCGGATATAAGGATGTCTTAAAGAAAAGCTGTTTTATATCTTTGTGTATATGTCTTTTTTTTTTTTTTCTTTTTTTTTTTTTTGGTTTTTTCGAGACAGGGTTTCTCTGTGTAGCCCTGGCTGTCCTGGCACTCACTTTGTAGACCAGGCTGGCCTCGAACTCAGAAATCCGGCTGCCTCTGCCTCCCGAGTGCTGGGATTAAAGGCGTGCGCCACCACGCCCGGCTGTGTGTATGTCTTTATGCATGTATAAACACACACATGAGCATATCATGGTACAAGTATGGAGGCCAGAAGACAACTTGTGGGAGTCAGTTTTTTCCTTCTACCATGCAGGTTCCAGGGATTAAACTCAGGTTCTCAGGCATGGCAGCAAGTGCCTTTGTGTGCTGAGCCACCTTACCAGCCCAAGCCATTGTTGTTTGCCTGCTGATGTCTGCCCCTTGTTGATGAATGCATCTACTCTGTTACTGCCACCACTGCACCACTGGACTCCAGTTGCATCAGCCTGAATCCTGAAATGGAGATCAGTGGCTCTCTAGGAATCTTCCAGGCCTTCAGTGGCAAGTTGGAGCTGCTGAGGTGTCTGCTTTATGGACCCAACAATGCCTAGGCTCTCATCCTCTCCAGTGTGCAGACAACCACTCCTGGCAGTCTAAAAATAAAAAATAAAAAAATCCTTCACAGTGTATATCCACTGTGTTGGTTCTATTCCTCTAGAGAATTCTGACTGATGCAGGCCCAGACCACCCCAGGCAGCTCCAGAATGGAGTCAGAGAAGCAGAAAAGGAAGTAAGAGGCTGATATGAAGGTTTGTGTAACTCTGGGGCCAACTAGTGTCAGTGGGAAAACACCTCAGAGTTGAGTTGTCCCAGCTAAGAGGCAAAGAGTTGGTGCGCTGATCCATCTATTACTGACACCCACTGTCTTAGTTAAGGTTTTACTGCTGTGAACAGACACCATGACCAAGGCAACTCTTATGAGGGCAACATTTCATTGGGGCAGGCTTACAGGTTCAGAGGTTCAGTCCATCATCATCAAGGTGGGAACATGGCAGCATCCAGGCAGGCATGATGCAGGAGGAGCTGAGAGTTCTACATCTTCATCTGAAGACTGCTAGGAGAAGACTAGCCTTCAGGCAGTTAGGATGAGGGTCTTAAAGCCCACACTCACAGTGACACACCTATTCCAATAAAGCCACACATTCTAATAGTGCCACTCCCTGAGCCAAGCATATATAAACTATCACATCCACCAAGTTCCACTTGCCTGGCTGCAGATCCCAAGGTTTCTCTAAGCTCACAAAGGCACGGGTACTGGGGTGGCCACAGTGGCACAGCTTGTGGATCCAGAAGAGTGGAGCTGTCCCATGGAAATGGGTTTTCTGGGTCTTCTGGTCTCATGTTCAGCCCTATTCTTGTATAGTAGTCAAGCTCAGAACTTCCCACTTCCCACAGGACGGATGCTCTGTTCAGCCAGCTGCTTTGCCTTGTTCATGCATTCGTGTTTTAAGCTGGATTCTAGGCAGGTGACTGATAAAAGGATGGAAGAGGAGACAGTCCGGGTGTGTTGGCACAGGGGAGGGCAGGTCTCCACTTCAAAGTGGAGGTGGGAGGAGTGTACTGAGCCTTCACTTCCAACCCTGGTTGTACTGGCTAGTTTTGTGTCAACTTGACACAGCTGGAGTTATCACAGAGAAAGGAGCTTCAGTTGAGGAAATGCCTCCATGAGATCCAACTGTAAGGCATTTTCTCAATTAGTGATCAAGGGGGAAAGGCCCCTTGTGGGTGGTGCCATCTCTGGGCTGGTAGTCTTGGGTTCCATGAGAGAGCAGGTTGAGCAAGCCAGGGGAGGCAAGCCAATAAAGAACATCCCTCCGTGGCCTCTGCATCAGCTCCTGCTCCCTGACCTGCTTGAGTTCCAGTCCTGACTTCTTTGGTGATGAACAGCAGCATGGAAGTGTAAGCCAAATAAACCCTTTCCTCCCCCAACTTGCTTCTTGGTCATGATGTTTGTGCAGGAATAGAAACCCTGACTAAGACACTGGTCCAGTCTGTCATTAGATACAGGGCACCCAGAGTGTGCTGCCAATGCAAGGACTTCCAGTGGAGGAAGGGATGCAGACAGTTCATGAGAATAATGTCCCTTCTACCCTGGCCCATGCATGAGTCAAATATCTGATAAAGAGCAATTCATAGAGAAGGATTTATTTTTACTCAAGGTTTGCGGGTCTATATATACCTTAGTGGAAGGCATAGCAGTGGGGTGGCTCTCACCTGAGGCAGCTGGGGTGTGAAGCTGCTTGTTCACGTCTGGATGGATCAGGAAGCAGAGAAGAAAGAGGAAGCTGGTTGGACTATAAGACATAAGATCACCCACTGAGATATCCTCCTTTAACCAGGCTCCACCTCTCAAAGGCTCCACATATTTCAAAGCAGTGTTACCCACTTGGTACCACAAGCTTGGAAGGGACATTCACGTCCAACAGCAATCCCTTCCTATGTGCACATTCTAGGGCTGGCTCCTCCAGGATTCCCATGGACTCCTCTTCCAGGAGTAAATTAATGGAGAAAGTGGAAGGAATTAGGTCAGTTGGGCTACAGGAATCCTGTGTGAAATTTAAAAAAGAAAAAAGAAAGAAACAAAGAAAGGAAGGAAGGGAGGAAGGAAGGAAAGAAGGAAGGAAGGAAAAAGAAAAATAAGAGGAAAAAGAGAAAAAAGAGGGTGAGGGAAGAGAAGGAGGAGGGAAGGAAGGAAGAGAGGAAGGGTGATAGGGAAGGAGAGAGGAAGTGGGAGGCAGGGCCACTGCTGTTGGGGCACCTCTCTTCCTCAGCCAGCACTCCTGCTGAGTGGCTGCTGTAAAGGGCTTACCTGGTGCTGTGACTCAGGCCCTGTCCTTGGCGACCAAGGCTACCAGGCTAAGGTGCTGCACTAACCAGTTTATAGCTATCTTCCATAAAAACAAACAAACAAACAAAAAAATGGGCAAGGGAATACCCAGAAGATACACACTAAGTAAACAGATTATAGGTAGATACATAGATACGAGTAAAAAAGCTTTTAAGTAAGGCAGTGATGTACTCCAGCTCCCCAGTGTAGCTGAGGATGACCATAAACTCCAGATCTCTCTGCCTCTACCTCCCAAGTGCTGGGATTACAGGTGCTAAGGATCAAGCCTGTGCATGGTTTTGCACACTGGGCAAGCACTCCACAATGAGTTAACCAGGCCTGTGCATGGCTTTGCACGCTGGGCAAGCACTCCACAATGAGTTAAACCCCAGATCCTCAATGGTGGCAAGCAGTCCTTTGTCTCCGTCGTGGGGGCAGGCTGGACTGTTGGTGGTAACATCACCTTTATTGAAGAGCAAGTAGTTCAAATAATTTTGTTTGTCTTCTTAGTTATGATCTATTTCAGAAGCCAAGCACTTCCTGGTGACTGAAAGGACCAGGGTGTGGCTGTGGGTACTGGAGACTGAACTGCAAGGAGGAACAGTTCCCTGGAGATGCAAAGTTCAAAGTCTCAGCAAGCTGTCCACACAGGCAGGAAGGCACAGTGAGATGACTAAGTGTGTGTCTGATACCCAGAATGCTGTGGGAAACACAAAACCTCTCCTGATGTGTAAATGAGATTTGGGGAAGAAAAATAATTGCAGGTACAGACGGGAGAGTAGCTCAAAGACGAGAGCTACTAAAGAAGATCGAAGAGCAGCCACCGACCCTAGATCCAGGTAATCACAGAGGGGGTAGGACTGTGCCTGATGCCATCACCCTGCCACTCCAAACCCTGCATTCTTCAGCCCTAACAGCCTCTGATCTCTCCTCATCCCTAATTAGAACATCATATAAGTGGAATTATTGAATGATGAGTGTGGCGTGCACGTCTATAATTCCAGCACTCAGGAGATAGAAGCAACAGGATCAAGAGTTCAAAGTTATCCTCAGCCACAAAGGGAGTATACAATGGTTAATCCATGTGCAGTGGATGATCAATGTGTGTCTTGGCTAGTTTTATGTGAACTTGACACAAACTAGAATCACCTGAAAGGAAGGAGCCTCAATTGAGGAAATGTCGCCGTGAGATCCAGCTGTAAGACATTTTCTTAATTGCTGGTTGATGTGGAAGGTCCAGCCTGTTGTGGGCAGTGTCATCCCTGGGCTGGTGGTCCTGTGCTCTGTAAGAAAGCAGGATGAGCAAGCCATGGGGAGCAAGCCAGTAAGCAGCGCCCTCCATGGCTTCCACATCAGCTTCTGCCTCTGGGTTCTTGCCCTGTTTGAGTTCCCGTCCTGACTTCCTACAGTAATGAACAGTGATTTGGAAGTATAAGTCAAATAAACTCATTCTTCTCCAAGTTGCTTTGGTCATGATATTTCATCTTAGCAATAGAAACCCTAACTAGGACAGTGTGCGATGGCTGATCACTGCACAAAGGCTCATCTGTGTGCAAGGGCTCATCTGAGTGAACTGTCCCATCAGTGCACCATAGCGTAATTAAAATCTTCACATCTAACAGCTTTGAGTTACCATCTCCTGACATTTCTTTTTCCCTTGAAGGGCTCACAGAAGCACACCTTGTGGGGCAAGGCTACTTGCAATGAGCTCTCCTGGCTCTTGTCTACCGGGCAACATATGTAACTTTCTCTTTGGTTTTGAAGGACAGCTGTGCAGGACACAGGATTCTTCTTTCACTGTTTCCTTTCTTCTTTCTTTTTAAAGATTTATTTATTTGATTTTGTGTGTGTGTGTGCATTCCTGAATGTATGTAAGTACAGTACCTGTGTACCTGGTCCCAGGTGCCCTAGAGCTAGAACTGTGAACCACCATGTGGTTGCTGGGAACCAAACCCGATTCCTCTGTCTGGGCAGCAAATGTTCTTAATCATTGAGCCAACCTCCTAGCTCTGTGGTGTGTGGGTGTGGGTATGTCCACACCCACAAACCCATGGTAAAGTGTCATTTAGACCCCAGAGTAGGATGTTGGGTCCCCTAGAGATGGAGATGGTTACAGATGGTTGTGAGCCACACCCACATCGCTGAGAGCAAATGCCGTGCTGTCTGAGCAGCAGGTGCCCTAACCACTTAGCCATCTCTCTAGCTCCTTGTTTGCTTCCAGGACTGAGTATACCAGCTCTGTTGCAACGAGAAATATGCTGATGGCCTTTTTTGAGACTCCCATGTATGTAACAGATTGCTTCTCTCCCACTGAATTCAACGTTCTTGTTATCTATCTATCTATCTATCTATCCACCTATCTACCTACCCACCTACCCATCTATCTGTCTTATCTTTCTATCTATCTATCATCTATTGTTGTGAATTGGCTCTAATGCTATTTGTGTTAATTCAGCTCCCCAAATTACACAGAATTGGCACATCTGCCTGGTCAACACTGAGGGTCCTTGCCCCCAGTTGGTTTTGATTGGTGAAATAAAGTTGCCTGCAGCCAAAGCCTGGGCAGGGAGATAGTGGGACTTCAGATTTCCCCGGTAAGGGATCTGGAGAGAGAAGGAGATTTTTTAAAATCACCATGGCTGGGAAGCAGAGATCAGACTGAAGGGAGCAGGAGAAAAAGAATCCAACCACGTAAGAATCAGGGAAGTGGCCTCAGGGGCCACTTCCACAATTGAGTCAGGGATAGCAAGAGTGGCCCAGCCTTTGAGCTGCTTAGGACATATTAAACATAAGACTGTATGTGTGTATGCATGTGTGTATGTGTATATATGTGTGTGTGTTGTGTTTCATTCACAAATCAAAAGCATTTTGGTGGGCAAGAAGCATGCACTGCCACCAGGGGAGTTCAGGAAGTATTGACAAATTCCACTTCAATCGATCTATCCTTTTTTTTTTTGAGACAAAAAAAAAAAAAAAAAAAAGTTCCTGGATGTCCTGGAACTCACTATACAGACCAGGTTGGCCTCACACTCACAGAGATCCTCCTGTCTCTGCTTCCCGACTGCTGGAAATTAAAAGCACATACCACCTCTGTGCTCAGCAATCCCTCTGCTC
The DNA here is from genome assembly GCF_978045245.1 of Mus caroli. Classification (NCBI taxonomy): domain Eukaryota; kingdom Metazoa; phylum Chordata; class Mammalia; order Rodentia; family Muridae; genus Mus; species Mus caroli. Next base: position 57,969,787 of record NW_028227275.1, read on the forward strand.
TTTTCTTTCCTTCCCTCCTTCCTTCCTTCCCTCCTTCCTTCCTTCCCTCCTTCCTTCCTTCCTTCCCTCCTTCCTTCCTTCCCTCCTTCCTTCCTTCCCTCCTTCCTTCCTTCCTTCCCTCCTTCCTTCCTTCCCTCCTTCCTTCCTTCCTTCCCTCCTTCCTTCCTTCCTTCCTTCCTTCCTTCCTTCCTTCCCTCCTTCCTTCCTTCCTTCCCTCCCTCCTTCCTTCCTTCCTTCCTTCCTTCCTTCCTTCCTTCCTTCCTTCTGATTACTGCCCTATAAACTATGATGGTTCCATGAATAAAAAATTAAGGAACTAGGGTAAAAAGCAGCTGAAGAGATGGCTCCACAGTTGAGAACACTGCTCCACTCACATCTGATAACTCACAATTGCAGTCCAGTTCCAGGGGATGCCCAGGGACCTGACTCCCTCTTCTGATCTCTGTGGGTCACACTCCTGATACACATAAAGACAAGCAGGGGGCTGGAGAGATGGCTCAGTGGTTAAGAGCACTGACTGCTCTTCTGAAGGTCCTGAGTTCAAATCTCAGCAAACACATGGTGTCTCACAACCATCTGTAATGAGATCTGCACCCTCTTCTGGAGTGTCTGAAGATAGCTACAGTGTACTTACATATAATAAATAAATGAATCTTTAAAAAAAAAAAAAGACAAGCAGGCCTACCCACAGACCTACATAAAACACAAAAACAAATAATTTTTTGAACTAAGGAATTTGTGGCTGGGGTGTAGCTTAGTGGTCACATGCTTCCTGAGTATACACGAAGCTCTCTGCAACAAAACATTTTAAAACATGCTGGGAGATACTAAAAGAATGCTTGGTCAAAACAAAAGAAATAACACATGAACCAATAGGATTCCAAAGAAACCAAAAAATCTAAAAAGAAACAAGAAATTCTGGAGCTGAAAAGTATAATTGAAACAGTTCTGGGCTGGCAAGATGGCTCAGTGGGTAAGAGCACTGACTGCTCTTCTAAAGGTCCTGAGTTCAAATCCCAGCAACCACATGGTGGCTCACAACTACCCGTAATGAGATCTGATACCCTGTTCTGACATGTCTGAAGACAACTACAGTGTACTTATGTATAATAATAAATACATCTTAAAAAAAAAAGTTTTGTGTGTGTGTGTGTGTGTGTGTGTGTAGTATCAGAGGAGGCCAGAAGAGGGCACCAGATTCCCTTGAGCTACAGTTACAGATGTTTGTGAGGCATCTGATGTGGGTGCTGGAAACTAAACTTGGCTCCTCTAGAAGAGCAACATGCACTCTTGAAGACTTAGCCATCTCTCTAGCCCCTCTGTTCCTTTCTTACAAAGCTCCTTCTGGGCTGGATAGATGGTCTGTAGGTGAAGCATGTGCCGTGCAAGCATAAGATCCTGACACCTGTATAAAAGATGGAGGCTGGAACCCCAGCACTAGAGAGACATGGGGGGCAGAGTCTGTTGACAGATTCCCAGAGCTCTATGGCCAGCTAGTCCGGAGAAATAGTTACCTCCAGGTTTAGGGAGAAAAGCTCTCTCAAAAATGAAGATGAAGAAAGATTGAAGAAGACACCTGATCTTGTCCTCTGGACCCCACATGGCCATGCATAGGTGAGAACACACACATATCACATATATACCACAGACACAGAGAATTGACATTAGGTAACAGACTTTTTAAAAAAAATGTGGTGGTGGCAAATGCTGTTAACCCCAGCATTCAGGAGGCAGAGACAAGCAGATCTCTGTGAGTTCTAGGCCAGTCTGATCTACAGAATGAGTTCCAGGACAGACAGAGAAACCCTGTCTCGAAAAAACAAACCAAACTAAATTGAACCAAACCAACCAAAAAAAAAAAAAAAAAAAAAAAGGCAGAGGGAAGGAGGGAAAAGAGGGAGGGAGGAAAAGGACAACCACACTGAAATGACTGAGAATGTACATTTAATTGATTCTTCTAATGATATCTAATTGATTCATCTGATAATGACTTTGCTGTAACAGCAAAAGGCAAAGGGAAGGCTTACTTGGGGCTTGTGTTTGCAGAGGGTTGGACACCATGATGGTGGGGCTGAGGGAGCGGGAGATGGGAGAACAGCTGACAACTCATATCCTCGACCACAAACAGGAAGGAGAGAGAGACAGAAACAGAGAGAGACAGAGACAGAGACACAGAGAACTTGAAATAACAGGAGTCTTTTGAATCCTCAAAGGTTGCTCCTAGTGACACACTTCCTTCAGCAAGGCCACACCTCCTAATCCTCCCCAAGGGGACACCAAGTGGGAACCAAATATTCAAGTGCTGGAGACTTATGGGGTCCTTCTCATCCAGACTGCTGCCGTACCATGCTGATTTAACCAGTTGCTGAATTTTTTGCCAAGGGTGGCTTTGAATTTGTTTGTTTGTTTTGTTTGTGAGACAAGATTACTGTGTTGGCCCAGAACTTACTATGTAGAACAGGCTGGCCTCAAACTCATGACTCCTCTGCCTGTATCCCATGGTGCTGTGAATGAGAAAGGTCCCCAATAGTCTGGGACATTTGAACACCTGACTCCTAGTTGGTGACACTATTTGGTAGGTTTGGCCTTTCTGGATGAAGCAGGTCAGTAGCAGGGTCTTTGAGAGTGAAAAGAAACCCCTGCCAGGTTCTGGTTTGTTTTCTCTGCTTTGTAGTTAAGGTAAAGGATGTGAGCTCTCAACATTTTGCTATGGCTGCTGCCACAACTGCTGCTCATGGCCACACCTCCTGCCACATCTCCAGACCATGATGACCCCTAGCCTTCTGGAACTGTCAGTTCATCAGGTCAAATAAAGGCTTTCCATCTGTGCTGCTTGGATCGCGGCATTTTACCGCAGCAACAGAAATGTTACTAATCCACCTCCCAAATGCTGCAGGACACGCGTGTCCCACCATGTCTGACTTCCAGCTTAACACCTACACTGCAAGAATCTCTTCTATGTTAGATGGGCCCAGGCCTCACAGAACCTTCCAGAGAGCCACTCATCCAACCTTACATACTTGAGCTTGCCTGCCTTGTCCCTCCTTCCCCTTTTTCTTTCTTTGAGACAATATTTTAATTAGGTAGGCCAGACTGCCTGCTAGGTAGCTGGGATTATAAGCATGCTCTGCCTCACATAGCTGAAAATATTCTTCCTCTTAAGCCACAATTTGAGGTTTCTTACTTTCTCTCTCTTTTTTCTTTCTTTTCATTTTGATTGTTTGTTTGTGACAGGGTTTCATGTAACCCAGGCTGGCCTTGAACTCTTGTCTTCTTGCTTCTACATCTCTGGTGCTGGAATTACAGGCGTGTACCACCAGAACCAGCTCGATCTTAAACCTCAAAGCTCAGAGCTTGGCAAACCATTTCCCAGAATGCTCCTGATTCCTTTGACGCCCAGCTGTTCTCCTTGTAGTAGCATCAGTGGCAGACTGCAAGGATCAAGGCTGCTGGGAACCGGAAGGGGCCTTTCCTCTCTGAGATCTGCCATCCATGTTTCTCGGGAACCATTTTTGTTGGCCTGCAAGTTCCAGGCCAGTCAAGGATACATATTAAGAAGGAAGAAAGGAAGGGAGGGAGGAAGGAAAAGAAAGAAAGAAAGAAAGAAAGAAAGAAAGAAAGAAAGAAAGAAAGAAAGAGAGAGAGAGAGAGAGAGAGAGAGAGAGAGAGAGAGAGAAAGGAAGAAAGAAAGCAAGCCATAGTTTCCTGTATTTTTTTTTTTTAATGCCCTGTGATTTTTGCTGGTGTTCAGCACTGGATGGGTTAGTCTGACAATGTGGTGATTATAGAAATCAGATTTCTCCTCCTCCAGAGAGCTTTCTGGGCTTAGTTATTTTCTTGTGTATTTATATATTCATCCATGTGCACTAAAATACATGCAAAATAATATGTATTTTAAAGATTTTTTCCTATTAATTTAGTTTGCATATGTGTCATGGCAAACATGAAACAGTCAGTGAATAACTTTAGGAAGTCAGTCAGTTTTCTTCTTCCGCCATGTGGGTTTCAGGGGTCAAACTCAAATCATGAGGCTTGGAGACAAGCGCCTGGCTTTCCGGCTGAGCCATCTCACAGGCCCTATATGGATTTTAGTTGCTCTAGAGTCTCTATGCAATGACCAGCCTGGGAAGCACATTTTGAGTAAAGCCCTGCACCTTTGTAGAATCCTGTGCCCAGGCAGACACCATCCCTTTCTAATTCTCCTTGTATATATAACTGTTCTTGGCGCCTGCCTTAATGTTTAAATTCTGGGCTCTGAAAGGAGAGAGAGAGAGAGAGAGAACATTGGCCCTTTAAATCCCCATCTTGTCACTTCAGCTAGGGGGAGGGGCTTGCAACAATGTGGGAGGTGCGCCCTCAATGGCCACCTGCCTCTTTGTCTGCACCACCAAGGCAAGTCGACTGTCAGAGACCTGAGCCTGCATTCCCGTGTTTCTCTACCTGGCTTCGGCTCGCTGTTTCTGGAGCCTGTGCGCAGCTGCCTGCCCATGGACTGGGACAGGAGAGCGGATAGCCGCTGTCACACCAAGAGCTAGCATTGCCCCAAACAAACTGCCACGCATTGGTCCTCCCCTCCCCCGAGCTTCCAAGCCCTCGATGGACTGGAAAGTTGGGAAATAATTGTAAGAGACAAGATTCTGCCCGTGCAAATTGTCTAGGTGGAGAGGAATCTTGCGGTGCTTCCCACTCAGATATTTTTTCAGAATCTTCTCCGGCAGGATGAGAGACTTACACCGTCTTGTTTTAGCCTGTCTCTAAGCTTTTCATTGTCATAATGTTGTCTTTGCAGAGCCAAAGTTTTCAAATGTGGTGTCTGCTCATCCTTTTTTTTTTTTTTTCTGTTAAACTCCGTAATTTGGAATCAAATCTAAGGATTACTTTTCTATGCCAAGATCATTTTCTTCTAAAAGTTTCATAGTTTTATTTTATCTTAAGTCTGGCCTCCGTATTTGTTTAATTTTTATGCAAGGCATAGACTGACGCTGACTTTAAGCCCCGCCCCTTCCTCCTCCAGTTGTGGATGTACAGTTGTTCCAGCATCATTTGTTCAAAGACAATGTTTCTTCACTGACTTGCTCTCTCATCTTTCTTACACACTAAGTCTGTGAGTGCTGCCTTTCCTCTCCCCCCACCTCATGTGTGTGTGTGCGCGCGCGAGTGAGTGTGTGTGTCTGTTTGTATATGTGTATCTATGTGTGTATATGTATGTATGTATGTATATGTGTGTGTGCACGTGCATGCGTTCGCGTGTGTGCGTATGCTTGCGCGCGCGCGCGCGCGTGTGTGTGTGTGTGTGTGTGTGTGTGTGTGTCTTCCTTTGTTGATGCCTACAATACTAACCTTGTGGGATTTTGATGGGGACAGAAGGGACCTGGAACTACACTCAGAGAGGAATCATCCCGTGCAGTTCTTCCAAACCCTTACATGGCACGTTTTTCTTTTTAGTTTTGTGTCATTTATCCCATAAACATTTTGTAATTTTCAGCTTAAATCTCCTATACTTTTTTTTGTTATACTTAAACCTAACTATTTAACATTTAAAAGAGCTATGATACGTGGTCCTTGTTGTTTGGGGTTTTTTGTCTTGTTTTGTTTATGTTTGTTATGATGTGCATATGAATGGTGTGTGTATACACCATGGCACTTCTGTGGAGGTCAGGAGACAGATTCTGAGAGTCCGTTTTCTCCTCTCAACATTTGTATTCCAGGTGGAGGGAGCAGCTCTGCGGCCTTTGTTGTTTTTTCTCTAAGGCAGAGAAAACCAATGAGAAGAGGAGGGAACCCTGGGAAGTTTCCAGTCTGCAGGAGGAAGAGGAGGAGGAATGAAGCTCAGCCTGGCAGCTGTCCTGAGTTCCGAGCAAGAACCTGGGTGCCTGGAGCCAGGGCAGAGGACCATAAAGAAGACAGATGGAGGGACTTGAGAGACACAGAGGTATGGAGATTGTGTTCTGGGAGTCTGTAAGGCAGAGCTGCAATGAACTGAATATCAGTCTATGCTCACGTGTGGAGGACATGCCATGCTAGGGAGGACCACTTGGAGGGATCAATCAAGCCAGTCACAGAAATTAGTCTCTTCACCAGCAGCAGAGGGGAGATGTGGAGACCACTGAGGACAGCACTCAGAAGGTTCTGCCTCAGTAGCAGGGCAAATTAGCCACAGACTAAACATCTGTCTGGTTCTACCCTAGAAAGCAAATCCAAGAGGCCAACTATTCCCAAAGAATGTAATTCTGCCCTAGAACGAAGCTCAGAATATTTATATGAATACTAGAATAGCACATAACAAAGTAAAATTATTTTAAAATCCAGCAAAAAAAAAAAAAGATACATGGCAGAAAAAAAATGTCAGGCATTCAAAGAAGCAAAAAAAACCTGACTCATAACTGAAACTGAAATGACAGACTAATTAACAGTGGTTAGAATAGTTATAGAAACTGTAGTATACACACTAAGAAAGAAACATTGTTAAATGTTAAGTAGGGACATGTGAAATTCTTTTAAACATTTTAGTTGAAGTCAGGCAGTGGTGGCGCATGCCTTTAATCCCAGTGTTCCAGAGGTAGAGGCTGGCAAATGTCTGTGAGTTCAAGGCCAGCCTGGTCTACAGAGCAAGTTGCAGGACAGCCAGGGCTATACAGAGAAACCCTGTCTCAAAAAACAAACCCAACCAAACAAACAAATCTCTTTGTTGAAACTACAGTGCCTGAAAGAAAAATGTCTTAGATATGCTTAGCCCCAGATTACACTTGGAAGGAACAGATTATCCAACTAGTGGGTCACAGGAAAGCCTTTAGGCAGGAAGAAACGTGTACCAGAAAAAGCCAGCGAGCCTCAAAGAAGGCCTGGAGATGTTAACAGTGGGTAAATATAAGTGTATTTTTTCTTTGATCTCTTTCTAAGGTCACTGGGTGTCTAAACCATAGGAGTAAGAATATTGGCTTCACTTCCATTCTCTCTCCCCTGCCGCTTTAATCCTGTGCCACATGCCTAACTCTTCCAGGCTGCACAAGACCCCAAGGCACCGTTTTCCCCTACGAGGCCACTGCAGTGCCATTTACAAAATTTCCCAGGTAGAAATGCATGCTAGTGGTGAAGGAACCATTCCTGGAGGGCCACTCACAGAAGTCCTGTAGCTGAGAATTTCACAATAAAAGCCCCCTCAAGGCTGGAGAGATGGGTCAGCAGTTAAGAGCACTGACTGCTCTTTTTTTTTTTTTAAAGATCTATTTATTTATTATATGTAACTACACTGTAGCTTTCCTCAGACACTCCAGAAGAGGGCATCAGATTTCGTTACGGATGGTTGTGAGCCACCATGTGGTTGCTGGGATTTGAACTTGGGACCTTCGGAAGAGCAGTCGGCGCTCTTAACCACTGAGCCATCTCGCCAGCCCCTGACTGCTCTTTTAGAGTTCACAACTATGGCTCCCAACCATCTGTAATGGGATCTGACGACCTCTTCTGGTGTGTCTGAAGACAGCTACAGTGTGCTCACATATATTTTTTTTAAAGTCCCTTAAATTCTTCCTTGACTAAGGGAATTCAGTAATATCTATTGTAGAGGTGACCTGGGCTGAGCTGGGGAGCTAGTCTTTGTTCCCTGCATGCTGAGGACAGAGGCAGGAGGATCTCTATGAGCTCCAGGCCACTTTGGTCTACATAGCGAGACCCTGTTTCAAAAAACAAAAATGAGCAAACAAAAACAAAGAAAACCTATTAGGGTCCCTTCGGGGTTTTTTGCTGTTTTTGTTTGTTTGCATGTTTGGTGACCCAGTGGGGTTCATCAGGGCTACTTACAGAAGCATGGGTGACAGTCCATGGCTGCACTTTAAAATTATTTCATTACAGAGTTGATAAACTCTCAATCTCAAATATTTTTCCCCTCAAACCCCTGAGATGCTGTTTTCAATTTTGTTTTTGTTTTTGTTTTCTCCCACTCTCTGTTTACACACAGCTCATTCTCTGTGGTCAGTTGTGCTGAGGAAGCAAAAGGTGCCCACACCTGCCTGGGGTAAAAGGTTTTCTAGGTCAGAAACCTGAGTGGGTAGGAAGCTCTTTCCTCCTCCTTCTCCCCTTCTTCCTCTTCTTCCTCCTCTTCCTCCTCCTTCTCCCCTTCTTCTTCTTCCTCCTCCTCTTCTTCCTCCTCTTCCTCCTCTTCCTCCTCCTTCTCCCCTTCTTCTTCTTCCTCCTCCTCTTCCTCCTCCTCCCCTTCTTCCTCTTCCTCCTCCTCCTCTTTCTTTTTCATTTTGTTCTCTTTTGGAGACAGGTTTCTCTGTGTGGCTCTTGTTGTCCTGAAACTCACTCTGTAGACCAGGCTGGCCTCACACTTGCTGATCTTCTGCCTGCCTCTCTCTCCTGAGTGCTGAGATTAAAGGTGTTTGCCACCATGCCCAGGGGCAAGAAGCTTTTCAAAAGCTGTCTACTCTAACCTGACCCCAAGTGGATGGAGGAACTGACCTTGGATCCTTTGTAAGAACAAAAGTCCGTTCCTAGGTCTGGGGCAATGGCTCAGCAGTCACAAGCATTAATGCTATTCTGTAGAGCTCCAGCTGGAGTCCGAGCACCCACATGACAGCTCACAACACTCTCTGACCCCAGTCCAGTGGCCACAGTGCCCTCGTTCAGTGTGCACATGTGGTACACTGACACATGTGCAGTCAGAACACACACACATAAAAATAAAGGTTAAAAACATTTTTTTCCCTGGTGCTGGTATTTTATTTCTTTGTGTACATTAGGCCATGAATTCATATGGAATGGGCTCCAACAGCTCAGGTTCTTTTCCGTTAGTCCTCACAAAGTGTGCTTCTCTGGGTGGCGCAGGCTGGCGCTTCAGCTGCACCCAGGTGCCCTTCTCTTTGGCTTCCTTTTTCTTCTGGTCGTTCTCCTTCACCCGCTTCAGGAAGCTGTCTCTGCTCTTTGAGTGCTTGATGTGCTCAATCCGCACATTGATCCTCTTGGCCAGAATTTTGCCCTTAACCTGCTTGTTGACAATGATGCCCACGGCATGCTGGGTGACATTGTAGACTCTTCCGGTTTTGCCGTGGTAGCACTTATGGGGCATTCCTTTTTGAACAGTGCCCATTCCCTTGATGTCTACAATATCACCCTTCTTGTAGATTCGCATGTATGTGGCCAAAGGAACAACGCCATGTTTCCTAAAAGGCCTAGAGAACATGTACTGGGTGCCTCTCCTCTCTTTCCCTTTCTGTTCGTCATTTTGGCGAGTTACTGGAAGATGGCTGCGGCGGCCAAAAGGAGGTTAAAAACATTTTTAAGTGCTCTTCAACCCTGAACCATCTCTTTCCAGCCAACATATGTTGTATTGTTTTTACATTCTGTTTCTGAGACAGGTCTCTCGATGAAGCAGGAGTTTGCCAATTCGAGTAGACCAGCCAGTGGGAAAGCCCGGATAGCTATTTGTCTTTGCTTCCCCAGGCCGGAAGTGATAGGCCTTCGCTGTCTGTCGTGCCTGGCTTTTTTTCATGGGTTTTGCGGAGTCAAACTCTACTCATGCTTTACCAAATGAGCCATCACTTCAGCTCCAAGAGATGTCTTTTGGATCCGATGTTGTGATGCCCTGTGCGGAAGCACAAGAGAATGCCTCCCAAGTAACTCACAGTCTAAGTAGCCTGCTCATAGGCCCATTTCTCTGGCCAATCATATTCTGGTCTCTAGTGATCATCGTCTCCTCCCATCCTCCCAGACAGTTTCTCTGCATAGCCCTGGCTGTCCTGCAACTAGCTCTGTAGACCAGGCAGGCCTCAAACTCTCAGAGATCAATCTGACTCTGCCTCCTCAGTACAAGGATTAAAGGCATGAGCTACCACCTGCCTGGCAATCACCCCAAGTCTTATGGCTTGTGTTTTAGACCAATCACAGCCTTTTCACCGGCTAGTGAACCCCCACCCCCACATCCACATGCTCCTCCTTCAGCCGCAGTGGAAATGGTTCATCCAGCCTTTTAATTATCAGTGTCTGGAACAGTTTCAAACAGCCCTGGCATGGTGTGTGCTTCAGTAACCAGGACAGTCAGCTGAAGTCATTCGCACACGTGTGTCAGAGCGTTCAAAGAGCGCTCAGGATGGCTGGTCCAGGCATCCTGGTAGTCTGGCTGACTAATAGTCTTTTTGCCCAAGGATGCTCAGACAGCAAGGCAGAGACCAAGGGATGCTAATTAAAGAACCAGATTGCCCCAGCTCCAGTGTCTTTGCTTACTCACGGGAAAATGAGCCACAGAAGAGATGCTTAAAGGATAAACAGAAACAGCTTATCATTAACGAAAAGGTGGTTGTAACAGTTTTAACAAGATTTTAGCATGCTTCTACCTGCCCTGAGCCCAGGGAGAGGTGCATTCCCCCATATGACCCCAGGTTAATAAACTTCTTTTCCTAACTTTTTTTTTCTTTTTAAAATTATGCCCTTTTTTTGAGATTATAGTACAATTACATCATCCCACTCCTCCCTTTCCTCCAATCTACCCTTCTTCTCTCTCAAATTCATGGCCAGTTTATTTTTAAGATTTTATTTATTTATTTTATGTATATGGATGCCTACATGCCAAAAGAGGGCATCAGATCGCATTGGAGATGGTTGTGACTCAGCATGCGGCTGCTGGGAGTTGAGCTCAGGACCCTGAGAGTGCGCTGGGAATTGAGCTCAGGACCCCTGAGAGTGCGCTTACCTCAGAGTCATCTCTTCAGCCTCCTCATGGCCACTTTTTAATTATTATTGGGGAGGGTGTGTGTATGTGTTCCTACGTCATCTGTATAAAGTCAGTTGTTTGTGTGTTTCCAGGGCTGACCATTTGGTAGTGGATAGCCAGTTGGTGTGCTCTATGCACACAGGACTATTTCTCCCGTTCTCAGCAGTTCTAGTTGCCCATATTTCTTACTCTGGGTTAAAGGTCTTATGACCTTTCCCCTCCACATCTGTAGAAATTAGGCTCTGTTTTTCTCCTCCTGTCCCCATTCCCCCAGAAATAAGACTCAGACTCAAAATGTATTTACAAATACCTTGGCCATATAGCTAGGCTCTTCTCTGACTAGATATTACTTAAAATGTCCCATTCATTCCAGCTTACATTCTGCCATGTGGCTGGTTGCCTGTGCTCAGGTACCATGTGTCCTTCTCACATCTTCCTGGGCAAGAAATTGTTGAGGCTTGGTCTTTTGCTATGTGTTATAATGCTGATACTGGCCCCCAAGATCTGGTTGCCTCAGGGACGAGAGAACTCTCACATACACTAAGTGATGCTATGTGACCTTGTTCTTTAATTTACAACCATTGGTTGAATAAAGATGTCTACAGCCTCTGAAGCTGGGCAGGAGGGAGGTAGTTGGGGTTTCAGTTCCCTGGTTTGCAGTCTGAGGAGGTCTACAAGGGAGGAGAATGGAGAGAGGAGCCAATGCCATGTGGTAAGGGAAGGTGAGAATCAGCCATGAGGGCTGGCCAGTTGGAGTAAGAGTGGCCCAGGCAGAAAATGGTAAGTTATATCAGTTATATCTCAGGGTTATTGTCAGGGAAGTAGACATAATAGCATAGAGGGTAGATATCTGCCCCACTCTTGTGCTGTCTAAGGCTTAGCATAAATATAAAATGTTTGTGTCTTTTATCTGGGCACTGAATGAGCTAAGATGGGGTAGAAACCCTTGATTAATATTAAATATTTACCACACACACATTCGCATGTCTACTGGGAGCATCCTTGTTCAGGTCTTCTTTAGACAGTTATGGTGAGGCTTCAAGGGAGTAGTCTTCCTAACATTTCCTGTTTGTTTGACACAGGGTATCTCTACATAGCCTTGCTATCCTGGAATTCACTATGTAGATCAGGCTAGCCCTCAAACTCACAGAGGTCCACCTGCCTGACATTTCTAGGAAATATAATCTCACAGCAAACTTTCTGTTTCTTCCGCTCCTACAATCTTTCCACCCCTCTTCACAATGATCCTTGAGCCTGAAGCCCAGGGTTAGGGTTACAGATGTATTAGTTGAGACTGGCGTGCACAGCTCTCCATTTTTATCATTCAAGTTTTTCTGTAAGGGACTCTGTTTCAAAGGCAGTGACTACATTTGTCTGTGGGCTTCAAGACAAATACTTCAATTGTTGTGAGGGTTTATGCTGATCTAGTAAAATGGTGGCTTGTAGGTTCTCATCCAAGATCCATGACTTCACTGACCCTGGGTAGCTGGCTAGGATCCAGTTCCAGGCATGATGTCCCTCTTGTGTGAGCTTTGAGTTCAGTTAGAGAGCTGAGTTAGAGTTCAGTTAGATCTCTGAGTGGCGGTGCCTTTAACCTCAGCACCCGGGAAGCAGAGGCAGACAGATTTCTGTGAGATTGAGGCTAGCCTGGTGTACAGAGTTCCAGGACAGCCAGGGCCACACAGAGAAAGCCTGTCTTTGTACCATGCTGGTCATGTTTTGGATCCCAGATGGCACAGCTGGGTACGACATTAGTTTCTTCTCTCCTTTGGAAGCTTATGTGGCGCTTTCTGATAACATAAAAACTAACCCTCTGGGAGGAAGAAGTTTTCAGGTCAGATCTAGCTTAGATCCTCCAGACCTTGTGTCAGAAGGACATAGTGACCTCAGTAATAAGAACTTACCTTCAACCTCGAGGAGGCACCCAGAGCAACAGCAATGGCTTATCTATGTTTGAGAGTCCCGTGAACAAAGCAGACCGACAAAAGAGTGATTCTCATGCCTGGTGTTGGGGCTTTTTAGATAGTCTATGGATCTTGGGGGAAGCACTGGCAGCCTTCTTCTATTTTTAAGCAATTTAAAATTTTTGTGCTCACATACTCTTGTGTGTTAGATCGCTTGGAGCTAGAGTTCCAAGCAGTTGTGAGCTGTCTGGTGTAGGTGCTGGGGACAGAGCGCAGACCCTGTAAAAGTAGCAAAGGGCCTAAAGAACTGATCCATCTCTCCAACCCCACTAGGAAAATTATTATCATAATTATTTATTAGTTAATATATTGAGACAGGATCTCAATATGTAGCCCTGGTTGGCCTGGAACTTGTTATGTAGACAGACTGACCTTGAACTCACAGGGATCTGCCTGCCTCTGTCTCACAAGTGCTGGGAATAAAATGGTGTGTTACCATGATTGGCCTATTTATTTTTTAAAATAGTGTGGGTGTGTATGTGTCTGAGTGTGTGTGCCTGAATTTATGTGTACCATGCAAGTGTGTGTGCTTGTTGAAGCCAGAAGAGGGCATTATGTCCCTGAAATTGGAGTTAGAGGCAGTTGTGAGTAGCCAGATATAGGTTCTGGGAATTCAACTTAGGTCCTCTGCATGAAAAGCAAGTGCTATTAACCACGAAGCCCTCTCTCTGGCTCCTTTATTCTGGTTTTTCAAACAGTGGAGGTTTGTTGGTGGGTGAAAGACCACACTTGCATGAATCTTGCGTGCGCCCAACTGGCCAGGAAGAATGACGCTGCAACAGGATCCTTCCTCACACGTTTATTGGGAGAGCTTGATTGCAGAGGCGAAGTGACTCCAAGCCCAGAACTGGTGCTGCTTATATAGGCCTAGGAGAGGCGTTCTCTCTCATCTGATTGGTTAACTTGTCTCTCATCTGATTGGTTAACTTGTCTCTCATCTGATTGGTTAACTTTGGTTAATTCTCAAAACCTCATCTTGGCAAAAGAACCTTTACTGCCTATGTATGTGTGGTGGCCAGCAGTAGCCAACTGCCACTCTGCAACTGCCACTCTGCAACTGCCACTCTGTAACTGCCATTCTGCAACGGCTTCCCACATCTCCCCCTTTTTGTTTTAATAAAATGAGGCTGGTCTAGGCCTGTGCAATTATGTCCATCCACCGTGGCTCCTGTTTTAGGTTGCAGCTTCGTCTGCAACCTTTCCAGCTCCTGCGACCAGTTCCCCTTCAGATAATTCGATAGGTCTGTACTTCTAATAAAAGAATCATTAAGCCGGGTGTGGTGGCGCACGCCTGTAATCCCAGCACTTGGGAGGCAGAGGCAGGTGGATTTCTGAGTTCGAGGCCAGCCTGGTCTACAGAGTGAGTTCCAGGACAGCCAGGGCTACACAGAGAAACCCTGTCTCAAAAAAAGACAAAAAAACAAAAACAAAAAAAAAGAATCATTAATATACCTAACGGGAGTAGTGTACACATGTGGAGTGGATGCCACACAACTCATTTGTATGACATCCATTATCTGTTCCATGTTATGTTGTAAAATATCCATTCTCTGATTCACTAACATTAACCCTGAGGCAATATGAGAATCTGCCCTTTGCAGGGTAAGCAATGCCTCAGACGTTTTGTTTGTTTGTTTGTTTGTTTGTTTGTTTTTGCTATCTGACTTATAGTGTCAGCAGTATTAATTTGATCTGCCCAATTAGAGATAATCTTTTTCTTTTAAAAAAAATATACAGGGTGTAAAAGGTTTATCCACATTATGCACAAAGCATAGTGTATAATTTAAATGAAAACTAGTACTCTTATACACCCGTGGCTCTTGAGGAGTTTGTCGTGCATAAGGCACATCCAAACAACATTCCTTTGCAAAAAACAAAGGCTAGGTAGAAGAATTGGAATGTACCGGTAAAGGTACTGGCCATGGTCTTACTATGGCCCACAAAGGTATACTTATCCCGGTCTCAATCATCAGGAGCAGGATCATCTTGGGATTCATCTTGATCTTTCACGGTCCTTGTCAGACGCATCAGAACCCAAAGTGGATTTTCTTTTTTTTTTTTTTTTTTTTTTTTTTTTTTTGGTTTTTCGAGACAGGGTTTCTCTGTGTAGCCCTGGCTGTCCTGGAACTCACTCTGTAGACCAGGCTGGCCTCCAACTCAGAAATCCACCTGCCTCTGCCTCCCGAGTGCTGGGATTAAAGGAGTGTGCCACCACGCCCGGCCCAAAGTGGATTTTCTTCACCCTGCGGAAAAACACAAATAGCTCCCTGGGATCTAACTAATATAGGATCCGAGCCATACCATTTATTATCAAGGACATTTTTCCATTTGACCATTTCATTGGGCGATTGAGGCCATTGTCCGTGTCTTTTGGCTGGTGATCTTCCAGCATCATCCAATTTTTAAAAAATTAAGAGTAAATATTGTAAGGGATAGAGCCATCTTTGGCGTCATAGCCTCTATCCCCCTTTTTGTTTTTGCAAATATTGTTTCAAAGTACGATGGGCTCTCTCAATGATGCCTTGGCCCTGTGGATTATAGGGCAACCCAGTAATATGTTTCACTTGCATTTGTTTGCAAAATTGGCTAAATTTAGAAGAAGTATACGCAAGACCATTATCTGTCTTTAGCACTAAGGGCTTGCCCCATGCAGCCCAAGCCTCCAAGCAGTGAGATATGACATGAACTGCTTTTTCCCCTGTCAATGGAGAGGCATGTAGGACACCAGAACTGGTATCGTTGAACACATGTACATATTGTAGTTTCCCAAAAGCTAGGATATGCGTGACGTCCATTTGCCAAACATCTAGGTGTTGCAATCCGCGAGGATTAACGCCCACGGAAGGTGCATTAATAAATTCTACACATCTACCACATTGTAGGACAATATCTCGAGCTTCTGTTCCTGTGAGCTTAAACTTTTGTCGTAATGTAGAAGCAGGGACATGATAAAGTTGATGAAAATTCTTAGCACTGTCTATAGAGCTTTGTGATAGGAAAACCATATCTCTGGTGGCTGAATCAGCAATTGCATTTCCCTTAACCATAGGTCCAGGTAATGATGTATGTGCTCTAATATGTTGAATATAAAAGGGGTGCTCACACATCAAAATACAATCTTGTATTTTCATCAAAATTTCAGATACTGGACTAGACTGCTTAAAATTTCCGGCAGTCTCTAATTCTAGTACAGCATTAACCACATAAACAGAATCAGAGATAATATTTATGGGCATAAGAAATCTTTTAAAGACTTCTAAAACCACCAAACATTGTACTAATTGAGGGGCTCCTGGTGTAAATTGCAACCTTACAGCCTTTTCATTTATCACATAACTTCCAATTCCTGTTTTGGATCCATTGGTATAAATATCAACGGCTCCCTTTATAGGAGTATTAGCCGTTACCTTTGGAAATATCACTGGATGCAATAGCATAAAATGTAATAAAGGATGTTTAGGATAATGATTATCAATTAAACCAGAATAACTGCATCTAAGAATGGCCCATTCATCTATAGTCGCACATAACATTTGCATTTGTGTGGCAGTATAGGGAACAATTATGCTATCAGGCATTTTTCCAAAGTGAGTAATTGAACTTTTTATACCTTTATGGGCCATATTTGCCACCATGGTGGGATAATGCTCTATAGTCTTATTAGGGGATATATGTGGATGTATCCATACTAAAGGACCATCTTGCCATAACACAGCAGTTGGCAAATTTATGGTTCTTAATATGCATAGGTACAAAGGTTCTTGCTCATTTATACGATCTAACTGTGCTTTTTGGATAGCTCTTTCCACCTTCCTAAGAACATCAGAAGCCTCAGGTATTAATTGTCTCAATGAGGTAATATGTGATTCTCCTTCTAAAATTTGAAATAAAGGTTTTAATTCCGAAGTAGGGATCCTTAAATAAGGTCTAATCCAATTTATATCTCCTAATAAATTTTGAAAATTATTTAATGTCTTTAGATGATCTTTTCTTATACTAATCTTTTGTGGGGTGACACACCGTAGAGTAATAGTGGCTCCTAAAAAATGACTAACATTGGACTGCTGTACCTTTTCTGGTGCAACAATCAAGTCATTATTTTTTAAAGTTTCATTAAGCAAGCCATAAGCTTGCTGTATACTTTCTTCTTCAGGTCCACAAATCACAATATCGTCCATATAGTGACAAATTTTTTTTTTTATATTTTTATTTTTAATATATGTAAGTACACTGTAGCTGTCTTCAGATACTCCAGAAGAGGGAATCAGATCTCGTTATGGATGGTTGTGAGCCACCATGTGGTTGCTGGGATTTGAACTCTGGACCTTCGGAAGAGCAGTCGGGTGCTCTTACCCACTGAGCCATCTCACCAGCCCTAGTGACAAATTTTTAAGGAGGGGAAACTATCTCTAACTGGTTGCAAAGCTTTTCCTACGTATAACTGACATATGGTAGGGCTATTTGCCATTCCTTGGGGCAATACCTGCCATTGATACCTTTAATCAGGCTCCATATGATTAATAGAAGGCATGGTAAATGCAAATCTAGGTTGATCTTTCTTATTCAATGGAATGGAAAAGAAACAATCTTTAATATCTACTACTATAATCTCCAATCCTTAGGTAGAGCCGAGAGTAGGGGGAGTCCTCTTTGTACAGGACCCATAACTTGCATTTGTGCATTAATGGCTCTTAGGTCATGTAACAATCTCCATTTACCTGACTTCTTCTTTACAACAAAAATAGGGGTATTCCAGGGTGATTGTGTGGGTTCCACATGTCCCAGGTTTAATTGTTCTTGTACTAATTCTGTAGCTGCTTTTAACTTCTCAGAGGGTAAAGGCCACTGAGGCATCCACACCGCGTTCTCTGTATGCCACAGAATGGGCGAAGGCTCCTCAGCAGCCCCTAGAAAATACCCAGCCCTTTCTTATCTGCTTTTTCTGTGGCTTTAACTGGTGAAATTCTGTCTTGTAAATTTTTTCCAAGACCTAGTCCAGGTATATATTCCATTCCTTTCATCATTTCCTTGCTTTTCTGAGAGTAATCATTAGTCAGTATAAAGTTCATGGCTGACAACACATCTCTTCCCCATAAGTTTACAAGTAAAGGGAGTACATAAGGTTGAAAAAGCCTTGTCCTTCCTTCTTTATCTTTCCATTGTAAGGATTTTGCACTTATAGTTGGGGTAGCCTCATATCCTAATCCTTGTAAGCTATGTGATGATTGATTAACAGGCCAAGAAGCAGGCCACCAATTACTGGTTATAATGCTTTTATCTGCTCCTGTATCCATTATACCTTGAAAGGTTTTTCCTTCTATTTGTAATGGTAAAGTGGGACGATTATCCAAATCTAAAGATATGTATGCCACATTAGTTCCTGTAGAACCAAGTCCCTTATCTCCTCGGGAATCCTGGCTACTAGGGAACATGTTATGCAAACTAGGAAGAATCAGCAACTGAGCAATGCGATCTCCAGGAGAAATGGCTACAATACCTAGGGGTGCAGAACACATAATCTTAACTTGTCCCTCATAATCTGAGTCTATAACTCCAGGATGTATCATCAATCCTTTCAAAGCAGAAGAGGACCTACCCAATAGTAGGCCCACTGTATCCTTTGGTAAGGGACCTCTAAAATCTGATGAAATAGGTTGGCACCCCATTTGAGGTGTAAGAATTACTCTGGAGGTGGCACAGATGTCCAATCCTGCTGAACCTGGAGTGGCTCTCCTTGGTCTCTGGGTGACCTCATGGACACTGTGGTCTGAAATGCCCCATACATTTGGGGGCCCTGGGGATGGGGGGCCCCTCATTCCGTTTTTTGGCTGTTGTACTTTAAACTGAGGTATTGGCCTTCCTTTTATATCTCTGTCTGATCTACATTCATTTGCCCAATGTCTTCCTTTCCCACATTTTGGGCAAATACCTGGTACTGTCTTTTCAAACCTACTCTTTCTACCCTTTGTACACTCTTTTGCATATGACCTGTTTGTCCACAATTATAGCAGGTTATTTCTTTTGTTTGCGCTATCAAACCTGTGGCAGCCAGCCCTGAATTTGAAAGGGGTCCTCCTATTTCTCTAGAGGCTTTCATCCATGCTTGTAGTCCTTTCCCTTTCCATGGCATGATAGCATTTCTGCATTCTTTGGTACATTGCTCATAAACTAATTGTTCAATTAATGGCATTGTGGCCTCAGAATCACTAAATATGTGTCCTGCCGCTTCCATCATGCGAGCCACAAATTCAGAGAACGGCTCATTATTTCCCTGAATAATTTTTGTCAAGTTACCAGATACCTCTCCTCGATTAGGCAATGCTTTCCAGGCTTTCACTGCTGCCTGATTGATTTGATCATAGACCTGCACTGGGTATGCTAATTGATTGTTTGTCCATATACCCTGACCTGTAAGCATTTCAAAGCTCCATGTTGGTTGCCCTGCAGTAGCATTAGCACAGGCCTGACTCAAACACAGATCATGCCATATAGACTTCCAATCTAGATACTGTCCCATCGTAAGACATGCCTTTACCACACTCATCCAATCAAAAGGAGTCATGGCATTGTGAGCCAGTCTATCAATTTGGGACTGAGTAAATGAGGCATTAACTCCATAGGTCCTTACTGACTCTGCTAACTCTTTCACCTGTTTATGCGATATTGGCTCATAATATCGCTGTTGAGCATGATCCTGAAAAACAGGAAAAGCCTGACATATTTTTCACAGCCCTCTAGGAGTGCAAAAAGAGTGACCATTGCCAATTGCTTTCTTATCTGCATAAGGTGGAGTAGGTGGGTGAGCACTGAAACTCCTCCCTATTGGACCAGATCTTTCTGCCTCATACTCAGCAGCAGCCTCCTTCAAATCTTCCTCCTCTCCTGCTGATAATTCTGAATCCTCTGAGCTGGACAATTCTAACAACTCAGAGTCCTCGAGAGGAGGGTAAATTGACTTAATTTTCTGCTTTTTATTTTTTATACTATCTTTTGTATCTTTACATTTTGGGCGTTGTCAATTAAGGCTATGGCATAAGATCAAGGCAAGAAAGATAGCAAGCAGCACAACCCCAGCAACAATTATCGGATCTATTTCGTAGGAGAGCATGCCTCTCAGAGACTCACATTAATTTCTTTATACTTACCGGTACCACCGTTCCCCAGTTGAAGAGTTCTGAATCCACACTGGATCCTTCTCAGCAATCTGTTTTACAGGAACACTTTATTACCACTGCTCCCCAGCTGAAGAGTTCTGAATCCATGCCGGATCCTTCTCAGCAGTCTGTTTTACGGGAACACTTTATTAACCGTTCCTTCCCCGTGATGCAGTTCTGAATCCTCCCTGTAGCAGGGGGTCTTCGCTTGTGCCTGAAGATGTTTCTTTTCCCGGGTTTTCGGCACCACTTCTTGCGCGTGCCCGACTGGCCAGGAAGAACGACACTGCAACAGGATCCTTCCTCACACGTTTATTGGGAGAGCTTGATTGCAGAGGCGAAGAGACCCCAAGCCCAGAACTGGTGCTGCTTATATAGGCCTAGGAGAGGCGTTCTCTCTCATCTGATTGGTTAACTTGTCTCCCATCTTATTGGTTAACTCTGGTTAATTCTCAAAACCTCATCTTGGCAAAAGAACCTTTTTTTTTTTTTTTGGTTTTTCGAGACAGGGTTTCTCTTTATAGCTCTGGCTGTCCTGGAGCTCACTTTGTAGACCAGGCTGGCCTCGAACTCAGAAATCCGCCTGCCTCTGCCTCCCGAGTGCTGGGATTAAAGGCGTGCGCCACCACGCCTGGCTGGCAAAAGAACCTTTACTGCCTATGTATGTGTGGTGGCCAGCAGTAGCCAACTGCCACTCTGCAACTGCCACTCTGTAACTGCCACTCTGCAACGGCTTCCCACACATGAAGACCAGGGAGGAAGAAATGGAAACATGATTATAACACTCTGACAGCAACCTTTGAAGGTAGACTCTGGTGGACTTAAAGGCGGATACTGGAAAGCAAGCACTGAGATGAACTCTAAGAGCATTATCTCATGACCTAACTATGAAGATGAAATGAATTCTGAAAAGTACTTGATGTAAAAGAATGGAGTAAAAAGGGAACAAAGGATAAATGAGACAAATAAAGCACAAATGGTAACATGTGTAGGGCTGGGGAGATGGCTCAGTGGGTAAAAGCACATGTTGTATAAGTGTGAGGACTTGAGTTCAAGTCTCCAGGACCCAGGGAAAAAGCGGGGCATGGCCACAGGCATGTCTATAACATAGTGCTGTGGAGATTAGACAAGAGGCTCACTGAAGCTTGCTGGCCTTCAGGTTAGCTCCAGGTTCAGTGAGAGATGCTGTTCCAAGAGAATATGGAAAGACTGGTAGAGCAGGACACCCAGTTCTTGCATGAGCCATGGCTGTGCACCTGCACACACATACACATATACAAGACACACGTACACAACCTAAGCTGACA
The DNA here is from genome assembly GCF_978045245.1 of Mus caroli. NCBI lineage: Eukaryota > Metazoa > Chordata > Mammalia > Rodentia > Muridae > Mus > Mus caroli. The sequence goes on from NW_028227275.1 coordinate 57,990,917, forward strand.
TATGAATGATCACATTGAAATTCAGTTATGCGAACATCACAATGAAAAGACTATTAGCATGGGTTGGAGAAGAGATCATGAACCCAGTCCCCGCTGGTGGCTCCTAGGAGTGGAAATGTCAGTTTTCTTCAGGGATTGGGGCTCTGATAGGCTGCCTATGCTCATGCACGTGGTCCTGCACCCATGCACATACACATGGCACTAAATGTGCCCGGTGGATATCTGAAGACAAAGACACACACATGAATTTGCATGAGGGAGGAGTAGTGGTTAGGTAATAATGGAGGAATTAGAGAGGAGGGAACAGATCATATGCATGAGAGAGTATTAAATCTTAACAAAAACAAGGGCTGAGGAGATGGCACAGCCATTAAGAGCACTGGTTACACTTCCAGAGGACTGTAAATCAAGTTTGATTCCTAGTACATAGTGGCTCATAGCCACTGATAAATTCCAGGGGATCTGATACACGCTCAGACACCATGTGGTGCACAGATAATGCATACAAACAAACCATTGTACGCATAAAATAAAACTTTAAAAAATGATGCTGTGAGCCTGGCATACAGCTCAGTGTTGGGGCATTTATTCACCATGGCTGAAACCCTAGGTTCATTTCTACCAGCGGTGCGGTGGGGTGGGGGTTAGTAGTGAATATAATTAATCATTTAGGGAGGCAGGTGTTTATGTTTGTTTGTTTCCTTTTGTTTGTGTTGTTTAAGACTGGGCCTTACTACCTATCTTCGGCTGGCCTGGAACTCACTGTGTAGATCAAACTGTCCTTAAAGTGAGTTTTTCGTTTGTTTGGTTGATTGGTTTATGTTTTTGAGACAGGGTTTCTCTGTATATCTCTGGCTGTCCTGAAACTCACTCTGAAACTCACTCCAGTGCAGTCACCTGCCTCTGCCTCCCAAGTGCTAGGATTGAAGGTGTGTGGATAACCACCTGGTAGAATGAAGTACATTTTTTAAAGTGACATACCAGGGCTAGAAAAGTAACTTACTGGTTAAGAACATTGGCTGTTCTTGCAGTGAACCTGGATTTGACTCCCAAACATGGTAGCACAGAAGTATCTGAAATCCTAGTTCCAGAGGATCCAATGCCTTTTTCTGGCCTCTGAAAGCACTGCATGCAAATGATACTAAGCACACATTTGAGCAAAATACTGATCCACATAAAATAGAAGTCAATACATGTTTCAGAATACCTAACAGTATACTATGTGAGAAGTGAACTTTAAGCAGAGCAGTGGTGGTGCACACCTTTAATCCCAGCACTTGAGAGGCAAAGACAGGGGTTTCTCTGAGTTTGAAGCTAGCCTGCTCTACACAGTGAGTTCTGGGACAGCCAGGGCTATATAAAACAAAAACAAACAAACCAACAAACCAACAAATAAAACCCTTGTCTCAAAAAACAAATATACAAAACAGAAATAGACTTTAAATATGAAAACCCAAATTAATTAAAGAAGAAATGGAAAAAGAACAAACCATACTAGCACTAAGATCTCCCATGGCTATTTTGATATTGTACCAAGTACATATTAAGGCAGGTATGAAAATGGTTGACTTATTGAGAAGATATGATATACAGTTATAGCTGTATATGTGTAGCTGGGTATGGCACACATTCTGTCATTCCAGCACTCAGGAAGAAGGCAGAGGGACAGATCTCTGTGAGTTCCAGGGCAGCCAGGGTTACATGGTTAGACCCTATCTTTAAAAACACAGGGACTGCCGGGCAGTGGTGACACACGCCTTTAATCCCAGCACTCAGGAGGCAGAGGCAGGTGAATTTCTGAGTTTGAGGCCAGCCTGGTCTACAAAGTGAGTTCCAGGACAGCCAGGGCTAAACAGAGAAACCCTGTCTCGAAAAACCAAAACCAACCAACCAAACAAACAAACAAACAAAAATGCAGGGGCTGAGAGACCAAGATGGCAGCTGGGAGATTCTCCACCGTCCTCAGAAATGTCTGCACAGAAAAACCAGTGCTGAGGCATCCGTCACCACTGAGAACCTCACTATAATTATGCCCTAACTTAGCTTCTAACCAAGTAGGCCACCATAAGTGAACTGGCCACACCCCACAATTACTCAGTGCTTATGAGAGATAATAGGAACATGCCTGATGTGGCCAGCCACCCCCAGGACCCTCAGGGCCCAAACCTGGAATGGCTGAAGAACCTGTGAATACTCCCACAGGTGAAAGAGACCCAGCCCCTGTTGTCATCCCAATAAACATAAACATGTGGAAACCAACTTGTGTGTGTATGTGTTGTGTGTGCGTGCGTGTGTGTGTGTGTGTGTGTGTGTGTGTGTGTGTGGTCAGCTGTCTGCTTGCTTCCCTCTGTGGTGTTTCTGTAAGCCGGACCCAGGCAGGTGATGCATAGTTGGGGATGAATAGGTTCCACAGGACTCCAGTCAAAGAATGCCAGAAGTATTACAGAGACAGATAGAAAGCTGCTCTAGGGGGCTGGAGAGATGGCTCAGCGGTTAAAAGCACTGACTGCTCTTCTGAAGGTCCTGGGTTCAAATCCCAGCAACCACATGGTGGCTCACCACCATCCATAATGAGATCTGACTCCCTCTTCTGGTGCGTCTGAAGAGAAAGAAAGAAAGAAAGAAAGAAAGAAAGAGAGAGAGAGAGAGAGAGAGAGAGAGAGAGAGAGAGAGAGAAAGCTGCTCTACTGTTGCTGGCCTCAAGTCTCTGAGATTCCTGGGGTTTGAGCTCACTCAATCTTACCAGACTCAATCTTACCAGTTGAGTGAGCACAAGACAGTTCTTGTGTCTGTCTGGTAGCACAGCCCACTTGCCCTATGTGTGTGTGTGTGTGTCAATGTGGTATGTGTGAGTGTGTGATAGTCTGTGTTTGTGTGAGTGTGAGTGTGTGTGTATCCTGAAGATATGGCTCAGTGGTTAAGAAAATGTACTTCTCTTTCTGAGAACCTGAGTTTGCTTTCTAGCACCCACATCAGGTGGCTCACTCATAACTGCCTGTCACCACAGGTCCAAGGGATCAAACACTTCTGGCCTCCACAGACACACCTGCATATACACCCCACATGCAGACAACTGCACACATATGATTAAAAATAGTAAAAAGAAGTAAAAATACTAGGAGAGCTCTTCCTGTAAGCGGCCAGAGGTGACCTGCGAAGATGGTTCCCTATTCTCTGGACCCAGAAAACCCCACAAAATCATGCAAATCAAGAGGTTCAAACCTTCGTGTTTACTGTAAGATCACCTGGGAAACTGCCCAGGCCATCAAGGGTATGCATATCCTCAAAGTCACCAAGTATCTGAAGGATGTCACTTTAAAGAAGCAGTGTGTGCGGTATAATGGTGGAGTCGGTAGGTGCGCCCAGGCCAAACAGTGGGGCTGGACACAGGGTCGGTGGCCAAAAAAGAGTGCTGAATTTTTGCTGCACATGCTTAAAAATTCAGAGAGTAACGCTGAACTTAAGGGTTTAGACGTGGATTCTCTAGTCATTGAACACATCCAGGTGAACAAGGCACCTAAGATGCGCTGAGGAACCTACAGAGCTCATGGCCGGATTAACCCATACATGAGCTCCCCATGCCACATTGAGATGATCCTCACTGAGAAGGAACAGATCGTTCCAAAGCCAGAAGAGGAGGTTGCACAGAAGAAAAAGATATCCCAGAAGAAACTGAGGAAACAAAAACTCATGGCCCGGGAATAAACCAAATGCAGCATAAAATAAATGCAGATAAAGTAAGAAAAAAAAAAGAAAAGAAAGAAAGAAAGAAAGAAAGAAAGAAAGAAAGAAAAGACTAGGATAAGAAATGAATAACCATGATTTTAGCAGAAGAGGTAACATACCCATCTCATTAACAAATGAAACAGCTGTCAGAGGCGCAGTGTGGATGAAGAGGTGGCTGCCATTCATAAATAGCTTGATTGAACCAACATCCCTAGAAAATTTCATATATATGAAAAATTCAGTTACCAAATGGGACTAGGAGAAATTTTAAAAATATCCATTCTCTAATTACAGTGAATTAAACTAGAAATGGAAAAAGAAACACTTCTAGAAATTCTCCAAATATTTGGAGGACAAGTGACATTCCTCTAAGTACTGCATAGTTTAAAACCATCAGGGTAGAAATTAGAAACTGCTGTGTGTGGGTGCATATGTCTGTGTGTAATATGTATATGTTTATATGTGTACATGTATGTGTATGTATGTGTAAATGTAAATATCTGTGGTGTATGTGTTCATGTGTTTGTGTATGTGTGTACATATGTGTATATATGTGTATGTGTGTGTGATATGTATACATTTGTATATGTAGAGAGAAAGATAGATAGATAGATAGATAGATAGATAGACAGATAGATATAAAAATTTACTGAATAGAGTGGCTTACAGGCTGTAGTCTAGCTAGTCCAACAATAGCTGTCTCCCAATGGAAAAATCCAAGAATCCAGTAGTTATTCAGTCCTGAGGCTGGGATGTCTTAGCTGGTCCTCAGGATATTCTGAAATTTCAAGGAACTAGGCTCTAATGCCAATGAAGGGATGAACTTTGAGAGCAGAGACAAGCAGGCAAAGTTTCCTTTTTCATTGCTTTTTTATGTAGGTTACCAGCAGAAGGTGTGGCCCAGATTAAAGGTGGATCTCCCACCTCAAAAGATATGGAATAAAAGTGGGTCTTCCCACTTCAAATGATTTCATTAAGAAAAATTGGGGCTGGAGGGATGGCTCAGTGGTTAAGAGCACTGGCTGCTCCACTAACGGAATCAATTCCCAGCACCCACCTGTTAGTTCACAATTGTCTGTAAATCCCATTCCAGGGTATCTGAATCTGTCACACATGAACATATGCAGGCTAAACACCAATGCACATAAAATAAAAATAAATAAATCAAACACACACACACACATGACAGGGGCTGGAGAGACGGCTCAGTGGTTATGAGCAGCACTAACTGCTCTTCCAGAGGTCTTGAGTTCAATCCCCAGCAACCACAAGATGACTCACAGCCATCTGTAACAGGATCTGATGCCTTCTTTTGGCATTCAGGTGTACATGCAGATAGAGTACTTATATGCCGAAAATAAGCAAATTAAAAAAAAAAAAAAAAAAAGGCCCGGGGTGGTGGCGCACGCCTTTAATCCCAGCACTCGGGAGGCAGAGGCAGGCGGATTTCTGAGTTCGAGGCCAGCCTGGTCTACAAAGTGAGTTCCAGGACAGCCAGGGCTACACAGAGAAACCCTGTCTCGAAAAACCAAAAACAAACAAAAAAAAAGATTGCAGGTGGTGGTGGAGCATGCCTTTAATCTAGCACTTGTGAGTTCCTGGACAACCAAAGCTACACAGAGAAACCTAGTCTTAAAAACCCAAACTGCACGTCCTGCCCCGACCCTTGACAAAAAGACAAGTAAAATTCCTCACAGGTGTACCCAGTCACTTGGGTTAATTCTAGATGAGTCAAGTTTACAAACAAAAATAGTCACATATACGTATGTGTTTATGTATGTGCATGTATGTTTGTGTGTTTATGTATGTGTGCATATGTTTGCATGTGTACATATGGGTTTGTATGTGAAAGCAAGAGAACAAATAACTTGGGCTGTTACTCTGGCTCAGTATACAACAGTTTTCTCTTTTCTTTTTAAATTACATTTTATTTATTTTAGAGGATGTGGATATAAGCATGTGTGTGCCACTGCATACTGTGGAGGTCAGAGAAACTTGCAAGAGTCTGTTTTCTCCTTCTACTGTGTAGGTCCTGGGATCAAACTTGGGCTGTCAGGCTTAATGGTGACTGCCTCTACCGGCTGAGCCACCTTGCTAGCTGCCCACAGTGTCCCTCACTGGCCTGGAACTTACCAGGAGGCTAGGCTGGCTGGAGAGCAAACCACAGGGAGACTCATGTCTCCCTCCTCCACCTCCCCACTAGGATAAAAGATGTTTCTCACCATGAGTGGCTTTTATTTTATTTTATTTTATTTATTTATTTATCTATTTATTTGTTTTTTCAAGACAGGGTTTCTTTGTGTAGCCCTGGCTTCTTTCTTCCTTCCTTTCTTTCTTTCTTTCTTTCTTTCTTTCTTTCTTTCTTTCTTTCTTTCTTTCTTTCTTTCTTTCTTTCTCCCTTTCCTCTGTCTCCCTACCTGCCAGGCAATTTCCCTGACTTCCTCCTGTGAAACCAGTGAACAGTCCTGAGAGCTGTCCCCAATAAACCTGCCTTTTTAATACTTTAACTTGGTTTGAGTTGGCTTATTTTATCCATGGTAAAACTTATCAATCAAAATATAAATAAACAAATAAATAATAAGTACATTGTGGGAGCTGGAGAGAGCACAGTTCAGTTCTCAGCATCCAGCGGCGACTAACAACCTTTATAACTCTAGTCCCTGGGAATCTGATTGTGTGCACGGGGTTCACGGACCTATGTGCTGGCAAAACACTTGTACCCCATAAAAGTTTCTATATTTTAAAAATCCACTGAATTTCTATGTACAAATGGCAGGCAATGTTATGTGCACGGAGACATGAAGGTAAGGGGTGCTGAGTTAAGAAAAGGAGATTGTGAAGATACGCAGAGGACCCAGGTTTGACTCTCAGCACCCACATGGTGACTGGCAACCATTCATAACCCCAATTCCAGGAAATCCAACAAGCATGCACATGGTGCACATACATCCATGCAGGCAAACATTCATCTACATAAAGTAAAATAAATTATTAGAAAAAAAAAAAAGAAAACAAGAAAAGAAAAAAAGGGACCCGTCAGTATCTAGAGACCCCAGTCTTGGTATTCAGGACATATCTGTGTGAACAGAAACTGGAGCTCCAGCCTCCCTCCCACCCCTGACCTTTTTTTTTTTTTTTTTTTGACAGAATCTAACTTTGTAGCACAGGCTAGCTTTAAATTCACTATGTAGCTCAGGCTAGACTTAAACTTGTGACAATCTTTCTGTGTCTGCTTCCTGGGTGTTGGGAGTATGTAATCATAGATTCCTAGATAAAAGGAGACCTGAAAGTCAGGGGCAGTGGCACAAACCTTTCATCCCAGCACTTAGGAGGTAGAAGCCGGTATATCTCTGTGAGTTCAAGGGTCAGCCTGCTCTACATAGTGAGTTCCAGGCTAGCCAGGCCATAGTAAAACCTTGTCTCAAAGCAAACAATAAAACAAGTTTTTTTTTTCAAATTTATAGATTCAACATACTCTAATGTTGTAAGAAATTGACAAGCTAATAAAATTCATGCAGAGAGGCCGATGAGATGGCTTAGAGGGTAAAGATACTTGCTGCTAAATCCTGATGACCTATGATCAATCCCTGGAACCCACATAGCAGGAGGAGAGACCAGACTCTTACAAATTGTTCTCTGATTTCCACATGGGTGCTAATGTGCAAACATCACAGCATCCACCCACCCCCTACCCTCCACCCCCCAACCCCCAACACACAAATAAATACGAGAACTCTCAACACTTCTGAACACGTCCTGTTCTTCCAGGGGACCCAAGTTTGACTCCTAGCAACCACATTAGGCATTTCACAGCTACCTAGGACTCCAGCTCTAGGGGATCAAATATCCTCTTCTGGCCTCCAAGGGGAAGCTGCACAAACAGGACATACACAGACAGAGAGATACACACATACACAGATTTTTTTTTTAAAAAAAGTAAATTAGGGGCTGGAGAGATAACTCAGCGATTGAGAGCACTGGCTGCTCTTCCAGAGGTCCTGAGTTCAATCCCCATAAACTACATGGGTGGCTCACAACCATCTGGAATGGGATCTGATGCCGTCTTCTGGCACACAGGTGTACATGCAGGTAGAACACTCACACATTTAAATAAATAAGTAAGTAAGTAAGTAAATAAATAAATAAATAAATAAATAAATAAATAAATAAAAATTTTAAAGTAAATTAAGGGCTGGAGAGATGGCTCAGCAATTAAGGGCACTGACTGCTCTTCCAAAGGTCCTGAGTTCAAATTCTAGCAACCACATGGTGGCTCATAACTATCTGTAATGGGAGTCTGAAGACAGTGATAGTGTACTCACATATATAAAATAAATAAATCTTTAAAAAAATAAAAATAAATAAAATTAAATTCATTTCATTTAAAATTAGAATTCATATGGAAATTAAAAAGTGGAAGAGCGCCGGGCGTGGTGGCGCACGCCTTTAATCCCAGCACTCGGGAGGCAGAGGCAGGCGGATTTCTGAGTTCGAGGCCAGCCTGGTCTACAAAGTGAGTGCCAATACAGCCAGGGCTATACAGAGAAACCCTGTCTCGAAAAAACCAAAAAAAAAAAAAAAAAAAAAAAAAAGTGGAAGAGCAAAAAATGCCCACTCTGAGGCAGGGAAAGGAGAGAAAGGCTGTGGAGACAATACCCCCAACCACGTCCCAGGCACCACATGGGCACTGGTAGCCCTCACTGGTCCTCCCCTCATTCAGGCCCTCCTGAAGGACCATGGTGCCATGAAAGGTCCCATTTGAGAGTAAAAAAACAAACCAGCTAGGCTGACAGGGAGTTTAGTCTTTTCCTCTTTCTGTGTCTTTCATATTATTATTATTTATTTGTTTGTTTCTTGTTTTGTTTGGTTTGGTTTGGTTTTGGGTTTTTTTTTTTTTTTTTTTTTTTTTTTTTTTTTTTTTTTTTTGGTTTTTCAAGACTGGGTTTCTCTGTGTAGCTCTGGCTGTCCTGAAACTCATTCTGTAGACCAGGTTGGTCTTGAACTCATAGAGTCTCCTCCCTCTGTCTCCCAAGTGCTGGAATTAAAGGCATGCACCACTATGCCTGGCTGTTCTGATTTATTTTGATATAACATTCCTTTAAGATTTACTTCCCGGGCTGGTGAGATGGCTCAGTGGGTAAGAGCACCCGACTGCTCTTTCGAAGGTCCAGAGTTCAAATCCCAGCAACCACATGGTGGCTCACAACCATCTGTAACGAGATCTGGCGCCCTCTTCTGGAGTGTCTGAAGACAGCTACAGTGTACTTACATATAATAAATAAATAAATCTTTAAAAAAAGAGAGAGACCTAGGATCTAGCAAGATTTGTAGGTCATTTTAAAAAAAAAAAAAAAAAGATTTACTTCCTGTTTGAGTTTTTGCCTATACACATGGCATGTATGTATATCATGCTCTTGCAGTTCCCACAGAGGCCAAAAGATGGCGATAGATCCCATGGAATGGGAGTTACAGCTCTCAAGCCAGCCTGTGGGTGCTGGGAGCCTCTTAACTGCTGAGCCATCTCCCAGTCTCACCAATATTTAAGGTGTTTTGTTTGTGTCCTCGGCTTGTGTGTTCAGGGCCTGCCATAGGCCCGAGGGAACCTCAGGACGTCCAGAAGCTTGGCTCCCCATGCTTTGTTTGGGAACTGGAGACGGAGCTCACATACTATGTTATACGTATCTCTCTGAAAAAGAGGGCTAGAATTTTTTTCTCTTTAGTACTTGAATAATTAAAAAAAAAACAGGCCGGGCGTGGTGGCGCACGCCTTTAATCCCAGCACTCCGGAGGCAGAGGCAGGCGGATTTCTGAGTTCGAGGCCAGCCTGGTCTACAAAGTGAGTTCCAGGACAGCCAGGGCTATACAGAGAAACCCTGTCTCAAAAAAAAAAAAAAAAAAAAAAAAAAAAACCCAAAAACCTTAAAACTTGGGCTAGAGAGATGGCTCAGTGGGTAAAGATGCTGATAAGAATGAAGATCTGAGCCGGGCGTGGTGGCGCACGCCTTTAATCCCAGCACTCAGGAGGCAGAGGCAGGCGGATTTCTGAGTTCGAGGCCAGCCTGGTCTACAGAGTGAGTTCCAGGACAGCCAGGACTACACAGAGAAACCCTGTCTCAAAAAACCAAAAAAAAAAAAAAAAAAAAAAAGAATGAAGATCTGACTTCAGTCCCTGGGATCTAAATGGTAGAAGGATAGACTCCGCTCCTGCAAGGAGCTCTAACATTGACATGCCTGGTGAGACGCAGGTGAGTGCAATAAATAACATAAATATACTTTTAAAGAATTCAAATTTGCCCTCATTCCCCTTTTTTCCTTCTCTGCAAACAATTCCTGTCTCCCTTCTCCTGAGAGTTCAGAACTCTTGTTCAGAATGCAAGGTGCCTCTTTTCAGGACTCTTCCATTGCTTCAAAGATGTGTCTGTTCATTTAGAAATAGCATCCTTCAAGCCGGGCGTGGTGGCGCACGCCTTTAATCCCAGCACTTGGGAGGCAGAGGCAGGCGGATTTCTGAGTTCGAGGCCAGCCTGGTCTACAAAGTGAGTTCCAGGACAGCCAGAGCTATACAGAGAAACCCTGTCTCGAAAAACCAAAAAAAAAAAAAAAAAAAAAAAAAAAAAAGAAATAGCATCTTACGTAAGTGCATGGCAGATGTGTCCAGCCATCTCTGCTTCCTCTCCTGGAGTGTGGGTTAGACTGTGACTTGCTTTAAGTCCACAAGCCCTAGAGCAAAAGCCCCTCCTATGTTCGCCATGCATTAAGACTCATGGAAGCTGAGGCGGGCAGCACAGGGTTTTCAGTCCTGACAGGATGACACAACATACTGTCCCAGAGCAATGATTATAGAGTGGTCAGCAATGAATGACAGCCATTTTGTATTGTGCTAGCGGCAACTTTTCCTTCTTCTCTTTTTACATTTTCTCCCCTCAAGAGTGTGTCCTACGGGCTGGCAAGATGGCTTGGGGCCATAGGCACCCGATGACAAGCCTGGGAACCCCAAGAATCTGCGGGGTGGAAGGAAAAAAGCAGCTCCCAAAAGTTGTTCCCTTCCATACATGTTCTATGTGAGGCACACACATACATGTGCCTGCGTGTTCTCCATCTGTCTGTCTGCCTGTCTCTGACTCTCTCTCTCTCTCTCTCTCTCTCTCTCTCTCTCTTTCACAGATCTACAAATAGAATAACTCTAGTAATTTTTAAAGTCAGTCTGGGGAAACGGCTCGGTGGGGTACGGGCACTTATTGCCCCTGCAGAGGATCCGAGTTCAGTTCCCAGCACCCATGTTTGCAGCTCATAAGCACCTGAAACCACAGCTTCAGGTGACCCAGTGCCTCTGGCCTCTGTGTATACATACATACACAAAGTTAATTAAACTTTAAAATAAAAATTATATCTTCCAGCACTGCTACTTTAGAGTTCTGTTACCTACAATTCCAAAAAACTTAAATTTTTTAAGTGTCTGAGTGTTTTACATTTTTGTTGTTTTGGTGTGTGTGTGTATATGTGTGTGTGTGTGTGTGTGAGAGAGAGAGAGAGAGAGAGAGAGAGAGAGAGAGAAGAGAGAGAGAGAGAGAGAGGAGAGAAACTTTTTTTGGAGGTCTGGTTAGCCTGGAACTTGCTATGTAGAGCAGGTTGGCTTTGAACTCACAAAGATCTACTTGCTTCTGCCTAGGATTACAGCTGTGCACTAAGATATCCAGAAGGCATGATGCTTTACATCTGTGCACCATATGTATGCAGTGCTTGTGGAGGCCAGAAGAGGGCATCACATCCCTGGAGCTGTAGTTATAGATGGGTGTGAGCCACCATGTGGGTTCTGGATACAGAATCCAGATCCTCTGAAAGAACAGCCAGTGCTCTTAACTTGGAGCCCCTAGTGTTTGGTGCTATTATCAAACCCCTGAATGGAGCCATTCAGTTCTGCCAGTGCTTTGCATTATAAGCAGGAACGCATGGGATTCTCTTCCCTGAACTGTGTTGTTCATTTACTGCCTCTGCCTTCAAAATGCTTATGCTGATTCAGTTCACAGGCAGGCCCTGGAAGAATCATTTCCCCCCAAATCCCTTGATGCTTATCATTGTAGCCATCCAGACTCAACTGGACAATTTTGTGTGTTAGAGCTCAGCTCAGCTTGGAGGCTGGCACCAGCAAACCTATGCTTCACGCTCTGTGTCCCTCCCCAAGAGGAGATATAAGCTTAGCCTAAGGCTTGGCTCCAATGCCACCCACACTTTGTGCCCCACGTCCCTCCCTGGGAGGAAATAGAAGTTGGACATGCTAGCGCAATCCTGTAATCAATCCCGGCACCCAGGAGGCTGAGGAGGGAGGAGCAAAGGTTCCACCACACCAGGCAGGCGTGGTGACCCATGTCTGCCTTTCCAGAAGTTGGGAGGCAGAGACAGGCAGGTCTTCATGAGTTCAAGGCCAATTTGGTTTTCATAACAAGTTCCAGGTCAGTCAGGGCTCCATAATGAAACCCTGTCTGAAAAACAAACAAGCAAATAAGAAAGAAAGAAAGAAAGAAAGAAAGAAAGAAAGAAAGAAAGAAAGAAAGAAAGAAAGAAAGAAGAGAGAGAGAGAGAGAGAAATTCCAAGACAGCTGGGCTACACAGGTTTTGTAACAACTCCCAAATAAACTGGATAAGAGCACTTTCTGCTCTTGTAGAGGAAACAGCAGCAGGGGACTGTGCAGCCGCAGTTCCAGGGGATCCAGCGCCCTCTTCTGGCCTCCACTGGGATCAGGCATGCACAAAGTACATATACATATATGCAGGCACACTATTCACAAAATTAAAAATAAATCTAAAAACAATTTAAAACCTAACAAAACTAGAATAACAGAATTTGCCTGGCACATGTGCCAGGCCCTGGGTTGAGGGAGGGAGGGAGGAACAGAGGGAGAAACAGGAAGTACAAACAGCGAAAGCCTACTCGCTCAGCCTATAAATCTTCTCCAAGTTCCTGGCTTCTCTCTGGGGACTGATCATGAACTTGATCCAAGCGCTGGCTCCTGGGATGACCCAACAGCTTCCCATAGCTCCTCCCTGTGGCAACCAGAGGATTATTTACTTAGGAGCTTGAAATCAGGACTCCACCCTTCCTTCCCCTCCCTTCTCCTTTCCTTCTAACATTTCATCATGGAAATTTCCATAGATCCATAAGGAACTGGACACCAGCCCTTCTCCCAGGAAACCATGCCTGTCTTTGGTCTTTGAGGGTCTCAGGTTGTGTCTCCCCTTCACCTTTCTGGTTCCTCTTTAGCCATTTTTTTCCTTAATTATGTTTCATTTATTAATTTATTTTGTTTGAGTGTGTGTGTGCATGTGCACAGTGCTTATATGGCGGTCAGAGGTCAATATAGATTGTAGGTATCACACTCGGTTGTTCAGGCTTGAGGACACTCACACACTGAGCCATCTTGCCTGGTTTAAGTGGTTTTATGTAACTTAAGTGTCACTGTAAACACAGAAGTGCAATTACTGTTTAAACTCCAAACTTAATGACCTTACTTCTTTGCTTAAATACGCAAAGATAGGCTTCTCACCTTGCCCTGGTCACTAGTCCCGGTTCTGACGGCCTCTTCTTCCCACACTTGCCAGCCTTGAAGGCAAGGCTGGTCACTGCCTGCTTCCCAGTTCCCTGGCTTCTCTTGAACACTTCCCCCTGGCCGCGTGCATTTCTAATCCAAGTGTTTGCTTCGCCCCCATCCTCCAATCCCAGTGGGAGGCCAGCCTAGAGAACTGAGCATTAAGATCTGAGTTCTGTTTTAAAAATATCCCCCTGGGTGCTAAGTGAAGGATGCGGGGTGGGGGGGACGACAGGAATAAGGGATAAGGGATAGATGATAGCGGGGGGGGGGGGGGGGGTGGAGGGTGGGGGTGGGGGGAGGCTTATCCGAACCCAAGTAAATGCTCAGGCACGAGCTGTTAGCAGAGTGGAGATATAAAGATGCTTCGTGTGCCTTACTCCAAATGACTCCCCAAGTTGGACTGGTTCCGGGACAGAAGAACAGGGTCCATCAGGTTGAGTTGTTGCAGAATCAGTGAACTAACTCTAGGGTGCCTGAGAGAACCGGGAGGAGTTTCTGGCACACGTGACGTCATTCCCTCAAGCACTTGCTGACCCCAAGTCGGGACCAGACCTCCAACCCTAAAAGCACCTCCAAGAGTGAGCGCTCCAGTGGGGACATCCAGGGACGCCTCTCCTGGTTAGGGTCAGTTGGAGTGACTTTGTGGGTCTAAATGGCCGTACAGGGTGGCCATAGCTATGGGCCGGATGCGGTGAGGAGCGCGGCCGCCAGGGGGCACCAGAGAGCTTCGGCCACCACGACCAGGGCCGCCCCAGGTGCGATCGGCCCAGGTGTCCCCTACGTCCTCATGGGCGCCTGTTTGGTCTTGAAGGTGAAACCTCCTCTCTCCGGCCACCTCAGTGCACAACGCTGACGGGCAGGCTATCCGTGAATCCCGGCCTGCCACTTGCCTGGTGGGCGCCCTTGAAAAGGCAACTTGGCCTTTCTGTGTTTGCCTCCTTTCTGTAAATTGACTCTCATTTTGGTCCACTTCTCCCCACACCCAGAAAGGATCAGGGCTTCCAGTCTTTGGGAACGCGCTTTGAAACGCGGCCCACTTGGGACCAGGGTTTAGGATTCCATTAGCTACCACGAGGGGGAGCTTGCCCCAATCTAAGGCTGAGCAGAGGGCATGCTCAAAAGACCCAGATTTACCCCAGAGCTCGGTTCCTACTAGTAGGTAGTAGGCAATATGACGAACTGGCTCAGAGTTCACCAGAGGCTGGAAGCAGCCACTTTCTCAGCCATGGTTGGGTCCAACAGCAATGACTGAACACGCACTCTCGAGTTAGGTGTCTACTCGAAAGGGAGAAGGCCCTGCTCTCAGGACAGACAGCTTGACTCTGGGAAGCAGGCGGGGCGGCAGGACAGGCCTGACTGTAATCCGAGAGAAGGTGGGGTGGAAGGCACAAGAGCTGTGTGGACAGTTCTGATCCCTTCACCCCACCCTGTATAGGTCTCAAAGGGCCTAAGGGGTGCTTTGTTCTGTAATACAGTCCACCTGTCCTCCCTTTTGGATGTGGCAGAATTGAGGTAAGAATTTGGGTCATCATGGCAAAGAAAACAGTGACTCCAATGACACCAGCCTTAGCCATGACCACAACCACCTCTCTCCAGGTCCAGCCAGCCACCGTGCTGTCAGGAGGAACAAACATAGTCTCCTACATGAAGCCAAACTCCAGGACATTCCTTAGCTGGCTCTAGACCAGATAGCAGCCCTAGACCTGGCCTAGAACACAGCTGAGAACAGCTCTGCTACCGTAGCTCATTGCTACATTAGGCATTTGGGTAGAGAAAGGCCGTCAGTCTGGTAAACAGGGTAGATGAAGGAGGGTTCTAGAGACTCTGGGACTCTAGAAGCAGGGCTCAGGGCTGGGATAATGGCCCAAGTGGGTTTACCTAGAATACAAAAGGGTGTGGGTTCCATCCCCAACACTACCCGGAAACAAGATCCAAATCAGAACACAGGCAAGCTTTCTCCTGACTCTGGCCCTGGATGAAGGAGATGCTACTGAGCCTCAGAGGTCACTAAAATGATCTGCTGGGATGAGGGCTCAGTGTGCTACAAGTATTCACAGGATGATGGTGGCATATACACAGGAATACTGCCTCTGACGTGTGGAGACCCAGCTGTTTGATGGATCTTGTTGGATTTGGCTCTCAAAGCTAGAGTGTACTCTAGGAAGCTGAGCCATGAGAGGCCAGGCCGCCAATGGCCAGCACCAAAGAATGGCTCAGGACTTGGCTGGAGCCTCCACTGAGAACCTGGGCATTAGAAGGAGCCTAAGCCAGTGGCCGTAACACAGCAACCCGCCAGGAACTCAGGTCATACTACATACTTACAAAAGCAGGCCCCACCAGACTGACATCTTAAAGGCTGCACTAGGAATGACTAAGGGCAGGACACACAGACCCACACAAGCTGGACAGGAGAGACGTCTTTGCTTTTAATTCTGGTTTCATACATCGAGGGCCAAGTGTGCCAGGCCCTCTCGACCATGGCCACTCCTGCGTATGAGATCGGTTAGAAAAATAAATATGAAAAGGCGGCTCTCTCATGATCATGGAGCTGATCTGACAGCTATTAAATATGTCTTATCATCTGGCACAGCTCTGAAATTGCACCGAAAGGATCTGGAAGCACTTAGTTTGGTCTGAGGCAAAACAGGCGGCCATGGAAGAGGCTGGCCTCCCGAGAAGCCCTCACATCTCCGAGTCGGCATACATGCCGTTGATCAGGTAATCCACCTGCGTGTAGTCCTTCTTCTTGTAGGTCTCATAGGCTTGCAGGGCAAACATCACCAGGACCGCGATGAAGAGGGTCACCCCAACAAGGAGCACCACCAGAAGTAACATTTTGTTCACCAAGGATGGGGTCAGGGCATCAATGGTGACTAGGTACTGGCCTTGGGTGCTAGGCTGGCACAAGTCTGTGGTTGGTATCTTAACGTCCCCTGAGCTCCTGGATGTTGGCCCAGCAGAGGCAGTACCAGCTGTGGTTTTGGTCCCCACCTGCTCTGTTGTCAGGAGTGTGCCTGGCCCACCTGTGCCCTGGGTAGGTAATGTAGGGCTTGGCTGTGTGGTGGGGGATGTGACATCTACGTCAGGGCTCAGGCTGGTAGCACGCGCTGGCACTGTGCTGGCAGATGGCTCCTTGGTTTGTACCTGGGTGGTGGTCACTACGACAGAGGACACAGAAGCCACAGACTGGGTGGTGGTAGGCTCCAGGGTGGTGTTTGAAGGACTAGGTGTTGATCTACCTGCTGTGCTATGCACTGGCTGGTCTGTGGTCAGCTGGACGGTGGTACCTTGCATTTGGGCACCTGAGGTGGGTATGGGGTTCCTGCTGGATGTGTCAGTGGGTGTGCTTTTGGCAGGACTCGGAGTCCTTGTGTGAGGATCACTTGTGTTTACGGTGCCTGCAGCAAGAGTCGCGGTGTGGAGGGCCACAGTTGCTGCCATGGCTGTTCTTGGTGACACGCTGGCATTTGTTCTTGGCACTTCTGCATGTGGTGTGCTGAGGGAGGGGAGCCCAGCAATGGTGGTGGGTCTAGTCTGCTCTGCAGATGAGGGGCCCGAGGATGTAGGTACAGCCAGAGTTCTGGAGGTCACCCTGTCTGTTGTCCCCTCTCTGGTTGTTGGAGTGCTCGTGTTTGTTCCATGTGTTGTCACCTCTGCTGTCACTCTAGTAGAGTTCAGAGTGGCTGCCCAGGTCTCTGTTGTCAATGTGACAGAAGCAGGTGGCACTATGGCTGTTCTCTCGGTAAATGTCGTATCAGCCCTTTTAACTATGTCCCTCAGCATGCTTTGATTTACTGCTTTAGGCCACTTGGTAGTGACTATGTGTCCTGAAAGTAAGAAGAGAAGAAAGAGATAGAACACTTTCAACCACATGCGGGAGTCACCTGCTGTCACCTTAGCCACTGGCCCCTGTGCTAGCAGCTGTACAACACCATATTCTCCAACCAGAGGCCTGGGTGCTGATGGAGGTGACACATGAGTCCAGTGCCTCTTCTTCTCCGCCCCCCAACAGCTAACCACAGCTGCCCAGGGCACCCTTTGCCCATTCTGAGGCGATAGCCTGTGGAAACTTCAGAACTTTGTAACTGGATTCAATTCTCAGAGAATAGGATCAGAAGGCTCACATTATGTGATTAGCCAACAAAAACAAAGCAAACCTCAGCCCCTCTACCCGCCCCCCCCTGAGGCTCAGAGAGAGGAGAGGCTGCACAGACATTCCCACTCTAAACAGCCTCGGCTCAGATATAGGCTTGGCTGAAGCCTCTTGGAGATGAGCAGAGCCTGGCAGGGCAGGAGCATACTCAATACTGACGTGCTAACAAATGAGCTCGGACGAGGATGAGATCCCTAGAAGACAAGGCCACTCTGCAGGTCTCTACTGCCTGGTCACACTGTGGCTCCCACCTGTGCACCCTCTAACCCCAGCTCTGACTGGCAACCCATCCCAGTCCTGTGCTGGGAAGGCAGGAGTTTGTAGATACCTTCCTTCTGGAATCAGATCCCAGGGCCTTCCCTGGTGATCAGACAGCTTTCTCACTTACGTGGCTCTGCAGACGTCACATGGCTTCTAGGTACGAGCACAGAGGAAACCCACACCAGCACCAGGGCTGTCCACATCGTGCTGGGTGAGCTGCAAGCAGGGCTGCTGGTCTCTAAGCGTCTTGGCCACACAGCCCTTCAGGCTGTCAGCAATCGCCTTCTGCTTGGCCCAGGGATCTGGGACAAAGAAGGTGTGTTGGTCAGAGGTGTTTGTTTGCGAGGCAGCAAACAGACTCCCCAGAGGCCCAGGGCTCTGCAGGGTCTGCAGTGTAAGCCTAGGCCCAGTGCTTAGACCAGGACCAGGGGCCAGAGACCGGAAAGAACACAACTTAAGCAGCCATGAGGGTAAAGCCAACCTGATTGTGTCTTGCTCCCCACTGTACAAGCACTGTCCCATGCTCTTCCTAGAACTAGAGTTAGGCAGGAGACAGACAAGCCAATAGGATGACAACTTCTCAGGCCTGTACTGGATGAGTCTTATATTCTAGGGTACAAAATGTTTGTTCTTTGAAAAGAAAAGAGCAAGGATGGGTAGTGAGGAGAGTGACACCCTGACAGGGGAAGAGCTGAACTGAAGGCTTCCCACAGAGAACTCAGGTTCAGCTACAAGCTGGGGCAAGGCAGCTGGGCTGTGAAGATGCTTTGATGGCTCTTGGATCCCTCCCATCTGCTGATGCCCTAAAGATGCTACCAGCATCTTCAGCAGGTTCAGGGAGTTCCCTGTGCCTCATCCCTGGATTAGAAGTCTGCTGGGGAGTTCAAGGAGAAAAGATGTGACAGGCAGTCCTAGCACTAAGGAGGGCCTCAGCTCCCTGAACACACTCCAGTCCTTGTGCCTACACTACAAATCTGGGACAAGGGTGGACAAACCTTTTCTATAAAGGGCCAGGGAGCAAATACCATCTCTCAGGTACTAACTTAGTCCTGCCTGCCATAGCAGTGAAGAGACAGCCTTGGATGGCAGCATCTGTATCCACACAGTAGGCACTCCAGGCAACACAGCCCACACTGTAGTTTACCAGCTGTGGCTTCAGTGCTCTTACTCACCTCATGGTGGCTGAAGCCGTGTCCTTCTCTTGACTCTACAAACCCAGTACCTCAGGCCCCTTTCTAGTCCCAGTCTGGACTCCCAAATCAAGCAGGGCCCGGAGCACTCACCAGTGACAGCTGCTCAGTGCAGACTGGGAGGCCAGGCTGATGTCCTCCTTGAGCAGCTGGGGCCTTGGCATCCTGTCCTTGCCATATGAAGTCTGGCTTTGCAGATGCGAGCGGCTGGGCAGGGCACTCCCAGGCCATGGCATTCGCCAAGGCACAGGCAGGACAGAGGCGGGTGCTCCTCTGTGGTGTCAGAGACACCTATGGTTGAGAGAGGCAACACTGCTTAGGAAGAGCAAGGGACAAGCGTCCAGTGAGGAGGCCTCAGAAGGAGCAGCACTCAACAGCTCAGGGCTGGGGAAAAGACAGCTAGCTATCAGAGCTGTCCAAGTCACAACTTGTCACAAGTCACGATGTAGCAATTTGGACACAACAACTTTTATTTGTTTTGAGTCAGGGTTTTTCAGTGTAGTGCTGGCTGTTCTGGAACTTGCTCTGTAGACCAGTCTGTCCTCAAACTCAGAGATCAGCCTGCCTCTGCCTCCCTCCCAAGTGCTGGGATTAAAGGTACCACCTTTACCACCACTGCCCCGCTCAAGAACATTTTTTCAAGTCCAAAGATGGAGGTCTTGGTGTAGCATGCCTGTAATTCTCGTAGTTAGGGGGTGTAATCAGGGAGAGCAAGAGTTCATGGCTAGCCTTGGCTACATGCTGGGCTCCAGATCAGCACCTGACACATGAGGCCTCATTGGGGAGATGGCTTAGCAGTTGAGGTGCTTACTGCACAGGCACCAGGACCCTTGCAATGAGCTCAGGCCCCTAGCATTCCTGTAAAGGGACATGGCGGCACACACCTGTAACCCTGGGTTTGCAGGGAGCAGAGACAGATGGATGCCAAGGTTTTGAGTCAGGTTGGCTAAAACAGCCAACCTGAGGTTCAGAGAGACCCTGCCTACAAAACATGGGAGATGAGATAAGGAAGATTATCAACTTCTGGCTCTACACACAGCTCGCGGTAAGTACAGCTGCACATGCGTACCACTCCAACCCACAGCAAGGATTCCTTTGGGGAGACATTTATGAAGGCGCCAAATGAAAGAAGACAGCTATTTCATCACTGTCAGCTGGGAGGCTGTGGCACAGAGCAGCTGCTGACAAGTTCACATGGAGATGGTTTTCAACATTTATTTTCTTGTTTATGTGATTCTGAGTGTGTGTGCACATGTGTATGTGTCTGCAGAGGCTGAAGGAGGGCACTGGATGCCCCGGGGCTGGAGTCACAGGCATTTGTGAGCACCTGACAGGAGTGTTTGGCACTGAACAATGCAAGAGCAGCCAGAGGTTGTAACCCCTGACCCATCTTCCTAGTCCTCTTACATCAGCAATTCTCATCCTGTGCATCATGACCACTTTGGGAGTCCACCAACCCATTAACAGGGGTCACCTAAGGTCATCAGAAAACACAGATATTTACATTATGTAACCCTAGCTGTCCTGGAACTCACTCTGCCGATGAGGCTGGACTAGAACTCAGAAATCTGCCTCTCTGCCTCCTGAGTGCTGGGATTAAAGGCATACACTACTTGCTTGGCAGGAGTTGTTTTAATGAAAAGAACTAATTATATGTGTGTGCATGGGTGCATACTTAGCACAGTGCATGTGTGGAGGTCCAAGCACAACCTGCAGGGAATCTGATCTCTCCTTCCACCATCTGGACTGCCGTGATCAAACTCAGGTGGTTAAGAATGGTGGCAAGCTATGTATCAGAAGATGGCCTAGTCGGCCATCAGTGGAAAGAGAGGCTCATTGGTCGTGCAAACTTTATATGCCTCAGTACAGGGGAACGCCAGGGCCAAGAAGTGGGAGTGGGTGGGTGGGGGAGCATGTGGGGGACTTTTGGGATAGCATTGAAAATGTAAATGAAATACATACCTAATTTTTAAAAAGTGAAGAAAAAAAAAAAGAATGGTGGCAAGCTTTACCCCTTGAGCCATCTTGCTGGCCCTCACAGGGAAATTAAAAAACAACACGTGGGCCGGGCATGGTAGCACACGCCTTTAATGCCGGCACTTGGGAGGCAGAGGCAGGCAGATTTCTGAGTTCGAGGCCAGCCTGGTCTACAGAGTGAATTCCAGGATAGCCAGGGCTACACAGAGAAATCCTGTCTTGAAAGACAAACAAACAAAAAACAAACATGGGGCTGGAGAGATGGCTCAGTGGTTAAGAGCACTGACTGCTCTTCCAAAGGTCCTGAGTTCAACTCTCAGCAACCACACTGGGGCTCAGAACCATCTGTAATGGGATCCAATGCCCTCTTCTAGAAGGTCTGAAGACAGCTATAGTGTGATTGTATACATAAAATCAATAAAATTTTAAATACACACACACCAAACAAAAAAGCAATTTTGGTAAACCAGTTATTTATCTGTCAGGAAACCCTCCTTTCTCAGAGGTAATGGAATCAGGAATTTTATGTAATTTGAGGACACTAAGCAGACATCCTCTCTCCCAGTCTGTTAACTCCACTCCCCGAGGACCCTGAATGTGAAGGGCACTGCACACATGTGGTGCACAGACATACATGTACATAAAAACACGCAGGGGCTGGAAAGATGGCTCAGTGGTTAAGAGCACTGACTGCTCTTCCAAAGGTCCTGAGTTCAAATCCCAGCAACCACATGGTGGCTCACAACCACCGGTAATGAGATCTGACACCCTCTTCTGGAGTGTCTGAAGGCAGCTACAGTGAACTTACATATAATAAACAAATAAATCTTTAGAACAAAACAAAACACCCATACACATTAAATAGAGGAAAGAAAACACTAACAAAAAACCAAGTATTAATTCAGAAACTAGAACAGACAGACTGGGGCTGAGTCTCCTTTTTGGGAATTGGTCCCCCACAGGATCTGCAGGGAATCAGCATCAGGACACCTTTTGCCAGCTCATACAAGAAGGCCAGTATCTAATGTTCTCAATTCCATTGTGTCACACGGGCACACCCTTTCCACCACAGGGCAATGTCTATACACATAAGACTTTAAGTCTGCATTTCCTGAGCTGCTCTTACTCAAGTTCAGCCAGGTGACGTGTGTAAGTCCCCAAGTGACAACTAACCCTTGAGATGCTGCCCAGTTCCTCTAATGTTTGTTTGATAGATTGCACTCCCAATCTTGCCTTGCCTTTAACGCCTTTATGATGTGTGGATTGCTATATACAAATCACTAGGCCTCAAATTGGTGAACTTTTTCTCTGACATATACAGATTTCAATACAAGAAGTCCAGACTCAGCAAAGACCATTAATAATCCCTATCAGCAGGACCCATCTCTACTCCACGCTAGGGAAGTTACACAATTACAGAATAGAAATTGGGAAAGCTAGTACAGGACAAACCACAGTCACCTACCTAATCCTGACACATCACCTGCTTGGACGTATTATGTACATAGACATTGCCCTGTGATCTAAAGGATGTATCCACGTGGCAGACATTAGCCCACGATCCCAGAACATTAAATATTATCTTAACTGCACTGCTTATCTCCAGGTTTCTGAAAGTTCAGGTCTCACTACCAAAATGTCAAAGGTCTGTGTTCTAAACGCTTGCTAAGCCAGTATTTCTGATAATCCGCTGTCCAACAGGCGAGTCTAATTTATAAACGGAAAACCTGTATTTTAAACAGTTTGCTGGTTGACTTATTGAAATTTTAGAGCTGGTTCCTAGGGGTCGGGGTGTAAGTAATACAAGTTTTTAAGAGTCGGACTTCTAAGCCCCAGCCAGACCGTTAAGCGCACAAGCTAGCGGCCACAAGGGGAGGCAGGCAAGTAGACAAATGAGGAGGAAGGAAAAATGTGATGGATTTTCCTCATTGGTAGGTAGAAGAGTTTGGAGTGCAGGCCTCAACTATTTCCGAGACCAACACCTTCTAGGGTACAGCCTGATCCAAGACTCGCCTACTCTCGAATGTCCGTAGAGAGCTCGCAAACTGCCCAGCATCGACTGGCGATCGCCGTCAGCCCACCTCCTCCTCCTGCGCATCCATGCTTCTCTAAGGGCTCGGCCCATTCCTCCCTCCTCCGCCTTGAATCTCCATTCCTCACCGCCTAGCGCACCGGGTCCCCATTCATCCCTCTTCCGCCCCGCACCTCGCTGTCCATCCCCAAGCGGTTCATGGGGCCTTCACGACAGCTCCCTGGACGGCAGTGCGGGTCGCTTACCCGGGCGCGGTAGGCCCGTGGCCCTCACACCGCAGCGCAGCCACTTCAGCGATTCAGCCCCGCGCGGGGACGTGGACCGCAGCGAAACCCAGTTAGCTCAGCTCACTGGTGCGCGCTGGACCCCACCCGGACTGCCCCGGAAAGACGTCACGAAAGGGGGACCAATAGGCTGTCGCTGGCACGCGCGGGCGCGTGCAGTGGGCGTGGTTTGTTTAGGCCACGCCTGCTTCAGGAGCTGCCTTCCAACTTGGTCCCGCCTTGGCCACGCAGAGCTATTTGGAGCCTATCTAACGGAAGTGAGGGATCCAGGGACTTGTAGGCTATGTCTGTGTCTAGGGCTTTTCCCAGAAGCCGGGGAGAAGAGGGGTCAGATCAGGTGAGCGCAGATGTACTCGGACGATGGCTGATCTAGACAGGGCAGCTCTCGAAGGCCTCGTGAGGTACTTTATGAGGCTCTTCTGACCTGGTTCCCGATCTTTCTTCCCATCGGCTATTCAACTCCTTAAGGCGGTCCAGCCTTGTCCTTGCTCGCAGGCATGGCTTGGCTACTGAGGTTTGCTTTGCACACACTGCACCTGCCAGCTTCCAGCTAAGCATTTCACCTGAAAGGCAATACACTGATTTAATTCTGCAAGAAGATCTCGCTTTTGTTTTTCAAGTCCAGAAACAGTCTCACAAAGGGCTTTGGAATTTTACACGTGGCATGACACGTGGGACGAAATGGAAAGCCTGTGAGACTTGCTTTTAATTTTAAAAGATTAGGGTTGGAAAGATGGCTCAGCAGTTAAGAGCACTGATGCTCTTGCAGATGACCCCGTTTGATTCCCAGCACCCACACGGTGGCAGTTCCAGGAGATTCCACGCCTTAAGGCCTCCAGTGCACACACATACATACATAATATGTATGTGTTTTATTTTTGAGTCAGGGTCTCTCTTTGTATCCCTTCTGTACTGGAACTCTGCATAGATCCGATTGTCCTTGAACTCACGGAGATCCACTTGACTCATGACTTCCTGTGCTAGGATTAAAGTCATGAGCCACTGCATCCAGCCTACATAATTTTTAAAGAAAGAATTTAATGTAAAGTAGGTTTTGCAAGTCAGTAGATGAATTCTGCTACTGAATGCCAATTTGTGTAAGACCCTTTTAAGATCTTCTACCACGCCCCATCCAAAGTGATCATCATTGCCAGTTTTATTTTGTTTTGAGACAAGGTTTCACAGTCTAGCCCTGGCTGGTTTGGGGCTTGCTATGTAGATCATCCTGGCCTTAAACTCACAGAAATCTGTTTGCCTGCTGGGATTAAAAGCATGTGCCACCATGGCTGGCCAATTTCTAGTTTTATAACCTGTCTTGAGTCCTGGGCTCAGAAACCAATGGACCCTGCTCTGAGCTCTATTAAGACTATATATAAGCCTCGCTGTACTGTCATCAGCACACCTGCAGCTCAACCTGCTTTCCGGTGTGTGGAATTTGCCCATCAATGGCTTGCTGAAAGCAGCTGGAGGAAGACACTGGCAGACAAGCTCCTTTTGCTTTGTGTTTGTTTTAATCTCTCAAGGTGTTCCAGAAGAAGAAATACAATATCAGTGCTCAGTGAAAACACCCCTGAACCATCAATGGAAATGGCGTGTAGTGCTGTTCACCCTTTCCTCAGATGTCAAGAGTCTCTGGTGTTCAACTTGCAACTTCCTCAAATGCCAAGGTCCTCATTTCTCTCCTAAGAAAAACAGATAGTAGGGTGTGGTGTGCATGCCACTGATCCCAGCACTCAGGAGGCAGAGGCAGGAGGATCTCTGTGAGTTCCAGGCCAAGGCTACATAGTGACACCTTAAAAAACAAAATAAGCTGGGCAGTGGTGGCGCACGCCTTTAACCCCAGCACTCAGGAGGCAGGGGCAGGCAGATCTCTGAGTTCGAGGCCAACCTGGTCTACAGTGAGTTCTAGGGGCTATACAGAGAAACCCTGTCTCAAAAAAAGCAAAAAACAAAAAAATGGTAGAAGAGTAAATTTTTTCCTTTTTTTCATGACAAGGTCTTGCTATATAACTTTAGATGGCCTAGAACTCACTATAAAGACCACACCATCCTCAAAATCAGATATTCACCAACTCTGCCTCATGAGTGCTGGGATTAAAGACGTGTACCACGATAACTGGCTAAGAATATAATTTGAAAAGTAAATTTTCATTATTTATAAAATATGTGAACTATTTTATTATTATTATTACCATTACTATTATTATTTTACTTTTGGAGACAGGGTTTCTCTGTTTAGCTCAGGATGTCCTGAAACTTGCTTTGTTGACTAAGCTGGAGGAAGTCTGAGATTTGCCTACATCTGCCTCCTAAGTACCACCAGTGTCCAGTCAATTTTTATATGTCTATCACTTACATGCAATACCCATGAAGAGAGTGTCTTATCCTGCAGTCACAGACTGTTGTGAGCCACACGTGTGGGTTCTGGGAATCAAACCCAGTTCCTCTACAAGATCAGCAAGTGCTCTGACCATTGAGGCATCTCTTCAGCCTCCTTTTCCTTTTTTTTTTTTTTTTTTGGTTGTTGTTGTTTTGAGACAGTTTCTTTTTGTAGCCCTGCTTGTCCTAGAGCTAGAGCTAGCTCTGTAGAGCAGGCTGGCCTCAAACTCATACTCATCTTCTTCTTCTTCTTCTTTTTTTTTTAAAGATTTATTTATTTGTTTTATGTAAGTACACTGTCATTTAAGACACACTTAAGAGCATCAGATTCCATTACAGATGGTCGTGAGCCACCATGTGGTTGCTGGGAATTGAACTCAGGACCTCTGGAAGAGCAGTCAGTGCTCTTAACCACTGAGCCATCTCTCCAGCCCTCATCTTCTTTTTAAAAATAATACTTCAGGCAGGCTGGAGAGATGGCTCAGCAGTTAAGAGCACTGACTGCTCTTCCAAAGGTCCTGAGTTCAAATCCCAGTAACCACATAGTGGCTCACAATCATCTGTAATGAGATCTGACGCCCTCTTCTGCAGTGTCTGAAGACAGCTACAGTGTACTTACATATAATAAATAAATAATTCTTAGCCAGGCTTGGTGGTGCAAGCCTTTAATCTCAGCACTTGGGAGGCAAAGTCAGGCAGATTTCTGAGTTCAAGGCCAGCCTGGTCTACAGAGTGAGTTCCAGGACAGCCAGGACTACACAGAGAAATCCTGTCTTGAAAAATCAAAAAAGGAAAAATTAATTAATTAATTTATTATAATAATAATAATAATAATATTATTATTATTATTATTATTATTATTTCAGGGCTTTAATCTCAGTACTTAGCATTAGGGAGGCAGAGGTGGGCAGATTTCTTGAGTTTGAGGCCAGCCTCTTCTACAGAGTGAGTCCCAGGACAATCAGGGCTACACAGTGAGAATGTCTCAAAACAAAATTATCTAGAAGTATAGGGAGTGAGTGTAGTCCTGAGTGAATTGTGTTGTTGATGTAATATGCCATGGCATGGCCATATTACAGCCCCCAGTGCCTCAGCCCATGTGAGCGGCAAAGGCAAAGCCTTACCGGAGGAATTAAAGCCTTTCTCTGGTTGGAATGTAAACACAGACAATATGTGGGAAAAAAAATGTCCACGGTAGTCCCCCAGTCCTAAGATTACTTCGCTGCAGAGACTGCTCCTGCTGAGATGAGCTAAACCTGTTCACCAGCTCTGTATAATATACATCCTGAGCTTCCTGGATGCTGTCCATCAGAGACTCTAGCTCATCCAATTTCAGCTTTCCCTGTATATGTGCTGTCATTCCTTCATCCCTCACTGCCCCTAGTCAAGGTTCCAGGACCCAAGCTGTAAGGCAAAGAAGTAAAGGCTATGGCCAGGCATGTGGTACAGGTGTGGTGCAGGTGTGCCATCTCAGCTGCTTGGGAGGCTGGAGCTGGAGGATTGCAAGTTCAAGGCCTACCTAGACTACAGAAGTAGTTCAAAGCTAGTCTTGACAACATAACAAGGCCATGCCACAAAATGTAAAAGGCAAAACAAGGGCAGGGAAGTAGCTCAGTGATCAAGTGTTTGTGTCAGTCAGTGTATTTTAACCCCATTGTCACAGACATGTAGGGGTTGGCAAGAGAGATGGCTCCTTGGTGAAGAGCCCCTACTGCCCTTGCAGTAGGACCTTATACCAGAGTTTAATGCCCACCACCCACACTGCTGCCCACAACTTTTCTGTAACAATTTCAGGGTGTCCAGGATGTCCACTGGCCTCTATGGACACCTGTATTCATTAGCTCTTACATATAGACATACTCATTTAAAAAGTAAAAACAGAAAAACAGGCTGTGAACTCTCAGACTAGAGGAGCCCAAAGTGCATTTGACCCTAATTCTGTGGGCTCAGAGTTACACACCGAAGGAGGAGGCTGGCCCATGTGGGAAACTAGCCCAATCCCAAGTCTGTATCAAGTTCCTGGCATTGTACTAAGGTTAATCTCTTGCTGTTAACAATGGTTCTGTAGTTATGTAAGATGCTAACATATGGGGGAATCTGGGTTAATATATGGGGAAGCAGGAACTGGATAGTATTTTTGTAAAACTTCTGTTAAGTCAAAATTATCTCAAAATAGGAAAAAAAGAACAGGGAATAATGGTCATTTTGCTGGGTATAGTGGCGTCTTGATGTGTGCGAGACTGAGTCAAGTTCAAGACGAGTCTGGTCTACATACTGAGTTCAAGGCCACCTAGGGCTACATAGTGATACCCTGCTTCAATGTAAAAACAAACAAAAAACCAACCAACCAAACAGAGTCAATTTTACCACTGGCAAGTCTTGTCTTGCAAGATTGATTTGGTTTCATTCCCTGAATCTGTATGGTGGAAGGAGAGAACTGACTCCCAAAAGTTATCTTCTAACCTCCACACATTCACCATGGCACAGGAGTGGACAGAAGACAGGGGCGTACAGGAAAGGGCAAGTTAAGTTGTAGCGCACGTATACCCCTCCAGCGACCCCCTCCTCCCGTCTCCTACTTCATACTTCCCAATGCTATCAGGTCATGAAGCCATTTAGGAATTAATCCATTGATTAGATCTAAGTCCTCAAGACCTGATGGTCTCTGGAGACTCTATAATGGATGCTCTTACTGTGGTGGTTTGAATGAGAATGGCCCCCTGTTGGGGATTGGTTCTAATGCTTTGAATTAATCTGGCCCCCAAAATCAGGAATCTGCATGTCCAAATGCTGAAGGTCCTTGTCCCCAATTGGTCTTTGATTGATGAATAAAGAGCCAACAGCCAATGGCTGGGCAGGTAGACCTTTGGATTGCGAGGGCTAAGAACTGTTAGGGAGAAAGAGAATCATCATGGCTTGGGGGAGAAGGGTGTAAGAGCAGGATGTAAGAGCTGCAGGGGAGAAAACCAACCAGCTATGTAAGAATTTGGGTAACTGGCCACTGGCCACTTCCCCTATTGGGCCTGGGGTAACAGGGGAAGGTTTAGGACTCTCAGACATCCTGGAGGAGAACGTGTGTTAGCAGGGGAAGATTTAGGAATGCCTAGCCTTGCCGGGCGTGGTGGCGCACGCCTTTAATCCCAGCACTCGGGAGGCAGAGGCAGGCAGATTTCTGAGTTCGAGGCCAGCCTGGTCTACAAAGTGAGTGCCAGGACAGCCAGGACTATACAGAGAAACCCTGTCTCGAAAAACCTAAAAAAAAAAAAAAAAAAAAAAAAGGAATGCCTAGCCTTTGAGCTAGTCACAGCATGTCAAAAATTAACTGGTGTGTGTGTGTGTGTGTGTGTGTATTTCATCTTCGAATCCAGATTGCTCCTGTGGTGTGTGTGTACAACCCACTAGGAGCCAAAGCCAAAGTAGAGCTAAAATACTACTGTTACAGTTCCCAGAGGCTTGAATGTTCGAATAACTGGTCTCCAGTTGATGGAACTATATGGGAAGGATTAGGAATTGTATAGCCTTGTTGCAGGAAGTGTGTCACTGGGGTGGGCTTTGAGGTTTCAAAAGCCCACTCCAGGCCAAGTCTGATTTTCTCTTTCTGCCTTCTGCCTGTGGACCAGGATGTAAGCTCTTTGCTGCTCCAGCACCATGCCTACGTGCCTGCAGCCATACTCCCTACCATGATGATTGTGGACTAACCCTCTGAAGCTGTAAGCAAGCCCTAATTAAATGCTTTCTTTGATAAGTTATAAGCTAGGCAGTCTCTGGCTACCTCCTTTAACAACCTGACTATCTTGTCTATAACCTGCCACATGGCTAGCTCTATACCTTTCTTTGCTCTGCTGTAGTCCATGTCTATTCCCTCCATGTCCCCTCTCTATCTCCCTTGTCTGCTTTCTTCCCCTCCATCACTCTCTGCCTGGAAGTTCTGCCCCCCTCCTTCCTGCCCCAGCTATTGGCTGCCAGCTCTTACAACCAATCTCTGATATAATTCTAGATTGTCTTTAGGCAGGAAGGACGAATATTTACAAACAGAAAATCTGGTGACAGACCATAGAAATGACAACACCAGAATCTGGCCAACATGTAGTTCTCTGCTGGTACAGCATTAACAATTAAATACTGAGCCACATTTTCACACAATGTGAAGAAAAGTTACCCCCACAAACTAAGACAGAAGGTTTAGGGGATGTGACCGTGTTGGAGGAGGTGTGTCACTGGGGCAGGCTTTGAGGTTTCAACAGACTCCTGCCATTTCCAGTTTGCTCTCTGCTTCTGGTTCAAGATGGAAGCTCTCAGTTGCTGTTCCTGACCCCTGCTGTCTCCTCTGCCATCATGAACTCTAAACCTCGGGCACTGTGAGCTCCAGATAAACTCTTTCTATTGTTTCCTTAGACATGCTGCTGTAGCACAGCAATAGAGATTAACTAACACACTGACCCTTAGGTGATTTTTTTTTCAATCCAGTCAAGAGGACAGAACTCTTTGTCCCAGTGTGGCGCAGAGACCGTGTTCTCTAAGACAGAGCGTGAGTACTCAAGATAAAGGAATACCTCTGTAGAAAACAGACAGGAGGCGGGCTTAGCTCCCTGGCTTGCCATAAGGAAGGGTTACACATCAGAATTGCCTTGCACATCTTCCTTCCCCTCCCTTAAGCCCCATCCGGCTACTGTGGTGGCAGAGAAGCCATGTTGCTTCTGTCCTGAGCTCTGGTCTACTGCCCATGGTGATGATCCTGCGCCCCTGCGGACACCCAGCCCAGGTTAATAGTGAAGACCTGCCCAGGGCTTCCCTTCCCAGGGACCAAGCGCACCCATTGTGGCACAGGGAGTGGGGCATCTACCACAGCTTTCCTCAGCAGCTCCAGCTTTACACATGGGATCCAGAAGGAAGTTAACATCCTTGACCTTGCACTGTCTTGGGCAAGGAGCAAATCAGAGGTCCTCGGCTCTACAGGAGCCCAAGGCAGTGGCTCCAGGTCACAGGAACTCCACAGTGGGCACGGACTGGATGTAAAGGCCTGAGTATTGCTGGCAGAGAGGTCTTCCCTGTGTGAGTCACAAGCAGACCAGATCTTAGAGCTTTCTGAGAAGCTCACTGTTATTGGGGAACCCGAGAAACAAACAGAAGTGTCACTTTGCTGACAAGAACTCCAACAGAGGACCCCAGAAGGACATGTTAGACAGTACTCCTCTAAGGCTCTCAGCTGGGCAAAGGAGCAAACAAAGCATTGTCACACTGGGGATAGCACTGTAAGACAAGGGAGCCAGGGGACCCTGGCCTAGAGTGGGTCCAGCTACAGGAGGGCTGAGCCCGGGCTGTGCACAGAGTTGCTAGGGAAAGGGAATAATTTCTCAGGCAGGACGGAGCAGGTGTGGATGTGGGTAGTGCTTCCTGGAAGAGGTCTCAGCAAAAGCAAGAAGCTGAGGCCCCAGTTACCAGGGCCCACTGAGCCAGCCCAGTTATCTTACCCCATCAATACCCAGCCAGGCTCTACTCTTTTTTTTTTTTTTTAAAGATTTATTATATGTAAGTTCACTGTAGCTGTCTTCAGATGCACCAGAAGAGGGCATCAGATCTCATTACATTACACATGGTTGTGAGCCACCATGTGGTTACTGGGATTTGAACTCAGGACCTTCAGAAGAGCATTCAGCGCTCTTAACCACTGAGCCATCTCTCCAGCCCCCAGGTTCTAGTCTTTTTTTTTTTTTTAAGATTTATTTATTATTATATCTAAGTATACTGTAGCTGTCTTCAGATGCACCAGAAGAGGGTGTCAGATCTCATTACGGATGGTTGTGAGCCACCATGTGGTTGCTGGGATTTTGAACTCATGACCTTCGGAAGAGCAGCCAGTGCTCTTAACCACTGAGCCATCTCTCCAGCCCCCAGGTTCTACTCTTAACCCAGTAGGCAGTAGTAGGCAGTAAGGTGGATATTTAGGTTGCTACAGTGATCAGTCTGGGAACCCTCAGTCTCTCCCTAGTCCTGACAGAATCGGGTGTATACAGTTGCTGTGACCTTGCTCTGCCACTGTTCAAATCTTGATCACCGAGGTGGGGTTTCTCAACTGGAAAAGCCAGGAAAACCTAAGCAGGATGATGCCGCCCCCTACAGGCCACAGGGCAGACTGCAGGACTGAGGCAAGGCTGTGCTATAAGGGAGCCACTCATTTATTTATTTTTGTTTGTTTGTTTAGTTAATGTATATTGGTATTTTGGCTGCACATATGTCTGTGTACCATGTTGGGAACCAAAGTTGCGTCCTCTGGAAGAGCAACAAGTGCTCTTTTTTTTTTTTTTGGCAGGAGGTAGGGAGTGGGGTGTCTTTGTGTAGCTCTGGCATACCTCTGGCAGTCCTGGAACTTACTATGTACACCAGGCTGGATCAAAATCACAGAGCTCCACCCACCTCTGCTTCCTGGGTTGTGGGAGTAACATAGTGCCGTCAACACTGTTAACCGTGGAGCAACCTCTTCAGCCCAATGAGGGTTCTTCACCATTATCTTCACTTTGCAAGAGGCCTGGGTCCCCCGTCTATAGAATGGTCAAGAATTAAGATCTTCCTGGAAGGAACATGAGGAGCACTGTGCAAGCAAGCCAAGCTCAACAGTAACTGCATCCCATGCATCACAATACTAGCATGGGTCTGCCAGGGCTCTCTGTAGAACGTTAAGAGTGAATCTTGGTGCCAGTGCTCATTTGCTGCTCTTTGGTCAAAGTGGCTGAGGGACAAGCAGAGAGAGGCAGATGGCCCCAGCCTGCCAGAGTACTATTCTGGAAGACACAAGTCCCCAATCCAGGAACCCCCAAGTTGAGGGCTCTCAGTTTCTCTGGTGTACCCCTGATACTTCAAGCCTGGGAGCTTCAGGGGAGAGCCTCTGTGGGATTCCTGCCTTTGCTGACTCCATGCCCCAGAGAACGAGTCTTTGCAGTTAGACTGTTGGCCCCAGGAAGACTCAAGAGCCTTCTTTAGAGTCCCATCTAAAGGTTGCTGATGCTAAGACCCCATCGGAGAAAGCAGGCGTCATCAAGAGACAAGCATGGACTCAAAGCCACAACCCTGTGGCCACCATCCTCCTCTGCCCCTCAGAGACAGTATTCTGTCCTGGGCGCTTTGAATGACTTCCTTACCTGTCACTGTGTCAATCTCAGGATTCCTGTGGGGTAGAACGTGCGTGGTCTTGCAGGAAGGATGGGGAGAGCTCTCCAGACCAGAGCTCTTATGGAAGTAAGAGCAGAGAACACAATAGCCCTCTCCACCACACTCCCTATCCAGGTCCTTTTCCTGCAGCCTCCCCATCAATAGTCCCCTTCTCTGTCCATACCACGCCAGCCAGCTGCCCTTGGCCCTAGCCATACCTCTTCCCATGTCACATCCACAGCCGCGTCAAGCTTAGGCCACCCGGCTTGGCAGCAAGTGTCTTTACACACGGAGCTCAGCAGTCCAAGGACTAGTTTACTTCACACGTTCTTATTTATTTGTGGAGGGAGTGGATGTGGGCGGTGCGTGGATGAGCATGAGATCAGAGGACAAGCAAAACAGTTGGTTCTCTCCTTCCACTGTGTGGGTCCTAGGGAGTGAACTCAGGTTGTCAGGCTTGGTGGAAAATGCCTTTATCTGCTGAGCCATCTTGCTGGCTCTACATTCTGCATTTAAACAACAACGACAACAACAAAGGATTTATTTATTTTTATTTTATATAAATGGGTATTTTACCAACATGTTTGTCTGTGTGCCATGTGTGTACCTGATGCTTTGGAGCCAGAAGAGGGCATCTGATTCCCTGGAAGTGAACTTCTGAGAGTCTGTTTGCAATGAAAGGTTCCTGAGCAGCGGGATGTGTTCCAGAGGGGTATTGTGTCCTCTGATTTTTTTTTTTTAAGATTTATTTATTATATGTAAGTACACTGTAGCTGTCTTCAGAGACTCCAGAAGAGGGCATCAGATCCCATTACAGATGATTGTGAGCCACCATGTGGTTGCTGGGATTTGAACTCAGGACCTCAGTGCTCTTAATCACTGAGCCATCTCTCCAGCCCCGTGTCCTCTGATCTTAAGGAGAGTCATGGAGCCCTGGTGGTTGTTAGCAGCCATATGGATGCTGGGAAAGAGACTCCAGTCCTCTGACAAGAGCAGCAAGTGCTTCTAACCACTGAGCCACCTTTCCAGCCCCACACTCTGTATTTTGAACAGAGTTTTTGAATAAGTTGCCCTGGCAGGACTTGGACTTGTGATCCTTCTGCCTCAGCTTCCTGAGTGGGTAGAATCATGAGTCTGTGCTACCACCTAATGAAGCAGGATATGAAATTAAGGCATTTCTTTTTCTTAATTTTTAAAAAATTAAATGATTATGGTGGTTTGACTTTTAAATGCCCCTCATAGTTTTGGGCATTTGGGTATTTGGTCCCCAGCTGTTGGCATTGTTTGGGGGAGGTCTAGGAGATGTGGCCTAATTGGAGGAAGTACATCACTGGTGTTGGGGCTTATGTGGCCTTGTTAGAGAAAGTACTGCACCAGGGGTGGGGTTTTGAGGCCTCAGAGCCTTGTATCATTCCCAACTTACTCTCTCTGCTTCCTGTTTGTGGTTTAGGGTGTGAGCCCTCAGCTTCCCGCTCCTGCTTCTATGCCTTGGCTCCACCATGGCGGACCCTATGGGTCCATCACCCAAAAGTGTTCTTGCTTTTTTGTTTGTTTGATTTTTTGAGACAGGGTTTCTCTGTATAGCCCTGGCTGTCCTGGAACTCACTTTGTAGACCAGGCTGGCCTCGAACTCAGAAATCCGCTTGCCTCTGCCTCCCGAGTGCTGGGATTAAAGGTGTGCGCCACCACGCCCGGCTGTTTTCTTCCTTTTATAAGTTGCTTGGGTCATGGTGTTTTTTATCACAGTAACAAAAAAGTAACTCATTTGATTTTTAAATTATTTTAAATTATCCGTATATGAGGGGGGTTGTGTATGTGAGTGCTTGGTATCGGATCCCCTGGAGCCGGCGTTATAGTTGTGTGCCATCTGGATGAGGATACTGGGAACGAAACTCGAGACTTCT
Source organism: Mus caroli (assembly GCF_978045245.1). NCBI lineage: Eukaryota > Metazoa > Chordata > Mammalia > Rodentia > Muridae > Mus > Mus caroli. The sequence goes on from NW_028227275.1 coordinate 58,025,556, forward strand.
GAAAGATCAGCAAGGACTCTTGACTGTTGAACAATGTTTCCAGGCCCTACATTGTGTGTGTGTGTGTGTGTGTGTGTGTGTGTGTGTGAATGCGCGCGCCCATGCACGCATGCCTGTTGAGATCAGAGGACAGCTTTGGAGGATCTGTTGAACTCAGGTCATCAGGCTTGGTGGCAAGCACCTTCACTCACCGAGCCACTTTGTCATCTAACAGAACATTTCTGTTGTCTCTCTTTGTCTAGAAAAATCTCACTTTTTTTCAGTAGTCTTGATGCGTTGAGGTATGATTTACAACTCTCAGGTGATAGGTCCCAAACATGCTTAGGCCACAGAGTGACCAACTCATTCCTATTTGATAGAGGCATTCCCAGTTTTAGCCTGAAAGTGGCATATCCCAGGAGCGTATTGATACCAGACACACAGGGTGGCCCACCACCCAAAATGTAAGCGTAAAGAGGGGTGCAGTGTGTGTGGTGGGTAGTACCAGGGCCTTCCTCTAAAGCCTGGAGAGAGCTTCAGGAAGTCATGTGGACATGTGTCCTTTGGAACTGCCTGATAAATTAAAGGTCAAGGATGTGGCTGTCATTGCCCCATCAGCCCTGGCCCTGACCTGGTGGCCTTTTTGTGTAGAAAACTTTCCTCCAGGCCTGGCACAGCCACTGCAATCAGAACAGCTGAAATCGTCTCTCATGTTAGTCTCTTTTCTGGTCATTGGCATGAAGACTGGCAGGAAACAACTTGCTTATGGGAGGGATGGGTTAGCTCATGGTTTGTGGATGTCCATTCTGCCATGGCATGGAAGACCTGATGAGGGTAAGATATCTGGTCACATTGTGTCAGTGTGAAAACAGATAAATACTGGTCTGGTATTCAACTTGGTTTCTCCTTTTTGTCCAGTCTAGGAGCCCAGCCCATGAGATGGTCAGGTGTTGTCCTCTGTCCCTCTGGCTTGTATGGACAAACTCTCCAACAAACATCAGACTTTGTTGGAACATGGGTCAGCCCCATGCCCTTATTTTGAAGTGGGCCTGTGAACATTAGGAATTGTGCCAGTTTCCTGGGGCAGATGCCCATTAAATTAGGCATCAAGACGTGGCAGAATCATGTTCCTGAAGGGAACGAGCAGGGTCCTTCTGACTTGCCGAGTTCTCTGCCCAGTCCAGTGCCAGGAACACTGGCCTGGAGAACTCTTCACTGTAACCCCTCCCCATGGAGGATTCTTTTATTCTTTTCTGCCTGTCTCGAACCACTCTGCTTTTATTGTGGCAACTGCTGTTATTTTTGACATTTTGGTTGTGAGCCTAGCCTTTAACAGCTGAGCCATCTCTCCAGCCCTGCTGTTATTTTTGAGATGGATCTTGCTCTTTTGCCCAGGGTAATCTTGAACTCCTGACCTAAGGGAGTCTCCTGCCTCCCCTTCCCCAATAGGCAGGCACCCAGCTTACTTTTTTGTGGGTAGGAGTGGGGAGTGTGCTGGTAAGTATTTTGTTAACTTGACAACAAGCTGGAGTTAGCAGAGAAGAGGACTCTTATCTGAGAAAAATGCGTCTGATTGGCCTGTGGGCACTGTCTTGCTTGGTGATGGAAATGGAAGGACAGGTGGTCCAGAGTGGTATAGAGAGCAGGCTAAGCAAACCATAGGGAGCAAGCAGTGGGCAGGGTTCCTCCATGGATTCCGCTGTGGTTCCAGCTTGGAGCTTCTGCAGTCCCACTAACTTTTCTTCATGATGGATTGTAAGCTGTGAGATGAAATAAACCCTTTCCTCCCCAAGATGTAGCAAGAGAAAGCAAGCCAAGCCTGTGGCATTCTGGTGGCTGAACTCAGGTCCTCTGCTGTGCTTGACCACTGAGCTACACCCCCACCTTTTACCTCCCCTTTTTCTTTCCTCCTCCTCTATAGTACTGATAATTAGGTCCAGCTTCTTTCACATGTCAACATACGAACATTCTACCATATAGCCACATCCTGGCCAACCTCCTTACTTTCTTTTTGAGATAGGGTCTTCCACAGCTCAGACTGGCCTTACTTGCTACATAGCTGAGGATTACCTTGGATTTTTAATCCTCCTTTTCTCTGTTTCCAAGGGCTGGGATTAGAGCTGAGCCGCACCAGCCCAGGTTATGTGAGCGAGGCGGGGGATCACATACTTTGTGTTTGCTAGGGAAGCAGTCTACCAAATAAGCTAGTTTTGTTTTTCTCTTTACATTTCATTTCTTTACTTGTTTATTTACTTACTTTTTTTATTTTTTATTTTTTGAGACAGGGGTTCTGTTTAATAGCCCTGGCTATCCTGGACTTGCTTTGTAGATCAGGCAGACCTCAAACTCAGAGATCTGTCTGCCTCTGCCTTCCAAGTGCTAGGATCAAAGGTGTGTGCTATTGGCCCAGCAATTTAATTTATTATATGTGAGGGGAGGCAGACGCCATGGCATGTGTGTGGAGGTCTGAGTGACAACACTGTGGAGTTTCCTCTTCTTCCATAATTGTATGGGTTCCAGGGATTGAATTCAGGTCATCAGGCTTGTACTGTTTGGTGACAAATGTTTACTTGCAGAGCCATCTCTCTGATCTAGTTAACCCCTCCCCTGCCCATGTTGTTGCACAAAATAGCAATGAATTTACCTCCCTCTCTATCAGCTTCCTGAGTTCTGGGACTTTTCCCCCCAGTGCCAGGTCTTCTTAGGGCATGCTAGACACTCGTTCTATCACTGAGTCACACAACAAGCCCCTTAAAGACTTTTAAAAAAATGTGTGTGAGAGCCCATGCTTATGTGCATGGGTGTGTGTATGCTGTGTGTATGTGCATGTTGTGTGTTTGTGTGTGCATGTGTATGTGTGTGCATGTGTGTAGATGTGATTTATACATCTAATGTAACACATATGTGTAGATCAAGGGACAATGCCAGGTGTTAGTCCCCTTTCACCTTGTTCAGGACAGGGTCTCTCTTGTTCATTGCTTTACATGCAGAGGTGGCTGGATTCAGTCTTCCTTTGGTTTTCCTGTGTCCACTGGAACTACAGATATTTGTGCGTCTGGCTTTTTATGTGGGTTCTTGGGATCTGCTCTCAGGTCTTCCCGTTTATGCAGCAAGTACTTTACTCAAGAAGCTATCTCCACAGACCCTAAACCCTTTTTCAAAAGCTTTATTTAGAGACAGGCTTTCCCTAAATTGCCCAGGCTGGCCCTGAATTCCTTTAGCTCAGGGTATTTGTATTGGAAACACTCGTGCAGTTCCCTGAGTACTGTATACAGGGGTGTGGCACCACACTTGGCTGTCTTTTCTAGGGACATCTGTCATTGGACTCAGGGGCCACCTGGAAGGTCCAGGACAATCTATTTCAGGAGCCCTCTCTTAATTCTACGGCACGCTAATAATGACAGGCCTGAGGATTCCAAGACGTCTCTGTCTTCTGAGGACCACTTCCAGTCCACTCCAAATCTCCCTCGGGTATTTACAAAAGAAACCAAATCAAGTACATCTCCTCCTTAGCTTGTAATGAAAATGAAATATTCAGTGTGCTTTGAACGAGGCAAGATCCACCAGCACTGAATGATGAGATAGGCTACAATAACAACTTCAGAGTCAGTAGGGACAGGTGAGTCATCACTCCAGGAAGGAGAGGCAGCAGCCAGGGCTGGGGTGTAGCTCAGCTGGCAGAGTGCTTACTTAGCATTTACTACTCTGTGAGTTCAGTCCCTGGGCTTTTTTTTTTTTTTTTGGCAAGGTTTCTCTGTATAGCCCTGGCAGTTCTAGAACTCACTGAATAGACTAAGCTGGCCTTGGACTCGGAGATCTGTCTGTCTCTACCTCCAGAGTATTAAAGGTGTGTGGCACCGCTGTCCAGCTTCCCTGGCACTTCATTAATGTGGCATGGACGCATGTGCTTGAAGTCCCCAACATTTAAGAAGTGGAGGTAGGGGCTGGTGAGATGGCTCAGTGGGTAAGAGCACCGGTCTGCTCTCCCGAAGGTCCAGAGTTCAAATCCCAGCAACCACATGGTGGCTCACAACCATCCGTAATGAGATCTGGCACCCTCTTCTGGAGTGTCTGAAGACAGCTACAGTGTACTTACATATAATAAATTAAAAAAAAAAAAAAAAAAAAAAAGAAGTGGAGGTAGAAGGATCAGAGGTTCAAGGTTATCCTCAGCTACATTGTGAGTTCAAGACTGGCCTGGGCCACAAGAGACCCCATCTCAAAACAAATCCCCCCAAAGTGAAAATAACATCAAAAGAAGTAGGGATTGTCTGGGGATAGCGAGCCCATTTGCCCTCTGTCCAATCTTAGATCTGTGGCAAACATGACTTACAGGCTTTATAGTCTGAAGGTTTGTATCAGTTGATGTCACTGTTCCGTTCCCACAGTGTAATGAAGAAACTAAGGCTTACAGTGAAAAATCAGCCCAAGCCTTTTACCCCAGCCAGCTCAAAGACCATGGCTGACCCGCCTAAACCTTCCAGTGCCCACTGCAACTTTCCTTGGCCTGTTCTGGGTGTAGGTTGCCAGGCGGTGGAGTCTGAGGAATGGGTGCTCAATGGGCATTCACATGAAGTGGGTGCCTCTCAGCGCCTTGATGGAGGATGCTGGGGCTTATAGAGTCCTAGCCATACTTCTGACTGCTGGTGTTACTCTGCCAGGCAGGAGAGGCTCGGTGCCTGGAATAGCTTTTTGAGTCAGTGGTTTCTGCCTGGGAGGGGAACCAAAGAGACAAAGACATTATTGTCTGATAGGTCCTATGAGGACCCATGTTGAGCCCCTGTCCCCAGAAATGATTAGATAGGACAGGTGCTGGTGCACGCTACTTCCCGGAATTGGACCTTGCATCTGAGGACAGGACTAAGGGTGAGAACTATCAAACACCAGACCTGAGAGAGTGCGTCACCGGCAGGAGCTGTGGAAGGCGACCTTCCAGGGAAGTTGGAGCTTAGCAGGTTCTCTGATTGCATACTGTGTTACCAAAGGTCTAAAAATGGCTGACCCCTGTGATGTCAGAAGTCTGCAGGATGCAACAGTGATAAGTTCTAGTGTGTTCTTTGGACTTTTCTGAAGGTCCAAGTTGGGAGCTGAGACTTTGCACTGATGTGACTCAGGGGCGAGAGTGCTGGTTCTTCTGCTCAGCAGCTCAGTGGCCACTTGTTGATGTATTCATCTTTTTATTTATTTTATTTTATTTTTTGTCTTTTATTCTTATCGCTTGCTGTCTTAGTTAGGGTTTCCATTGCTGTGAAGAGACATGACCAAGGCAACTCCTTTAAGGACAACTCTTAACTAGGGCTATCTTAAAGGTTCAGAGGTTCAGTCCATTATCATCAAGGTAGGAACATGGCAGCATCTAGGCAGGCATAGTGCAGGCAGAGCTGAGAGTTCTACATTTTGTTCTGAGGGCAGTCAAAAGAAGTCTGTCTCAGCCGGGCGTGGTGGCGCACGCCTTTAATCCCAGCACTCGGGAGGCAGAGGCAGGCTGATTTCTGAGTTCGAGGCCAGCCTGGTCTACAAAGTGAGTTCCAGGACAGCCCGGGCTATACAGCCAGGGCTATTTCGAAACCCTGTCTCGAAAAACCAAAAAAAAAAAAAAAAAAAAAAAAAAAGAAGTCTGTCTCATGGGCAGCTGGGAGAAGGATCTCAAAGCCCACCCCAAAGTGACACACCTACTCTAACAAGGTCACACATCCTAATAGTACCACTCCCTGGGCCAAACATATTCAAACCACCACACCTGCTTAACCGATTTTTTTCCTTTGTTTTTTTGAGACAGGGTTTCACCACTCCCTGGCTACTTTTTTTTTTTTTTTTTAATTTGTATTTATGTATATTGGTGTTTTGCTTGTATATACATCTGTGTGCCACCTACATGCCTGGTGCTGTGGAGGCCAGAAGAGGGCATTGGATTTCCTGGAACTGGAGTTAGAATTGTGAGCTGCCGTGTGGACATTAGAAATAGAACCAGGCCTTTTGGAAGAGCAGCAAGTGCTATTAACAGCTGAGCCATCTTTCAAAACTCTTTAGCTTTTGAGATAGGATCTCATTATATAGTCCTGGATAGCTTTGCACTCACAGAGATCCACCTGCCTATTTTCTAATAGTAGGAATAAAAATGTGTACCACTGGGCTGGGTGTGGTGGCACACGCCTTTAATCCCAGCACTCGGGAGGCAGAGGCAGGCAGATTTCTGAGTTTGAGGCCAGCCTGGTCTACAGAGTGAGTTCCAGGACAGCCAAGGCTACACAGAGAAAACAAAACAAAACAAAACAAAAAATGTGTACCACTGCATCCAGGTTATTTTAAAATTAAACTTATATATTTATGCATTGCATGTATGAGTATACACATTCATGTGCTCAGTCTGGCAGTTTTCCAGAAAACTGTTGTATGACAGTTTTCTCCAAGACTGAAAACATCCAGTCCTGTAGGGAAGCTCCCTAAGCAGGAAGGTAAACAACTCAAACAGCTTCAGGAAGTCCCTGAAACTGACCAGATTCACTTGGTCCCTTTCTGCCACAATATGCAATAAACGCTGAAAGTCTGTCACCGAGAAGCAGGGCCTACCTGCAAAGAAGACTCAGACCACACAAGCCGTCTAGAAGCAGCAGAAACCAGCTGAGCTGTCTGGAAGAGCTTAGACCAACTGAGACACTGAGGCGGATACTCTCCAGCCTGTTGAGCTGCCTGCAGGCTGTGCAGTGTGCTCCAAGTTCCCAGCATTGTAAGCTGTCACCCATGCCGGGGTGGGCCTCGGGGATGCAGCTGTCTTTGAGTCATTTCTGCTCCTATAAGTAACCCCTCACCCATATTCTTCCAAGTAACCCCAATAAAACTCATGGCTTACCTTTGGTGGTATCTGTGCCTTGGTCTTTTGTGGGCTCCCTGTCTGGGTTGAGAAGATGTGTGTTGTATCTCTCCAGGAAATATTTTGTCCCACAACAGTGTGTGCTGATGCAGTGGTATCCATATGGCAGTCAGAGGACAACCTGTATGGATCAGTCTTCTTCGCCTACTACAGGTCATCCATCAGGCCTGGTGGCAAGTACCCCAGCAGCCGAGCCATTTTCAAATTTGGAACTCAGCTATGAACTTTGAACCACCCCAGTGTTCCCCTTCTGTTCTCTATAGCTAGCCTCCCCATCTAGGGCTCCCCACCTGTACCTCAGATGCCTCTGCTGACATCCGAGAGACCTGCCATCCTGGTGCTGTCCTAGAGACTTGCAGTCTGTGGGTCAGAAACAATGGACAGAGAATGGGGCAAGTGTGTGGGTGCCCAGGCTTGGGCTTAATGGGACTTCTGTGCAGGGCTAGTGCTCACCAGAGAGGACAGGCTGGTTCTCAGGAGCCTGAAGCACCCAGTGGGGCCGAGGCTGTGAACTCCAGGGGAGTCTGCTGGTGCTGTAGAGTACAAGATGGAACGGACGGAAGGTCAGCTCCGAGGGGATCTGCAGTCTGGCACTCGGGCTTGAAGGTAGGATGGAGACTGACCCAAGGTTTAGAGCAGCTCAATCCAGGGTGAGGTGAAGGTGCCATTTCCCATCCTGTCTGGTGTTAAGGCTCTCCCTCTGTCCCGCCTCTTCCCACGTGGGCCAGCATTTCTTCCCCTTTCACAGTCTCAGCCCTGTCCAGCACGCAGGGTGCTTCCTTAATGAAAGAAAATCAGATCTTTTACTTCAGTGTTGCTCATTTAACATTTTTTTTCCCGAGTCAGGGTTTCTCTGTGTAGCCCTGGCTGTCCTGGAACTCACTTTGTAGACCAGGCTGGCCTCGAACTCAGAAATCCGCCTGCCTCTGCCTCCTGAGTGCTGGGATTAAAGGCGTGAGCCACCATGCCCGACCTAATTTTTTTTTTTTTTTTTAATTGGGCACCAACTATGTGCTGGGTCCTGGCCTAGACACAGAAAACAAAACAGACAAATCTTGGCATTTCTGCTGTACTGGAAGGAAAAGAAAGTAAACATACACCCTGCTAGGTGACAGGAACTGTCAGCAAGGGCGGGTTAGAGAGTGGAGAGGCAGTATGGTTTTCAAGAACTAAGTGGGATAAGAGTCCCAGCAAAGAGGCCCTCCCCCAGGCAAGACAGTGCCCATCTCTGCAAGGGGCCATTACAGTTGCAGTCCATATGATGGAGTTGAGAGGTAACGGAGGTGTGGCTAGGCCAGGCTGTGTGAGAGCCCAAGGCTTCAGCTTCTTTGACCGGTGAGATCTGGCTTATTTAACAAGCTCCCTGGCTGCAGGGAGAGGAGGCTGCAGAAAAATCAAGGCTGAAAGTGGAAGGCCTTGGGGGATGGGTGAGAGTGGGGCTAGAGAAGGGGGTTGTGCTCTTGGCTCTGTGTTGAAGGTGGAGGGAGGATGGGGGTTGGGCTTGGGTGAGAAGGAACCAACAAGGACACTGGCTGCTCTAGTCCCCAGTCCCCAGTCCCCTGACTGCCCCTGAGACCTCCTGACTCCTCTTCCGGTCAGAGACTGGATACAGCCACCCCAGGAGACTGCTCTTCCTGAACCACTGGCCTGCTTCCGCATTGAAATCTCTGCCTTGACCCTTGGAACCCTGGTGTGGGTCCCCTCCCCCTACTAGCTGGTCCCTGGTCTTCATGTTTTCCTATTAGAAGACAAGTTTGGGGAGTCAGTTCTCTTCTCTTCTGCAATCCTAGGGTTGAACTTAGGTCAACAGGAGCCATCTTGCTGGCCAGCCTTGACCTGCCTTTTACTCTTTCTGTTTATCAGGTCCGGTTTATGCAGCACTGGGAGAGCTGTGCACACTAGGGAACCAAGGGCTCTATTAACTCTTTTTTTTAATAGCCTTTTTTTTTGTTGTTGTTGTTTTTTTGAGACAGGGTTTCTCTGTGTAGCCCTGGCTGTCCTGGAACTCACTCTGTAGACCAGGCTGGCCTCGAACTCAGAAATCTGCCTGCCTCTGCCTCCCGAGTGCTGGGATTAAAGGTGTGCGCCACCACCGTCCGGCTCTATCAACTCTTTTTAAACAGGGTCTCGCAGGTAGCCCAGGCTGGCCTCAAACTCATGGCAAGCCTCCTGCCTCAATCTCCCAAGGCTGGACACCATGTCAGACTTACAAGTCAAGTCAAACAGACTTGAGCACCATGTCACTTTCCTGGCTACTCACTCCTTTGTTTGGGCTCTTATTTTTGTCTCTTCCTAGCATAAACCACAGGAGGGCGGAGCCACCCTCCTGACCACCTCAGCTTCTGTCCTTCCTCTCTACCTTGCAAGGTGGACACTGTCATTAGCTTACTTTCTAAGGACATGAAGTGATTGCACCTACACCTGCCTGCCTAAGGTGTGAGGTTCTAGAAAGCACTGCCAGAGAGATGGAGAGACAGCTCAGCAGTTAGAAGCACTTACTGCTCTTTTAGAGACCTGGGTTTGGTTCCCTGAAGTCACCTGGTGGCTCACACTCACCTCTAACTCCAGTCCCAGGGGACCCCCACACCCTATTCTGGTTTCCTGGGACTCCTTCCCGCATGTGGTGCACATACATGCGTGCAAACACTCATACACATACAACAAAAAATAAATATAAAAGTAAAAGCCCCCAGTTCCTCCAGCAGTATCCGCTTTTGCGCCTGTTCCCGCGTGCATCCCAAGTGGGGCGGTGTGTCACTGGGCCAGGTGGCTACAGTTGTGGTGAAAGAGCCCAAACCTGGCTTCGGAGACCTTTGGCTTTCAGCCCTGAGGCCTCCTGACTGTGTGGGTCATGCTTCCACGTGCCTCAGTTTCCTCACCTGTCAGTACAGGGACTTGGCAGGTGACCCACCTACTTGCCCGGCCTCTCCTGTCGCCGGCCCGGAGAGACCCGCCTGCCCGGCTCCCGGGCGCCCGCAGGAGGGCGCGGCTTGGCGGGGGGCGCGGGCGGCGCGGGGGGCGGAGACCGGCTCGGCTTCCGCTCCCTCCTCCCGCGTCGTCTTGGGCCGCGGCGCCCGAGGCGGGAGCAAGAGGCGCCGGGAGCCGCGAGGATCCACCGCCGCCGCGCGCGCCATGGAGCCCGAGTGAGCGCGCGGCGCTCCCGGCCGCCGGACGACATGGAAACGGCGCCGACCCGGGCCCCTCCGCCGCCGCTGCTGCTGCTGGTGTTGTGCTGCAGCCTGGTCCCCGCCGCGGGTAAGGTGGGCGCGGGGGACAATGGCCGGGGCCGCAAGCAGCCACTTTACAAGTTGCGGGCGAGTTGGAGCGCGCTCCGGGGGACCACGCGCCGGGGGACCACGCGCCGGGGGACCTCGCGCAGGCCCTTTGTCTCTCCCGCCGGGGCCCCTCCCTGGGGACCGAGCCCGCCAGGTGCGGCGCGGGCGGGCCCTCACCTGCCCAAGGCTCGGGACGCCGGGCGCGCTCAGGAGTGCGCCCACGGGCATCGCGATGGCTCGGGACAGGCCTGGCCTATCGCGAACTACTGGGAAAACTTTTCGCGAGCCTGCTTGCGGCGGCCGGCCTACCGAGCCCTGGGAAGTGCCAGAAGTTGCTAGCTAGGAAGTTCGGAGAGCCCTGCGCGGGGCGGCCTGGCCCTGGGCTGCTGTCGCTTTGACCTGCGTGGGCTGTCAGCCTTCCAAACCGACTGACACCTGCCAGGTGTCCCCGTGACCCCAGTGACCCATCTGACCGCTCGGGCCCCCAAGCGGTGGCCAGGTGCCCAGCCCTGCTGACCAGTGCCCAGCCCCGAGATCGCTTGCGTGGGTGCCTTGGTGTGGGGCGGTATGGTTCTGCCTCAGTTGGACCCACCTTTAGGGAAGTGGCCGGCTCGGGAACTTTCTAACCTTTTTTTTTTTTTGGTGTGTCCTGAGGGGTGGAGCTGAGGTCAGGAGGACTCTGGAGAAACGAAGCAGTTGGAAACGCTACACATGTTCTTTTAATTCGGAGATTGCCATGTGGTTTTTAAAGCAAGGCTCTTGCCACCTAAATCATTGTTTTCGGGTGTTTGTGTTTTGTTTTTCTGGAGTGTGGCTGTCCAAGGGTCCGGCAGATACTCTTGAACTCCTGGGTGGTGGTGATGGCAGTTTGGGGCGGGGTAGGGGACAACCTCAGGTTCCTTTGTCTGGGCCTTATTAAGGCGAACAGCTGTCCCCCTGTGTATTTCCAGGGTAGACACTTGAGGGAGGTGGCTGGGCCTGGCTCTGTGCTCAGATTCCCTGGGCTGCAGTCTCTTCCACCTATGTTTGGGGGGAGGGGTCGAGGGGAGCTGACTTCATCCAGTCTTGGAGCTCTCAAGCTGAGCCCGAGGGCTCTTGGGGAGTCTCCCCCTAAACTTGTCTCCCTCGGGATCATGTTTACATTTTCAGGCCATCTCTGGTGTTAGCAAAACAAGGCGAAGACAAAACTGTGACAGGCTGTGGGAAGTCCAGGCCAGTTCTACTCTTTCCGGAAATGCCTGGGTCGTGGCTGCTGAAGGGGTATGGGGGAGCTATTTGTTTTAAAGGTGGGGTTTGTAAGCCGACTTTCCTGTCCTAGGTAGGATTGACGTTACTCTGGGATCCCCTCGCCTGTCATCTGGTATCCCAAATTGAACATCTTTATAGTTTGGTGGTGTGTGCAGCAAAAATAGAGTCGATTATTTTAACATTAGGAAGCCAGGCCCCAGGAGTACCAGCTGATGGGGTAGTCCAGGCCTAAAATGGAAGCAAAGAGAAAAATCTTCCTGAAGCTCTTATTTGAGTGTTTTTGGCTGTTGGACCCCCAAATGTCTGTCTGAGATTCTTGCTTTGGGAGTCTGGAGAGAAGGGAGTGAGTGGGCAGCTAATTATTTTTCCTGATTGCTTCCTGTTGCAAATTGAAGCTGTGAGCCCACAGAAAAGCCTTTGTTCTAGTGGTCCCTGAATTCCCCATTCTGGAAGCCCTAGGCTTTCCTTCTCACCGCCTATAGCACTCACTCGTCCCTGGACCAGCCTAGCCTGTCTGGCCCCCTGGAGGAGGTTCCTGCGGTTGTGGGCTGTCTACCCCTGGGAGGGCCCAGCTAGCACATGTTGGGTTATATTGGGTTAAATGCTGAGCAGAGTCCCCTCTGTGCAAGAAATTACCCAGGCAACCTGTTTGTCCTAAGCTTCTCTGGGGAAAGCCACCTCCTGGCCCCAACATAGTTGGAACCCTTTTTATTTTGACTACACAGTGTCATTACTCAGGCATCTAGCAGAATTCGCACAGGGGTGTGGGGGTAGGGTACAGCCAGGTGAGGACTCTGTCACCTGCTTTGCAAGTGGGTGCCCCAGGGTTGAAGCAGGAGGTGATCAGATCAACCAAGGTGTTTTGTTTTGTTTTTGAGGCATAGTTTCTCTGTGTAGCTCTAGTTGTCTTGGAACTCCCTTTGTTGACCAGGCTGGCCTCCAACACAGAGATCCACCTGCCTGTGCTTCCTGAGTGATGGATTAAAGGCATGGGCTACCACCATCCAGCTCTATAGGGTTTTTATGTCCAGTTGCTGTTTGTCTTTGGGAGGCTTACATAGCCTCTCTGTGCTGAGTCCTCTCTTCTCTTATATCGTTCTGTGGGAAGCATTTGGTGCATGCAGCCCAGGTCTGGGGTAGTGGTGGCAGAGCTTTGAGGACAGTTGTGTGTCATGGCCTTTGATCTGTCTGGCCTGGGAATTCTGGAGCTGTTGTTACATGGTTTGGGTTTTTTTTTTTTTTCTTCTTCTTCTTCTTCTTTTTGTATGTTCATATGTGTGCATGCCTGTGCATGTAAAGGTCAGAGGTCAGCCTTCAGTGGTTTTCCTCAGGAGCCGTCATGTGCATATGGAGATTAAAGGTCAACCCGGGGAAGTGTTTCTCAGGAGCCATCTACCTTGTTCTTTGAGACAAGGTCTCTCACTGGAACTTGGGTCTCACTGATTGATAAACCTCTGTGACTGGCTCTTTACCTGAATACTGGGTGTGTGTCGCGCTTGACAACACACACTCTCCCAGCTGAGCTGTCTTCTCAGGCCGTGCATGGTCTGGGGTTTGCTTCTGTGTTGTGATCTCGGCTATCCAGTGGCTGATGACCTTGCCTCCGCAGCCACAGATGAGGATGGGGAAATAATGCCACATGGGCAGGGCCCTGGGGCCCACAGCCGAGTGCCAGCCTTGCCACTTAATGTGGGGAGGTAGGCAGATGACTCCATCTTGCTTCTCCCCTAGTAACATGTTCATGAAAATCCTTTCTGCCACTAATTTAGTGACTTCTTAATGGAGTCATGGCTGCCATTATGTACCCGTTTTTCTGGTGACTGGTGCCAGGTTAGGCTTTCTAGGGACAGTATGGCATACAGTCTCTGTGCCTGGTGCCATGGGGATGGGCATGTTGGGGACAGGAGCTATGGGAGAAATGAGTCCTGGGCACATAGACCAGAGAGGTTCCAGTCTACTGTGAGAGGTCAGCTTGTGCTGTGTGACCTAGAGGCTAGGAAGCCTCTGGGGAGATTGAACCCAGGACTGGAGGACACACAGCCTGGAGTCAGTCAGGGAGTCTGAGGTGACAGTGTGGAGCTGAGGTTATCATTATTACTATTAATTATTACTACTACTGTTGGTTACTTTTTTAAAATTTGAGATCAGAGTTGACAGTAACTGTGTTCTGCTTGAAACTAGATGTGTAGACTAGGGTGACCTTGAACTACTCCCAAAGATCTTCCTGCCTCTGCCTCTGCCTTCCTAGCGCTGGGTTTAAAGATGTGTGCCACCATACTTGGCTCTGGAACTGATTTTTTTTTTTATTTTAAAGATTTATTTTATTATTATATCTAAGTACACTGTAGCTGTCTTCAGACACATCAGAAGAGGGCATCAGATCTTATTAAGGATGGTTGTGAGCCACCATGTGGTTGCTGGGATTTGAACTCATGACCTTTGGAAGAGCAGTCAGTGCTCTTACCCGCTGAGCCATCTCTCCAGCCCCCTGATTTTTTTTTAAAAAAGACTTGTTTGTATTTTAAGTTATGTGTGTGTGTTTGTGTGCACGTGTGTGAGTGCAGTTTACTACCACTGGGGTTCAGAAGAGGGCATCGATCCCCTGGAACTAGAAGTACAGGCCATTGTGAGGTGCCCAGGTGCATGCTGGGACCACACTCAGGTCCTCCGCCAGAGCAGAAACTATGGGAGCAGCAGCTGGGTTCACTGTCATCTAGGATTCACGAGGTGGAGGCCGGAGGGGCCCCAGCTCAAGGTCAGCCCTCCCCCATCAACCAAGAAATAAAAATTAAAAATTGGGATTAAAGGTCCTGGAGAGATGGCTTAGTGGTTAAGAACACTCAACCTGGTCTTATTAGAGGACCAGGGTTCAGTTCCCAGCATCCACGTGGCAGCTCACAACCATTTGTAGCTTCAGTTCCAGGGGATCCCTCACCCCATCTAGCCTCTGTGGGCACATAAATAGGTAAGCTGCGCATACACATGAAATAAAAGCAAATCTTACAAATGTTGGGGTTGGAGCTTATACCTAGGAGTCACACCTCTCTAAAGCATGCCGGGCCCAGGCACTGGACTTATGTGGATTACAGTCATTATTATAAAACATTTTCTTTGTTCCAAAGCAAACCCCATTTTTATTGAACAGTGGTTTCCCATCTCTTTACTACAGTTTTTGTTTTGTGTCTGGGATCTGCCAATTCTGGGCACTTTTAGGGGGTGGGAGGAGTGATGGTATCTTTCTGTGTTGCCTAGGCTGACCTTGAACTCCTGGGCTCAAGTGATTCCCCCTGCCTCAGCCTCCTGGGTAGTTAGCATTAGCCAGCTTGTACCTGGCTGGATTTCATATGTATTCTGTCTGGCGTCTTTGTAGCATGTGGCAGTCCATCGTCCTTTTTATCTTTTTATGGCTGAGTGATATCTGCTATGCAGAAAGACCAGAGTTTATCTGTTTGTTCACTGGTTGAGTTGTCCTGGTTGTCTGTGGCTTTCAGCAAATGAGCTGGGGGCGGGGGGGGGGGAGGGTGGACTGTGGCAGGAGGTTCAGAAGTGTGACAGGCAATGGGGACAAGCTGGACAGACTGTGCTGGCCTCCAGCCAGTCTGTGTTTCCCTTCACATCCATCTGCATGGAGCCTGGGTCCTGAGAGTGTGGAATGAGTCTCCTGTTTGGCCTCCCAGGGAGTCTCAGAGGGAGCTGGACTCTGTGGTCAGGAGGCACCAAGTTGGATCACTTCTTAGCCTCTAGAAACAGGAGTCTGTGGGGCAGGCGTGGTGGGAGCCGAGGGCTGCACCCAGCTTCTGGGCTTCGTGACTCTGCTCACATTTGCTTGGAAAGCCTCACATGGGCTCTGAGCCAGCCGCCTGGGGCAGAGCCGTCCAAGTGTGACGGGTGGAGGCAGCTGTGGAGCCCACAAGGAGGTAGCCCCAGGCCTAGCTGGCGGGTCTACCCCGATTTCCTTCCAACCTCTGGAAAGTGGCTTGCTGGCTCTTAGCCTCAGTTTCCACATCTACAAAATTGAGCTGATCGGCCAGCCTTGCCAGCACCTGTGGGATCTGTGACGCTCGGGAGGACACAGTGTTCCTTCCCTTACCACCATAGTGAGGGAGATACTTGGAGGCTGAGTGCAGGCTGCAGAGCTGAACTTCCTGTCCTGTGCTGGGCAGAGCAAGATGCTGCAGCTTAGTTCTTTTGGGGTGGCCACGCCAAAACTAAAGGCCCCACCTGGCTGAGAGGGGACTTGGGCCATTGTGTAAGTGTCCTGCTGTTTCTAAGTCATATAGGATTTGTGTGGCAGATACAGTGCTTTGGCTAGCGTAGTAGGTGTCCTTTGGTCCCTGCACTCAGCCCCAAGGGATCATTCGTTATGTAGCTCTAGCCTTGGGCTTCCGGTGTGTCCTTGGCTGCCCCTGTGGGAATGGTTGGCAGCTCACTGACTTCCAGTGAGCACTGCTTGATCAGAAGGGCCCTGGTCCACCGTGGTAACCTTGATTTCCAGTGGAACCTGCTGTGCCCCGAGGGGCCCTCAGCATCTCCTGTTTTCTGCTCCTCAAGCCTGGGGTCTCTTGGCCATGGACCCTTTGGAAGGTTTTCATGGTGACGTGTGCCCTTTTAGGGGTAGAAGGCTGCCCTTTCTGGGTGTTTTCCTAGTTGTCTTGTGAGATGACAAGTTCCGGGGGCATCTGCTTTCAGCTTGCCAGGGTGCCGTTTACCTTGTGGCTAAACTGAGGCATGGTTTTGTCAAGGAAGGGGACTCAGCCTCTCTGGAGTCTTTGTGGGGGGTGGGGGTGGGGGGTGTCCCCAGGATCCTCCAGAATCGGGCAGTGGCTTCTCTCCTAGAAAGGAGCCCATGAGGCATTGCATGCCTTGGGTGTCAGTGCAGGTGTCTAGGGCGGCTAAGGGACCTGCACCCCCTCACGGCTTTCTGCCTTCATATGGAGCCCTGGAGTGTCCTCCTCTTGTGCCTCTGTTTTCATAAAGGTAAATGTGAGCTGGCCCATTCTCTGAGGTCCTTCCAAGCCTAGCCAAGTTTTTACCTGCTCCTCCTGCCTGGCTCTGTTGCTCTGTCCCTTGTGAGTGTAGTTGGCACCACACTGGCCTCAAAAGTGTTCTCTCAGGTTCTATGCAGCCCTTCCAGTATCCCTTTCAGGTCTGTCCTGCTGTCTCACCAGTCTATGGGGCCGCCCAATCTCTGCATTCTTAACCCTGGGACCCACCGTCTCTGGCAGAGCCTGTCTGTGTGGCTGGTTGCAGTTGTCAACGTGACACAATCTAAAATTGCCTGAGAAGACAGATCGTCCAGATCAGGTTGGTCTGTGAACGCGTGTGTGGGCGATTGTCATGATTTCCTTAATTGGGGTGGGAAGACTTTGTCGGTGGGACCATTCCCTGGGTTTGGGCCCTGGGCCGTGTAAGAGTGGGGAAAGTTCCTCTCTCCTCTTAACTGTCGATGTGAGCACCTGCTACAAGTTCCTGCCTTAATTTCCCTGTAGTGACAGGCTCTAGCCTGGAGTTGTTAACCAAATAGCCCTTTACTCCCTTTGAGTTGCATTTGTCAGAGTCCCCCTCCCACACCGCCAATCAAGGGAAGAGTTCTGTCCTTCATTTCTGAACAGTGTTTGCTTGTATGAGCTTCGGCCTCCAACAGTTACCCACCTGGGGGCGGGGGTGGGGTAGGTGGGGAAAGTACAGGGCCAGCTAGAAGCCTGTACCTGAGCCTTCTGCCCTTCTGGGGGTTCTCTCAGCATGTGGCTGAGCCACACTGGACTGTGCTACAAAGATTTGGCAGTCACCAATGTCTCTGTCTTAGGCCTTTGCTTACAGTCAGAAAATATCATTTTAAAGATGGTTCAGCTAAGGCTGAGAGGCTGTGGTGCTCTACTGCCTGGTGCGGGCCCTGCCACCCACTGCCCTTTGACTATAACAGGTCGTACCACCTCCTCTTGGTAACAGTCTAGTGACAGTAGAACCCGCCGGTGAGCCTGAGTGGGCACCAGGGTGTGCTCCAAGCTGGTGACTGAGTGTTTGCAGGTTGGCCTTTTCTTTGGCCACTACTTACACAGCTGGAAGCAGGGATGGTCTATTGGGAGTGTCACAGGAGCTAGTGGCAGGCCGACCCATTGTGGCTAAGGTGGACATCTGGGCATGTAGAGTGTACGTACTTGAGGTCGATCATCATGTGCTGGCCTTATGTAGAGCCCTGTCTACAGCCTTTCCCATAGGTGCCCACACAGTGGGGCACTGCTAGGGGTTTCAGGCTGGTCCTAGCAGTGTGTGTGTGTGTGTGTGTGTTTTGAATCCAAGGCATGTCCTCAGCACACATTCTACTGTTGAATGTACCCTAACTCCTATGTCTTAATTTAGAAGAACATTTTTTAGAAGGAAGCTTTATTTACCGTCTTGTGTGTATGAGTGCTGGCCTTTATGACTGGCTTCTGTTACATGTGCATGTACTGTCCACAGAGAGTGTAGAATCCCAGACATGGGAATTATGCAGGGGTTCGGAGCTAAATCAGTCCTCTGCAAGAGTAGTCAATGCTCTTAATATATAAACCATCTCTCTACTCTCCAGCCCTTTGGATCAGCTTCCCCACCCCCAATTGCAATAAATTGTGTACAGCACAAAACTTGCCAGTTTTTACTGCTCCTTTTAACTTAAAAAGTTATTTATTTACATATATTTGTATAATTGTTTTGCTTGCATATTTGTCTGTGTACCATATGTGTGCTGTTTGTCCACAGAGGCCAGAACAGGGCATCGAAGCCCCTGGAAACTGGAGTTACAGTTACAGTTGTGAGCTGCTATGTGGATGCTGGGAATCAAACCCAGGTCCCCTAGAAGAGCAGCCAGTGCTCTAACCACTGAACCATCTCTCCAGCCCTCCTCCTTTCTAATTTTTGTTTTTATTTATTTTTTTTTATTTTTTATTTTTGGTTTTTTTTTGAGACAGGGTTTCTCTGTGTAGCCTTGACTGTCCTGGAACTCACTCTGTAGACCAGGCTGGCCTCCAACTCAGAAATCCACCTGCCTCTGCCTCCCGAATGCTGGGATTAAAGGCATGCGTCACCACGCCCCGGCCTTTCTAGTTTTTATTACACTTTGTTTATTGTAGGGGAGTGGTTTGCATGCTGTAGCACACATCTAAGGTCAGAGAACAACCTGTGGGAGTCGGTGCTCTCTCCTTCCATGTGGGTACCTAGGGATCTAACTCAGGGCTCAACCCCCAGCCCCCTGACCATCACCCTGACCCTTGACTGTATTTAAGTGTGCAGAGATTGGTGACATTAATACAAATTCCATCACCCAAACAGAAATATTTTACCTATAAGATGGTCTCTTCCCATCTCTGCTCACCCCTGCCCCTGATAAAAATCTTCCTGCTCTATGTTCCTTAATTCCCCTTCCCCATTTTTAAAGAAAGGGCTTCTCTGTGTAGCCCTGGCTGTCCTGGAACTCACTCTGTGGATCAGGCTGGCCTCGAACTCAGAAATCTGCCTGCCTCTGCCTCCTGAGTGCTGGGATTAAAGGTGTGCGCCACCACTGCCCGGCTGATATTTGCTGATACTTGTCTTTATAGCCTGTTTATACTTCCCCATGGGCATAGCTTTTGACCTGTATTTTAGCTGTATTTTTTTTGCATGTGTTCATCTTTTTAATGTAAATCTGACCACTCTTTCATCATCTGTAGCCTGTCTCCACCTGCTGTCGGAGGCGTTCTCTATACCTTTGCTTTGACTCCTTGTTCTTTTTGAAAGCCAAGTGGTGTTGTGTGTGACAAGCTTGTAGCTTGGTGTGGGTATTAATTGTTCGGTGTATTTGTTCCACATTTCCTTCAGGTCTGTGGCTAATCTTTGATATCATAAAGACCTCAAAGCGTCTCTGCCAAGTATGGTGGTTTGTGACTGTAATCTTAGCACTCAGGATGTCGAGGCAGGAGGATTAAGTTTGAGGTTAGCTTGGGCTACACAGGGAGACCCTGTCCCAAACAAAACAAAACAACCAAGTGTGGTGACACTTGCCTGTAATTCCAGCACTCAGGAGTCTGAGGCAGGAGGGTTTCTGTGAGTTTGAGGCCAACCTGGGCAATATAGTGAGACTCTGTCTCAAAGAAACAAAAAACGTTTTGTATAATTGAACCTGCCAGTTTTATTTCTTTTTTTTTTTTTTAAAGATTTATTTATTTATTATATGTAAGTACACTGTAGCTGTCTTCAGACACTCCAGAAGAGGGCGCCAAATCTCGCTGTGGATGGTTGTGAGCCACCATGTGGTTGCTGGGATTTGAACTCTGGACCTTCGGAAGAGCAGTCGGGTGCTCTTACCCACTGAGCCATCTCACCAGCTCCAGTTTTATTTCTTAAGGCTGCATGTCTTTTCATTCTAACTCCAGATTCTAAATTCTTTCATTTTTTTTTTCCAGGTCTATTTCTGTTTTATTGCTTTGTGTTCTACATTCAGATTATCTATCTTCCTGTTTGTTTTGAGACAGGGTCTCTCTGTGGAGCCCTTTCTGGTCTGGAACTATATGTAGATCAGGCTAGCCTCCAACTCCTAGAAATCATCTTGCCTTGCCTTCCGAGTTTTAGGATAAAAGGCATGCGCTATCACACCTGATTTCCCTGCTTTTTAAAAGTGATTTATTAAAAATTATAACTTTTGTGTTGGAGAGATAGCTCAATGGTTAAGAGCACTGGCTGCTCTTCAGAGGACCCAGGTTCAGCTTCCAGCACCCACCTGGCAGCTCACAACCGTCTGTAACGCCAGTTCCAGGTGATCCAACACCTTTATGTGGACACCTATGCAGGCACAACACCAATGCATATAAAATAAATAAATAATTAAAACTCTAAACGTTAATGCTTTATGTGCATAGTATTTTGTCTGTTTGTATGTTTGTATAGCATCCACATGTGGTGCCCATGGAGACCAGAACATCAGATCCCCTGGGACTGTAGAAGGTGATGAGCTTCTGTGTGGATGCTGGGAATTGAACCCTGGTCCTCTGGAAGAACAACCAGTGTTCTTAACACTCTCTCTCTCTCTCTCTCTGTCTCTCTCTCTGTCTCTCTGTCTCTCTGTCTCTCTCTCTCTCTCTCTGGTTTTGCGAGACAAGGTTTCTCTGTATAGCCCTGGCTGTCCTGGAACTCACTCTGTAGACCAGATTGGCCTCAAACTCAGCAATGCGCCTGCCTTTGACTCCCAAGTGCCGGGATTAAAGGCTTGTGCCACCACTGCCTGGCTTGTTTTTAACTCTTTTTTATTGTTGTTGTTGTTTTTATTTTTTTGTTTTTTGTGTCAGGGTTTCTCTGTGTAGCCCTGACTGTCCTGGAACTCACTCTGTTGAAATCAACCTGCCTCCGCCTCCCAAGTACTGGGATCAAAGGTGTGCGCCACCACCGCCCTGCTGTTTTTAACTCTTTTTTTTTTTTTTTTAAAAGATTTATTTATTTATTTATTATATGTAAGTACACAGTAGCTGCCTTTAGACACTCCAGAAGAGGGCGCCAGATCTCGTTATGGATCGTTGTGAGCCACCATGTGGTTTCTGGGATTTGAACTCAGGACCTTTGGAAGAACAGTCAGTGTTCTTAACCGCTGAGCCATCTCACCAGCCCCTGTTTTTAACTCTTAATCCATCTTTCTAGCCTAAAAGATTTTTGCTTTAATTATGTATCTCTCTCTCTCTCCTCTCTCTCCTCTCTCTCTCCTCTCTCTCTCTTCTCTCTCCTCTCTCTCCTCTCTCCTCTCTCTCTCTTCTCTCTCCTCTCTCCTCTCTCTCCTCTCTCTCTCTCTCTCTCTCTCTCTCTCTCTCTCTCTCTCTCTCTGTATGTGTAGGTATGTTCACCTTAGTGTCCACAGAAACCAGCAAGTGCTGTCATACCCCCCGGGGCTGGAGTTATATTTGGTTGTGAGCCACTTGTCATGGGTTCTGAGAACTGAACTTGGGTCTTCTGTGAGAACAGTCAGTGCTCTTAGCCACTGAGCCATCTCTCTAGCCCCTGACTTATTTAAGTATATGGTCTGAGGTATGGGCATCTAGTCATTGAATGGGGACCCACCCCAACACCTTGACGGAATGGCTAGCCTGTCTCTATTCAACTAGATTGCCATTCTTCCCTGTGTGGTGTCCTGTCCCCAGGCCTGGCTACTGATCCTGGACCCTCCCACCAGGTGTCCTGTCATGCCTCTCTGTCCCGATCTTTTTGTTTGGAGATAACTGTGCAAATCTGTCCCCAGTGTTCTGTTTGGAAAGCTTGTTGACTGTCTTTGGGTTGCACAGTCAGCCTCTTGACCTCTTCCTTTGATCTCGGTCTGGGAGCAGTAGCCAGTGACTTCTAACAGGTGTTGGGGCAGATATGATGTGTTCTCCAGCCTCTGGCTGTAGAAGTCAATTCATTTGCCATCTGTGGTAGAGCCCTTTCTATCATCTGGGGTTTTCATCAGACACTATGTTTTGCTTTCAAGAGGCAGATAGTGGGATGGTCTGGGGACACTCCTGCTGCCATGCTCACCTGGAGAGCTCCAGTCGGAAGGGGTATGTAATTAATCACTAAGCAGATGATGGCACTCTCCCTGTAAATCATTAGGGAATAAAAGGTGAGTGGCTCCCAGCACTTCCCTGAGCTGTGCCTCTCTGCTAGCTTGGATGGGAAGGCTGCTCCTGCCTGGCAGAGCTCTCAGGAAATTGCTCAACGGGGCCATTAATAGCTGCCCAGTGTGGCCTAGCCAGAGCTCAGCCTGGGTGCCCTCCAGCCTTTGTCCCTGTCAGCAGCGTCTGCTTAGAGCCTTGTATCTACAGGGGGCCACCAGGGCCTGGAACTGGAGCCAGACATAATGCATACCAGGTGGCTCTGGGTAAGATGTGCTCTCTCCATTTGCCTCGGGAGGCCAGGCAACTTTTCCATGTTGTCCCCAACCCAACTTGGTCTCTCCAGGAGACTGAATGGTGTGAGTTAGGGTGTGGCCACACCACCTCAGCCCTCTCTCTGCTCATGTTGGAAGCTCAGAGTGGATGTCATTTCTAACCCTTTTCCTCACCGTGGCTCTGCAGTGCTCATTTGGTAAAAGGTCAGATGTGTGATGATGTTGGTCATCATGCTTTCTAGAACCTTCTTGCTGATTTGTCTTCTGTTCTAGACCAAATGATTTGGGGTGTGTGCGCATGTATGTATTTAAACAGGCTCTCTTTTATCCCAAGATGCATTTCCTATATAGTTGAGGATGACTGAGTTGTTGGTTTTTTTTTTTTTTTCCAGAGACAGGGTTTCTCTGTGTAGCCCTGGCTGTCCTGGAACTCACTCTGTAGACCAGGCTAGCCTTGAACTCAGAAATCCACCTGCCTCTGCCTCCCGAGTGGACCAAAGGTGTGCACCACCACGCCCGACTGAGGATGACTGACATTTTGATCTTCCTGGTTCAGTTACAGGTATGCATGACCACTCCCTGTTTTAGTCGGTGCTGGGGGGTTACAACCAGGGTTTCCCCTTAAAGATTTGATTTGACTTCTAATCATGTATGTGTGTGTTTGTGTCTATGCATATGAGTGCAGTGCCTGAGGAGTCCAGCAGAGGGCATTAGCTCCCTGGAGCTGCAGTTACATGAAGTTATGAACTGCTGGACATGGGTGTTGGGAACGGAACTTGGGTCCCCTGGAATTGCAACTGAGCTATCCCTACACTTTCTCATTTTCTTTTTCTTTTTTTTTTTTTTCTCTTTGGAAACAGGGTTTCTCTGTGTAGCCCTGTGTGTCCTGAAACTTACTCTGTAGACCAAGCTAGACTTGAAATCAGAGCACTGCCTGCCTCTGCGTCCTAAGTACTGGGATTAAAGGTGTGTGCCACCACTCCTGGCTCCCCCATTTTCTTCAAACCTGGTTTTCATTGTGTCTTTAATGTCTCAGCTAAGCTTTCCAGTTCTATATCGTATAACGTGGGAGGATTTTGGCCTGGCAGACCTTTCCCACTTCTCCAGCCCGAATGATCTCCACAGGGTCCAGGACCGTCTGTGGCATTACCACCCCTACTCTGGGAAGGGTGATCTGCTATCTGAGTGTGAGGGATACCTGGCCTGCCTCATGGTTTCTGAGCATTGTGTGGAGACCCACCTTGCTGCAGCAGTTACTGCGTTGGCAGAGCTGTTTGCACTGAGCAGCCCATGGCTCCCGAACACACCTAATGATAAAGCAGCAGTCTCTGTGATACGGCTGACCTTGTGTAGCCCGGACTCTGTGATGTCCTGATGGGCCTGGCATCTGAAAACTTTACATGATGCCTTTATTTACTTAATGACAGTACCTTATGAAGCTCCGGTTGGACTCAGACTTCTGCGTAGCTGAGGTCTTGAACGTCTATCCTCCTGCCTCTGCCTCTGCCTCTTGAATCCTGGGACCATCGGTATGTGCCACCAAGCCCGGCTCATTTTTATCATGTTCAAAAAGCTTTCTGTGACCCTTTTAATTTTGGAAAAATGAAATACTTGGACAAATGTTTAGTTTTCTTTCTGTGTGTCTGAATGGATGCTGTGCATGTAGTACCCGCGGAGGCCAGAAGAGGGAGCGGGTCCCCTGGAGCTGGAGTTAGAAGTGTTGTGAGCTGCTGTGTG
This sequence comes from Mus caroli, assembly GCF_978045245.1. Taxonomy (NCBI): domain Eukaryota; kingdom Metazoa; phylum Chordata; class Mammalia; order Rodentia; family Muridae; genus Mus; species Mus caroli. Next base: position 58,049,527 of record NW_028227275.1, read on the forward strand.
GGTGCTGGGAACTGAATCAAGGTCCTCTGCAAGAACAGGCAGTGCTCTTACCTGCAGAGCCATCCCTCCAGCCCCTTCCCTGTGGTATTTAGAATGCTGGCTTTCATGAGGAACATGTTGCCCTTTCTTGATTGTACCCTCCAGGAGTTCCTGTGCCTGAGTTCTGGTCTTGCCTCCTCTCCCTGCTCCCGCTCTGAGGAAACAGTTCTATTGTCCTGCTGGTCAGTCCAGAAGGCTCTGGGGTGGCATTAAAACTGGGTATTGTACAATGGAGCATGGTTGCACATGTGTAACCCCAGCACTCAGGCAGTAGAAATTTAAGCTTATCCTCAGTTACATTTGAGGCTAGCCTGGGCTACATGGGACCTTGCCTTAAAAGGGGGTGAAGGGAAAGCAATCACAACGCTGTCATTGGAGCTGGAGACAAGGCTCAGCTGACCGGTGTGGTCTCTGCTGTGGTCCCAGGTCTGTGCTGCCTTTGTCCATGTGGCTGATGCAGACGGAACAGCTGTGGAGGAGTGGGGTCTTCTCAGTGGCCCTGCGCTGTCAGAAGGCTTGAGAGCAGCAGGTAGATGGACGGACACACAGCAGGTCTGCTCAGGGAGCGCTGTGGGAAGGTGGCATCCAGACCGTGCTCACTTCAATCTTGAGGACATTGTCTGTTAGAGGAAATCTTTCTCCTTGGGTCCATGCTCACCGAGTAGACCCGGGCGGGCGGCTAAGCAGAGTAGAGCCTGCAGGCGGGGTCTCTGGGTGCTTTCTCCCTTTCTTCCTGAGCGCCCAATTGCAGGAGCTTTAGGTTGGTCTTGTGGAAGATGTCTGTCTCCTAGCTGCAGACCCTTAGGTACCCATAAAGCCTGGGTGGTCACTGTGAGGAGGTGACACATGGGACCTGCCATAGTCAGGGTTTCTATTGCTGTGATGAAGCATCATGACTAGAAAGCAGGTTGGGGAGAAAAGGGTTTATTTAGCTTACACTTCCTCATTGCTGTTCATCACCAAAGGAAGCCAGGGCAGGAACCTGGAAGCAGGAGTTGATGCAGAGCCCAGGTTGGGTGCTGTTACTGGCTTGTTTACTGTCTTGTTTCCCGTGGCTTGCTCAGGATGACCAGCCTATAGGGGCCCCCCACACAGTGGGCTGGCCCTCCCTCATCAATCACTAATTAAGAAAATACCCTAGCTAGGTGGTGGTGACTCACACTGTTAATCCCAGCACTCAGGAGGCAGAGGCAGGCAGTTCTCTGTGAGTTTGAGGCCAGCTTGTTCTACAGGGTAAGTTCCAAAAAAGCCAGACCTACACAAAGAACCCCTGTCTTGAAAAGATTCTGACTGACTGACTAACTAAATTAATTTTAAAAAGAAAAAAAGAAAAAAATGCCTATGGCTGGATCTTATGGACGCATTTTTTCATTTTATTCTCCTTTCAGATAACTCTAGCTTGTGTCAAGTTGACATAAGACCAGCCAGTGCAGGGCCTTAACCTACATTGTTGTGTGGTCTTCACATCTGCTGTGTTTACAGCTCTGTGCTGAGGCTGAGGAATGCATGGCTCCTGCCTAGTGTTATGTAGGGAGCTGGCTAGGCAGGTGGGCCCCACCCAAGCAGGTGGAGAGGCCAGTGTCCTGGACTTCCTATGTAGTGGGGAAGATGGGGAACATTTGCCTAATGATTGGATGTTGTTCACATAGCTTTTACAGAACTGTCAGCATTACGCACAATGCACCAATTTTTGTTTTTTGTTTTTGTTTGTTTTAGGTTTATTTTATTTTTATATGTGTGAGTGTTTTGACTGCATCTGTGGCTGTGCATGACTGGATCCCTTGGACGTGGAGTCACATGATTGTGAGCAGTCATGTGGGTGCTGGCAATGGAACTCAGGTTCTCTGGAAGAGCAGCTGGTGCTCTTAACCCCTGAGCAGTCTCTCCAGAAAACACTCCCTCTGTTTTTGAGACAGGATCTTATTAGTCCATCTAGACTGTCTTGACTTGTGATCCTGCAGCTTCAGCCTCTGGAGTGCAGGGGTCATAAGTTTGAGTTCCACACCTAGTTCTCTAATGAATCAACCTAAGTGTTGTGGAGAGACAGTCCCCTCCCCCACCAGGCACCTGAGTCCTCTGGGCTGAGGTGCCCCAGGTGGTACTTTGCAAGGTTCCTTGTTTTTATTAGGCCTCAGTCTTCTCATCTGTAGCACAGGTGACTGCAAATCCACCTCCTATGGGGACTAAGGACCATCTGGCAGATAGCAGTCCAGGAAGGCAGGCAGGCATGGGATCTGTGGGGGTCAGCAAGCCAGGACCTGCCCCAGAACAGAGCCAGACTAGAGCTTCTCTCTGGATTTCTTCAATAGGGAGTTTGGGTTATCCTTGGGTCTCTGCACAGTCCATGTGTCCTGGTGTCCATAACAGGCACTATGGGAAAGGCTCCTGGGCTCTTCTGCATCCTCACCAACTCTGGACCTGCTGCCCCTAAGGCTCCAAGACAGCCAGAGCCCAGACTCACAAAAGAATCCCCCAGGCATGTCTGTGCCCTGATGAGCTTGGCTGAGGCCGGAAGGCCAGGGGCTAGAATGTCACCTCTATGCCCCCAGAGATAGTTTGTGTCTTTCCCTTCATTGTTTTTGCCTGTCCGTTTGGCCACATGGTGGACAGAATTGTCATTGGATCCTGAGTTGGCGCCTGTCACCATTTTGGGCGGTGGCCCTTGTGCCTTGGCACCTGGGTTCCCACTTTTTTTCCAGGAGCTGTGGCTTGTTTGAAAGCAGAAACTTGCAAGTTTGGCTCAATAAACAGATTTTGGAGAGCGATGATAAATTTGGCGGGTTTTCTGACTCGTTTCTGCAGTACTTAAAGGAAACAGGCGCTGGTACAAAGGTAGGCTTGTTTCTGAAATCGGTTCTCCAGTTTCCTCTCCGAGGACAGAACAATGTGATCTTTGTGGCCACACGGGAACCACTTCCCTCTCTGGCCCGCAGGGGAGGGCCTGGGCCATCCCACCTTCTCCCACCTCCGTGGAAATGCGTCAGTGCCAAGCCAGCTAGCTGGCAGGTCTGACTGACTGTTGCAGGGTTGGCGGTAGTTCTCAGGGTGTGGCACCGAGGCACCACAGCCTGACTGCAGCTCCAGTCCTGGGTTCCTAAGTTCATCCATGCTGAATTCTTAATCTACATCGCTCTTGGCGACACAAGGACTCTGATCTCTTCCTTACCTTGAGTGTCAGTGGCTCTTTCCTGATGCTGGGGACAGAACCCAGGGCTTCATATATGTTGAACAGACGTTGCAGTTCCAAGCCTTTACATCTAGTGCTGGTCCTCAGTGAAAGGGGAGCCCAGGCTCAGGTCACTGTGCAGATGCACCATATGGTGGCTGCCAGGAAAATCCCGGTGTCCACAGAGTCCACGCAGCCCGGCTGCTCGGCTTAGTTTTTTGCTAAAGATGGGTGAGGGTCCCAGGCCATATGCAGGGTAACCGTGGCACAGCAGGAGCCCTCTGCCGTTTCCAGAAGTTCTGTGCAGTTTGTGCTTGCGCTGATTTTGATACTTAGACAGTGGTCTGATGAGGACAATCCCTGGGTGTGTGTACTTCTTACACTAGGTGTGGCTAGTGAAGATTTCCTTTGTAAATAAATGCATCCTCCTTTGGAACACCCAGAAAACAACAAATTAAACAACTGAGGCTTGTGACGGCCACTGCCCACCACAATCCCAGGATGAGAGATGGGGAAACTGAAGCTCAGAGAAGCAGAGAGTGGAAGCCTATTTGCATTGTAAATGGTTTCTTTGAAATTGCTTTAAGGGTCTGTGTCTGGTGGTTTATGTCTGTAATCTCAGCACTTGAGAGGCTGAGTTTGTGGCCATCCTAGGTTACATAGAAGATACCAGTCTGAAAAAAACCAACACGAGGTGGGGGTGGGGTGGGGGTGGGTGCTGGAAGGATAGCTCAATGGTTAAGGTTAAGTTCAATTCCCAGCACCCACATAGCAGCTCACAGTGCTCTCTAACTCTGGGTCCTGAGGATCCAACACCCTCTTCTACCTCTGCAGGCACCAGGTATGTGCATTGTACATTGACATACATGTAGCCTAAACACCTGCATGTGTGTTCTCACTTTCTCTCCCCTCCCCTTACCCCTCCCCCTCTTCCTCTCCCTCTCTCCCTCTTTCCAGATCACTAAACTCGCCAAAGGGGCCCCTGGGTTCTGCTCCTTGGTGTCTGAGACACAGTTAACATATGTGAAACAGACCTGGGGACAGGCTGCAATGTCACAGTTATCCTCTTGGGGGAGTTGTCAGATGGGCTGCTCTTCCTATATATGAACCTGAGTGGCTGTCCTGTACCTGGTAGAACAAGCCAGGAGACCTTGAGAGAAAGCTGCCGCTATCCCACGGAAGGACTTGCCTCCGTCAGAGTGTCCAAGCACTCAGTCCCCAGGGGCTCCGAGTGCATCTCCATCTTGGGATTGCTGTCCTACTCTTTGCCGTGGTCGTGGGCCACTTCCGGGAGCCTGGCAGGCCGAGAGCCATGGGACCAAGATGGTGTGTAATCAGAATGCTATATTTTGTCGAAAATAAGAATGTTAGTAATGGGCTGGTTTCTGGCAAGTCAAACTGGGACTCTGAAATACATATTTTTCTCTACTCTGTCCTAAACCTTCTAATTAGTGAAAACGCACATTTGCAGACATAAATCAATGTCACCATTTGTCCTGGGGATCCCTGAGCTGGTAGCATTATGTGGTTGCTAAATTGGGGCCTTGGGCGTGTGCACATGCTTGTTTGTGCATGCACATGTGCACGTGTGTGTCAGAGGGTGAAGGTTCAGGAGAAGCTGAGTTTCCAGAGAAGTCCTGGAACCTTTCCTTTGGGCCACCTAGCACCCCCCACCCCCACATAGACTGTTCAAGTTCTTGAGTGCGGATGTCACCAAGTTAAACTGATTAACAGGGGAAATGACTTTCATGGTAAAGGACTTCCTTTCTGGAAACCTCTACTGCAGAGTGTCAGTAGCTAGGTCCAGCATTCTGCAGAGGCTGTTGGCCTGGTGCCGCCTGTTAGACAGTTGAGACCTTAGTCATGTGAAGACGAGCCAGCTTTGGTGGGTTCCATGAGTTCCTGGGGTTAGGTGCAGGGTCTACTCAGCTGGGGTCATGCAGGTTCAACATTGGACTGTGAAGTAATGTCCCAGAGCACCCCTGGTGATTTGTCATCTATACTAGGGGAATTACTTGCCAACAGTCCTTTCGTGGCCAGATAAGACAGTCACTGTCCTGGCAGCCCATAAGATGTGAGCAGAGTGCTGCTGTGGTGGGGCATAGGTGAGCCTGTCGCTGGTACACATCAGGGTTTTGGTTTGTGAAAGGAGCAGGAGGTGGGCTGGCTGCTGGCAGAGGAGCAAGCCAGACTGGGCATCTCCCCCGTTCTGGATTCCATGTGCCTCTGCCCAGTCTCTCCTGGCTCTTTTCACTCTATTTTATTTCTGACTCCAGGCCAGTGCTTTTCAAAATGTGTTTCCTGGTTTAAAACCAAAAAAATAGGACAAAGAATGTCAGTTGAGTGTTTGCCTAATGTGCATGAAGCCCTGGGGTTGATTCCCCAGCGTTGCATAAGGCAGACATGGTGGAAAATGTGTCTAGGATTAGGAGCTGGGCCTAGCTCTTCTGTGTACACGGTGTGGCCTTGGTGAGCTGCTTAGCAATAGGCCGTGGGTGCTCACCTGTGGAAGGGAATGCTTCCCTCATGTGGGCTCAGGTGGTAATTGGCCCACAGCTGGTGCTGGGTCTGCTGTGGGTATAGGTCTATGGCCCCAATGTTGAGTGGCAGGCTTCAGTTGAGAGCAAGTAGCTTAGACTTCCACCCATGTAATCTGATGGTCACCCTTGAAGATGTCCTTGGTAGGAGTGACCCTCTGGTGTGTGGGAATGAGGACTATATAGTTCTGGAAGAAGCCCAGGCCACTGTAAGATCCCTCAGAGAGTTGCCAGTCAGACTCCCGACAGCTACCTCGGCAGGCCCGTAGGGAGCCTTTTTCTAGTCCTGAGTCTGGCTTGTTGTAGGACATTCAAGGGTGGGTGAGCATTGTCCTAGGCCAGCACCTTTGTGCAACAGAGCTACAAGCAGGGGGTATAAGGACAATTGCCTCCTGTCCTCAGTGAAGGCCACACACACCCTACCTGTTCCAGATCCTTGGTGGCCTCATGTCAGGCACAGCCTTTCATTCTGCTGTGGCACAGTAGAGACCCTCTAACCCATGCCATTCTTTAGTGAAGATTGGGAGGCTCCATTCTCCTTCCCTGCACTCCAGGGTGTCCAACCCAGCGGCCTTGTTCTCTCTCTTTAAATTTCCCTTTATGTATTTTATGTGTATGAGTGTTTTGTCTGCATGTGTGTCTCTGTCCCATGGGCACACCTGGTGTTCATGGGGGCCAGAAGAAGGGTGTCACATCCCTGAGGATAGAGTCACAGATGGTCAGAAGCCACTGTGTGGGTGTTGGGAATTGAGCCTCTGGAAGAATAGCCAGTGTTCTTAACTGCTGGGCCATCTCTTTAAAATGACATTTATTATTATTGTGTATGTGCAGGCATGTGTGTGTGTGTGTGTGTTGCACAACGCATATGTGGAGGCAAGAGGACAGTGTTGTGGAGTCAGGTCTCTCCTATCTTTTGCAAGTGATTTCTTATTTCCTGTTCTACCCCCAAACCTGCTCCCCCATACATTTCCTGCTTGCCTGTTTCCCTGACCTTTGAAATGTGGTTCCTGCCCGGGAAGCTTGCCTAAACCTCAGAGTTAATGAAGGCTTCCTCTGGTGCCGTGAGTGTGTGTGCGCATGAGTACTCTTGTCTGTGTGTGTACGGGCATGCTTTTGCATGTATGCATTTGGATGTGATCATGAGTCCCATGTCTGAGTGTAAGAATGTGCTGGGGCTGGAGAGACTGGGTGAGGTACTGAGAGGCAGTGAATCGGATGTGCCTGTGCAGAGAGGCAGAGGGCAAGCTGCACCCTAGGTGGCTGCGGGGAGCAGAGAGGGTTGGAATTGGACTGTGAGGCCTTGGTGTGAAGAGTCTTGTTCTGTGGCCTGCCTGCACAGACCTGATGTAATTCTGTAAGTGGGGCCAGCTCACCATTCTGGCCAATCCAAGATAGGGTTTGTGATGTTCTGGGAGCTTCTTCTCACTGCCTCACTGGTGCAGTGGGCACCGCTCCTGTGTTCTGTGTGTGCTCCTGAGGGTTCCCTAACTCTGTTACAATAAGAGCTTTCAGGATCCCAAGCAGCCTCTGTTGTGGGAGATGTATGCTGTCCTTCTGAGTGGGCTGTGCTTACATTTCTGGATGTGCAGCCTGGCCATGGCTGTTTTGGTTTTGACACAGATGATGGTCTTGGCCAGCTGTGATTTGTGCCCTGCTGGACTTATCAGTTATGCATACCCCAAAGAGGTGAGCGTGGCTGCACTGGGGAAGGTGCACCTGACAGCATCTGGGAAGACAGGGGTTTCCCCCCAGACCTCGGAAACCAGGTAGCACTGAGCCAGGTGTCCTATCAGCCAGGTGTCAGGGACTATAGAGTGAGAATGGCTAATGGCCCAGAGGTGGCCTGAGAGAATATGTTGGCAACTGGGGCTGTTCTGGGAGGTATGGATGGGGGCTGTGGGCAAGAAGAGAAGGTTTTGTGACTCAGTAGGTCCAGAGACCTGTGGATGGATGGAGAGATGGATAGATGGGTAGGGAGGACTATAGGTAGCTCAACTCAGGAGGAGGTGGGGATGAGAGCCATCTCCTATGTTTGCCGAAGTCTCCATTAAAGGTAGGTCTGTGGTAGGGTAGGAGGGATTACAAGAGACCTAAGGTTTTATTCTTTGTATCAAATTGTTCATTTCCATCAACAGAACATTAGATTGTCACTGAGAGCAGCCTTAGCTGGGACTGAGTCCCTGTGAAGATTTGAGATTCTGTGACTGAGGACATGGCTGTCATAGTTGGTTGGGTTTGTGTGGCCCTGCCACTGGCCAAGAGACAAATATGATGGGTTCCAGAGCCCAGGGCTCTGGGGAACTGTGGATTAGTGTTGGTTCTTCCTTTTATTTTAATTAGTTAATTATTTTGTTGTTGTTGTTGGACACAGGATTGTTCTACATAGCCCGGGCTGTCCTAGAACTATATAGAGTAGGCTGGCCTTGAACTCCCAAAGATCTGCCTGCCTCTCCCTCCCCCAGTGCTGGGTTAAAGGCATGTTAGCACTTTCTTTTACTTGACTAGGGATGCCAGTGGCACAGCAATGAGCACTCTCTTTGTTCTTGGTGACTGGAGAAGAAGAGCAGCCCTCATTGCTTCTGTTGAGCTTTCTCTTTGGTCCCCATCATTTATCTGAAGATGCCTCTTAGAAAAGCATAGAGCTTCCTGGCTTGTGTAGCACAGCCCACCACCCTAGCCTGTCTTCTAGTGAATAGCTCCTAGTGGCCTTCCTGGGAGTTTTGTAGACTGTCATTGTTCTGCTGGTACTATTTAAAAAAAAAAAAAAATCTGGGCTGGAGAGGTGGTTCAGCGGTCAGGTGCTAGATGCTCTTTCAGAGGACCAGAATTTTAGTTCTTAGCGTCCACGGCAGGTAGCTCACAACCGCTTGTGACCCCAGCTCCAGATCTGATGCCCTTTTCTAGCCTCTGAGGTCACCTGTATGCCCGAATACACACACACACACACACACACACACATTCAGATTTCAAACATGTAATTTATTTTGTAAAATATGTATGACTGTGTCTGGGAAATACTGTATTGGACACACAGACAAATACAGAAAGACATGAAAGAGCCAAGATGCATGTCTGTGGATAGAAAGGCAAGCCTCTGCAGGTCCCCCCCCCCCCCCCCCCCCCCCGACTTCATCTGCGGTTTCACTGTGCTTCCCAGCAGCTTTCTGCATGGTCGCTGGGATCTGTTTTTTGTTTTTGTTTGTTTTGGTTTTTGGTTTTTCGAGACAGGGATTGTTTCTCTGTATAGCCCTGGCTGTCCTGGAACTCACTTTGTAGACCAGGCTGACCTTGAACTCAGAAATCCGCCTGCCTCTGCCTCCCAAGTGCTGGGATTAAAGGCGTATGCCACCACGCCTGGCTTTTTTTGGTTGATGGGATCTGAATTCAGGTGTTCGTGCTTATGTGACAAGCACCTGCGAGCTCTCTATCCTTCCAGACTCTGGCCCTCTGTTTTTAAGGATATAGTTTAGTGGCATTAAGAATATTCACGTAGCCTGGTGTAGCAGCACAAGCTTATGATCCCAGTCCTGAGGAGGCTGAGACAGGAGGATCCTGAGTTTGAGGCTGAAGAGATGGTCCAGTAGTTGAAAGCACTAGGCTGCTCTTGCAGAGGGCTCAGGTTTGGTTTCTAGGACTTGCATCGCCAAGCACAGCCACCTGCAACTCTGGTTCCAGGGGACCTAATGCCCTCTTCTGGCCTCCGTGTGGTACTGCACACACATGGTGCGCATAAACTCACACAGAATAATAAGTAAGCAAGCGCACATGTAAATGAAGTAAATGAATAAAAAGCTGTACTCCTGTAATCCCAGGAATGTAGAGACAGAAGGGATTCGCTGGCCAGCTGGGACTAGTCTGGGAAAATCAGTAAGTTCTAGGATTTGAGAGACTCTGTTTCAAAAATCAGTGATGGGGGAAGAGACTAACACACACACACACACACACACACACACACACGCACGCACGCACGCACGCACGCACGCACAGTGTGTCCATATGCATTAAAAATAAAGAGTCTCAGTTGAGTTCTCTGGGCAGTGAGGGCAGTGGGAAGCTCTGACTGGGCAGTAATCGGATATAAGATGGAAGAAGGTGAGTGGAGCTAGAATGGGGAGCCCTGGGTCCAAGTGTAGTTGTGGTCCTGTGGATGGGGTACAAGGATGTGTATAAGTGATCCTGTGAGTATCCCAAGCTGGTAGATAACCGATGTTCAGGTGCTGAGGAGGCTGAGGTGTGTCCCATTAATAGAAATCATGGATGTGAGATGCATAGCTGCAGCTTGATGTCTTTCTGGGGTGTGATCACCGTTTCCCGTGTTGTCTTCCTTCTTTGAGACCCCAGCCCCCTTCCAGAAAGCTTGCACAGTGCACCCATGCCTGGTGCCACCACCTTGGAGCTCCTTGCTTAGGTGCTGTGCGGCCGTGTGAACTATGCCTCTGTGTGTATGCTCTCCAACTAAGTTGGTAGCTTCTCGTATGTGAACCCTTATCCTTTCTGTGGCTTGACCTTCCTTCCCCATTGGAATGGTGATAGATAGACTCTCCTCCCCACCCCCACGCACCGTGTGTGCACAGGCTCCTACACACTCTCCAAGTACTCAGAGGTCCGATGTAATGCTTTGTGATTATAAATAAGGCATGGACCAAAATTGCTCTTTATTTTGGGGTCTCAGCAAAGGGTTGAATTACCTGGAATTGGGCCTTGTTTGGGGTAACCACGCAAACAGTGTAAAACATGGGCTATTGGAGTGGAAGGCAAACCATCTGTTATGAATTCTATATATAAATATTGGATATACTTACATGGGTTAAAATGGGATTGTTGGCACTGGGGTTTTCAGAGTCTCAATTCTGCTGTGGCAGGGACGATAAACTAATCACAGGGCATGGTGGCCAAGGCAGGAGGGGGCCAGGGCTGGTGTTTTTTTCTGACACTGATTTGATGGGGTCCTGGGAGCGATTGCTGTACACCCATCAGGGATAATTCTGAGCTATTGGCTCCCCTCCCTGACTGTGGGTACTGAAAATCTCTGGGGATATGGGACATCTATGTTCTTGCTTTGAAGGGGAATATACAAACTAAACTGATGGGGACATCAGGGTGGACCAAGGGAGCTGTCATGTCATAGGGAATTTGGCCTGTTCAGCTGTCAGCTGGGTCTTTTTGAAACATTAACTCTTTGCTGTCATGGTTTTGAGACAAGGTAGTCCAGGCTGGCCTTGAACTTCTCTCATCCTTCTGCTTCTCAAGTCCATGTCCTGGGCATGGGCCATCATGCCAGGTCAAACATTAGTTTTAGTCTGTGTGTGAAGAAACCGTATCAGCAGAGTGTTCTTGCTTTGGATCTCCCAGCTGGGAGCCAGGCCAGAATGAAACCCAGGACCCCAAGTTTAATGGTGCTGACTCTAGCCTGGGGAGCACTTGCCACTAGCAGCTTCAGGACAGCATCCTCACATTTGTGACTTGAACCCCCCCATTTCACAGGGAAGATACTGCTGACCCTGGGTCCCTGTGTGGAGCATCCTCTGAGACCACCGGTGCCCTCCCTAGAGGTCTGGATTCTTGCCTTGTCATAGTCAGCTTCAAAAATACTACTTGCACAGATAGCCCCTTAGCAACAGAAGTGGAATTCAGCATTAGCATTTGAAAATACATATTTACCCATCCTGAGGCAGAGATGCTTCTAGTTGACCAAGCCTTTATTAGCCCTTGTCACCAGTTAGTGCTCTTTCATGCCCTCAGTGTCAGAGCACATGGATTCATAGTGATGTGGGTGTGTGTAGCCACACATACACACGTGTGCAGTCATATGTTCATGTAAAGACCAGAGCTCAGCATTGGAAATCATTCTTCAGGAGTCATTATCTTGTTTTTAAGATTTATTAAGTTGTGTACTCGTGTGTCTGCCTGTTTGTGGGTATGTGCAAAAAAGTACAGGGACCAGAGGTGCTGTATGCCCTCGAGCTGGAGCCACCCTTGGGTCCTCTCCAGGATAGGCATATGCTCCTACTGCTCAGCCATTTATTTCATGGTCCTTAATACAACAGGCGCTATGGTATTGTCCAAATGCTTTGTCCCAGGGTCATCTTTGTCTCCTAGAGGATTTTTCACAAACTTTTCTTTTTTTCTTTTTTTTTTTCTTTTTTTTTTCTTTTTTTTGTTTTTCGAGACAGGGTTTCTCTGTATAGCCCTGGCTGTCCTGGAACTCACTTTGTAGACCAGGCTGGCCTCGAACTCAGAAATCCGCCTGCCTCTGCCTCCCAAGTGCTGGGATTAAAGGCGTGCGCCACCACCGCCCGGCTCTTTTTTTTTTTTTTTTTTTTGAGACAGGGTTTCTCTGTGTAGCCCTGGCTGTCCTGGAACTCACTCTGTAGACCAGGCTGGCCTTGAACTCAGAAATCCGCCTGCCTCTGCCTCCCGAGTGCTGGGATGAAAGGCGTGCGCCACCATCGCCCAGCTCACGAGCTTTTCTTAGTGATCTTTTAAGGGTCCCAGGTGTGGTGCAAGGGGGGCCACAGGGCTTAACCCCTAGCCTCACTCTTGGTGTGACTTGGCACAGGTCTATGCTTCTTTATGAAGGCTGCAGTTCTGGGCCTGGAGAATGTATAGCCAGGACCCCTAGTCTGCCAGGGGCTGTGCATTTGAGAGGTGTTGGGCACATGGGTCAGTCACCTGGTAGGGGAGGAACCCGTAGGACCAGCCTCCTGACTAAGGCTGGCACTGTGTGTTTCTACCCTGGGAACTTTGCATGGGTTTTAATCTCCCTCACTTGTCCACGAGGCCTCCCCTAACCACTGTATGTAGTGTGCAGCCTTCTCCTGTCCTGTCCCTGACTCTGGCCCATTCACAGCATTAACCTGACAGATGTCACTACCTGCTTTTGGTCTTTGCCCAGTGTCTGTTTCCCCACTGGAACGGGAACCCTGGAGGCCCCTGGTACAAGCAGCCCCTGCTTGCCAGCCTATGAAGGCATCTTGGTTTTGCCACTGTGGCTCTTTTTCTTTCACTCCCAGGTTTCTCCAGAACTTTCTTTTTTTCCTCCTGAGCTTTCCTTTGCAGCTTCTGCCCTTGGAAAGGAGAGGCTCGTGGAGCCTTGGGGTGATACAGTGTCTGTGTTGTCTAGGATTCCCCAGGCGGGGGAGGAGAGGAGAAGCAGCCTGCCCCAGGTGAGGGTGGGGAGCCACCCACATTCTGGCCTCCTCACTGTGAGCCCCTGGGGCCATTGCCAGGCCTCTTAGAGGGAAAGCTAGCTTTCCAGGAGTGTGCTGTGGGTTCCCCTTAAAACTTGGGGATTACGTGTGTGGTTTCTTTACTTTTCAGAGCTGGGAGCACTGCCCCACCAGCTCCCAGTGAGGGTTGGAGAAAAAAAAGTCCTAGGTTACAAATCCACCCCCAGCCTCCCTGTCCCCCCTCCCCTCCCATGTGCCTTTGAAGAGCACACCTGAACTCCTGAAAGCAAGTTGAGGTGAGGAAGTGGTCTTTCCAGTTTGGGGAGCAGTAGAGCCAGAGCTTGGGGATTTGGGGAGCCTTCCTGCCTCTCTCTATACTGGCCTATCACTAAGGGAGCCTTTGGGCAACTGGAAGGAAGGGGTCTTGGGAGCAGGGGCCCAGGGTAGCCGTGCATGATTCTCTTTCCCTGGGAGCTGGTTCCTGTCCTGCTTAGCCATCCTGACCCTGCGCTCTGCCCACAGCCTCACCGCTCCTGTTGTTTGCCAACCGCCGGGATGTGCGGCTAGTGGATGCCGGCGGAGTGAAGCTGGAGTCCACCATTGTGGCCAGTGGCCTGGAGGATGCAGCTGCTGTAGACTTCCAGTTCTCCAAGGGTGCTGTGTACTGGACAGATGTGAGCGAGGAGGCCATCAAACAGACCTACCTGAACCAGACTGGAGCTGCTGCACAGAACATTGTCATCTCAGGCCTTGTGTCACCTGATGGCCTGGCCTGTGACTGGGTTGGCAAGAAGCTGTACTGGACGGACTCCGAGACCAACCGCATTGAGGTGGCCAACCTCAATGGGACGTCCCGTAAGGTTCTCTTCTGGCAGGACCTGGACCAGCCAAGGGCCATTGCCCTGGATCCTGCACATGGGTAAACCTCTGTTTCTCTCCTGCTCCTATGGGGAGGCGTGGGGACCAGGATGTCTTCTGTAGAACACCTGAGGCAGGCTGGTGAGGTGTCTTGGGAAGCAACCCTTGCTGGGAATCACCTCCCTTCTAGATCCTGAACTGTAAAACATGGCATGTTTAGCCAGGGATGGTGGTGGTTCACACCTATAATCCTAGCATTCTGGAGGCTGAGGCAGGAGTGTTTACACAAGTTCCAGGCCAACCTGAGCTATAAAGACCGTCTTAAAAATATACAGGAACTGGGGAGATGCCTCCATTGGTGATGTACTTGCCTCATAACCATGAGGATTTGACTTCCACCCATGAAGAAAGTTAGGTGCAGGGCGCCACATGTCTATAATCCCAGGATCATGGAGTTAGAGACACAGGGATCCGTGAGGCTTGCTGGCCACCTGCAGTCAAATTGCCCAGTCCCTGGTCCCAGTGAGAGACAAGGTGTTTTAAGGTATTTATATTGCTGTCTTAAAAACCAAGAACAACTTGGGGATGAATCAGTCAGTATACTTGATCTGACAATACTCAAGTCATGCCCCACCTCTGAGTAAAGTCAGGGCAGGACCTCAAGGCAGGAACCCAGAGTCAAGAACTAAACTGCTTAGTGGCTTGCTCTCCACTGGTTGTTCAGATTGCTCTCTTGTAGCACCCAGGAGCATCAGCCCAGGCACTGCACTGCCCACAGTGACCTGTACCCTCCCCCACCAATCACCAGCCAAGGAGATGCTTCCCAGGCTTAGAGGCCAATGATAACTGACTGTAGCTTAGCTGAGCAGTACATTGTGTCTCAATCAAACACACAAACAAGGGCAGACGAGGCTGATGCTTGGGTTTGAAGCTTAGCATCCTTCTGCACTAGGACAGGTGACCCAGGTAAGTTCAGGGCCCTCCGTCCCTCCCACCCCTCCCTTCTGTGACTGTCCGCTGAGGTGGCTCCATGTCTGGATGTAGCACCCACTCTGTGTGTTCTGGAACTTACCTATATTGCTGCAGTCAAACTCACTCTGACCCTGGAAAGCACAGGACAGCCACAAAGGCCACTTTGGGAGGGGCCAACTGTCAAACCGTGAATGTCCTTCACTGCAGTCTAGGGGCCACTGCTGGCTTCAGCATCAGGCCACATTCTAGAGTGTTCTAGATAGGCATGTCTTCGTTCATTCCTTGCGATTCCTCCATCCTTCTTTCCTCAGGGTTGACTCTGGGGTGGAATGCACAGACCCTTGTCTAAGCTGCCCTTTCGTGGCCATGACCCTGAAGTTGTATGCTGGCTCAGGTGTGAGAACAATCAGACAGACTCACGGACTCATGTCTCAGGCAAGACACACATCCTGGTTTTGGTTTTGCCAAGTGCTGTACTCAGTTGACATTTTAGCTTTTTTTTTTTTTTTTTTTGGTTTTTCAAGACAGGGTTTCTCTGTATAGCCCTGGCTATCCTGGAACTCACTTTGTAGACCAGGCTGGCCTTGAACTCAGAAATCTACCTGCCTCTGCCTCCCAAGTGCTGGGACTAAAGGCATGCGCCATTACGCCCGGCTTTTTTTTTTAAAGATTTATTTATTATATGTTAAGTATACTGCAGCTGTCTTCAGACACTTTTTTTTTTTTCTTCTCACTCTGGCCCCATTGCCTTGCTGTAGCTGTCTTCAGACACCCCAGAAGAGGGTATCAGATCTCATTACGGATGGTTGTGAGCCATCATGTGGTTGCTGGGATTTGAACTCATGACCTTCGGAAGAGCAGTCGGGGCTCTTAACAGCTGAACCATCTCTCCAGCCCCCCCCTTTTTTTTGTAAAGCTAATTTATTTACTTTACATCCTGACTGCAGTCTCTCCTCCTTCCTCTCCTCCCAGTCCGTGCCCCCAACATTTTAGCGTTTTTAATGTCCCCAGAGCTTCTGAGAAATGCAGCAAGGATCTCCCAGCCGAGGAAGCATGATGCTGGCTGTGGACCTCCCCTGTGTGTTTGTATAAACCTTGTAGGAAATCTGTGCAGCCAGTCCCCGTGTAGGTTAGGCTCCAGCTGACCCATGCACTGCCTTTTTCCACTGCTGGGGATCCTAAGTCCATCTTTTGGCTCTCTAGCAATGGGGTGCTGTCTGGATCCTGATGGTGCCACCTTATTGTGAGCCTTTTCAGTGAGCTACTCTGGCTGACTTTAGCTGCCCTGGCTGTGGACTGAGCAGAAGCAGGCTGGGAGAGCAGGTGTGGCCTGTGCCCAGGTTTCTGAGCTTGGCTGGAGGGTTTGCGTGTGGTCTGGCAGGATTGCCACTGCTTGGTCTAGGGAGTTTGAGGAGCAGACCAGGTGAGGGCACACTATATGGCTGAAGTCACCTCTCTGTCCAGAGCTGGCCTTTGAGTATGTGGCTTCAGAAGCCACATACTTTGTGCAAAGGCCCAGGAAGTGGGTTTTGTGTGTGTGTGTGTGTGTACACATGCTGCCACATATGAGAGTATATATGAGAGACCTGTGTGCAAATGTTACATGAATGTGTGTGAATGTTTTATGTGAGGAAGTCTGTGCACATGGACAAGTGTATGCAGGGGTGACTGTACCTGTTTATGCTTGTATGTGAGTGTGCATTTATGAGAGTGTATGTGCACATACATGAGTATATAGGAGAGTCTGTGCACATGTGTGAATGTGCTTTTTATGTGAGAATGTATATGCATTTGTGTGTACATTATTATACATAAGGGTTATTGAGCTTGTGCACACAAATCTATGTGACTGTTAATGTGTATGTGTGTGTATATATATATATATATATATATATATATATATATATATATATATGTATATGTATATATATAATTGTGTATGTGTGCATGTGCACCAGAGAGCATGTACGTGTGATTGAGTGTGTGATAGAGCACCTGTGGATGAGTACATGTGTTTGTAAAGAAGCTTGCATGCATGTATGTGTTCAGTTCATATGCACCAGAGGTAAGTGGGATTTTTTTGGTATGTGGGGTAACAGACTAGCAGCTACCCCCTGTGGGTTCCCTCACTCCTCAGCTGCATAGAACTTAAGTCATCTTCCTAGGACTAACTCTGTTATCTGGTGAACAATCTCGGACCTCAAATCTCCAGGGACAACAGTACCCTGACAGTCTTCCCAGGAGGTGTGGGCCATTATCCCAGGAGAGTCTCTGTGGCTAAGAGGGATTGGTCTCTGTTAGAGTCTGATAAAATGGGCTCAGGACTAGCACCCCACTTTTCAACAGGACCCCTCTGTGTTTTTGTCTCTCTCTACCCTGGTTTCCCACTCCTCCTGGGACAGAATGCTATAGTTCTACCCTACCACATGCCCAGATGCAATGTTCGTGAACATGGGCAGGAAGGTCCATTCTCAAGCTGTGGGTTTCACCATTGCCCTAGTGACCTTACAGGGTACTGGTGGGGTTGGGGAGAAAATGATATAGGCACAGTATGTTTGAGAGGAGTAAGTGCCACCGGGTAAGAGCAGGGCAGTATTCCAGGCTTCTGGCTGACGAGACAGGATGAGCAGTGTAAAGGCCCTGGGGCAGAGAGGAGTATTCCTGGGGGAGAGCCTGGCTCCCCATAGCAGTTACAGACGGCAGAGGAGGGCAGCAGCTTGGCCCAGGCTTGTAGCAGGTTGGGATAGAAAGTGTCTAGGGTGAGTTCTATTCTGAAGGCAGGAGCAGCTGCCAAGGATGACATGGTGCTATGTCTGTGTCCCCATCTATACAGATATACAGAGGTATACTGTGACTTTGTCATGCCACATGAAAATACTAAGAGCTACCCTTGGTTGGATGAATGCTGTAACACACATACCCATATTCCACCACATAAAAGACTATGCAGTTTGACTTCTCCCCCCTTTCCCCCTCCCCCCTCCCTCCCTCCCTCCCTCCCTCCCTCCCTCCTTCCTTCCCTCCCTCTCCTTCCTTCCTTACAATTGTGTAGGCCCTGCTCTGCCCTGTGTCTTCCTGTGCTGTTGTCTCCTCTGGAGACTTCCTTGGATGAGGGGATCCTGTCCCAGCCACCATTGAGAAGAACGGCTTTGTCCAAATGCCCACCTCCATTTAAGTACCATGTGCATGCCTGGTGCCTGCAGAGGCCAGAGAAGGCATTAGATCCCTGGAACTGGAGTTTTGGAGGGTTGTGAACTCCTATGTGGGTGTTGCTAACTGAGCCTGGGCCCTGTATAGAAACCAGTGTTGTAGCCACTGAGCCATCTCTTCAGCCCGTTATCCTTTTACTCTTAGCCATGGTGGCGGAGAGGCATGCTGGCCTGGGTGGGTACTCTGTGTTTGTGTAGAGACAGCGGGAAGCCAGCACGCTGTCCTTACTTGAGCTGCTGTGGCCTGTGTTATCTCTGGGATCAGTCAGCCTTGGTCTTGACTGTCGAGTGGGTCATGTGTACGCTTGCTTCTGACTTCTTCCCTAGATGCTCTCCTCTGGGTCACGCTGTTCCTTTCGAATCCTGCCCCTGGACCAGAGTTGACCTTGGCATTGCTGCCACAGACAGGACATCTCAAGCTTCCTTCCTCTGCCCTGGATAAATAAGGGTGTGCAAGCTGTGGGGTGCAGCTCGGAGTGGGGACAGTGAAATGCAGTGCAAGAGAGAAGCTTGGCTCTCCCCTCAGCACTGCGGAGGCCCTGCCTGCCCTTGTGCGTTCCTGTGTCTCCTCTGGAGACTTCCTTGGATGAGGGGATCCTGTCCCAGCCACCATTGAAAAAAACAGCTTTATCCAAATACCTACCTCCGTGTGCTTAGGTCAGGACTGGGTGACCAGGTGTGGCAGAGAGGGCTCTGAAGCTGGGAAGACCCTGGCTCAGCCTGGGGAAGCCATGCTGCACATCTGGACGGGGTTAAAAGGCTTCCTGGCAGAAATGCAGCTGGCACTGCTTTGAGGTAACGGCCCGGCGTTGCAGCCCTGCACCTTGGCCGTGGCTCGGCTTCTGCCTTGCCTCACTGAGAACGAGGATGGCCTTAGTCCTGCCCGCTTGCCCTGCAGCAGTACTGGAACTGGCATGGGCCTGTCCCCACTGAGCCAGCAGCTCTCCCGTTCCCCATTTAAGGAAACCTGCAGGCCTCAGGAAGTGGGGAAGAAATGTGGCGTACTAACCTCATTTCCCTGCCTGGCCTTAGCTCTGGCTGGACCACAGCACCAAATGGGAAGTGTAGAAACACGCTTCTCAGTGGGTGGCAAGGCCCTGGGCTAACTCCAGGCCTGTAGGAGTGGGAAGCACAGGGAAAGAAGGCAGCGCCCAGGCCATGTCAGCCTCAGCTGAGGCTGACCTACCGCCAGGTACCCAGAGCATCACCCCAGGTATGCCCTGCTGATGCAGGATGAAGCATGCACAAAGCTTGGGCCTTACCTGCCCACCCAGGTTGCTGTCTAGAGCTGCTGCTTGCTGTGTGTGTGAGACAGGTACACGTGCCAGAGCCCCCACTTCCTATCTGTCTAGTGGGGGCAGCAGGCTGGCTTTCCCAGTACTGGCTGGCACAGAGGGTGGTACAGGACATGCAGGAGTTACCCTGTGTGGGGTGCTTGGCAGAGAAGGGGATATTTTCATGATGTTCCTATGCCTACCCTTCTGGGTGACGTCCTCATCGTCCCTCTAGAAGGTGGTGATGGTTCTGGCTCACCTAGGACCCCCTGCTGGGGGACACAGCAGTGAGGCAGCCCCTGTGCCCATTATTGCAAGAGCTGAGAGCTGAATCTGCAAGGGCAGCCAGTGCTCTTATAGCTCCCGAAGCATCTCTCCAGCCTGCAGTTTATATTCTCAAGGACATGTTCCTCGGGACTGGAAACATGGCTCAGCACTCCTCTCTCAAGGGTCTCAGGGCGGTTGGCATTGCGCAGAAGGCAGCGGTAGCGGTGGCTTGTGGTGCCGCTTTATCACAGAGGAACCGTGCAGGCCTTAGCGTGAGTGATCACTTTAGATCCTGGGAACCTGGTGGCCATACTCCTTCAGGTGGATCAACAGGCACATGACATGGGAAAGAAGACCAAGAGGACAGCCGACAGCTCTTCTTCAGAGGATGAGGAGGAATATGTGGTGGAAAAGGTGTTGGACAGGCACATGGTTAAGGGGCAAGTGGAATATCTGTTGAAGTGGAAAGGCTTTTCTTTTTTTTTTTTTTTTTTTTTTTTTTTTTTTGGTTTTTTGAGACAGGGTTTCTCTGTAGCCCTGGCTGTCCTGGAACTCACTTTGTAGACCAGGCTGGCCTCGAACTCAGAAATCCGCCTGCCTCTGCCTCCCGAGTGCTGGGATTAAAGGCGTGTGCCACCACGCCCGGCTCCCCTGTAACTTTTTAATCACCTTAGAGTCATGATCTTTGGGGTTGGTTTCTTTGGGGGATTTTATTATGACGATGACTTCAGTTTATTAGATTATATTGATGACCAAAAAAAAAAAAAAAAGAAAATACTTTCACAGTTTACAGCCAGCTCCAGGAGAACTTGCAGACCTGTACTTAAATGCACACACACACACACACAAATACAAAAAAAAGTAAGTATTTTTTTAAAAAAACTGGGCATGGTGGCACATGGTTGTAATCCTAGTACTTGAGAGGTGGAGGAAGCAGTGGGGTGAGGCTAGCCTTAGGTACAGGAGATGGGGATGGTGGAGGAAGCAGTGGGGTGAGGCTAGCCTTAGGTACAGGAGATGGGGATGGTGGAGGAAGCAGTGGGGTGAGGCTAGCCTTAGGTACAGGAGATGGGGATGGTGGTGAAGGTTTACACCTCTTTCAAGTATTTCAAGCAATATCTCTATTTTAATTCCTTTACATAAAAACCTAAAGTTTGGGTCCCTCAAACCATAGTCACTTGTTATCTCTCACAGGTCTGGTGGGTGAGCTTTCAGGCCTGGGTTAGGGTTGGAACCAATCCCTAGATCCATCTGTGTCTTTCCTTTTATGCCCTGTCTCCTCACTAGGTACATGTACTGGACTGACTGGGGGGAAGCACCCCGGATCGAGCGGGCAGGGATGGATGGCAGTACCCGGAAGATCATTGTAGACTCCGACATTTACTGGCCCAATGGGCTGACCATCGACCTGGAGGAACAGAAGCTGTACTGGGCCGATGCCAAGCTCAGCTTCATCCACCGTGCCAACCTGGACGGCTCCTTCCGGTGAGTGCCTGGTAGCCGAGGCGCCCTCCCCACTCTATCTGCTGTCCTCAGGGCTCCTTAACTCAGGCCTTAGGTTCTTCCCTGGAGCCCCTAAGGATTGCTAGATGACTTTGGGAACAGAGCAGAGTTACCATGTCTGATGTCACAGCTGATGGAACTGTTTCTACAGCAACATGCTGAACGTTCCTTCCAAACTGTGCGAGAGGAACATACATAGCCTCCGAGATGGCAGCTGTGCAAGGCGGGCTCTGAGTTCAATCCCTGCAGCCTACATGATAGAGGTAGAGGACGACCATTTCTTTCGGTTTTTGTTTTTTCTAGATAGGGTTTCTCTGTGTAATAGCCCTGGCTGTCCTGGTTTTGCTTTGTAGACCAGGCTGGCCATAAAGTCACAGAGATCTGCCTTTGTCTGCTTCCCAAGGCTGGGATTAAAGGTGTGACTACCACACCCAGTCTGAGAACCAGTTCTTGGATGTCGTCTCCACTTAGTGCTGTGGGTTTCGAGTTCCTCCCATATACATACCATACATATCGTATTTACAGAAAGAGAGAAAAGACTACATCTGACCCCTAACTGTGCCTAGTTTGTGAAATGAGTAAGAAAGTCTCAGTGTTCAGGGGCTGGAGAGGGGCTCAGTGGTAACCTGCCTTTGCTGTGTTTGCAGAGGACATAAGCTCACTTCCCAGTACTCTGCTGGGAGGCTTATCTGGTGCCCTCTTCTGGCCTCCCTGGGCACTGCACTCAGATGCACATACCTGCACACACACAAGTGAAAATAAAATAAAAATACATCTTTTTTTTAAAAAAAGATTTATTTATTCTATGTATATGAGTACACTGTAGCTGTACAGATGGTTGTGAGCCTTCATGTGGTTGTTGGGAATTGAATTTAGGACCTCTGCTCACTCCGGTCAGCCCTGCTCCCTCCTGGTCAACTTTGCTCGCTCAGTCCCTGCTCGCTCCGGCTCATAGATTTATTTATTATTATACATAAGTACACTGTAGCTGTCTTCTGACACACCAGAAGAAGGAATCAGGTCTTGTTACAGATGGTTGTGAGCCACCATGTGGTTGCCGGGATTTGAACTCAGGACCTTCAGAAGAGCAGTCAGTGCTCTTAAATGCTGAACCATTTCACCAGCCCCATAAAAATACATCTGAAAAGCAAATAAATAAAAAGTTCAGCGTTTAGACTGTTTGGGATTTTCGAGTTGCCGGTCAGGGCTTAGATCTGGCCGGGACTGGGGCACTCATTGCTCTTTGTCCTGCCTCTGCCATAGTATCTCCAGGGCAGCAGCGGCTGTGTGACTATTACCATATCTACAGTCTTGCTAGAGACTGTGCAGACAGTAGGTGCTTGATCAATGAAGAGGACAGGTAGATGAATTCGGCCTGTTCTCCTACTTGGTTGTTAGAGCTTCCTGCTTGGTGTGGCCCTGTGCCATCATTACACTTGAGAAAAAGCTGTGACCTTTGTGTTGAGTTAGGGGTACTTTACTCTGTGACCGAATATTACCTACTGAGTTGACGTCAGGTCTTGGGCTCCTCACGGGAAGGTTAATCTGACCTTTGCACTGGAGGAGCTCCTGGATTGGGGCATAGGAGCTGCTGTGAAAGGTTCATCTTGAGTTAGATTAAAAAGGCCCACATTCCATCAATTTTGGGATGATGTCCAGCCTGTGTCTTGTCATCTGTAGGGCGAGGGTGAAGATGCACATAGGGTACACTGGTCAGGGTCTGATCTGAGATTTGGAAATCAGGCTAGCCCAAGGACAGACCGTGGGAGCAAGTGATCTCAGCATGGTCAAGGCTAGCCCAGAACCTGGAAAGCTGCTAGCCTGGGGCAAGCGGTCCTGACAAGAGGGTGGCAGTTAGTATAACAGTGATAACTCTTCCATTGTGTCAGTGTCCAGGGGCATTTACCATTTTGTTTGATGTTCACAACAAACCCCTCCTGTATGATGATAGGCAGGGTCCCAACGCCATACAGCTGGCCAGAGTCTACTGCAGAGGGGTGGTCGTTAAATAACCACAAAATGCTGGCTCTGCTCAATTCCAGCCCTATTACCAGTGTTGATAATCTCATTAAACATGATGTCCACTGTGTGGGCGGTTCTGAACACATAGGGCTGAGAGTGCCTCCCTGCTGTTGGTGTGGACTGTCGGACTGAACACATCTGGCTGAGTCAGCAGGAAGTTCTTTGCACATCAGGTCTGGGGACCCAGGCTTCTCAGAAACTGTCTGTCACCAAGTGTGGCTCCATGCTTTTTTCTTTTCTAGGGCCACTTTGTCCCTTTGTCCAGGGGCTCTTACATTTTTGTCATAGGCACAGAAAGCTGGCTGGGTGGGCACTGCCCGTGCATACCTGGAAGGGCTGACTGGAGTGGCCGAGTGAGGAGAGTGTGCTTACAACTGCTTCCTTTGATACGACAGACACAGCGGGTCTGTGGTGGCCTAAAGGCCTCCAGCGTGGGGCAGAGTTGGCCTGAGAGGTCTTTTCCTAACCACTCTGCCTGTTTCCTACCTGCTGCAGGCAGAAGGTGGTGGAGGGCAGCCTCACTCACCCCTTTGCCCTGACGCTCTCTGGGGACACACTCTACTGGACAGACTGGCAGACCCGCTCCATCCACGCCTGCAACAAATGGACAGGGGAGCAGAGGAAGGAGATCCTTAGTGCTCTGTACTCACCCATGGACATCCAGGTGCTGAGCCAGGAGCGGCAGCCTCCCTGTGAGTGTGAGCGGGCACTGGGGATGGGGTGGGCGGGGCAGAGGACAGGCAGGGGCGGGCACTGGGGATGGGGTGGGCGGGGCAGAGGACAGGCAGGGGTGGGCACTGGGGATGGGGTGGGCGGGGCAGAGGACAGGCAGGGGTGGGCACTGGGGATGGGGTGGGCGGGGCAGAGGACAGGCAGGGGTGGGCACTGGGGATGGGGTGGGCGGGGCAGAGGACAGGCAGGGGTGGGCACTGGGGATGGGGTGGGCGGGGCAGAGGACAGGCAGGGGTGGGCACTGGGGATGGGGTGGGCGAGGCAGAGGACAGGCAGGGGTGGGAACTGGGGATGGGGTGGGCGGGGCAGAGGACAGGCAGGGTTGGGAACTGGGGATGGGGTGGGCGGGGCAGAGGACAGGCAGGGGCGGGCACTGGGGAAGGGGTGGGTGGGGCAGGGGATAAGCATGACAGGGTAGGGCTTGCAGGTCGGAGAGGCTACATCAGGCAGATCTGCTGGTACAGGTAGGATAGGGTGGAGATGGGAAGGATATAGCCCAGATGTGGGGCTCAGCCAGGTCAATGGGGCAGTATAGTCAAGCAGTAGGGCAGAGTGGATCCAGGCAGTGCAGTAGGGAGCTGCTAGACAGGGCTAAGGAGAGATCAGACCAAGCCTCTATCCTACAGAAGCACCCACAGAGAGGCACCCCTGCAGAGAAGTGCATGCTAGGATAGAAGAAGGAGCTTGTATATGTGTGTGTGTGTTTGTTTGTGTGCATGTGTGTGTACATGTGTGTGTGTGTGAGTGTGTACACGGTACATGTGAGTATACTTGTACATGTACGGTGCTTCTGCACGTGGTTGTCTAGGCAGGCTAGTATGGTGGACAGGGCCTATCCAGAGCTATTTCAGGCTTTCTCGGGCAGGTGGTGCCATTGTGAAGGCCCAGTAGAGCCCTGATGTGTGAAATACTTGCACAGAGTCTGTCTTACTTCTCAGCTTGGGGTCTTATATGGTAGAATCTTAGTAGAAGTCCCTGACGGTGACTCTGAGCTTCTGTGACAGATGAGGGGGATGGATGGGAGGCGGAAGAGGCCATTCTAGGCTCACTAAGTTGCACATGCACCAAGGATCAGTATTTCTGGCTACACTTTATAGAAGGTTTGAATATGGGTGTAGGAACTCAAGCCACAAAGGTTAGTGTAGGAGGGGTGGGGGAGGTGGTCTCTGACCCTGGCAAGAGTACACAGTTCTTGAACTCTTTTGCTTGGAGCTGCCCACTCTTCACTGAGCATGTTGTGAGGGCGAAGGTCAATTGCAGGAGACTCAGTTCCAGTTGCCAGTGTTGCAGGGGTGCTGAGCCCCACATTCCTGAGGTAGAAGGACGGTCTGGGAACCTTTGTTAGATTCAGCTGTACATTGGTCACAGAAGAGCCTGGGGGAGGGGCCTAAATGTAGTAACCCCATGTGGACTGAGTCTGCAGGGTCCAGGCAGATTAAAGAGACAGGGTGTGCTCAGGAGTCCACTAACCCAGGGTTCCCAGGCATGGCTGCCGAAGTGGTCCTGAGGATTTCCATGGAAGCATGGCTGGTGACTTTCCTGGGGAAAGTAGCATCCTTTGAAAGTTTATCTTCTTGTTGGAGAAAGCTTAGCGCGGGGAATGTTCCCTGCAGGGGCAGGGCAGGTCTGGGATGGTTTCTGAGAAATTACAGAACTGCTGCTGAGGCTGAAGGTCCCTTCACGTGGGGTGGTCTGCGGTTAGGTAAGACTAGGAGGACGAGTCATGGTGTAGGGCTGGAGGGGCACCTGACAGTTGTCCTGTAGGATACATGGGATGTGGAAGGATGCCAGCCCCTGTGGGAGGGAGTGGCTGGGCAGTGGTGAGCTCACAGCTTGTACTGCAACTTCCTTCTATCCTGTCCTGTCCTGTCCCCACCAGTCCACACGCCATGCGAGGAGGACAACGGCGGCTGCTCCCACTTGTGCCTGCTGTCCCCGAGGGATCCTTTCTACTCCTGTGCCTGCCCCACTGGCGTGCAGTTGCAGGACAATGGCAAGACGTGTAAGGCAGGTGAGGTGGAACATTGGCACTGGCAGGAACAGGTGGGGCCTGGCCTGGTGGTGGGGGCTGTCACCAGCTAAAGTGACAATCATGGCAGCCTCTTCACAAGGGTCTACTCGATTTAGTGACAACTCTGACGCTGGGTTCACCATCAGCTCTGAGCTGAGTTTGGGAGTCGTGGATTCCCTCATCAAAACAATGATATCCTGGCTTAGTAGTGCCTTCAGAGTGCTGAGCATGTCAACATATGGCCACACCCTGAAAGTTTGCTGTGCTGAGTTTTTATCCAAACGCTCTTAACTGTAAAAGGGAAAGGATGGGGGCATTAGTGGGCACTGCCCAGGGAGCTAACCCGCAGTGTGGAGCCCCCTGAGCTTTCCTGGTCTGTTTCAGTTTTGCCCTCTGGAGCGCAGCAGCCACTATACTGAGTACAGACGTGGTTTTGGTTTGGCTTCCCTGCATCTGTGTCGTTTATTTTTCTTCTTGTGTTTCAGTTGCCTCAAGTCTTACCTCTCTGTTAACGCTTCTATGCAAATGGAGGTCCCAGATCAGCCCTTGTTGAAAGTTTTCTTTCTGACTCAGAGAGCCGGTTTCCCTCCTTTTTGAATATATTTTTTCTTTTTCTTTTATATTATAACATAATTACATAATTTCCTTTTCTCTTTCCTCCTCTAAACCTTTCCATATATCAATCCTTATTCTCTTTCAAATTCTTGGCTTTGTGGGCCAATATCTGGGTTTTTTTTAAAGATTTATTTATTATTATAAATAAGTACATCGTGGCTGTCTTCAGACACCCTGGAAGAATCAGATCTCATTACGGGTGGTTGTGAGCCACCATGTGGCTGCTGGGATTTGAGCTCAGAACCTTCAGAAGAGCAGTCAGTGCTCTTACTTGCTGAGCCATCTTGCCAGCCCGTGTTGTTGTTGTTGTTGTTTTTTAAAGATTTATTTATTTATATGTATGTAAGTACACTGTAGCTGTCTTCAGACACTCCAGAAGAGGGAGTCAGATCTCGTTACGAATGGTTGTGAGCCACCATGTGGTTGCTGGGATTTGAACTCTGGACCTTCGGAAGAGCAGTCGGGTGCTCTTACCCACTGAGCCATCTCTCCAGCCCCGTGCTGTTGGTTTTAAGTCAGGGTCTCACTATGTAGCTCTGCCTGTCCTGGAATTCGTTATGTAAACTAGACTGGCTTGAAAATCATGGAAATCTGCCTGCCTCCACTTCCTGAGCCTTGAGAATCATGGAAATCTGCCCGAGACTCTCCTGAGCCTTGAGAGTCATGGAAATCCGCCAGAGACTCTCCTGAGCCTTGAGCTCCAAGGTGTTGGCCCTCTGATTTCACTGCTTGCTTCACACAACTTTCGGCTCAGGCCTCGCTTTTCATCACTGATTGCTTCTGGGTTCCTGGTGTAGTCAGCATTCTCACCTCCAGGAAATGGTCTTCTGCTGTGGTGCCTTGGGTAGCCCCTTCCAGTACCTGCGGACCTAGAGGATAGTTCTCCGGCTTGACTCTGAGGCTTGTCTTATCAGGTCCTATGAGGAGCGCAGCCATCCTGAGGCTGGTTCTCCTTTGTTTTTTTCTGGGGACAGAGCCTGCTTCCCTCACCATTGGCCATCTCCCACAGGGAAAGGTCAGGGAGGCGGCTGCCTTCCATATTGCCTGGTCTAAGCAGCTGCTTCCTCGAGGCTGTCTCCTGATGTCAGTGTGTGGGGTTGAAGGGATGTCCTTGCTCAGCTCCAGCTGTGGTTCAGGCTTCGGGTGTGCCTCTGAGGGTTTCCTGGCCCCTGCTGTGCTCTGCAGTGTGGACTTAGATTGTAGGTGCCTGTGTTATCAGAGGTCAGGATGAGCAGCCGGCCCTGGCCTTCCTGTGAGCCAGGTTCCTCAGTGACTCAGATGTCCAGGGGTCACAGGTTCCACTTTCCTAAGAATCCTGTCTCCACTAGCTGTGAAAGGCACTCCTAGGAAGACTTGTCGGAGAATGCCGAGCGCACAGGACAAAGCATTTGTCACCCAGAGTCCTCCTGTGGTGGGAGTCTGCGAGAGGCTGAGGACACTGCTGTAGTCAGTGGACTTCTGTATGCTAAATCCATACCTTTTCCACTTTGGCTGAAGATGCCCTGACTGTAGTATTGTGTTAAAAGGAGGGAGATGTCTCCAGATGAGAGAAAAGGTGTGTGTCTGGCTAGGTTTCTATGGCTGGGATAAACACCACTATCAAAAGCAGCTTAGAGAGGAAGGGTTCATTTGTCTTACAGGCCATAGTCCATCCTGACGGGACGGAAATGAGGCCAGGAACCGAGGCAGAGGCACCTCGTGCTTCCTCAGCCTGCTTTCTTAGATAACTGAGGACAGCGTGCCCAGGGATGGAACTGGCCACAGGGCACTGGGCCCTCCCACACCAGTCATTAAGGAAAGGCTCCATACATTTTTCTCTACTTTAAAAAATCTTATTTACGTGTTGAGAATCTTATACATTTTGATAACATTTCTCTTCTTGTAACTCTTCCTAGGGTCCCCCATCTTCCTACCTATCCGACTGCATATTTTCTCTTTCTGTTAAAAACAAAATAGCACACTCACTCACACACACACACACACACACACACACACACACACACACACGACTATTGAGTCTGATTTGTATTGGCCAACTACTCCTGAGCTTGCGGGCTTCCCTGGCAAGCGGTTAATATATCCAGTGTTACTCCATGAAGAAACCCGACTTTCTCTTCCCCATAACCTCTCAGTTGCAATGAGCTTCTTGCTAGGGTGGGCCTCACGCCTGCTCCTCCTTCTCTGTGCTGGGATTCTGTCTGACTTGTCTGCTCATGTGCCATCAGCTCGTGTGCATCTTACCTGTCAGGTCTGGAGAGTGCTGTTTGCGCCATATCTGGCTCCTACAGTCTTTCTGCCTCCTTGTCTACAGAGATCTCTGCGTTTTGAGAGGAGGGGTGTGAAAAAGACACCCAGTTTAGGGCCCAGCGTTTCAATAGTGGAGACAGTTTTCTCAACTGAAGTTCCCTTTTCTCGGGATGACCCTAGTTTTTGTGCCCCAGAATGGGACTGAGAGACTGATGTTTTCTGCAAGGCGGGAATTCCTAGCCTTGCCTCCTTCTGCACTTCCTCTGTGTCCTCATCCCTTGGACAGTTCCTAGGCTGCTAGGGTAGAGAAAGAATCAAGGATCCAGAAGTAGGTTGGACCGGGCGTGGTGGCGCACGCCTTTAATCCCAGCAGAGGCAGGCAGATTTCTGAGTTCGAGGCCTGCCTGGTCTACAAAGTGAGTTCCAGGAGAGCCAGGGTTATACAGAGAAAAAGAAAAAAGAAAAGAAAAGAGGTGGGAGTGGCCAGGGGCTACCTAAGGATCTCCTTGTGTCTGTGGCATCTATGAGATTTCTAGTGTTATCCATTTGAGGCCAAATGGGGGAAACAGTCCCATAAGGGAAAGCCAGATGAGTAGCTCGCCCTGCCCAGAAGGCAGATCCATAGGGAAAAGGAGAGGAAGATTTGGAGCAAGAATGTGTTGGGGAGAGGTCATGGCTTTCCCAGAGGGAGCTGCTTTGGAAGTAATGGGTATGGAGACGATGGGGACCGGGGATAGGTAGCATGTCTTGCTCTCACCAGGATCCAAGTTTCTCCCTGGTGTTAAAGGAAACTCCCTGGCTACCTTCAGCCTCTCCTAGCCAGCATACTAGGCTTGAGTCTGTGTCCTGGCTCTCTTCTTTGAGACAGACTCAGCCTCCTTGGGCTCCGGTTCCTTTCTCTGCAGCGAGGAAGCAAGAGCAGCACTCTGGAGTGGTTGGAGGAAGGACTGACCACTTGGCAAGTAGGAACTGGACTTGAATTTGAACTTGATCTGGGAACCAGGCGGACACTCTTGAGACCAAGAGAACAATTCTTCCCAGACGTTTGGAATCGAGTTGATGCCAAGGCTAGCTGGTGCCAGGTTGTGGTGGCCGGGCTGGAGAGATCTCAGAAAGTACACAGACAGGCTGGTGACCTGCTGCAGAAGTGTGTGTTTATCTTGGGGATTCTGAGTATACTTGCTTCCCATTTTTATGGCTTCAGGGCCAGTGTTGACCTAGGGCAGGGACGGTGGCCAGGCTGTCACTGGACTTCTGTGACACAATAGGCATCGTAGCCACTGACAGGCCTGATGGAGCAGGCTGGAGTGCGACTGAGTCTGCTCTAGGTGGACACAGAGTAGGTGGCAGCCACTACCACAGCTCCCCCTCTTCCCATGACTGCTGGATTCCTGGACTTCACTTCATGGAGCCGGAGACGAGAGAGTCCTGCTCTGATCTCAGTTTGAGCAAATGAAAACCAGCTTGGAGTCTTCCTTGAAGTATGGCCTGAGGTGCTATCCCTATCAGGACCCCAGTTGATGGGAGAGTGGGAAGCGTCCCATAAACTGGGGGCCGAAGAGTCAGATGCTTGTGTGGCCATTCCCTCAAGATCCTGAGCCACTTCCTCCCTCTCTGTGAGGTGAGGAGAGCAGACCACCTCCTTAGATAACTGGAGATTGGATGGGATTGCATATGGAGGCCACCATTTGACATAGTATTTTAATATGTCACTCTCTTCTTTCTGTATTGAGGCAGATTTCTCATCTGAATCCATGATTCATCTAGACTAGATAGCTAGCTTGGTCTGGGGACCCAGTCTGCCTCCTAAGTTTTAGGGCTACTACAGCTGCCTGGAATTTTTATATAGGTTCTGGAGGCCTAAACTCCACTTCTCACACAGAACAAGGCACACACTGAACCATCTCCACAGCTCATTAAGCCTCTCTTCTTTTAAAAGAAATAAAGATCTTCTGTATAGCCTAGGCTAGCCTGTGTAGCCCAGGCTGGACTCACGTTCATTTCTTCTGACCCTGCTTCTCAAATACTGAGATTACAGGCATGTGCCATCATGTTAAAATAACTTCTCACACTGGTTGTGCAAGCACAGACGGCATGCCTGTCCTTTGAGCTCAGGAGCATTTGGGTCCCGAGGCTCTGTGGGCAGGGGGACCTTGGCCTTCAGGTCTCTGCTTTCTGTCCCTCCAGCTCTTCTGAGGTGGCTGTAGTGAGACCAGCAGAGCAAGTAGCCTGCTCCCTTCAGCTCAGCCGAGCTGTGAGGCCTGGAGTGGCTGTGTTGTGGATTTCCATAGATTAGGGTGACTGTCAGCCCTAGGAAGCTGGAAGCTGAGAGTCCTGTGTGCTTGGCCTGGGCCAGCCTCCCTCCCTGCCCCCTCTGGAGCAGCCTCCACAGGCAGCTGGCTTTGGTTTCCCCCATGTTTTTCCAATTATGTGGAATGGTCTAAAAACAGCAGTAGCAGGGGCCTTATTTGGGAGTCGCCACCACTGTCTGTCCTCCGCAGCCTGCAGCTCCGTCACTGTTAGCGTCTCCAAGTCCTGCTCTTTGTGGACCCTTCGCCCTGGTGCTCTGGTTTTTGTCACCTAGACTTTGGGACAGTGACTTAACAACACGTATCCTACTTTGTAGGCCACAAATTATCAGACCAGAGGACTCTGGCCAGGCAAAGCTGGCCACTGGACCTATTGCTGTGGGTCGTCTGGACAAGGCCTAGCAAGTTACAGGATGGGCATGGATTGGGTACCCCCCTCCCTCCACTCCTTCAAGATGTAGTTTTAACAGATGCTTAACTGTCAGGGATAGTCTGGGTTGGGGCTGCTGAAAGAACAGAGGGCCTCACTGTTGGGTCTGATGGGTAGTAGGGACAACTGGAGCTACTTTGACTAACCCTCATATCCAGTCATCCATCCATCCATCCGTCCATCCATCTTTCCACCCACCCACCCGGACAGATTAGCCAGATGGGCAGGCAGCCCTCAGCCAGGGCCAAGAATAATGGGTGTGTTTGTTCCCAGAGTCTGGCTGGCTAGTCACTTATCAGGGAAGTAGGTCAAAGGGAAAAGAAAGGAGGTCCTGTGGGGGAGTCTGCACCGCAGCCTTGATTGGCATTGACTTTGCAAACAGAAGGCAGCTGCTGTTCTCAGCCATGGACCGTGAATTTTTAATAGCAAGAAAATTGGATCTCATGGTCCAGGAGACTGCGTGGTAAGCCTGTATGCTATCGTGTTGTGCGTCTGTGTAACTGAGGTGTAAGTGCATCAGAACACTCATTTTGTGAGTGTTGGGTCAGATCAGTTCTGACAGTTGATACGTGTGTGTAACTGCCACCCCAGTGAGAGACTGTTTTCATCACTCAGAAAGGGCCTCTGGGCTCCTACCTCTCATCCCCCTGGGAGGCAGGGCACAGGCCATATTCTTAGAAAGGAAAGCTTTCCTTGGGGTTAGGGCACAGGCTGGCTACCAGTTGATGCTTTCTGGCTGTGGTAAGCAGTGTGAGGTGTCTTCCACAGACCGACCACCTCTTGCTTCATGCTCCCCTCACTCCTGTAGCTCACTCCCAACTCCAGCCTGGTTACCTGAGGCTCCTTTGTCTCTGGAGAGCAGTTGTGAGTTGGTAGGGTCCTGGAGAGCCCTCTAAGCTGTCCAGAGGAACCCCCACCCCAAACACACACACACACACACACACCACACACTCTCACACACTTTCTCTGAGCATGCGATTCCCTGTATTCTGATCTCCACCACTTAGAAGGAGTCTTGTCAGGTCCAGGGTACTCAGCTGACACTTGGACCTCCTGCTTGTCTTAGAGAAGTGTATAGGTTCCAGCTCCTTTTGGCCTCCAGTCTCTGTGCATCTTGTACCTCTTGTTTCCTTTCTGGCCATGTTGCCTGGACCTACTCCCACCCCACACACACTTCTCCTGGGCTTCCCTGGTTGGCCATTGCTCCAAGCTTGCCTTCAGAGGCCTGCTTTAATGCCATGTCTCCTTGGCTCTATGTCTCCTCTGAGGGATGGCGTGTGCTTAGGTTATGCTTCCATCGCTGCTGTGAAGGACAACTGGATTTAGCTCCCTCACTTGTAGCTTCCCAGGGGACCAGGGTCAGGGCCCAGGAAGCTGGATACATACTTAAGTGTGGTGGCCAGAGCTGAGGTTCTCTGGTTGTCTGCAATCTTTAGCAGCTAGCTGGGATGCATCTAGTGGGGCCAGCTTTCTCCTCTCTACCTCCCTCAGAGACATGGTGTGGCAGCATATGGTTTCCTAGGGCCTCCTCATGTGCCTGTGAAGTCTGGGTTTGTGCTTTATCCACTTAGGAATGCCACCTGAGTCCTGCCTCTGAACTTTTCAGCTGTGTTTAAATTTATTTATTTTGATTTTATGAGATCAGGCTGACCTCAAGCTTGTGATGGTCTTCCTGCCTCTGCCTCGAGCGTGCTACTACGATTACAGATGTGCACCAACCACATGGTTTCTGTGAGCCATATGGGCTGCTGATAGTCATCTTCGACCTAAAGAAAAATGATGTTTTCACATAGTCAAGTGTAGTCAATTATTTGGACTCCAGCCAGCCACCATGGATGGTAGTAGTAGTGTCCCCTCAGGGTGGAGATGGCTGCCATGGCATAGGTCTCAGCCTTCGCTCACTTCTTCCTGGAGCTGCTTGAGGGTCTTTGGAGTGGTTATGCTTCTCAGATGGGGGGCCACGCACAAAAGTGAGAGAGCTTGCTCACAGCTGCTGATGGGACCACAGCTGGGGCACTCAGCTCACAGCCTATTCTACATACCCTTCCTGGGGCTCCCTTCTGTAGACTCCTGATGCAGAGCACACAGATGTTCATTAAGCCTTAGGCAGCTCTAGGAGCTGCAGGACAGTGTGTGACCAATGGCTGTGGCTAGAGGGATGGCTCAGGGGTTGACACTGATGGATGGATAACCTCACTCAGGTCAGTTCTCAGCACGAGTGTCCTGCCGCTCTAAACAGACTTTTTTTTTTTAAGAACTGAGCCTTGAGCCCAGAGCTGTGTGTACTAGACCTTTCCTTGTCACTGTGACAGATGCTGGACAACAGCAACACAAAGGAGGGTTTGGTTTATTCTGGCTCCCAGCTCAAGGGCCCAGCCCATCGTGATGGGGACGGACGGTGGGACGGACGGCTGCAGGGCTGTGAGGCCACTGCCGCATTGCAGCCAGGAAGTGGGTGAATGCTGGAACTTACTTTACTGGCTGAGACCCGTCTATGGGATGGTGCTGCCGTATTCAGGGTGGGTCTTCTCTCCTCTGCTAAGCCTCTTTGGAAACACTCTCACAACACACCCAGAGATGTGTCTCCCAGGTGATTCCCAGTCCTGTTGAGCTGACCATGAAGAACGTGGCACGGTGAGGTGTAGCCTTCTTTAGCGACCTCACCAGCTGGGTTGGAGTCTCCTAGCCCTCTGCCCCAACCTTTAATTTGCCCAGGCTTAAAGCCATTCTTTCTGTGTCACCTGTGATCTTCATTAGGGAGATCACAGGGAGGAGTGTCCATTGCCTCAGTGTTTGGAGGCCTGTGCTGGGGCTGAGATAGGAGCTTTCCGATATGTTCCCAGCTCTTCCCAGCTTTGATGGAGAACTTTTTCCACTCGAGTTTCAGGTCAAGCAGCTTGTTCAAGGCTGTTTGGTAGAGAATGTAGGTGGTCACTGACATCAGGCCTTGGAGCTTACACTGACTACTGAACCAGACTGCTGGTGTGAGTACCTGCTCAGTGGCCTGAGGGTCATGGTGGAGAGGGAAAGCAGAGGCATATAGTGACAAGAGATGGAAGAGGAAGGAGCACACCTGGGAGAGGCCTAAGATTGGCTCTGACTTCACTCTGTGCTGGACAGCAAGTGACTTTGTTGGGAGTTATACTCTCAGCCCAGAACTCAGGCCTGGTGTCTGTGGGGCCATTCCTCATGAGCTCAGCCTTCCTCACATGCCTGTTGGTCTGTTCCAGGTGAGCCATTCAGGCACTCACTTGGGTCTCATATTAGGAGCAGAGCCCAAGACAGCTCTGGCCACTTCCTTTGGGCCTGTGACCCTGTGGTCATTAGGCAGGGTTTCCCAGGCCAACGTACTTCTTGGCATTAGTCTAACCACTTTCCCCCTAAGGGGGCAGTGGAGAAACTTAATCAATTGCTAAAAAAACACAAAGCTCTTGGCTACCTGCCAGCCGGGAAGCCGCAAGGCCAGGCAGGGCCAGGCTGTTTATGGTCTCTCTCTCTCTCTCTCTCTCTCTCTCTCTCTCTCTCTCTCTCTCGGGCTGCAGAGTGAGTGGAGATCTGCTCAGTCACTGCACTGCCCACGCAGCCTCAGCCTTAGAGCTAAGGAAGAAGCTGGCCATGCCTGCTCTGGGGGAAGCTGAGGAGGAGACCGGGGCAGGAGTCATGGGGACAGAGAAGGGCTGGATCTTAGCTTTTGGTCTTGAGGAGAAAGGAGTTGGCAGGGCAGAGCCACAGAGGTCATGGATGCCTCCCAGGTGTGTGCAGCCTCACAGAGGGGCTGGGCCCTTTAGGCGCAGCTTGGTACCTTGGGATTGTGGTAGACTGTGTGGGAGGGTTGGGCTGTCCCCCATGGCTGTGAGGTGGCAAGGGCTCTGCCTGGGATCCCTGCCTTCTTTCTTGTATTAATTGGGTCTTGCCATATTCCCAAGGAAAGATTATTAGTTTTCTTGTTGTAGGGAGGGGAAAAAAAACCCTTTTCCGTGGAGAGATTAGTTTTTCAGTGCCCACACCACCCAGGCTCCTGCAAAGGTGGCTGACAAGTCTGGGCCACACCTGCAGGTGGATTGGAGTTTCGGCTCCATCCTGCCTTTTACCCTGTTCTTCCCTTTACCATACTGAGACCCCAGAAGCCAAAGCCTCCTGTCCTCAGTTCCGGCTCCAGGGAAGAAGCCTTGCACCCTGGTTGCAATGCACCCTGGTCGCATCCCTCCTAGTCTGAAACTCTTCCCGGTCTACACCTGACCCCAGTTCAGAAACCGCCTTCCTCATAAAAGGAAAAAATTCTGTTTACCTCAGAAAGGAAACCGTCAATGTAAACCAGGAAAGAAATTTAAAGTATTATGTATGTGTGTGAGTGCTTTTCTTACACGTGTGTGTACCATGTGCATGCCTGGTGCTTTCAGAGTTCAGGAGGGGTCAGATTCCCTGGAACTGGAGCTCCGGGTGTTTGTGAGCCACCGTGTGGGTGCTTGGTACTGAACCCAGGTCTTCTGTAAGAGCAGCCAATGCTCTTAACTGCTGTGAGTCTTTTCTCTAGCCTGATAATTAGCAACATTTAAATGACCCAGAATTCATCTGGCTGAAGCTGCTTGTAACAGGTCTACATGTTTTCCACTTTTTCTCCAACAAGTGTTTATTGGGTATCTATTTATTATTTTATTTATGTTGTGTGTACATGTGGAGGTCAGCGAGCAACTCAAAGGCGCTGGTCCTGGCCACCACTAGGGTCCCAGAGCTTGTACGAGGTTAGCAGGCTTGGTGGCGGACACCTTTACCCACTGAGCCATCTGGCTGCCATGATTTTCACTTTCCCCATGCACAGTCCAAATGCGTATTTGTTCACAGTGTACGTGCAGACGCAAGCGTTGCTTCTTATAGTTCAAGAGCATTTTCTATATCATTAAGTCTTCTCCAGGGCCTGATGTTCTGTGTCTCTGTAAACACCTTTAAGCATGAATGCCCCCTGAGATATAAAATGAACCCCTTCCCTGCCTCTCTTCCTCCTTGTGTACTGTGGGATGTCTGGCCTGCTAGCAGGTTCTCCTTTCAGGTGTTGGGTTTTTTTGTTTTTTGTTTTTTTTCTCTTCTGGAGCTATGTGTCAGGATTTGTGTCTGTGCACTACAGAACAGGCTTTGGGCTGTGCTCAGGGGGCAGATGGTTCTAACCTGCTTTCCAGAAAGCCTGGGCTGGCTGCAATGCTTGAAGAAGCTGTGATACACTAGATCTCAAATAGACTTTCCTAGCACTCCATCGAGGTGCCAGTCACTAGAGGCCACTTGTTTTCATAGTTCTTGACTGTGACCTCCCCTCCCCTCCCCTCCTCTTCCCTCCCTTCCTTTTTTTCCTTATTAAGCAAAAGACCTTATGTTATGTGTTTGTCTGCGTGTGTGTGCACCCCGTGTGTGTGGTGATGATGGAAGTTAGACAGAGCATCAGGACCCCGGAAATGGAGTTCCTGATCATGGTGATCACCATGTGGGTTCAGGGCACTGATCTAAGTCCTCTGCAGTACCAGCACGTGCTCATAGCCACTGAGCCCTCTCTCCAGCTTCTCCTTTTTGTTTGATTATTGTATGTGCATGTGGGCCCGCAGGGCAGGGGGCATGGGGGAATAAAGGGAGTAGGAGAAAACCTGCGTCCCGCCAGAGTTCTGTTGCTTTGGGCAGGTGGACGCGGGAGGACTGCCACTCACTTTCCACGGGGCCCGGGGTGGGTGTCTGGCTGTGGGAAGCTACGGACCCAGCCAGCCATGCTAGACAAGGGGCAGTCCTAGGTAGCAGGTTCTCAGCCTGGGGCATCCCAGACACCGCTGGGGCTTTATCTGCATGACTGATAGTCACATACCTCTCCTGAGGGGCTTTGGGGGCAGTAACTTCAACAGGAGTCAAGGAGACATGATTGAACACCTTCCCATGTAGGTGGGAATCACCACCCATTGGGTCCCCGGGGTTCCAGACCTTTGCTTGGCTGGAGACCAGGCTATCTGTGAGCAGCCCACTGCCTCATGTGCGCCCATGTGTACCCTGGCACCATGTGAAGGTCATGGGACAGCTCTGTTCTCTCCACTCACGTTTAAATGGGTTCCAGGAACTGGACTTTCTTTAGGCTTGCTCAGCACTGTGCTGTCTCGCTGACCCCAGGCATGGCCACGGTGCTCACTGCAGGTCGCCCCCCAGCCTGAGGGCTCAGAATGACATATGCTTTTTTACACAGATAATAGGAAAATCAGAATTATGCGCTATGACCTGTAGAATGAAGAAAGCTTCAGATGTCTGTGTTTCTAAATGTGGCGGTGTGTGTGTGTGTGTGTGTGTGTGTGTGTGTGTGTACGCAGTCTTGCCCTCTTGTTTCAGTGCTGTGACTAGATTCTTTCCCTGAGGTGTTTGGCTCTTCCCGGTCACCCAGTTCCTCATGGAAAACCTTTGCCCCCTTGTTAGAGAACCTCAGATCAGCCCTGTAGCCCTTTCAGCTTCTTTCCTTCCAGGCTTTTATCTGAGTGTTGCAGTCTGTCTGGCTGTCTGCGTCTGTGGTTGGAATTCTGCTGCACTGCACACACAGCATGCTATTTGCTTGTGGCTTTCTTAAGGACAGGCTGGGTTTGGAGCTGCCTAGTGCCCTGTGTGTGGCGGGTCCTTAGCAGAGTGTGGCCTATGGGATGGCTCTCCCTGCATAGTGAGGATGCTGGTCCCAGCATATACTTAACAGCATGTACTGTCCACCGTGCTTCAGAGTAACCACTGCTCACTGCCCAGCTGTCCCTTCTGCTTAGGGTCTCTGCCTTCCAGCATTGCCCTGAGCCTCCTTTTGAAACCTCTTAGCCCAACATCTTGTGTATGAGATCCAGTTTGGACACCATGCCTTTCTTGAGGTAATCAAACAAAGTGGAGGCATGGTGGATTTGGTGGGTCCACAGAGCAGTGCCCTCCTGTGAGAAAGACCGTAGAGACACACAGTGCAGTCGGCTGTGTGAAGCTGGAGGCACGGATCAGAGTGGTTGGCAATGAACCAAGGAACGCCAAGTATTTCCGGCAATATCAGGAACTGAAGGAGGCAGGAAGGACCCTCCCTTAGAGCCCAGGGAGGGAGCTAGCCCTGCTGCACCCACACCTTGACTCTTGACTTCGGAACCCCAGATAAGGGAAGGAATAAACTTATCTTGGTAAAGTCACAGGTTTAGGGCCTGTGCCTGGTCCCTGGCCCTACCTGTGTGTTCCTGGGTGAAATAGAGAAAAAAGCCAGGTGTCTGTCCACACAGCTAGGTCCAATGTCTGTCAGTGCTTCAGGAGAGGGCAAGGCTTCATTTTTGGTAAAGGGCCTTGCCACCAATTTTGACCACCTCAGTTAGATCCTTGGAACCCAAGGTTGCTTCTGTTCTACACATGCACAGAGAGAGACAAAGAGAAGAAAAGAAAGGAAGAAAGGAAGAAAGAAATTTTAAAAAAATCAAGTATTTACTCAAACTTTTAGTTTCTAAACTGTTTGTTTCCATGATGTTTGTTTTTTGTTTTTTTTTTAAAGATTTATTTATTTATTATATGTTAGTACACTGTAACTGTCTTCAGACACTCCAGAAGAGGGCATCAGATTTCGTTAGGGATGGTTGTGAGCCACCATGTGGTTTCTGGGATTTGAACTTAGGACCTTCGGAAGAGCAGTCGGCACTCTTAACCACTGAGCCATCTCACCAGCCCTCCATGATGTTTTAAACAGGCATCATTTACTGGTTTTGCAGGCACCAAGCAGTAGGCAGGCCTGTCTTCTTTATGCTAGCATTGTCCCTTGTCCCCCTGACTACTCCAGGCCTACACTTACGTTATGACCGCACTTAAAAATTTTTTATTTGTTATTTATTTATGTGTATGAGTGCTTTATTTGCATGTATGCCTGCATACCAGAAGAGGGCATCGGATCCCATTATAGATAGTTATGAGCCACCATGTGGTTGCTGGGAATTGAACTCAGGATCTCTGGAAGAGCAGCCAGTGCTCTTAGCTGTTGAGCCATCTCTCCCGCCCCTAGCCTTACTTTTTTTTTTTTTTTTTTTTTTGGTTTTTTTGAGACAGGGTTTCTCTGTGTAGCCCTGGATGTCCTGGAACTCACTTTGTAGACCAGGCTGACCTCGAACTCAGAAATTCGCCTGCCTCTGCCTCCCAAGTGCTGGGATTAAAGGCATGTGCCACCACAACTGGCCCTAGCCTACTTTTTTTTTTTTTTTTTAAAGATTTATTTATTATTGTAAGTACACTGTCGCTGACTTCAGATACACCAGAAGAGGGCATCAGATCTCATTACGGGTAGTTGTGAGCCACCATGTGGTTGCTGAGATTTGAACTCAGGACCTTCGGAAGAGCAGTGTTCTTACCCACTGAGCCATCTTGCCAGCCCCCTAGCCTTACTTTTAAAGATCCTTCTCAGAGATCAGCCATGGGCACCACCAGCCTTGGCAAACATTTGGTGAGAGGCTCCTTGCAGCTGCCCCTTCCTAGCCTGGGCTTTGGCTAGAGCCTTCTATTATGAGTCCTGGAAGCCTGTTATACCTGTGTGCAAGGCTGGGCTGTGGTCCTGTCTCAGTGTCCCTGATGTGGTTTCTGTATTTTTCTCTGTAAAAGTAAAAATGCTCCAAAATGCGTGCAGCAGTGGGGTTCCAGAGGACCCCCTGCTCACCATGACGGAGTTGCTTGACAGCCCTGGGTTTAGCTCAGCTGTGAATTACTGCTGTAGTCACCAAGAATTAACTCACAGTCTTTCTCAGGGTGGCTAGGAAGAGTCCCCATTGATGACTCTTCTTTAGGGCCTTGTGCTGATTTCGCTCTTAGAGGGCTTGGGCCTGTGTGTAGCTTGAGGACACTCTATTGGACTCTCCCTTGTGATGGCAGAGAGTAGCCCTCACACCCTCACACCCCCACAGCCCCTCCCCTCACCCTTCCCTACTCCCCACTTCTTTTTCATGGCTACACTTTGAAATTGTGGGTTCTTTGTTGGTCTTGTTCACTTTATGGTCTCTGCTTTGTCACCCTGGGGGTGTGAAGGGACTCCTGAGTCTGCTTTTTCTACCTCTTTCTTAGCCATAGCTGGTCTCGGCCTGGGCTAAGGTTGCTACCTATAAATAGAAACTGCTGGTCTGGCTGAGCTGGCCTGAGTGAGTTCAAGCCTCTTATACTCACTCCTAGTTGGCTTAAGGGATCTTATGTTCCCACTTGCTGCTGTGTGCCCTTCAGCCAGGAGCTTGGCCTCTCTGTGCACCAGGTTCCTGGCATAATCCTACCTGATGTGAAAATGTGCCTTATATGGGTGACTACCTTAGGATTATGGGGCAGGATTAGCACAACGGGTTTCGATATGGTTTGGGGGTTTCCACTGGGGATTAGAGCTTCCTGAAGTGGGAGCACTGTGTGAAGCCAGGGGACAGTTGGCACATACATACTGCCTGTCCCACACAGAGACCCTGACAGTTAGTGCCCTCGGTCCCTTCCTGAGCTTACATCTCTTATCTATCATGTTGACTAAGCCTCCTGACTCCTGGCTCAGTATTAGAGCCAGGAAGTGTCCCAGGTGCATTTGGCCTGGAGAAACAAGCCCAGTGAGTCGGAGCCCTGCCCGATGCTCACACCAGGAAGTTTCAGCCCCAGGGCTGTGTCTCCTCGGGCAGGGTTGACCCTTGTTCTGGGCTCAGCACTGTATAAAAGGCCACATAGCCGTCCCTACGAGACTGTGGGATGAGGACATTGTCAGCCCCTGCACAGGGCAGAGGTTAACTGAATTTGTTGAGAATGGAGCCAGAGGAGGAAAAGGTTGAAATTCCAAGTTCTGCTCCTCTCTTCCCTCCCAGCATGCACCTTTGCAGGCAGCCTGGATTTGGGTCAAGGGTCTCTCACAACTATTATTTCTCCTCCTGGTACCTCAGTTTCCCCAGCCTTGAAGAGGAAGCTGCTGTGACTTCTTCCTTGGTGGAGGAATCAGCGCAAGTGTCCTGACCTTTGAGAGGACCTCGAGCAAGCCAGCTTGAGTGTAGGCAGCTGCCTACTGCTAGGGGGCTACATGGTCAGGCATGACTGACAACAGGCTGTTGGCTTGGAGGCTCACAAGTGAGGGAGGTCCCAGCACTTTCCCTGCTGCAAAAGGCTTCTTAACTGAAGGTGGATAGCCTTGGGATGCCAGAATTCATCACTGGCCCTGACCTTGGTTCTGTGGATCTAGAGAGCATCAAGGGCTGGAAGGGATGACTAACAGTGATGCAGCTCTGGGAGGAAGCTCTGGCTTGGCCCCAGTAGGCTTGGGAGGACCTGGAACTCAGAGATCCACCTGCCTCTGTCTCCCAAATGCTGGAAGTAAGGATGCGCACCACCATGCCAGGCCTTTTAGTACTGACTCTTGGGCCCTGGGGTGGAACATGTGAGGGGCACACTGCTGGTTCAGAAGAGACTGCAGTGGCCACATAGCCCCCGAACCTACCTGTAAAAGTCTGAACCTCACCAAGCAGCCAGGTGGTTAGAGACGGCAGTCCTGGGCCAAGAAAGAGCAGGCCTGCTGATGTGCCTGAGGCTCTCAGAACTGTGCCCAAGGTCCCATGGAAACAGGTTTCACAGCTTCTGCCCTCAGGCTCTCAGTGTCCAGTGCCATGTTGATTTTTGACAACTCACAGTGGCTCTGAGATGTATTGGAAGTGTAGTCCTTGCTTATCTCCTGTGAGACCCTGGTCTGCAGAGCCCACAGTGCCCACTGGGTCTAGGCCACTGTAGAAGGAACTGGAGCGTCCGGGCTGGGCTCAGGTGGCTTGGCTCTCTTGCTTTTGGTCTCTGCCTCAGTCACCTGGTGTGTCAAGTGGTCCTACATTTTGTGTTAGTGTTTCTGCGGCAGGCATCTGGGGAGCCTCTGAGCTTTAGAGCCGGGCTCCCTCCATCCCAGTGCTGTGCTTGACAGAACTTACTTGACACAGATGTCCATCCCTGTCAGGGAGCTGGGTGACAGAGCAAGACAGGGATGCCTAGTGTTTGGAGAAGAACAGAGGGATCGGCAGTTGGGGTCTGGAGCCCTGTGCCTCCAGAGGGATTGTTTTTGTAGAGATGGGCTCGTGGTCAGGAGAGGGACAAGTGGCAGAGGCTCTCACACACAGGTGGAAGCCAGATGGCCTGCCCGAGGGCTTCCAGCTGGTTATTCAACCTCTCAGTGCTTCAGTGTTATCTCCTGTGAAACAGGAAAATACAGTGTCAGGCCCACAGAGCCCCTGCAGCCTCTGTTGTGGTCCTGGCTGAGCCATGCCTGTAAGCGCCACTGCCGGCCCAGGCTCTCGGGCCTGCCTCAGCTACAGCGATAGACCTCTGACCTCACAGCTTGTATCCCCACAGGGGCTGAGGAAGTGCTGCTGCTGGCTCGGAGGACAGACCTGAGGAGGATCTCTCTGGACACCCCTGACTTCACAGACATAGTGCTGCAGGTGGGCGACATCCGGCACGCCATTGCCATCGACTACGATCCCCTGGAGGGCTACGTGTACTGGACCGACGATGAGGTGCGGGCTATCCGCAGGGCGTACCTGGATGGCTCAGGTGCGCAGACACTTGTGAACACTGAGATCAATGACCCCGATGGCATTGCTGTGGACTGGGTCGCCCGGAACCTCTACTGGACAGATACAGGCACTGACAGAATCGAGGTGACTCGCCTCAACGGCACCTCCCGAAAGATCCTGGTATCTGAGGACCTGGACGAACCTCGGGCCATTGTGTTGCACCCTGTGATGGGGTAAGGCTGCGACGACAGGTGGGCTCTGGGATAGTCCTCGCTGCCCATCATCTGAGATATGCAGAGTCAGGACTGGTCTAAAATGAGCATTTCTCAAAGGGCTTGTAGTGCTGCGGCTGCAGTTGGCCTTAGACCGGACTTAGAGGAGCTCAGGGCCAGGCCATGGGGCAATGGTGAGAAAGCCCGAGGGCTGGGCAAACAACCATAAGGACCCATGATGACTCTTAGTGAAAATGGACAGACTAAAACCACCGAAGAACTGGAAGGGGCTAGAGAGGTCACTGAGCAGTTAAGTGCTTGCTGTGCAGATACGAGGATAAGCTTGGATCTCTGGAAACCCATATGAATGCCAAGTGGGCATGGCTAAGGTGGAGCCTCTGACCCCAGCATCTGTGCCCGGTGGTGAGCAGGGCTCCTGAGCTAGAACTTTAACTGACCAGACCCTGATGGGGAGGGTGCCACAGAACTCTGGGGGTGATGCTGGGTGGGGCGGGGAGAGTCTCTACTTAGTACAGGGTGTGAACCTGTGTCTGAGGGGCAGGGCTGGACAGGAGTGCTGGCTACAGTCTTCTGAACACTGAAAGCACAAGTGTGTTCCCTGTTGTGGTGACGAGCTGGAGCACAGCAGGAGCTGCAGATGCCTACAAGTGCTGGCGCCAGTGCTGTATCTGCCTACCTGTGGGCTCTGCCCCAGGCTTGTGGTGCAGTCCACTGTGGGGCCTTGTAAGCTAGAGAGTTTGAAGGGGTTATATGTAGAGGTCCAGAAGTGGGAGCAGCAGTTAGTGTGGAGTGTGGGGGAAGGTTCTCTGCTGCTCTTTAGTGACCTTGGGCCCAATAGTAGCAGAAGAATTTGCTCCGTGGTAATGGCCAGAGTGCAGGGTTGTCCCCAAAGAAGATGGTGACAAGCAGCACTGGGGTCATTTGAAGCTGTGGGTGAGGAAGCAGGGGTTCGGTGGTCAGCTCAAGTCGGGAAGCT
Source organism: Mus caroli (assembly GCF_978045245.1). Lineage (NCBI taxonomy): Eukaryota > Metazoa > Chordata > Mammalia > Rodentia > Muridae > Mus > Mus caroli. The sequence goes on from NW_028227275.1 coordinate 58,093,603, forward strand.
TAAGGATCTACTCCCAGCTACGCCACCAGAACTCAGTGAGGTCACAGCCCCATGGCCACAGAGGTCTCGTGTGTGAACTGAAGCAGATGCCAGGCCCCTTCCCAGCCTGTGACTTCTGAGCCTGAGGATCCAGGGGAATGGGATGGCAAGTGACGTGTGTCTGATCCCAGGTCCCAAGAAGGAAGAGTGTTTCCTACACAGGGGGCCAGAAGGCAGGTCAGAGGTATCAGGAGGCGAGGCTCTGCCCTGAGTCCACAGTGGCCTGGATTTTCTTGAATTAAAACTTCTGCCCTCTGCCTCCAAATTTTTCTGGGGTCACCATCCTGAGCATATGGGAGCTTTGCTTCTGTTTCTAGAAGGCTCCCTGCTGCCTTCCTCCTGCTGTTCTGGACTCTTGCAAACAGATCAGGGACAAGGGTGCCCCAGATGATCTACAGGGTCACTTTCAGAATCCTCCTAGGGGTGGGAGCTGAACCTGCCACCCCCTGGCAGCTCTGTGTAGTCCTGTGCTGTGGGGGTGCTCTGATGTTCCTATTGAGCTGTAGGCTAACAGGCTAGGGTAGGTGTGTCCCTCAGAATTGGGGTGTAGCAAGGGCAGAATAGACACTCTCATGGCCGTTTGCTTTTTCTCTAGCCTCATGTACTGGACAGACTGGGGGGAGAACCCCAAAATTGAATGCGCCAACCTAGATGGGAGAGATCGGCATGTCCTGGTGAACACCTCCCTTGGGTGGCCCAACGGACTGGCCCTGGACCTGCAGGAGGGCAAGCTGTACTGGGGGGATGCCAAAACTGATAAAATCGAGGTGAGTGAGGCCCCAGGCACAGATGTGCATGGAGGAGTACACAAGTGTAAGAAGCCACCCTGTAGAGTGGCATCATGGAACCAGATTCTTTAGTGTTGCTCTGAAGCCCGGAGTTTCATGCAGAGGCCAGGCCTGGATGCCCTTCACCCCATCCTATGTTTGCCATGGGCATCAGTGGGTGGCTGCGCCCTGCTGTAATGGCCAAAGAGAGTCCTCGAGGAAATTGTGAGGGGGTTGGGCATATGACTTGTTTGGTAGAGTGCTTACCTAGCATGTGTGGAGGAGTCCTGGGTTCAGTCTCCAGTACCACACATGTGGGGTAGCACATGCCTATAATCTTAGCACTCACGAGGTGGAGGTGGAGGCAGGAGGATTGGGAGTCGTGTCCTTGACTGCATAGTGAATTTGATCACCTGGGATATTAGGATATTGTCTCAGAAAACAAAGAACAAAAACCAAAACAACCAACAACTGCTCCCCCAAAACAAGCAAAAGGGGTACTGTTACACACGTCTTTAATTCTAGCACATGGAAAGAAGAGGCAGACGGACAGATCTTTTGTGAGATTGAGGCCAGCCTTGTCTAAATAGTAAGTTCCAGGCTAGCCAGGGCTGCACACTGAGCCCCATCTTAAAAAGAAAAACAAAATGGTTTATGGGAATTGTTCAGTGGGGGAATGTGGCTGCTGGGAGTTCTATTCTTGGAACCCACATGCTGGAAGCAGGATCAACTCCTGCGACTTTGTTTTAGCCTCTACACATGAGCTGTGCTGCATATGCATGTCTGTCTGTCTGTTTCTCACATACATACATACATACATACATACATACATACATATACACACACACACAAAGAAAAAATTTTTAAAGTTTAAAAATCAAATTAAATATGTAATCTCTTAAAAAATGGTTTCTAATGTCTCATTCCCACAGTCTGAGAGGCCTCGGGGAGGTCCGTGCTGGCTTTAAAGTAGGAGGCAGGAGGATTGGTATAAATTTGAGATCAGCTGAGTTACATGGTGAATCCTAGGTCTTCTCGGGCTACATAGTAGGATCCTGTCTCGGAACAAAACAACCAGAAACTACCGGGTCCTCGGGTATCCTCCATGCCGCTTAGGAAGTAGATCTGTTGCAGCCATGGCTGTACGATGAGTGTGGCAGCCTTGTACCACAGCAGCTGGTGGTGGGGCTGACAGTCCAGGTTCCCTGAGCAGCACCTTGTTCGTCAGTGCCTGTGTGTCTTCAGCAGAGCCCCTCGGGTACTTCTGATGGGACCTCAGTGCCTGGTGACCTGTCAGCATCATGAGTACTTCTTTACTCTCCTCGGGGTGGACATCTTCCCGCTTTTTCTGATAACTTCTTGCTCCTTGTTTGTGGCTACCACGATTTGTTGAGACCACCGCTGAGGACACTCTTTATGGTTCTGGAGTGGCCTGATATGGGTGGCTTCCAAGAGAAGAGACTGTCTGAAACTGTTTTCCTGGGGAACAGGCATCCTCAGTGCTGGGGAGATGAGCTGAGGGTCAGAATAGGGTGCTGTCCTTCTCTTGGGGACAGCGGGAGCTGCCTTGTTTATCATGGGCTTCCCTATTGATAGTCTCTGTTTTGAAAGAAACCATCTTGTTGCTCATGAACTTCAAAATGCCTGTCTCCTGAACAAAGTAAGCCGAAGCCAGTCTCTTCCTCCAGACAGCTAAGGAGGCTTTGGTACCCTAGCTGCCAATGGGAGCCTGACAGGGATACCTGGCACCCAGAGATGCTGGACCATGTAGCTGTTGCTCTGTGCTCCCAGCAGAGTGGCCTTTAGTAGGTTTAGTCATAGCCACTGCCCATGCTTCTGGTCCCCAGCCTCTGGGGACACTCTTCACCTTTCTGTCTCCGTGACTTGGTTTTCTTGGTATACTTCCTATAACTAGACTTCTCGATGTACCTTTTATGTCTGTCTGGCTTTGTTGGGAACATAACCATATTCAGGCTCTATGCTGTCCCGTGCACAAACACTTTCTCCTCTTCTGTAGCCAGTCACATGACTGCTTATGGGACACGCCTTGCAGTATCTTCTCAGTCCTTTGCTCTTGTCCATCTGTCAGGAATGAGATTTCTGTCTATTCATGCACACATTTTTTGTGGGAATACAGTTTCTTCCTTCCCTTGAGTGTATGTCTGGTAGAGGGATTGCAAGTCAGGTGGCATTTAAAGTATGATTTACCAGGGACCATTAAACTCTTCACAGTGGATGCAGTAGTTCATGATCCTGTCAGAAGCCTTTGAGAGTCTGAATTCTCTGCTTGCTGATTCCCCCCCCCCCCACCCCCCGTGTAAGCCATAGGTTCACATTAGGCGTTTTCCTTCTCTCTGCACCAATCCAAGTAGAATCTCAAGTTGCTGAACTCGGCCCACTGCCTCTGTCCTCTTGAGACCAGCCACTGTGACAGCCACCAAGCTGGCCATGCTTTCTGTCCCATGCAGGCTGCTCCCCATCCTAGAAAACCCATCTCTGGGATCTTCTTTTGGCCCCAGCATCCCTGGGTCTGGAGTTTCCTGAACTCTGCTTGGGTCTGTGCCCTCCTTTGGGTCAGAATGGGATGTTCTCTGAATTCCACCACCCCCCCCCCCAGCCCAATCCTGCCTGGTTTGGGAATTCTTGGAAGTGTGTGACCCCAGGGAAGGTGGCAGCTGCAGAATTGGTCCCACGGGAAACTTGAATGACAGCCTCTCCTTAGGCTCAAGGGTCTAGGGAAGACCACCTGAGCTAATTGTGCAGATGTGTGGCAACTAGTCATGATGCTAAAAAGAGGAGCTGGGGTTGTAACTTCCTAGTGCTCAAGAGTATGGCCTTAGCGTGTACAACACACACAGCCACCATAGGACATTTCTGTAATTTCTATTCCCACATGTTAGAGCAGGTAAGAACTGCTTACTACCATTCTCATTTCTTCCGGGTCTAAGAGGACCTGTGATCCTTACTAAAGGATGACATGAGGTGTGGCCCCTTAGTCACATAGAGGCGTTCCCCCTGGGAAGCTCTGCCACTGTGCTAGCCCAGATCCAATCTTGTCCTCACCCTGGGTGTGGCTGGACCTGGCCAGGAAAGCTCTGGCCTCTTCTCATTTTGCTTCAGGGCAGCTCAGGAGTGGGAACCAAGGCGTGGCCACCAGGTATCCTCCACCCTTTTTCCCCAGTTTCTCTGTGGGCTTCTTTTTCTGTTTTAGAATGGATCCAGGTAAAGTGTGTTCCTACTGTAGCTCACTTTACCATGCTTGCAAAGTTTAGTTTGATCAATAAGGCTAGGGATGTAGCTCGAGTGATAGGATGCTTGTCTGTCATGCATGAGCTAAACATGGTGGTGCACACCTGTGATCCCAGTGTTAGCAGGCAGAGGCAGGAAGAGCAGAAATGGTGAACTGGAAGCCAGCTTGGGCTATATGAGATCCTATCTCAGGAAAGATAAGGAAGGAAGGAAGGAAGGAAGGAAGGAAGGAAGGAAGGAAGGAAGGAAGGAAGGAAGGAAGGAAAAAAAAAAAAAGAACACAACAGGGGCAAGCAAGATGGCTCAGCAGGTGACGTTGCTTGTGACCAGCCTGTGATAATTATGTTCAGAACCTTGGAACCCACATGATGGAAGGTGAGGGCTGATTCCTGCAAATTCTCCTCTGACTTAAATACTCACACTGTGGCACATGCACGTACTCACACACAGGGAGATGGGGGCAGAGGAAGAGGGTGCAGGGACCTGACCTCTGGCAAGTTAACACTGGAGTAGTGTCTTTCCTCCCGTGTGGATTATTTTCTCCCAGCCCCAATTTGGCTTGTATTGTGGAATTAGTCACTAGGTAACCCAGAGCCCTGCTTGTCGCTCTCTTCCCTCACCTGCTCTTCCTGAGTCTTTCTGCTCCCCATGCTAATGGATTGTGCTGGGGGTCAACCATTCCCCCAGACGTTTAACCCATAGCTGGTGGCCTGTGCACCACCTGTGTGTCTTGTAATGGGAACATAAGGATGAACTCTAGCAGGGAAGTGGTTGTCAGATGCACTAGGGAGGCAGAGGCAGGCAGATTTCTGAGTTCGAGGCCAGCCTGGTCTACAGAGGGAATTCCAGCACAGTCAAGGTTACACAGAGAAACCCTGTCTTGAAAAACAAAACAAAAGAATGGACTCTGGGCTGTGTGAACTGAGGCTGTCTGTTACTGCCCTCTGTTGGTCACTTAACACCATTGAGGCAGCTAGCTCAGCCCTAGCTGCAGCCTCCAGCCTAGACCCTTCACACCTCCCCGAGCACCTGCCCCTACCTGGTTCTCAGCAGCTCTGATGGTCTCCAGCTCTGAATGGCTATAGATTGGAGCCCAGCTTTGGTCTTTTGTTTTATTATATTTCCAGGGTGGGTTACCTACTGATTAGTTTGGTCTTTCCGATGCAGAAGTAGACTGAGGCCCATGGGCTGCAAGGACTCATTCAAGGACATTCAATAAAAGATCATGGGGTGGAGTGGGGGCGACCCCTGGCGGTAGGCGGCAGAACTACACTGTCTTACCTGCCGCTCTTCACCTCTTGCTGTGAACTGTAGCGGTTCAGTATTCAGTGCTAGACCTGCCTTGTAGTTTTTGCTGTCTGTTCACCTGATGAGCAAGAAGTACAGCCTTGCTCAGGAGGCCAGCCAAGCCTTGTCTGTAATTACCTTGTGTGTTTCCTCATCCTTTTCTCTGTGCCTGGGATGTCACCATTGCCACTGCTGATCTTCAGGGGTCACCAGAGTCCCACTCATCCTGTGGCTTTAAAAAACAACAGCAACAACAGGGGCCTGGGGAGGTGGCTTAGTGCTTAAGAGCACTGGCTGCTCTTCCAGAGGTTCTGAGTTCAATTCCCAGCAAACACATGGTGGCATCTGATGCCCTCTTCTGGCACACAGGTGTACATGCAGATAGAGCACTCATACATAAAATAAGTAAAAAAAAAAAAAAATTAAAACTAACAACAAGAAGAACACCCCGACAAAAGGAGAGTTCTGGGGCTCACGCTGGTCTTGACATCGTCATGTAGCTGGGAACGACCCTGACCTTCTTTCCACCTCCTGAGTGCTAGGATCATCTGCGTGCCCTACCAAGCCTAGCTGTTGGTGTGTGGGATCATGCCAGGTGTGCACTGTACCAGCTGAGCCACACCCCCAGCCTAAATGTTTGTTTTAATCAGCATAGCCTTTTCTAGAAGAAGACTTGGCTCTTCTGTGCCAGCATGGACAAGGAAGGAAAGGACCGCCGGTCCATGGGGTTTGATTTATCACTAGAGGTGCCCAGAAGGGACAAACCTGCCCAGATTGTGGTTTGGCCTGGCCCTTTGAAACTGTGTTGTATGCCTACCCCAGTACCTTAGCAGACGTTGCTAATAGATCCCAGGAAGCCTTCCCACAGTGCTCGCCCTGTAAGTACTCCAGGCCCCACTCGTGCCTCATCAGCAGTCATGGAGAGAGGACTCTTGGCCTGTTCAGTGTGCACACCCAGACTACAGAGGCTATAGGACATGGGAAGTGTCATTTGTTTGGTAACACCTGGCCTCTTGTGGCACCTGGTTAGGTGCTGATGAAGAGGAGGCTCTGGGGCAGCTCGAGCCTGAGGCAGGCCCCAGGTTGGTTCTTGGTTGGTGCAGCCCCTGTCTATCCAGACTCCTGTTCTTGCCCTCACACAGGTGATCAACATAGATGGGACAAAGCGGCAGACCCTGCTCGAGGACAAGCTCCCACACATTTTTGGGTTCACACTGCTGGGGGACTTCATCTACTGGACCGACTGGCAGAGACGCAGTATTGAAAGGGTACACAAGGTCAAGGCCAGCCGGGATGTCATCATCGATCAACTCCCCGACCTGATGGGACTCAAAGCGGTGAATGTGGCCAAGGTTGTCGGTGAGTCTTGGAGCTCTGAGCCATGGCTCCACTTGGCCAATTGGCACCAGGAAAGGTGACAGGATCAGACCTGGGCTTGGTGTCCAGAAGTGTGTCTCACTCTGAGGATGGACAAGACAGGAAAAGGTGACGGTGTCTGGCTGAGGATAGGTGAGAGTAGGGGTGGCACATTGCCCAGGGAGAGAGAAGGGAGTGGTCACAGATTAGCTGTGTTGGGAATAACTGGCTGATGTGTCACTTCTTGCTGAATGCCAGGCCTTGGTAAGAGCTTCAGTGCCTGAGGCCAGCTGTACACTAATGCTAGTTCCACCCCATGAACACTGGGGACTGACGGAGGGACAAGGCCATTTGAGGAACAAGTGGAAACCTGGGACTCAGTGCATCTGCCTTGCTTTTGTCGTTGAGCCTGGCTGTGATTCTCAAATACACACCTTTTACCTAACAGGCAGGATGGTAAAAGATTGTACTTTCTGAGGACTCCAAACATGGATCTGTACGGTGGGGACCAAGGACTGTTTGACGAAGGATGGGCTCTGTTCCCGTCTGCCACTCCCGTGCTTGGTGCCACACCTGGGCCATGCTTACTTGTCTCAGGTAGCCTTTGTTTAGTAAATAAATGCAGGAATAGCCCTCAGTGGTTTGGGACACCCGTTTATAGTCAGTGGGTAGGTGTGGTGTTTAGAGAGCTGCCTCAGGCTGGAGAGTGGCTCAGGAGCTCACAGTGCCTCCTGGTCTCCTGGAGGACCCAGGCTCTGTTCCCAACCCAACCAACTGTAACTTCAGCTCCAGGGGCATCCGATGTTCTCTTCTAACTTTCTTCAACATTTGCACACATGTGACACACACACATAATAATAAAACAAGAAAACAAAGCAAGACAAAAAAGGAACCAAATCTACGGGCTGGTGAGATGGCTCAGTGAGTGGAGGTGCTTGCCGCCAAGCCTGATACCCTGAGTTCAATGCTCAGGTCCCACACGGTGGCAGAAGGCACCAATACCTGAAAGTTGTCCTCTTACCTTCACATGTGTGCTATGGCATGTGCATTTATGTGTGTAAGCATGTCACATGTACACACATGTAGGCACACAAGCAGGCACACATGCAGGCACATGCACACCCACATATATCACGCATACACCCATACATATTGCATTCACATGTGGACACACAAGTACACATGTGTACACACTCATACCGCACACTCACATACACATGTGCACACACACAGGCACAAACACATACGCTCATACATACCACACATAACCACACACAGTAAATGCGACTGAGCTGCCGAGCTTTAGCAGTAGGAGGCAGGTGGTTGAGCTTGGATCTGCAGGATCAGGCAGGGGGTGCCTGGCAGAAGAAGAGAGACACCTGAACAAAGACCCATCAGGGAGGCAGCATGGGTGACCAGAGGCATGGCTTGTGTGTCCTGTCACTGTGGTAGGCCACATGGCAACCTGCAAGGCTGACAGGCTTCATTTCACGAGCCACCTGTAAAAATGCAGCTGGCATGTGCAGGGCACCAAAGGCCAGGTCCACCTGCGTCCATTGGGAAGCAATCCTGCCCGGGCTGCCAAGTCAACTTGAGAAGCTGCCCCTTCACCCCATTTGTTATCGATAAGGGGAAGAACACTCCTTTTGTAGTTTAAATTCTTAACATAAGTTGCTAAGGCTGCAGTTTGGAAGCAGAGTAAGATAACAGGCTGGCTCGGAATAAATGACTGATACCTTCTGAGTGCTCTAATCAAAGACAGATGTCATTGGCTGGCCATGGCACACCTGCATTTTATAGGTTGCTAAGGGAGTTAGTGAATTAGGGAACATTCTGGAAGAACAAGAAGAACCAATGTCATCAGGTTAGGCGTTGAGGAGGAGCAGTTGGCGAGAGGTTGAGTTGTGGCACCATCGCTTGATGGGCTGATGTAGCTCAGGCTGGGCCATCCCTCGTTTGCAGATGATGGTACCTTGAAGCCTTCTGTACTCAGTTTCCACTATTAACAGATGTGATGCCCTGGGACTGGGGCCTGGCAGTGGTAGGGCTCTGTTGTATTGTCGCTGATAACTGACTATAGTAGATGAGACTTTGGCTGCTCCCATCCAGACTTTCTTTCACTCCTCCTTCTGGGGTCCCCTTTTGGTGGGTGGCAGGAATCCAGTCACACACAACTGTGAGCTGGTGTTCCTCCCCTTTGACAGACTGCTGTCGTTCAGAGCTGTGCATTTGCTTCACAGGAACCAACCCATGTGCGGATGGAAATGGAGGGTGCAGCCATCTGTGCTTCTTCACCCCACGTGCCACCAAGTGTGGCTGCCCCATTGGCCTGGAGCTGTTGAGTGACATGAAGACCTGCATAATCCCGGAGGCCTTCCTGGTATTCACCAGCAGAGCCACCATCCACAGGATCTCCCTGGAGACTAACAACAACGATGTGGCTATCCCACTCACGGGTGTCAAGGAGGCCTCTGCACTGGACTTTGATGTGTCCAACAATCACATCTACTGGACTGATGTCAGCCTCAAGGTACCTGGCATGAGGTTGCAAATGCCTGCTGCTTTCTATGAGGCCTTGCCTGTGAAGCTGCTGCTCAGGGCTCCATGCTGATTGGTTTTGTTTATTTTTTAAGAACTGTCTATTGTATTAGGGCTAGAGAGATGGCTCAGCACCTGAGGATGCTCCCTTCTCTTCCAGAGGGTCTGAGTTTAGTTCCTAGCATTCCCATCAGGAGGCTCACTATATCCTGTACTTCAGCTCCAAGGGATCTAGTCTCCTCTTCTGGCCTTTGTGGGTACATAGTGCACTTAAATGCACTTGGGCACACACAGGTACACATCAAATGGTTTTAAAAATTAAGGACCAAAGGACTGGCTCAGTGGTGAAGATCATTGGCTGCTCTTCTAGAGGATCTAGGGTCGTGATTCCCAGCACCCACATGGTATTTCCTGACAGTCTTTAAGTCCAGTTCCAAGGGATCCAGTGTCCTGCTCTGGCCCTGGCAGGTACTGCATGTACAGACACATTCAGACAAAACACCCTAACATAAAGTAAAAGTCAATCTAAAAACCAGTTTTTAATTTTAATTTTAATTTTTTTCTGAAATGGGATTTCTCTGTGTAAGCCTGGCTATCCTCGAACTCATTCTATAGATCAGGCTGGCCTCGAACTCAGAGATTTGCCTGCCTCTGCCTCCTGAGTGCTGGGTGTGTATCACCACTGCCTAGCCCCATTTTTTAAAGTTAAAACTTTAAGACTATATGGGGGTTGGAGAGGTGGCTCAGTGGTTAAGAACACTGACTACTCTTCTAAAGGACCAGGGGTCAATTCCCAGCAACCACATGGCAGTTCACAACTGTCTGTAGCTCCCAAGATCTGACTGCTCACATAGACATACATGCAAGCAAAACAACAATGCACATAAAATAAAAGTAAATATTTTTTAAACATTAGAGTATTGAGACTAAGGAGATATTTTAGTAGCCAGAGAGCTTGCCATGCAAACAGCAAATTTAAGAACCAGGGTTGGGATCTGCTGGTGGGCATGGCAGCCTGCCTGAAATCCCAGCCTCTGAAGGCAGAGGCAGGGATTAGCTGCCTTTGGCTACTTTGTGATTTTTCTTTCTCGTACTCTTGCCACTCTTTCAACACCCTAACACTAGATAGAGAAAAAAAGGAGAGAGGAGAGAGGCAAAGACTCCTGAATAAAGTCAGGGGCTGGAAAGGGGGCTACGTTACCATTAGACTACTTCCTGCTGATTAGCGACATCGCGTTCCCTGGTGAAATTTTGACCTCTGTCAGATATCTTCTTTCTTCTTTGTGACTACTTAACCCAACTATCAATAACCAACAACCTTCCCTGCCTCTTGGTGCCCTAGCATCTTATACCCTTTAAAAGGTTCCCAGAGTGCCAGGCGTGGTGGCGCACGCCTTTAATCCCAGCACTCAGGAGGCAGAGGAAGGTGGATTTCTGAGTTCAAGGCCAGCCTGGTCTACAAAGTGAGTTCCAGGACAGCCAGGGCTATATATACAGAGAAACCCTGTCTTGAAAAACCAAAAAAAAAAGTTCCCAGAATTCCAAATGTCAGACAGTCACAGAAATTATCTGTAACTGGCAAAAATTACACCCGTGGTAGAGCATGAGGCAAATCATAGTCAGCTGCTGTGACAGTCTGAAGCAGCCCCATATCCCACATCTATGATTAAAATGAAACTATATTATAATGTTTCTGTGATTTTAAAAGAAAGCAAAATTCCAAAATTGTCACTAGAGCAGGGGATCCCTGTTGCAAGCTGGCTAGCTAGACTGGTTGTATGGCTCCATTTTGGTTTTAGTTAAGAGACCCTGTGCCATGAGTAAGGTGGAGGAATGATCGGGAAAGACTCCTAACACCAGCTGTGAGCCTCTCTGTACATGCATATATATGTGGACACATACACACACAGACAAAGGAATTATAGTATCGAATATAACTCAGTTCAGGCTGATAAAATATTAGCACACCTCCTTTTGTTTGTTTCTCTGTTTTTTTCCGGGTTGGGGGAGGATCTTTTTGTGGCGCTCTAGCTGACCTAGAACTTGCTATGTAGATCAGCCATCCTTGAACTCATACAGATCCACTCGCCTCTGACTCTTGAGTGCTGACTCTAAAGGTATAGTGCCCACAATTTAATAAGCAAATGTGAATGTCTGTGTGGTAGGTCCAGGTGACATGCCCATGCAGAGTGCTGTAGGAAATGCTTGGTGAGCCTTGGCACTGTCCCATGCTCTCCCATAGCCCGTTTACCTCACAGCTGGTCCCACTCACAGTGTGGGTGTCATTGTTCTGGATGGGGAGCAGGGAGGAGACCTGGCTCCTAAACGGGGCCCGTGGAATGTGCTGATTATGTAAATGGTTGTCCAGGGATATAGTGGTGCCTGTGTGTTTAGGAGTTGCCTGTGGCTGTTCTTGTGCCATTAGGCTGAGGAAAGCGGCTACATCTGGGAGGTGTGAGAAAGCTGAAATGCTCTCTGTCCTTTTTGTAAAAGTTGGCTGATCTCTGCTCTAATTCATTAGATAACTAACACACTTCAATTACCTTTCTTAAAAAAACCAAAATCAAGCTGGAGAGATAGCTCAGTGGTTAAGAGCTCTGAATGCCCTTCCAGAGGACACAGGTTCAATTCCCAACACCCACATGGGGGGTTCACAACTGTTTGTAATTCCCAAGATCTGACACCCTAACACAGGCATACATGCAAACCACCAATGTACACTAAAACAAAACAAACAAGCAAAAAAAACAAAATCAAATCATTTATTGTTGTTGGGCATAGTGGTGCATGCTTGTAGCGCTAGTACTTGGGGGTCTGAGGCAAGAGAATTGTGAATTTGAGACCAGCCTGGGCGATCCTGTTCCAACAAGGAAGGTGGGGCCAGGGAGGCGGCGAAGAAAGAAGACCACCCACATCTTATGTTACTGTTTATTTCTTGTGGTTATTTACTTATTTATTTTTAATGCTTATTTTTCTTTATGTCCGTCTGTGTTAGATACCCTGGTATCTGTGGAGATCAGATAAGGGTGTCAGGTCCTCTGGAGCTGGAATTATGGACAGCTATGAAGCGCCTGGGGTGGGTGTTGGGAACCCAGTTCAGGCTCTGCAGTAGCAGCAGGCACTCCTGAGCACTGAGCCATCTGTCTACTCCGTTCCTAATTCTTATTTTTTTGTTTTTTGTTTTTGTTTTGTTTTTTTATTTTTTATTTATTTATTTTTTTTGATTTATTTATTTATTATATGTAAGTACACTGTAGCTATACTTCAGACACTCCAGAAGAGGGCGCCAGATCTCGTTACGGATGGTTGTGAGCCACCATGTGGTTGCTGGGATTTGAACTCTGGACCTTCGGAAGAGCAGTCGGGTGCTCTTACCCAGTGAGCCATCTCACCAGCCCCCTTGTTTTTTTAAAAAAAGATTTATTTATTTTTTTTTTTTATGACTACGCTGTTGCTGTCTTCAGACACACCAGAAGAGGGCATCAGATCCCATGACAGATGGTTGTGAGCCACCATGTGGTTGCTGGGAATTGAACTCAGGACCTTTGGAAGAACAGTCAATGCTCTTAACTGCTGAGCCATCTCTCCAGCCCTCTTTTTTTTTTTTTTTAAGACAGAATTTACCTATGTAGTCCTGCTGTCTTAGAACTCACTCTGTAGACCAGGCTGGATTCTAGCATGCACCACCACGTCAGGGATTTTTTTGTTTTTAAAGATGTATCTATTTTGTGTGTGTGAGTGTTTTGCCTATTTGTATGTGTGTGCACTACATGTGTGCAGTGCCCATGAAGGTCAAAAGAGCGTGTTGGATTCCCTGAAACAGACTTATAGATGCTTGAAGGTCATCATGTGGGTGTTGGGAACTGAACCCCTGAGATCCCTCCAGCCACGCCCCCTTCCCTGATTATTAACAGCTCTTAGAGCATTTCTTCTTGTTTGAAAAGTTCTTTGCTGTATATATACACACCCACAGAATTTTATTTTACTTATGTATGTTGTAGAAAATCTCCAACCCCAATAAGCCCATGCCAGGAAAACCCAGTTGTGTATTTATAAACTGCACGCCTATGTTGGGCAGATATATACCGCTATCTTCCCTGGCTATGAAATCCTGCTACTTGCAGTGTCTTCAGGCCATGCACTTTTGCTACATCTTCCTTCCAACATCTCTCCCTCTGTCCTCCATTTGCAGTCTCTTGCAACTCCTCCCACCCTGCTACCTCTTTCTTGTATGGAGAACCCGCCTTCTCATTTTCGCCCAGCGATTGGCTATTTGTCATCTTTCTTAGTCGATCAGATAATTAAGAGAAATTCTTCTACATATGTATGTGTGTAGTCCTATGACTATATGAGCACATGTATGTTCGGTGCTCCCAGAGGCCAGGGAGAGTGTCAGATCCCTCTGAAGTAGATTTGCCTGAGTTTGTGAGCTGTCTGACGTAGGTGCAGCGCCTGGCCTCTAGTTCTCCTGACTGAGCAGCAAGTGCTCTTAGCTGCTGAGCCTTCTCTCTGTCCCAGCCCTTCATGTTCTTACTCACTCCCGGATTCAGGTGTGATTACAAGGGTTTTTAAGCCTCCTGGTAAAGGTCATCTTTTTTATATTATAGTCCTCTGTCTGGAGACTTGGCTGTGTCTCCTGGGTTGATGCTGGACCCTCACATGACCCTTTCCTTCCTCATCCTCACAGACGATCAGCCGAGCCTTCATGAATGGGAGCTCGGTGGAGCACGTGATTGAGTTTGGCCTTGACTACCCTGAAGGAATGGCTGTGGACTGGATGGGCAAGAACCTCTATTGGGCGGACACAGGGACCAACAGGATTGAGGTGGCCCGGCTGGATGGACAGTTCCGGCAGGTGCTTGTGTGGAGAGACCTTGACAACCCCAGGTCTCTGGCTCTGGATCCTACTAAAGGGTAAAGGCTGCTTTTGTCTGTCGTATGATGCAGGCCCCTCCCATCTGTCCACAGGGCCTCGGCTGGCCCCACAGAGCACCTGGTGCTTGCCACTAGCCTCAAAGGTGCCAGGGCTGGCAGGATCCTAGAAGATTATCTTTCTCATTCTTAGAGGGGAAACTTAGGCTAGCTAGCATTGAAGCTGCTGTCAGGCACTAATGTAAAAAGGCAGAGACAACGTCATTTGTAACAAGCATTGGTGAGCCAGACACAGGCAGATTCTCAGGTTTGCTGGCTAGCCAGTCTAGTCAAATCGGCAAGCTCCAGGCTCAGTGAGAGACCCTGTCTCAAAATAAGATAGGAAAATCAGTGAGGAAGATACTCAGTGTTAAGCTCTGGATGGACACACACATGCACGCACGCACACATACATGTCTGATGCCAGCTCAGGCCTCCTTCCGCAGTGGTGACCAGACTGCCCTTCATAGATGGCGCTGAGGCCCTTGGATTTATGACTGTTCAGAAATGTTGGTTTGCAAGCTCTTGGCCTTGGCCTAAGATCTGCCTAAGAAGGAGTCCCACCTTGGGATCTGAGGCCTGGTGGGCCAGGTCTGGTCTTTTCTGGTGCTAAAAGACCCTTTTGGAGCAGGGCACATATTCACTCTATAGAGCATCCACACTGCCATGGGGACAACTGAACCCTGCCTGAAACAGAAGCTGTGAGCTCAGGATGGCAGGAGGAAGACAAAGGACCAGGTGCTAGCAAAGGCCAAGAAAGTCTTCCAGATCTTAGAACGAGGTGTGGGCAGTCTTTCCAGATGGGCAGGGGAAGAGGAAGACGGGGCCTTCTGTGCTCCGTTAGCACTGGTCAGGTTTTCACTCTTGAGAAAAGGGTCCATCATCTGTACTTGCCCACATCTCTCTCTATTTCATGGGACACCAACACTCGGCCGGCTTAGTGAAGATGTGGCTTGCTTTGGCAGTTTTGTCTGATGGCTTTTCTGCATGTCCTGTTTGGCTGCACGTGGGTTCTTCCCATACTCTGGCAAGAGTCAGCAGTTACCTGAGGTCTGGCTCCTTCTTACTTACTGGGGAAACATCACTGACCAGCTTCCCCCAGGGCAAGAGGGTTAAGTCTAGGCGGTGTTGCTTCCTCTCTGCTGTATTCTCTGTGTTAAGCAAGGATTCAACTAAGCTGGCATGCCCCTCTCCCCTTTACTGGTATCTTCCAGCTACATCTACTGGACTGAGTGGGGCGGCAAGCCAAGGATTGTGCGGGCCTTCATGGATGGGACCAATTGTATGACACTGGTAGACAAGGTGGGCCGGGCCAACGACCTCACCATTGATTATGCCGACCAGCGACTGTACTGGACTGACCTGGACACCAACATGATTGAGTCTTCCAACATGCTGGGTGAGGCTGGTGACCTCGGGGGTGGGGTGAGGGCTGAGTGACAGGGCTCTCGCTTCCCCCTCCTTATGCATGCTAGCCTGCTCTGTCCAGTGAGCCCCTTGGTATCACAAAGGCAAAGACACAGGACTCTTCCCCTCTCCTGCAGCCATGTCCCCATCTAGCCCTGGTATCCTTACCAGGAACGTGTTGGGAATGGATTTCCGGACTCTAGGTCCCAGCCAAACCCTGAGCCAGGACTGGTATTTTACCTTCTACCACATGATAGTGCTTTTTATTGGAGGTAAACTGAGGCTAAGTATGTAGTAGGGCTTGTTTGATATCACCCTGCAAGGACTCTTCAGAGCTTCCCAGGCCTAGATTTGGCCTCCACCAGCTAGTAGCACCAATTCCTTCTGCATCCAGACCCCTTTCTAACAAAACCTATGTATTTAATTCCTTCTGCATCCAGACCCCTTTCTAACAAAACCTATGTATTTAATTCCTTCTGCATCCAGACCCCTTTCTAACAAAACCTATGTATTTAATTCCTTCTGCATCCAGACCCCTTTCTAACAAAACCTATGTATTTAATTCCTTCTGCATCCAGACCCCTTTCTAACCTATGTATTTAAAAACTAAGCTTTGAGTACATGATACTTTAAAAATCTGGATATTTTTGTTATGTTTTTACTTTTTAGAAATAATATTTGGTTGGGCTGTGGCTCAGTTGGTAGAATGCTTGCCCACCGTGCGTAAAGCCCACGGGTTCAATCCCTAACACATAAACTAGGTGTGGTGGTGTCACTTGTAAGCCCAGCACTCAGGAGGTGGAGGCAGGAGTGTCAGAAGGTCAAAGTCACCCTTGGATATATGAGGACTTTGAATTCAGTGTAGGATACGTGAGACTGGATGCATGGATGCATGGATGGATGCATGGATGCATGGATGCATGGATGGATGCATGGATGGAGAGCTGTTTTTGAAACTTAACTTTCCTTTAAGTTATACTGTGTACAATTTTCTGCTTTTTTTGTGACCCCCCCCTATATAAGACAAACATGTTTTCACATCACAAGCTTGTTTTTGTTGGTACCATATGTGCCATGATTAGAACATAAGAGGATTAGAACATGGGCTTACAGCTCACAGGCTGTAACGTGAAGATGTGCTCCTTCCTGGCCTGGGACCTTATGCTGTCCCGCTCTGCTCTGCCAGACTTGTTCCCTGTTTCTCTCTGACTCAGGGCTCACGCCTGTTGTATACTGGGTGCATCAGTGTGCCACACCCTAGTCAACAGGTAGCAGAGGAAGATAGGTCTGCCCAGTCCACTCTGTCATCTGCTCTCGGAGGGGCTGGGCCTGACCTTTGAGATCTCGGATATCTGTTCTTTTCCGTTGCTCTGAGTCTCCACAGGGATGCTATAGCCATGTGACTGTGGGGCTCAGGTATAAATGGCCTGTGTGCTCAAATAGGTAAGATGGAGTTAGGCATGCTGACTCAAGCCTAGAGTCCCAGCAGTTGGGAGGCTGAGGCAAGAGGATCATCATGGGCTTGAGGCCAGCCGAGGCTACACAGTGAGTTTCCTAGACTTCTCTAGGCTGTAGAATTGAAATACTGTTGGCGTAAACAAACAAAGGTGCTGTCTGCTGAGAGCTCTCCTATGAATGTCTTTTCTCTCTGAGGATGCTGGGTAGGCTTGCCACATAGGTAGGCAACCAGTCAGCTGCATGAAGCCACTCCGGCTTCCCTGCTTGGCTGACAGTCCTGTAAATCAAGGTTGACTGACTCTCCCAGAGGCTCCCTTAGCTCATTGGCCTGCTAGCTCTCTTGCTGACACGTGTGTGCTATGTCCCCGCACAGGTCAGGAGCGCATGGTGATAGCTGACGATCTGCCCTACCCGTTTGGCCTGACTCAATATAGCGATTACATCTACTGGACTGATTGGAACCTGCATAGCATTGAACGGGCGGACAAGACCAGCGGGCGAAACCGCACCCTCATCCAGGGTCACCTGGACTTCGTCATGGACATCCTGGTGTTCCACTCCTCCCGTCAGGATGGCCTCAACGACTGTGTGCACAGCAATGGCCAGTGTGGGCAGCTGTGCCTCGCCATCCCCGGAGGCCACCGCTGTGGCTGTGCTTCACACTACACGCTGGACCCCAGCAGCCGCAACTGCAGCCGTAAGTGCCTTGATTCCCACTTGCTGCACGCACCAGGCCTTAGCCCCCGAACCACCACTGTGGGCTGTGGTGGGAGAGAGCTTCTCAAGTCGGGGTGTCTTGTGTTGGGCGGATCGTACACTGCACGGACTTCATGGAATCACCTGGTGACCAGACTGGGTGAGGCCAAAGCCTCTTCGCTGTCTGGTTCTGTAGGAGGTTCTTGGGATGTAGAAATCATTTAGGAGCAGTGGGAGGGGGACATCTTGGTGTATGGCCAGCACTGTCCTGAGTGCATGGGAACATAGTGACAACCATTTCTCAGTCATAAAACCTGAGGCCCTGAGGTGTGTAGTAACCTGTACAAGGCGACACAGCTGAGATTCTTCCAACCCCAGAATGGCTCTTGAGTCTGTGTTCTTGATGCTATAAGCCTGTACAACCCGGTGTTGATTGACTCAGTAGGTGTGACTATGTCCTTACTTTCATGGCAGGGAAGGTGAAATTCAGAAGGCCAGGGAGTGACTTCCCAGTAGCCCTCTGAGGACAGGTGTGTCTTGTCAGTAGGCTCCATGGTGATAAGATGTTGGCAGTTAGCCAGATACAGACTGGCCTCCAGCTAGAGCTGGACAGTCCCCGAGGCCTCTGCCATCGGGTCTTGTGCATCACCCATACATTGCATGGCTCTGCTGCCTTTCCCTGTTGAGCCGGTGAGGACCCTGAGATTTGAAATGGTGGGAAATGTACCTGACCCTGAGCTGGTCTGCAGTGGCCACAGCCAGAGTCACCTCCATTTGTCTGTCTGTGCACTACATGTGTGTAGTGCCCAGAGAAGCAAGAAGCCTTGGATGCCCTGGAACTGGAGCTACAGACAGTTGGGAGATACCACTTAGGTGCTGGGAATAGAACCCCAGGTCCTGTGGAAGAGCAGTCAGTGTTCTTAACTCCTGAGCCACCTCTCCATCATCATCATCATCATTATTATTATTAATTATTTTTGAGATAGAGTCTTACTATATAGCTGGCCTGCAACTTGCTATATAGACAAGACTGCCCTCAAACTCGTGGAGATCCACCTGCCCCCACCTCCCCCCAATCCCCAACCCTCAGACAAGGTTTTTCTGTATAGCCCTGGCTGTCCTGGAACTCACTTTGTAGACCAGGCTGCCCTCAAACTCAGAAACCCGCCTGCCTCTGCCTCCTGAGTGCTGGGATTAAAGGCGTGTGCCACCACGCCCGGCTTGCCCCTGCTTTTCTGAGTGCTGTGCGTCCACCATGCTCAGCTGGGGCTGTTCTTGAAGCAGGTAGGGGAGCAGAAGCAAGAATGCTTAACTTCCTAGTGTCTTGGACCAGTGGCTTGGATTTCAAACCACCCACTGTAACACACTGATCCTGGAGGCTGCCTGGTACACATCTGAGTATCATAGTTCCTGAATCTGGGCAGCTGGACTTGGGCCTCAGGATCTGGGCTCCCTGCCAGGAAGGAGAGCCTGCTTTCTAATCTCTCCAAAAGCAGTTTTCTCCCGTTCTGCTCTCTGTGGGTACCTGTATTCACATCCACACTCCCACACTCCCCACCTCTTGCACACAACTTAAAAAATAATAAAAGCAAATCTTAAAATAATTCCGGGACTGGGGGTAGCTCCGTTGGTAGAGTGCTGACCTAGCATGAGCAAAGCAAATGTAGCATGGCATAAACAGGGTGTGGTGGTGCGTGCCTGTGGCCCCAGCACTTGAGAGATAGAGGCTTAGTACTTGAGGAGGATGAAGAGTGAAGAGAGTTTGAGACCATCCTTGACGGCCTGGACAAGTTCAAGGCCACTCTAGGCTAGAAGATACCCTAGATTAAAAAATAAAATAAAAATAAAGAAAAGGGGGAGAAAGGTGTTTATTTATTCAGAACAATCATACAGACTTTGGGATGATAACAGAAATAGCCCAGAATCCGTGCCAGCTGACAGTTCTGTGTCTGCTCTTGTCTAAGAGGCCCAGTGGTCTGTAACCACTCTGGCTGCTGTATCCCTGGCCCCAGCCTCTCATCTCCCTCTTACTGATGCTTTCTGCTCAGTCTGTTTGTCCAGCTTTTCAGCTTGCTGGTGTTCTCTGCTAGGTCTGTCTGTCCAGCAGCCTTAGCTGGCTATGCTTGCCACTCAGTCTGTTTATCCAGTCCCTTAGCTTTCACTTGCTAATGCTCTCTGCTCAGTCTGTCTGTCCTGCTCCAGCGCCCTCAGCTTGCTGATGCTCGGCGCTCGGTCTGTTTGTCCCACTCCAGCGCCCTCCACCTTCTTGCTGTTCAGCCAGAAATTTGCCATCAGCCGGATGATCCCCGATGACCAGCTCAGCCCGGACCTTGTCCTACCCCTTCATGGGCTGAGGAACGTCAAAGCCATCAACTATGACCCGCTGGACAAGTTCATCTACTGGGTGGACGGGCGCCAGAACATCAAGAGGGCCAAGGACGACGGTACCCAGGCAGGTGCTCCTGAGGGCAGGGTGTGGGGGATGCTCTGCCCAGAGCTTGCCCTGCTGGCTTCCAGGCTGCTCCCCTTTTCTGGGCAGGGCTGGTGGCAAGCAAGGATTTGGACTCCAGTTATGTAATTATAGGTGTGATCCTGGCCATGTGAGGCCTTGGACTTACGAGAAACTGGCTTTCCCAGTTGTTGGTAGGGGTAGGGGGTTGGGTGGTAGTGGGTCAGGCTTTATGGATCTTTTGTCCAATGTGGTTTTCTGTTGCTTAGAAGCACTACATGCTTCCTTTATTTTATAAGATGCATGCAGTTAATCTTTGTGTGTGTCTGTGTCTATGCGTGTGTGGGGATGAGACAGCAGTGCTGGGTGTTGTTCCTCAGGAGCATCCACCGGGTTTCTCCTTGGGACCTGGGACTCCCCGATCAGGGTGCAATGCTGGCTGGCAAGTCAAAGAGATCTGCCTGTCTCCACCTCGCAAGAGCTGGGATTAAGAAAGTGTGCCACTGTGCACAGCTTTCCAATGTGGGACCTGCTTCTCTGCTCACAGGGCAAGAGCTTTTCCCAGCCATCTCTTGTGCCGTTAATTCTGTAATATAAAGCCACAAGCCTGAGCAGATTACCAAACAGAAACAGTTGGGCTTCTGAGACAGAGCCTGGTAGGGTTGGAGAGAGGACTCAGTAGTTAAGAAGACAGGTTGATTCCCAGTGCCCTCTTCTGCCGCCTTGGGCATGCCCATGGTACAGAGACATGTATAGAGGCAAAACACCTATACACATTAAAATAAATAACAATAGTAATAACACTCCTGCCCCAGTGACACATAGACAGCAGGTTGGGGTTGTGGGAAGTGTTGGAGCCTCTTTGCCTGGCCAGTCAGTCACTCCTGCATCTGTGGGTGTGAAGCTCCAGGGACTCAGTCTGTGGGCCGTGTGAAATGGTGGCAGAAGTGTCTTGGGAAGCACGAGGTTCTGACTCAGGTGTGGCTGGATGTGGCTCACAGCACATGAATGGAGATATGTGCGTCATGCAGTCTTCCTGCAGCCACAGGCCAGGACACGTGTCTGCACTCACTTTTTTTCCATTTTGTGTGTATGTGTGGGTGTGACATGCACGTGCATATGTCCTGTTTGCATGTGTAGGGTGTATGCGTGTATGTGTATGCGTGTGTTCTTGACAGTGATGTTGGGAACCTTTCATCTTCCTGAGGCAGGGTCTCATAGTCAAACTGATAGTCTTGCTGGTGCGCTTGCTCTGGAATCCCTGTCTCTCTGCCTTTATGGCTGTCATGCTCAGCCTGTGTGAATTTCTGAGGCTCTCACCTGCGTGCGCAGCGAGCTCTTTAACCGTTGAGCTGCCACCTCCATGCTTGTTTTGTTTTTTGAGACAGGTTTTTCTGTATCCCAGGCTGGCCTCAGATTCAGTCTGTAGCATAGGCTGGCTCCTCATCCTCCTGCTTCCTGTCTCCCAGGTGCCGGGGCTCCTACAGTTGGGTGCTACCTCAACTGGCTTTTTCATTCTTATGTTTCCCTTAAATGAGATTGTGTATTACTGAATGCTAAGCCTGAATTCACTTAAATTTTTATTATGTTTATCTATTTTGTTATATGTATGTGAGCAGGTGACATGGTTCAAGTGTGGAGGTCAGGGGAATTTGTGGGAGTCAGCTCTCCTTCAATGTATGGATTCAGTGTCAGGCTTAGCAGCAATCATCCTTACCCAGTGAGCCCTTTTGCCAGTCTACTGTGCTCTCTCTCTCTCTCCCTCTCCCTCCCTCCCTCCCTCCCTCCCCCCTCCCTTCCTCCCTTCTCCATTCCCCCCACCCCACCCCCACCCCTGTCTCTGTCTATCTCTCTGTTTCTGTCTCCCTGTCTTACCCCAACTCCCAACCCCCTCTCTATAGCTCTGGATGTCCTGGGACTTGCTATGGACACTAGACTGGCCTGGAACTCACAGATATCCCCCTGCCTCTGCCTCTTAAGTGCTGGGATTAAAGGCATGCACCACCATGTCTAATTAGCCCAGTTTTCAAATCTAACAGAGTTGAGCTTCTCCTGGTCTGTGACTAGTCCAGGAAGGACCTGCCTCAGGAAGCCTGTCACAACAGCCACAGAACCCAGTGGCCTCTTTCCCAATGTATGCTATGAGTCAGCTACGTTAAAGCAGCACTTACTCCCATGAGCTGGTTTACAGATCTCTGGAAATGTAGATGTTTTTTGTTAAAAATTAATTAATACATTAATTTGTGTGTATGTGCATGCCTGCGTGCATGCCTCTCTCTCTCTCTCTCTCTCTCTCTCTCTCTCTCTCTGTGTGTGTGTGTGTGTGTGTGTGTGTGTGTGTGTGTGTGTGTGTGTATGTGTGTGCCCACGCATGCGACTAGACACTAGTTTGATCCCTTTAAGCTGAATGACTGTGTTAGTTACTTTTCTGTTGCTGTGATAAAACACCCTGATGAAAATCACTTAAAGAAGAAAGGATGTGTCTCACAGTTCAAAGTTCAGGCTGTTAGAGCTCAAGCTAAGGAGGTAGAAGCAGAACCAGGCAGCTGGTCACATTGTGTCCATAGTCAAGAAGCAGAGAGCTAGGCATGGATGGTGGTCACATTGTGTCCATAGTCAAGAAGCAGAGAGCTAGGCATGGATGGTGGTCACATTGTTTCCATAGTCAATAAGCAGAGTGCCAGGCCTGGGGGCACACTTCTAATCCCAGTGCTTGGGAGGCAGAGGCAGGAGGACCTCTGTGAATGGTTCTAGACCACCCAGGACTACTTTGTGAGATATGTCTCAAAACAAGCAGAGAGCAGTGGATGCTGTGCTTTCTGTCTGTCTGTCTGCCTGCCTCTCTCTCTCTCTTTTATTTTTTTATTTTTTATTTTTTTACATTTATTTCTTTTGAGGTATGTGCCATTGCATGCATGCTTGGGGCGGGGTCACAGGACACCTTGTGAGAGTGTGTTCTCGCCTTCTACCATGTGGGTTCCAGAGAGCAAGCTCAGGTCGTCAGACTTACCAGAGACCCTCTCTGCCTTCTTTTTATGCAACCAGAATCCCAGGCAGGGAATGGCGCTATCCACAGTAGGCTTTCTCATCTAGATTAACCCAATCAAGATAATCTCCCACCAGTTTTCCCAGAAGCCAGGTGATTTCCCAGGTAATACTAGATGCCATCAGGTTGACAGTTTAGACAAACCACCACAAGGTGTATATGATAAAAATCCTCACTGACCTGTTAGGTTATCAAGTCATAGCTATAGGTTAGACTTGCCTTTTCTTCATATTCTTCTTCCTGTTCATCCCCTTCTTCCTCTTCTTCCTTTCCCTCTTTTTTTTTTTTTGTTTTTTTGAGACAGGGTTTCTCAGTAGCCCTGGCTGTCCTGGAACTCACTTTGTAGACCAGGCTGGCCTCGAACTCAGGAATCCGCCTGCCTCTGCCTCCCAAGTGCTGGGATTAGAGGCGTGCACCACCACGCCCGGTCCTTTCCCTCTTCTTCCTTTTTCTCTTCTTCCTCTTCCTTTCCATCTTCTTCCTCTCTCCTTCCTCCCCTTCTTCCTCTGTTAGTGGTGAAGATAGTGGCTGGTTCTTCAACTTCACGATGGGCCAGTGGTTCCAGACAGTCACCTTGAGTACTATGGATGACTGTAGCTTTTGTGTAAGAAAGCGCCATGGTACAAATCTTAAGTCCCTGTGACTTTCAGAACCTCCCCTCCCCTTGTCTGCCTCAGACACTTTCCTGCACCACCCAGTCCTTCCCACTTTTCCTTGCCTGCCCCAGATACCCCTTACCTGCATTTGCCTACCCATCACTCGCTGTACAACCTTGCCTTGCTCCACCCTTCTACCCAAGAGCCTCGCACCTGCCCTATGCCCCTTGCCTGGCTCTGCAGTCTGGGTCCCCTCTCCATGCATAAAAAGGGAGGTATCCCTCTGCTCTCCATTCCTACTCTCCTGGGCACTGAATTAAAAGAACAAGGTTTGAACATCGAAAGCCAAGAGCCTGAGTCCTAAACAGTGGGAAAGAAGGGAGAGAGGTTGGGCTTCAGGTCTCATGTCTATCTAGTTGACATCCTGCCAGTGTCCTCTGGTAGATTCCGTCATGGGACCTAGAATCTGGTGTCCTGTTGGGACTCTTTCTAGTTTGTTCTGTGTATTCGTAAATGGGCATATCACTAAGATCTAAGTTGAGAGCTACCGTGATGGCTCAGTGGGTAAAGGTGTTTGAAATCATGCCTGATGGGTGGCCTGATTTCAAATCCTGGGACCCATGTGGTGCAAGGAGAGAACCAGCTCTCACAATTTGTCCTCTGAGCTTCACACGGTGTCGTGAAAGGTGTGCGTACACACATATGCACAAAACCAACCAAATAAATAAACTTGTTTTTAAAAGAGCCGGGTCTGCAAGTGATGCCTCACGTGTGTTGAAATCTTAACCTTGAGGCTGACTTGACCTTCCACTCTCCCTGGGTGTTCACGGTGCATGGCAGTGTGGTGCTAGCTTGGTTTGCTTCTCTCTAACAGCCCTCCATGCTGACCTCTCCCAGCCAAAGCCTGAGCCCAGACAGACAGCCACACGACCTCAGCATTGACATCTACAGCCGGACACTGTTCTGGACCTGTGAGGCCACCAACACCATCAATGTCCACCGGCTGGATGGGGATGCCATGGGAGTGGTGCTTCGAGGGGACCGTGACAAGCCAAGGGCCATTGCTGTCAATGCTGAGCGAGGGTAGGTGGCCCTAGGGAGGGACAGGTGAGGGCTGCAACGTGCTCAGCCCCTGTGTACCTGTAGTGCTGGCCTCGTGGGGGCTAGCCAGTGTTCCCAATGTGGTACCCAGGAACCCCAGCTGCACAAGCTGAAGGTGACGTCTAGGTGGTGGTTTGGGGACCCTGGGGATGTCAACCCTGCTGCATGGGCCTTGTATCAGTCTGTTCGGCTTGATCTTTGTGACTGCAGGATTCTGCCCCATACACAACTCAAAGCGCGTCCTTCCTGGGATCCCCCAGCACCCTTGCATGCTGGTCCTCGTAGTGCCTTTTTAGTGAGAGACCTTTGCACAGAGGCTCAGGCAGGAGCTCGCTGGCCTTTAAGTCCTGTGGGGCGGACGTAGAAAGCAGGTGTTAGATCGGCAGGGTTGTCTATGGGGTTCCCGATGATGATCAGAGCCTGATGTGCCAGTGCTCAGTCCTGACTCCTGCACGTCACTACCCCAGTGATGGTGGGCAGGTGATGCGGACTTCAGAGGCTTGGTGTCCCTTTCTATGATGGTGATGTCAGCCTTTCAGCCCATAGATAGCTAAGTAGAGCCTAGCTGCTGGAGGACGCTGTTCAGGAGCTGAGTGAACACCCTCTGAGGAGGTGGGCAGGCAGGCAGACCGGTCCTTGGCAGTTGGGCAAGCGGGGAGACAAATGTTCTGTGGCTACAATGTTGATCCATATACTGTCTCAGACACTTAGTGTCTTGCCACTTTAGGTTTTCCCTCTGACCAGTTGCTTCTCTTTGCTTCATGGCCTTCTCTTTTCAGCAGTTTTCACTGGATTCAGGGCTACCCTCACACACAAGGATTGTATCTCAATCCTAATATTTTCAAAGACCCCATTTCCAAAGAGGCTCACACCCTAAGTTCCAGGGTGGCATGAATTTCAGGGACACCATTCCCCCCACCACGAGGTATAACCCGGCAGCCTCTAGGACCTGTGAGGTCTGGGGCTACTGCTTCCTGGACAGCAGAGGGTCAGGGGCTGGGCTGGTCCTGTGGATGAGGTGGGAGCTCACAGCGCCCGCTTCTTACCTGCTTCTTCCATGTGCTGTGTTTCCGCAGGTACATGTACTTTACCAACATGCAGGACCATGCTGCCAAGATTGAGCGAGCCTCCCTGGATGGCACAGAGCGGGAGGTCCTCTTCACCACAGGCCTCATCCGTCCCGTGGCCCTTGTGGTGGACAATGCTCTGGGCAAGCTCTTCTGGGTGGATGCAGACCTAAAGCGCATCGAAAGCTGTGACCTCTCCGGTATGCACCCTGGATGTCTCCAGCCACAGAGTCCTCAGTCTGCAACTGTTAGGGGTGACCCTCCTGTGCGCTCCCAGCCTTCCTTACTACCAATAGGGGTGGCAGTTAAAATCTTGCTCAGCTTGCTGTGAGCCTGGCATTGTGTTTCAGCTCTGTATGTTCATATGTAATCCAAATACCATGGGGACCTGGCTGTGAGCCCCTGGACTATGGATCCTAGTGCCTTTTCTTCTAGTAAAAGCTTTGTGATTGGGGAGGTGGCTCAGTGGTAAAGAGCTTCCTGTGCAATAGAAGGATCTGAATTCGGATCCCCAGCACCCTTATAAACAGCCAAGGACTATGGCCCATGCCTGCAGTCCCAGCCGAGGACTGTGGCACATGGCTGCAGTCTCAGTGTTGGGAAGGCAGAGTCTGCAGGATCCCGGAGGCTCTCTGGCCAGCCAATCTAGCCAAATCTGTGCACTCCAGTTTCAGTAAGAGATCCTGTTTCCAAAAGTAAGGTGGAGAGCCAGCCAGGTGACTCAGTGGGTAAAGGCCCTTGCCACCAAGTCTGAAGACAGGAGTTTGATCCCTAAGACCCACATGGTGGAAGATGAGAACTTATTCCTCTAGCAAGTTGTCCTCTGCAAGTGTGCTGTGGCATGACCCTCCTCCTCCATGAATAAAAGTAATAAAAATAAAAACTAAGGGTACTGGAGAGATGGCTCGGTGGTTAAGAGCACTGGCTCCTCTTGCAGAGGGCCTCAGTTTAGTTCCCAGCACCCACATGGCAGCTCACAACCATCTGTAACTCCAGTTCCAGGGGATCCAGTGCCCTTTTCTGGGCTCCTTAGGCATTGTAGGTATATGGTATACAAATATACATATGAACAAAATACCCAGTCACATAAAGTAAATATTTAAAGGTCAGGTGTAGTGATCCATGCGTTAATCTGAGCACTTGGGAGGCAGAGGCAGGTGAATCTCTGTGAGTTTCAGGCCAGCCTGGTTTACAAAGGGATTCCAGGACAGCTGAGGCTACACAGAGAGGTCCTGTCTGTCTTTTATCCTTTTATTCATTCATTTATTCATTCATTCATACTACATACATATATGCATACACATACACACCTTAAATGATAAGATTGAGACTTCTGGCCTTCGTATGTGTGCACACTTATGTAGATAAATACATCCACATAAATACTGGGTGGGTGGGCGGGCGCGCGCGCGCGTGCACACACACACACACACACACACACACACGATGAGTGAGGAAAGAAAGCACCATGCTTACAGAGACCAGTGATCATGGTGCAGTTAGATGGTATGATCCTGAACCCTAGGCCCGCCCTAGTGCGAGCAGCCTGCTTCTATGGTATCTGTTCCAGCTCCCAGCCCTGGAGAGTGTAGAAATGCCCCAGACTTGCATGGCCCCTTCTTTAAATCTGCATTCTCCTGAGCACAGTGGGTCTGGCCCTTCACTCGGCTGCCACTCATGGAGCCTTTATGCTAACCACAGGGGCCAACCGCCTGACCCTGGAAGATGCCAACATCGTACAGCCAGTAGGTCTGACAGTGCTGGGCAGGCACCTCTATTGGATCGACCGCCAGCAGCAGATGATCGAGCGCGTGGAGAAGACCACTGGGGACAAGCGGACTAGGGTTCAGGGCCGTGTCACCCACCTGACAGGCATCCATGCCGTGGAGGAAGTCAGCCTGGAGGAGTTCTGTACGTGAGAGGGGACAGCGTTTGTGGTGGGGTCTCCTGGGGGAAGGTGAATCAGCCCTGTTGGCATCAGATGGGCTGCTGGTGCAAGAGCCGTGTGCCTGAGGAGCTCATGGGCTCAGCACCGAAGGCCAGTGCATGTCCAGATGTCTGCCTCTTTGATCAGTTTGTTTGCTGATGTAGAGAAGTACCCAAACCTGCTTTTTAAAAAAGTTCTGTCTGTCTTCTACCTACCCACACTTCTACCAATATTCTGTCCTTCCGTCCATCCATCCATCCATCCATCCATCCATCCATCTCTGTCATTTGCCTATATTTATCATCTATTTGTCAGTTTGCCTTTGAGACATAGTCTATAGGTAGCCCAGACTAGCCTGGAATTCTTTTTTTTTTTTTTTTTTTTTTTTTTTGGTTTTTCGAGACACGGTTTCTCTGTGTAGCCCTGGCTGTCCTGGAACTCACTCTGTAGACCAGGCTGGCCTCGAACTCAGATATCCACCTGCCTCTGCCTCCTGAGTGCTGGGATTAAAGGCGTGCACCACCACTGCCCGGATAGCCTGGAATTCTTGACAGTTCTCATGAGTGCTGGAATTCTCTGAGCTGGGGGGAGGGGAGGCAGTACACATCATGGCAATGATTGTATGATGAAGAAGGCTACATGCTTCACTGGCAGGAACCCAAGCACTGAGGAGAGAGGTGGAATCCCACTGTCTCCTGTAAAGACACCTCCCCGCCCCCACCCCATGACCCAAAAGCTCTCCACTAGGCTCCTGCTGTTTGGTTTTGTTTTGTTTTTGCAGTCCTCAGAGTGAATTCAGGTCTCTGCTTGCTGGATAAGTACCCTACCCTTGAGCTACACCTCCAGTTAGGTCCCACTAGGTCCCACTCCTTAAAAGTCCTGCTGCCTCTCAGTAGTGCCCCAGTGGCAAGTACCTCTCCTGGGAAGCGCAAGTCTCTGAGCTTCAATCACCAAAAGAAGAAGGGACCTTCTGTCACCTTCCATCCGCTCCGCTAGGTGCAAAGCCATTAGGGAACGTGTATCCAAATGGACAGCCTTTCTTGTCAGCTGCTCAGATGCCCTGGGAGTATACTCTGCTTTGTCAGGGTTCAGACCTGTGGCTGCCCCTCCATGCTGCCATACCGTTACAGCAGTCTGACTCCTTCCTAGCCCCACAGGCACCATCACTGTCCAGAGCTTCCCGGCTAGGCACGATGTCTTCTGAGTACCTTCCCTCTTCATGCTGGAATGGTGATTGGGTTGATCTTGTGCCGGTGGCAAGACTGCTGTACAAGTACAGCGCTGCTGCCAGACTCGGTTTTTATATCAGGTTCCATGTCGGTATTGATTGACTGGGCTGGGAGCTGGGACCAAATGAGATGGTCTTCTATAGGAGTCTGGCCTTTGCCTTCTACACACGTTGAGCTCTGAGGAGGAAGGTAGAGGCTGACCCAACTCCATCTTGCTGTGTTCCTGCAGCAGCCCATCCGTGTGCCCGAGACAATGGTGGCTGCTCCCACATCTGCATCGCCAAGGGTGATGGAACGCCACGCTGCTCGTGCCCTGTCCACCTGGTGCTCCTGCAGAACCTGCTGACTTGTGGTGGTGAGTGAGACCTTGGGAGTTTGAGTACGGAGCCATATCACTGCCTTGCATGCCTTAAAACTGAATCTCCAAAGCATGCCATTTCTTATGGCTTCTCTCTCTCTCTCTCTCTCTCTCTCTCTCTCTCTCTCTCTCTCTCTCACTCATACACCTTTTTTTTAAAAAAAAACCAAAACACTCATACATACATACACACGAGTCTAGTGCTATGAATTTCTCCCAAAAAACTGCTTTTCCTGCATCTCACAGATTTTAATAAGTTGTATCTTAGTTTTTGGATAGTTCAGATGTGTGTGCGTGCATGCACGTGTGTGCGTCTATGTGCTGTGAAGACTAGGGGTTAATCGTGGCTGTTATTCCTCACTTTGCTTTTTTAGACAAGGTTTCTCACTGGGAATTGGAGCTTGCCAATCAGGCTGTGCTATCTGTCCGGTGACCCCAAAGATCCTCTTGTTTCTGCTGCCCCAGAACTGGGGTTTCGAGCATACGTCATCACACCTGGCTTTTTACATTGTGTGCTGGGGATTGAACTCAGGTCCTCACACTTGTGTTGTCATGTACTGATCCCGTTCCCAGTAGCTGAAATATTTAGAAAAAATTTGAGAGACAACTTCTTCAGCCCAAACGCTATTTAGCAGTGTTTTGTGAAGTGCAGGTTGGCTCAGTGGTAAGTACACTTGCCTAGAAGTATTTGATCTCTAGATACTTAGGAGTGTCCCAGCTGTCTCTGTTCTGATTTCTACTTTAATTCTGCTGTGGTCTGAGAGCTACCCTTGTGGCATCTCTGTTCTTTACATACATTGTTATGTGCCCTACGGCCTGCGTGTGTTTGGGACTCAGTGAATGTTTCAGTGGTCTTGAGAAGTGTGGGGGTTCTGCTGTTGTCAGGTGTAATATTCTAGAAAAGTTTATTAGATACAGTTGATTGCTAGTACAGATCAGCCGTCTTTTCTCTTTCCTGACTACTTAGTCCATTATCAGTTACGGACAGGGTTATTGGATTTACAACAGATTTAAACAAAGATTTTTTATATATTGTATGTGTAAATACTTGCCTACATTCATGTCTATGCAGTTTACATTGTCCACAGAGGCCAGGGGGTAGCACATC
Source organism: Mus caroli (assembly GCF_978045245.1). Classification (NCBI taxonomy): domain Eukaryota; kingdom Metazoa; phylum Chordata; class Mammalia; order Rodentia; family Muridae; genus Mus; species Mus caroli. The sequence continues at coordinate 58,124,192 of NW_028227275.1, forward strand.
CCCTTGGAACCAGAGTTACCAGCAGTTATGAGTTGTCAGATGGGTGCTGGAAACTGAACTCTGGTCTTCTGCAAGAGCAGCCAGCGCTCTTAAGGGCTCTCCAGTCCCCTAATAACAGATTTCCGCTTCTGACCTTTCTCCTCCCCCTCCCTATATCCTTTTCCCCTGGGGCTGCATGGTTGTGAAGGTGGATGGTGGTGTGTCATCCAGAAACAGGCAAGGAAGACCTAGGTTCAAACCCTGGACTCTGACTTCTAAGATGAGTGCCTTTCGGCTGGACACATGCCTTTTGTGAGCCACTGCTTCCCCCTGTGGAGACCGAGACCATCTACCTGGCAGGCTGGCTTTCCTTTAAGTAACAGAGCACTTGTGGGGAATGGCCATAAAAGTGACAGTCTTCAGTGCTACAGTGATTAAGCGTGCCTCCTCGGGGCTTCCTCTCTATTGTGTGCTGGGCAGCCTGGGAAGAGTTCTCACTTAGCATCAGGCTTCATCCTTGCTCGCAACTTCCCGTATACTTTGGACTTTGAGCAACTAAGCATTGTTCTCTAATGGCTGGTCCTGCTCCTGGGGACTGGTCTGAGTCTCTTACCTTGTCTGACACTTCAAAGCTTACAGTTTGGCCAAGAACAGAGCGGGCCTTTTGTGTCTGCCCATTCCCTTTTACTTCTAGTGGCTTAAACAGACTTGTGGTCTGAAGCTGCTGTCTGTGTGGCTCCTGTGGATGCCTGAGCCTCCTGCCTAGAGCAGGGACTATGGAGTGGCCCCCACTGATCCAGGCCTGGCTCTCCACTTGGGAGCATGTGCTTAGCCTACCATGAGATTTGGAAGTCCCTTCTTTTGGTTTGTTTTTTGTTGTTTTTGTTTTATTTGTTTGTTTGGTCATTGAGACAGTGTCTCTTGCAGTCCAGGGGCCTTGGGTTTCTGATGTAGTTAAAATCAACCTTGAACTTCAGATCCTTTTCCATTTCCCAAATGCTGTGATTACAGGGCATATGCCTTTATCCTCAGTTTGAGGTCTCTGCTCACAGCCTGTGAGATGTGTATTTTCAACGCAGACACTTTGCAATCTTCCATGGCTACTTGTCTGGTCACAGGATGAAGGGCTTGCTTAGGCCCTTAGATGGAAGCCCTGTGACACAACTGGCAAGTGGGAAGGCAGGCCAGGGCCTAAAGTGCTTCAGGGCTTCAACAACACAGCCCCCCACTCCCTCTGTGTGGCTTGGCCTAGCCACACACCTGTTCCTGCCCCACAGGCCTGTCACTCATACAGTGGAGCCTGGGTGTACAGAGGAGGAAATGGAGGCTTTGAGATGCTTAGGAACATCTCAGGTTTTCCATCCTGAATATGGTGAACGTCATGATTGCTACTTAAGTCAAAGTTCACAGTCAGCCCATGTTCCCTACCTAAGAAAAGAGACAGGGAGGGGCTCAGTGGGTAAGAACAAGCATGAAGACCTGAATTCAAACCTCCAGCAGCCACATCAAAGGCAGGGGTGGCTCTTGGAGCACCTGTAACCCCAGTGCTATGGGGAGAAAGGCCGAAACAGGGCGTCACCGAGGCTTGCTGACTGCCAGCAAGCTCCAGGTTCAGGGAGAGACCCTTTTTCAAAGCATTAAAGTAGAAGGTGATGGAGAAAGATGCTCTCCATGTCTGCATAGGTGTATGTACCTCCACATACATGTGCATATACAACAGAGAGAGAGAGAGAGAGAGAGAGAGAGAGAGAGAGAGAGAGGAGAGAGGAGAGAGGAGAAAATAAGAGAGAGATGTTGAGGATGTAGCTTGGTTGGTAGAGCACATGCACAAGGCCCTGGGTTCAGTCCTTCGAACTGTGTTAACCAGGAATGGTGGTACAAACATGTAATCCCTTTCCTAAGGGGGTGGAGGCAGGAGGATCAGACGCTCAAGCTCACTCAGGGAAGTTTGAAAGCAACTTTTTCATCCCTGCCTTTATCTGTGCTGGTGCTGAAGGTGTCACATGAGCAGGAGACAGTCCCCAGGGCACTGCTGACACAAAGTCAGTGGAAGCACAGCGATGCCTTTGCGTGGCTTGCTGGGTGGAGCCTGCATGACTGTGGTCTCCTTCCCTCCCCTAGAGCCTCCTACCTGCTCCCCTGATCAGTTTGCATGTACCACTGGTGAGATCGACTGCATCCCCGGAGCCTGGCGCTGTGACGGCTTCCCTGAGTGTGCTGACCAGAGTGATGAAGAAGGCTGCCCAGTGTGCTCCGCCTCTCAGTTCCCCTGTGCTCGAGGCCAGTGCGTGGATCTGCGGTTACGCTGCGACGGTGAGGCCGACTGCCAGGATCGCTCTGATGAAGCTAACTGTGATGGTGAGGCCCTACCCTGGCTGCCATCTCCCTCCCAGGTCCCATTAAAGCCATTTGTCCTTCCTTCCTATACATCGAACACGGGGCTCCATTTTTGCCTTCCACAGGTAAGGGTGCTAGAAAACAGCTAAATTGGCAGGCCCTCTTGGTGAGAACAAATGAAGTAAGTTATAGGCACAGCCTGAAGAAATACTCCTGCATGACCCAATCTATCCTACGGCCAGTTGACTTAAAGACAGGCTGAGAGTCTTACTCACATTTCCACATTTGGTAGTGACCTCTGCAGAAATGTAAGATAAATCCAGCTGTCAGTTGCTTTCAGGGCTCACATCCAGTACAGTGTCATCTTCAAAGGCAGTGCATTGTGCCACCTGTGGGATAATGCTGGCCACCTGGGACCACTCTGACCGACCAGCAAGATCTGCACTTACATATAACTATATACTGTTTTTGGTCTCCTTCCCCCACCCCCACCCCGCCCCCTGCTTTTGAGATCGGGCTTTATATAGCCTGGCCTAACCTTGAGTTTGCTATGTATCTATAGTCTTGAACTTATTCTTTTTCTACCTCCTACATGCTAGGATTATAGGTATACACTATCAGTGTGATATGTAGAGGATCAAACCCAAGGCTCCTAAATGCTATGCAAGCACTCTGTTATCAACCTAGCTACATTCTTAGTCTGTCTGTCTGTCTCTCTCTGTCTCTCTCTCTCTGTCTCTCTCGGTTTTTTGGATTTTTTTTCCCCCTGAGACAAGGGTTTCTTCATATAGCCCTGGCTGTCCTGAAATTATAGAACAGGCTAGTCTTGAGTTCTGTCTGCCTCTGCCTCCTGAGTGCTGAGATTAATAGTGTATCACCGCAACCTGGCCCTCAGTCTTAACTTGAGATTGTGTGTGACTCTGTGTGTGTGTGCGTGCGCATGCACACGTGCACTTATACTCTCAAGACATCTTTTTTTAAAGACTTATTATGTATAAGCACACTGTAGCTGTCCTCAGACACAACAGAAGAGGGCATCTGATCTCATTACAGATGGTTGTGAGCCACCATGTGGTCGCTGGGATTTGAACTTAGGACCTTTGGTAGGGCAGTCAATGCTGTTAGCCGCTGAGGCATCTCTCCAGCCCCCAAGGCATCTTTATCCACTAACTCAGTGGTTCTCAACCTTCCTGGTGCCATGACCCTTTAATACAGTTCCTCATGTTGTGGTGACTCCAAACCATAAAATTATTTTGTTGCTAGTACATAACTGTAATTTTGTTGCTGTTATGAATCATCTGATATGCAAGAAACCCTACATGTGATCCTGCCAGAGGGTCTTTTGACACCCTCTCCCCCAAGAGGTTGTGAGACCCACAGTTTGAGAACTGCTGCATTAAGCCATCTCGCTGGCCAGCCTTTAATTAAAATTTTTTTTTAATTTCCATTTTATATGTATGGGTGTTTTGCCTGAATGTGTGTATGTGTACCATGTGCATGCCTGGTGCTGGCAGAGGCTAGAAGAGGGTGCTGGATTGCCTGGAGCCCGAGTTACAGATGCTTGTAAGGTGCTGTGTGGGTGCTGGGAACTGAGCCCAGGTCCTCTGGAAGAGCAGCCCTTGTCTCCTAGCTGCTGACATGTCTCCAGCCCTCCCTGAACCTCCAGTAGGTCTTTGCAGTACAATACCTCTCTTAGCACTTGCTGTGCATGTTTCTCTAGTGCTTGATTCACACTGAACTTTGTCACATGCCACATGTTTTCAGCACCATAGACCCAGGCTGGCACTGAGCTGCTCCTGTGGCATTCTTACTGTCTCTGCCCAAAGCTGCTAGGTTATGCTTTCAATGACTCAGATGCTGGCTGCCACTCTCCTGCATCCCCATTCAGCATAACCCGACGTTCTGCAGGGGACAAGGCCTGGAGTGACCTTGGCAGGTTTCTCTGTGAAGCCATGATGATTGCTTTGCAGCTCACCAGTGCTCTGAGGGATCTGGTGGAAGCCATGATAACGGCACATGTGCCCAAACCAGTTTGCTGCCAATGTCTGTAAATAAAGGTACATTGTCTCTGCCAGGTCCAGTGGTTCCTGTACGTGTGGGCCACTCTCAGGCTAGACGAGAGCTGGATGGTTGGTTACAGAGCCAGCAATGTCTGCTTCTGGTCTCAGAGTGTCATATGTGGTCAGTTTAGAAATCCTCCCTCATCCCACTCACCTGCTCACCCTCTTCACCACCGACAGCAGGTGTTGGCCCTCCACTTCCAGGAAGGACAGAGTGCCCTTGTCTCCCGTTCCCAGGTCAGGAGAGGGTCCAGACGGATGGTTGTGAGAGGATGCTAAGTCCCCAGGTGCTTCCTCAGCGTGCCGCAGTCTGCAGATTTGCTTGCCCACTCTCTCCTGGATGTTAGAGGAGATAACCTTGGTCTCTACAAATGCAGCACGTATTTCCATGGAGTTCTGGGCTCCACTGACCCAGCCCTGCCTGTGCTAAGGAAATGGCGTTCTTACCGACTCTACCTTCCCGGAAATCCTGAATGATCCTGGAGCTGAGTCTACTGCTTCTTGCTCTGTGCTGTCTCTGACTCAGGCAGCATGCCTCCTGGGCACAGGCTGGGCATCAGGGTCTCTTGCTTACTGTCATGGTCAGGTCTCTGTGCCCTTTGGCATTGAACAGAGCTTCAGGGATCATTTCAAGGAGACTGGATTTTCCATGATCTTTTCTAACTGGGTCCTAGAAACTATTCCTGCTGTTGGGTCTGTATTTGGAATCAGACCTTTGCGGTTGGAGCCAGGCAAAACTGCTGCTCTCCGGCTCCTCTGAGCACCACCCCCTTCTCCCCACAGCTGTCTGTCTGCCCAATCAGTTCCGGTGCACCAACGGCCAGTGCGTCCTCATCAAGCAACAGTGTGACTCCTTCCCCGACTGTGCTGATGGGTCTGATGAGCTCATGTGTGGTGAGTGGTTTCAGGCAGCCCCTTGAGTGGGCGGGGTCTGGTGTGGAGGTTGGGTGGAGCTGCGGAACCTGAGGCACCTGGGAGGCTCATTTAGTGAGTGGCCTCCTTTAGTTTCTTTCTGTTGGTGGAATGAAATGCCCTGACACAGCAACGTGGGGAGAAGGGGTTTGTTTGGGTTCACTTCTAGGTTACAGTCCATCCTTGTGGGGAGATCCAGGCAGGAACTGGAAGCTGCTGGTCACATCCGTAGTTGGGGGGGGGGGGGGCGGAGGAAGGGATGCATACCTACTCATCAGCTCTCTTTCTCTTCTCATATACAATTTAGGGCCAAAACTCAGGTTCCCATGTACCCACAGGCTAACCTGATCTAGACTGTCTTCCAAGTGATTCTAAATTGTGTCAAGTTGACAGAAACCATCAGAGAGAGGCAACAGCTAGAATGCAGAGAGTGAACTGTGGAGCTTCCTAATGGGGTGGAGTGCTGGCAAAGCCAGACGTAGAGAGGTTGGCCTGCTTGGGAGTTTGCCTCCCCGTGAGCCGTTGGCCTCAGACCTGAGTAGCAGCCACACTTTTGCCACTGGGACCCTACTTGGTACAATCTGCTCTATAGCAGAAGAGACCTGAGATTTCATGTGCCCCAAGAAAAATGAAGTGTATATATTGTACATACATGCACATTTATACATATGCCATAAATATCCCTTGGATAACATTGACTGATACCCAGGAGTGTAGGTGTTACTGCTGGATGGTGGGTGGTCGGGGCAGTCAGGGAAAGCTTGCTAGAGGCTGTCAATGGAGACAGGAAGGAATTGGAATTCAGAGAGATATGATGCTTTGCCGCCTGTGGCTACTCTATCCACTGCATGGGAAGCAGGGCTTGGCCCTCGGCTCTGGAGAGGAGGGCGTATGGGAGAGGGTGTTCCCCACGGACTCAGACACCATCTCAGGTTAGACACTTTGGGCACCAACTCTTAAGTAGCCTGGCTCAGATGTCGGAGTTAGGGTTGCTGATGTCCTCTGTCTTTTGCTAGGCAGGGGCCTCATCGGGTGAGGTCAGCACATGGGCTGCCATAGGCCTGGTGTACTTGGAGACACTCCCCACACTTAGGCCCTGTCCTCTGAGGCAGAAGGTTTTTTTTCCAGCTCCTTCAGGTTGTGGAAGGAATGGAGCTGATGTCTGTGGGACTGTTGGTTCCCAAAATGAATACACTTTTGCCAGCTGAATCAGAGACGTGTCCTTCTCGTTCTGGTGGCCTTGATATAAGGGCTCTGCCCCCAATAGACCCCTGTAGACTGTTACCCAGCTGCTCACACCTAATTCCAGACCACCCATCCCAGCTCTCTTCTACCATGACACAGGCTAGGGAATACTTGCTGCCAACCTCCGCCCAGTGCACTGTGGGCAATGCCATGAGAGCATGGCTCAGGGTCACTGGAAAGGAAGCAGGGTTGGCCAGGCAGAGAAGACAGGTGAGGGAGCCCCCTGGCAGGCCCAGGAACAGCGGCAGTGGTCCCAGAGTGAGCCAAATCCATGTCCCCAGCTCACCTGCTACTCCTGCAGCTGCTGGGGTTTGGGCAAAGGTAGCCCTTCTAGGGGTCACAGCATGTTTCCCGTGGGAGGTCCTCCCCTAGGGATTAATGTGAGCGATCTATCCCTACCCAACAGAAATCAACAAGCCACCCTCTGATGACATCCCAGCCCACAGCAGTGCCATTGGGCCCGTCATTGGTATCATCCTCTCCCTCTTCGTCATGGGCGGGGTCTACTTTGTCTGCCAGCGTGTGATGTGCCAGCGCTACACAGGGGCCAGTGGGCCCTTTCCCCACGAGTATGTCGGTGGAGCCCCTCATGTGCCTCTCAACTTCATAGCCCCAGGTGGCTCACAGCACGGTCCCTTCCCAGGTGAGGAGCCTGAAGCATTCACTCTGTGATGGAGGTGGTTTGGTTGAGTTGCCTAAGAAGAACCTGGAGGGTCACCCACAGAAATACAGTCTTCCAGGGGTGACACTTTTTTCTTCAAACCCTGTCAGCAGCAGGGTGTGCCCATTTCCATGCCTCTTGAGGATGAAAGTACCTGTTTCCTCTGGGGCCACCATGAAGACTGCCCAAACCTCTGCAGCTTTGTCCTCCCCCTCCCCCTGGCCTATTCTGTCACTAAGCCTCGTTAGTTCTGCCATGTCCAGACCTGATTCTTTGTAGGGGTAGAAGGCAGGACTTGTCAGGGGCTGCGACAGCATCACTGTCCCAGGATTCTTGGGATGCCTGGCCTCTGTTTGTGTGGTATGTTCTTCACTCAGCCTTCCCGAGAATTTCTCTGAGTCTGAATGCTTTCTAGAGACTTGGATAGCTTGCCCTGGTATAGCCAGAAACCCAGATCTGCAGGAGGTGATGATACATGACTTACCCGAGTAGGAGTTTTGTGGGTGTTGGGACCCAAGCTGGGCATTGCTCATTCTGACACGGCCTGTCCTTTCCCACAGGCATCCCGTGCAGCAAGTCCGTGATGCGCTCCATGAGCCTGGGGGGGGGGCGTGGCAGCGTACCCCTATATGACCGGAATCACGTCACTGGGGCCTCATCCAGCAGCTCGTCCAGCACAAAGGCCACACTATATCCGCCGGTGAGTGAGGCAGGCAGGTGAATGGATGGTAGTGGGAGACTCTCCCCTCAGTGCTGACTCCAGGGACTTCCTGAGTGGAAGGCTTTCTAGAGCTAGCGATTCTTCCAGCACCCCAGAGAAGGGTGCTGAGTGATGACCCCCACTTCTCACTCGTGCTATTGTTTTCTGTGTAGGAGGGGGTGACCTGTGGCTATTGAGATGGTCGACAAAACACAGATACAGAAGGGGATGTGGCTCAGTTCTTAGGGTGCATGTCCCAAGGTCTGTGTTCCATCCCCTACACAGGATAGTGGGTATAGAGATGGAGGTAGAAGGATGTGGAATCCAAGGTCATCCTTGTTTACACAAGGAATCGGAGGACAACCTGAGAGACATGTCTTTCTCTCTCAAAACCCAAAATAACAACCTGGTGTCAGGGCGCACACTTTTAATTTTAGCCCTTGAGAGGCAGAGGCAGGAGGATTTCTATGAGTTCAAGGCTAGCATAGACTACATAACAAGTTCTAAGACAGCTAAGGCTACATAGCATGACATTGTTTAAAACGAACAAAACAAAAGAAAAATCAAAGACAAAACTCAGAGAATAAAGCAAATCAGAAGCAGAGCCGTCGCCGCGAATTCCGGCTCTTCCTGACTGTCACCGCGAATTCCGGTTCTTTCTGACTGTCGCTGCGAATTCCGGCTCTTCCTGACTGTCACCGCGAATTCTGGTTCTTTCTGGGACTTTCTGGCATCCAGGCGGTGGTCTCGCCTTACACCTTGGTCTTTGATGCCTTGCTGGGCCTGTCTAGTCCAGGTGAACTTAACTACACTGTTCCTACCAGGAATATCTGTGATCCCCACCGTGGCCTTGATTTCTTGAAAACTGATGGTCATCTCCCAAAGGGAGATAACCAGGCAGCATGGGTTTTTGTGCTTAAATATTCTCTGGAGCTTTCAAATCTGAGCTAGGGTGAGGGGCCGGCTCTCCCAGCCACACTCTGCAGGGAAAGCATTGTAGAGAGTGACCGTTTAGCCCTCTATGAGTGAGGAGATGCCCTCCCTGAGGCACGCTGAGCCTCGTTTCCAAGAATGCAGCCCAGAGTAGCATGCTGCACATACTCTGTATATAATGTTTCTCCCATACCCACGGGGACACATGCCATTATCTGCCCGATTCCCTGAAGGGGTTCAAAAATATAGATAGTGCCAGACATAAACATGCTGGCTTTTCCCTGTGCACACAGACCTGTGGTCATTTCATTTATATATTAGATCCAGGAAGAAGTTTGTGACTAATAATAAGCCTGAATAATCATAACAATATCCTCCAGTAGGTAATATGAATGTAACAATCAAGATAGGGCTAATGGGATGGTTTAGCAGGGGCAAGGTGCTTGACAACACCTGCCAACCTGAGTTCAGTTCCTGGGACCCACATGGTAGAAGGAGAAAACCAGTTCTCTCAGGCTGCCCTCCACCCTCCCCACATACTATGGCATGTGCGCTGGCCCCCAACGAATAAATTGATGTAATTTTTTTTTTTAAAGAAAGAGTCAAGACAGATATTAGCATTTTCAGATCTAGGTAACACACCGTAGAGGGCAAAGCCACAGTGGGGGCTATTAATAGTGGGTGTCCTTGGAGACCTTAGTGCTTAACTGCATGTTCTGTAAGCACTTTGCCTAGCCCAGGTCTTGCAGCTTACACAAAGGCAAGGACAGCCCCTTGAGCTTCTTCCAGGGTCTCCCTAGGGAGCCTCACATTGCCAAGGGTTCCCCTTGCCCCTTGGGGTACCCCTTGTTTGTGTGCTGTCATTTCCTTATCACGCCTCCCCTTATCCTGGGCGGATGTGGCTGAGGACAGTGTTATCTGTGGTGACAGGACAGGAGCTGAGTCTTCTGAAAGTTCCGGAGACATCTGGAGTTTAGAACACCCCACTGTTTTTGTAGTCACATAGCGATCTCGGCTGGCAGAGTGGCTCAGAACTACCTCTTGTAAGTTAAAGTCCTGCACTCGGTGCTCTGAGCATAGTCACAGGTCTGCAGAGCTGCACATGGACGTGGGATCCCCAGGAAACCACGGACTCAGCTCTTCAGAAGCTCCTAGCACGGGATACAGATGCTAGCTAAGTCGAGTGGGACTCTAGGAGGTGCGTATGCCTGGGAGCTCGCTCTCTGGGCATTATTATTGTATTTTGAGATAGGATCTGTTCCACCATGGCCTTGAACTCATCTTTCTGCCACAGTCTCCCTAATACCTGAGATTACAAGTGTGCACCGCCACTCCTGACTTTTATGGGAGGCTTTTTATGTAAGCTTGGAGTCATAATTTATGGGTTTGTAAGGTATGAACTTAATTTTCTCTAAGAAGGAAGTGGTTTTTTAAATTTTTTTTAAACCTCAGTTTTAGGTCATTGTGAATTTATGCTCAACCCCAGGGGATAATACCTCCCACCCGTTTCTCACATGGTAAAAAGCCACATACATGCAGTCTAGAAGCATAAGCAGGACCTAGATATGATCCTGCAAATGTGGATTTTAACAGCTTACACACGTGCAGGTTGGCACTCTAGCTCCGGATTCAGCCCCTAGTACCACACATAGAGAGAATAGCATATTGAGTCTAGTTGCCAGGACAGTTTACCTGAGCACTGTGGCTCATGCCTCTACTCCCAGCACTTGAGTAGCTGACTCTGAGAATTGCCATTCGTATGAGGCCGGCCTGGGATAAATGGTTAGAGCCTGTTTTAAGAATAAAATTTAAGCCGAGCATGGTGGTGCACTTGGGAGGCAGAGGCAGGCGAATTTCTGAGTTCGAGGCCAGCCTGGTCTACAGAGTGAGTTCCAGGACAGCCAGGACTGTACAAAGAAACCCTGTCTCAAAATAAACCAAAAATAAATAAATAAATAAATAAATAAATAAATAAATAAACCAAAAATAAAATTTAGCAAATCTGTGTGCACCTTTAATCGGGTACTTGGGAGGCTGAGTTCAGTGCCAATCTGGTCTGCATAATGATTTCCAGGCTAGCCTATTTTACACAGTGAGTTGGAGGTTAGCTTGGTTTACATAGTGAATTCCCGGCCAAGGCAGGGCTACATGGTGAGACATTGCCTCAGATAAACAAACAAATACACAGATAAGTAAATAGGACCAAGTGAAGTAAAACAGTTGCTCCTGAAGAGCCTGCTCTGAGCCTGGCATTTGATGGTAGCAATGCTTATCCAGCCCCTGTGTGGCTTGTGCTCAGTGTGCTCAGACATTCCACGTTAGTGCATCCCTAGGAAGAGTGTGCGTGGTGACCACAGCCTGGCTTATTCCTCAGTGGATGTAGATGAGATGCCTGTTTCTTCCTTGTCACAGGTGGGTCACTGGGAGCTGTCCCAATCTTAGTTCCTCAACCTTGGTACCTATCTGGGTGGTTTGTCATTTTGATCTCTTTTGCTAGAGGGAACAGTTCCCCTTCCTGCCAGCAGAGGGCCACACTTGCAAGACTGCTGCTGTCAAAACACAACTAGTCTAGTGTAGGATTAAAAATACGGGTCACAGCCAGGGCGGTGGTGGTGCACGCCTTTAATCCCAGCACTTGGGAGGCAGAGGCAGGGGGATTTCTGAGTTGGAGGTCAGCCTGGTCTACAAAGTGAGTTCCAGGACAGCCAGGGCTATACAGAGAAACCCTGTCTTCAAAAAAACAAAAAACAAAACAAAAAAAATGTGTCAGTTCGAGGCCAGCCTGGTCTACAGAGTGAGTTCCAGGACAGCCAGGACTACACAGAGAAACCCTGTCTCAGAAAACAAAACAAAACAAAACGTGTCACTGTGAGGAAATACCTGACACAAACAATTTAAATCGGGATGGGGGTGGGGGGAGAGTGGTTTATTTTGGCTCATGGGTTCATGGATTCAAAGGTTTCAGCCTAGAGTTTTTTGAACCAAACATCATGGTGGTAGGAGATGGGGTGGAGGGCAGAACTGCTTCATGAGTTCAGACTAGAGAGAGAGGGGCACAGAAAGGAGCTGAGGCTAGGTCTTCCTCAGGAACCTACTTCCAAGTAGGCTCTGTCCTCCTTTTTGCCACTTCAAATGCTTTCAGACCATGTTTCATCTACCATTGATCCGTTGACTAGATCCTGGCACTGAGGATCTGATCAAAGACATACTTAGAGGGGTCTGTCACGAAGCCCCCAGAAAAGCACATCTCACAGTCCAGTTTGTTGTCTTCCCATCACAGTCAGGGGTGAGTGACAGTGTGCACAGCCTCTTGAGAGGTGGGCCAGTACTTCTCCCTCCTTGTCCAACCTCTGTATTGGTTAAAGCTCCAGCAAGGACTTGGGGCATCTTGAGTAGGAGCCAGGTCACAGGGAATGGCAGGAGATACAGGAGTGAAAGTCAAGTGCAGTCAGTGGGAGGTATCTGAGGGGAGCAGAGAGAGAGGCACACAGCCTCTGCAGAGAGACCTACTGCTGCTGGGCTCAGGGCTAATGGGAGTGCTCTTGCTGACACTGCCCCCTACTGGCCAGCACAGTAATGCTGAGAGGGACGAGTGCATCCGGTTGAAAGCACTTTGGTCTCCATGCCTCTGACCACCACCACCTTTGGGGAAGATGGCTGATGCCACCCTCTGCTTCCTAAGTTTCACTAGCTCTGGAAAGGTTCTGGGGACCACAGGCAGAGAATAGAGCCCCAGACCCCAGGCTGGCAAGCTGAATAAATGATTCAGCCAGGAAACGCTTGGAGTAACCCCTGTCTCCCTCTCTCTCCTCAGATCCTGAACCCACCCCCGTCCCCAGCCACAGACCCCTCTCTGTACAACGTGGACATGTTTTATTCTTCAGGCATCCCGGCCACCGCTAGACCATACAGGTAGGAGTCTGTCCTCACCTTCCCTGATAGGGAGAAAGGCCTTGTCTCCGCCTTCCTCCATGTGTGTCCCATGGGCTCTGTCTATGCTCTTTGCTTCTCCTCGCTGGGTTTGTAGAGTGCTGCTGAGTGTGAGCTCAGTGCTGGTCTTATATCAAGTGAATACATACATAATGGGCTTCTCCATTGCTTGAGACACCTGGAGCACGGCCTTGAAGGAATCTAGAAAAGGATTCGCTTCCCCCCACCCCCACCCCACCCCCAGTGCTGTCTCCCTGCATGGAAACGAGTGCTTAGGCCCCAGGGCTCAAACTCCAGGCTCTGCTGTGTCTCGTCTCAGCCATGGCCCTGGTCAAAACCTGATTAATGTAACCTCCATTAGGATGATTTTTCAATTGTGTGTGTGTGCCTGAAGAGGCCAGAGGCATCCCCTGGAGCTGGAGTTACACACAATTGTGAGCTACCTGATGTGAGTTCTGGGAATCGAACTCTGGTCCTTTGTAAGAACAATACATGTTTCTAACCACTGAGCCATTTCTCCAGCTACAGGGTGATTTTTGCTCCTTTCTTAAGACAGTGGCCTATCTGAGCTGGAAACCCCAAAAGCTGGCTCAGCCAGACTCCAACCCGCAAGTTACCTATATTGGGGTTCTCAGACCAATTCTCCTGAGTGAGAGTGGTGTTATGAGCATTCCTAATATTGGGGTGATGCAAATAGCTAACTCTTTTTCATAAGGTCCCAATGATATTCCATCAAAATTCACACCAGAGAACTAGTGAGTCTATTGGTCGGTTTGTCTTAGAGGGGTACAGTGGCCCCTGCTCTGTGTCCACCACAGATGCCAGTGGTATAGATGGAGTTTTCCTTTAGGAAATCGTTATGAGTCCCCAGGCCAAACAACTTCTAGCAAAGGTGTATACAAATGGCCAGGAGGTGAGTGGGCGAGTCACTGGTGTATACAAATGGCCAGGAGGTGAGTGGGCGAGTCACTGGTGTATACAAATGGCCAGGAGGTGAGTGGGTGAGTCACTGGTGTATACAAATGGCCAGGAGGTGCGGTGGGTGAGTCACTGGTGTATACAAGTGGCCAGGAGGTGAGTGGGCGAGTCACTGGTGTATACAAATGGCCAGGAGGTGCAGTGGGCGAGTCACTGGTGTATACAAGTGGCCAGGAGGTGGGGTGGGCGAGTCACTGGTGTATACAAGTGGCCAGGAAGTGCGGTGGGCGAGTCACTGGTGTATACAAGTGGCCAGGAGGTGGGGTGGGCGAGTCACTGGTGTATACAAGTGGCCAGGAGGTGCGGTGGGCGAGTCACTGGTGTATACAAATGGCCAGGAGGTGAGTGGGCGAGTCACTGGTGTATACAAGTGGCCAGGAGGTGAGTGGGTGAGTCACTGGTGTATATAAGTGGCCAGGAGGTGAGTGGGCGAGTCACTGGTGTATACAAGTGGCCAGGAGGTGCGGTGGGCGAGTCACTGGTGTATACAAATGGCCAGGAGGTGCAGTGGGCGAGTCACTGGTCTATACAAATGGCCAGGAGGTGAGTGGGCGAGTCACTGGTGTATACAAATGGCCAGGAGGTGGGGTGGGCGAGTCACTGGTGTATACAAATGGCCAGGAGGTGGGGTGGGCGAGTCACTGGTATATACAAGTGGCCAGGAGGTGGGGTGGGCGAGTCACTGGTGTATACAAGTGGCCAGGAAGTGCGGTGGGCGAGTCACTGGTGTATACAAGTGGCCAGGAGGTGGGGTGGGCGAGTCACTGGTGTATACAAATGGCCAGGAGGTGGGGTGGGCGAGTCACTGGTGTATACAAATGGCCAGGAGGTGGGGTGGGCGAGTCACTGGTGTATACAAATGGCCAGGAGGTGGGGTGGGCGAGTCACTGGTGTATACAAATGGCCAGGAGGTGGGGTGGGCGAGTCACTGGTGTATACAAATGGCCAGGAGGTGCGGGTGGGCGAGTCACTGGTGTATACAAATGGCCAGGAGGTGGGGTGGGCGAGTCACTGGTGTATACAAATGGCCAGGAGGTGAGTGGGCGAGTCACTGGTGTATACAAATGGCCGGGAGGTGAGTGGACGAGTCACTGGTGTATACAAATGGCCAGGAGGTGCAGTGGGCGAGTCACTGGTGTATACAAATGGCCGGGAGGTGAGTGGGCGAGTCACTGGTGTATACAAATGGCCAGGAGGTGAGTGGGCGAGTCACTGGTGTATACAAATGGCCAGGAGGTGGGGTGGGCGAGTCACTGGTGTATACAAATGGCCAGGAGGTGCAGTGGGCGAGTCACTGGTGTATACAAATGGCCGGGAGGTGAGTGGGCGAGTCACTGGTGTATACAAATGGCCGGGAGGTGAGTGGGCGAGTCACTGGTGTATACAAATGGCCAGGAGGTGAGTGGGCGAGTCACTGGTGTATACAAATGGCCAGGAGGTGAGTGGGCGAGTCACTGGTGTATACAAGTGGCCAGGAGGTGGGGTGGGCGAGTCACTGGTGTATACAAGTGGCCAGGAGGTGAGTGGGTGAGTCACTGGTGTATACAAGTGGCCAGGAGGTGCGGGTGGGCGAGTCACTGGTGTATACAAATGGCCAGGAGGTGCGGGTGGGCGAGTCACTGGTGTATACAAATGTCCAGGAGGTGGGGTGGGCGAGTCACTGGTGTATACAAATGTCCAGGAGGTGGGGTGGGCGAGTCACTGGTGTATACAAATGGCCAGGAGGTGAGTGGGCGAGTCACTGGTGTATACAAGTGGCCAGGAGGTGCGGGTGGGCGAGTCACTGGTGTATACAAGTGGCCAGGAGGTGAGTGGGCGAGTCACTGGTGTATACAAATGGCCAGGAGGTGGGTGGGCGAGTCACTGGTGTATATAAATGGCCGGGAGGTGAGTGGGCGTGTCACTGGACTGTCAGGTGAGGGTTAAGTGTTCCTCTCCAGCCACTTCTTCTATCAAGGAACATCTGTTAACAGGACAGCAGGTGATGGGCTCCGGTATGCAGGCACAGCTGATTTGATGAACTCACATCCTATGACAGAGTGGCCCCAGAATGTACTGGAGAAGCAGAATACTGTATACTGCTGTGGTTGTAGTAACTAGAGAGCCTAGGGTCCAAGGGTGGTTATAACTAATGGGCTACCCTCTAGGTACTCTGGCCTCAGCCCCAGGGAGCTACCTGCTAAGGCCTGGAAAAAGGGCAGGGCCCTACCCACAGGGCTGGGTGTGTGTGTGTGTGGTTGCAGTGACCACACAGCCTCTCTGTCTGAGTCCCTGATATACTGGGTCTTGCAGGGTGTCCCTGCCTGCCATCTAGTGGCCGTTTCTGGGAACTTTTGCACTGGACTTGTCCCAGGCTTGCAGCCCCTTCTTTGTGCTACTCAAATACCTGAGTAGCTGCTGGTGTCAAAGTATAGCATGCAGCCTGCACTGCCAACCTGAAGTTGTCACTAACTCCGCAGCCCTGTCTACCACTGCCCCCACAGTGTGACCGCAGCATGGTGGGTCCAGTCTCTGAAACAAACCATGATCCCTGCCTTGGTGAGTTCAGGACACAAGGCCTGACACAGAAATTCCAGGACTAAGCCCGGCGTGGTGGCGCACGCCTTTAATCCCAGCACTCGGGAGGCAGAGGCAGGCGGATTTCTGAGTTCGAGGCCAGCCTGGTCTACAAAGTGAGCTCCAGGACAGCCAGGGCTATACAGAGAAACCCTGTCTCGTAAAACCAAAAAAAAAAAAAGAAAAAAAAAAAAGAAATTCCAGGACTCTCCTGGATACAGGCAGCCATTGGGAGGCTGGGGCACATCACCAACATCAGGGTGCTTGAGCTTAAGACTGTTCCAGAGCCACATATTCTCAATGGTCACGGGAAAGAAAGAACATTGTACATAATAGCTATTAAACCCTTTCTCCAGTAGGCTTATACGCTTCTAGCGTGCACCACACAGAATCTTACTTCTTTACAATTCTCTCTCTCTCTCTCTTTTGTTTTTGTTTTTGTTTTTTTGAGACAGGGTTTCTCTGTATAGCTCTGGCAGTCCTGGAACTCACTTTGTAGACCAGGTTGGCCTCGAACTGAACTCAGAAATCCCCCTGCCTCTGCCTCCCGAGTGCTGGGATTAAAGGCGTGTGCCACCACTACCGGCTTTACAATCCTCTTAAGAAATAAGGCTGGGGCTGGGCACATTACTTGCTATGCAAGTATTAGAAATGACGTAAAAGACCACACATGGTGATGAGCTCTGAGACTCCCTGCGCCTGAGGCAGAAACAGGATGATCCTGGAGCTCATGGGCCAGCTGATATAGCTAAATTAGTGAGGCCCAGGCTCAGTGAGCGCCCCTGCTGCAAAGGATAACCTGGAGAGTGATAGAAGAAGACACCTGAGTTCAACCTTTGACTTCCATACATGTGTACACACACATACACACATCACACACCACACACACCCCAAAGCAGGGGTGTTTGCTTTTGAGAAAAACAAATTTGGAGGTTAAGTGAGCAACTGCCAGTCAGCCAGCAGGTTCTGCTGACCTGTTGTCTGGAAGGGGACTAGGGATCTAGTTCTAACCAAGCCCTGGCTGGGGAGGCAAAGAGAGAGAGCCCTTAGGCCACCCAGCAGACCTTCTGCCTGTAAAAATTGCTAAGGAGCAGCAATTTTTGTTGTTGTTGTTTTTTCGAGACAGGGTTTCTCTGTGTAGCCTTGGCTGTCCTGGAACTCACTTTGTAGACCAGGCTGGCCTCAAACTCAGAAATCCGCCTGCCTCTGCCTCCTGAGTGCTGGGATTAAAGGCGTGCGCCACCACACCTGGCTCAAGGAGCAGCCTTGTATACACGTGGCTAGGCACACATGTGAACTTCTCCTTTGTTCCTTCTAGGCCCTACGTCATTCGAGGTATGGCACCCCCAACAACACCTTGCAGCACAGATGTGTGTGACAGTGACTACAGCACCAGTCGCTGGAAGACCAGCAAATACTACCTGGACTTGAATTCGGACTCAGACCCCTACCCACCCCCGCCCACTCCCCACAGCCAGTATCTATCTGCAGAGGACAGCTGCCCACCCTCACCAGTCACTGAGAGAAGCTACTGCCACCTCTTCCCACCCCCACCGTCCCCCTGCACGGACTCTTCCTGACCTCGGCCGTCCACCCCGGCCTTGCTGCCTCCCTGTAAATATTTTTAAATATGAACAAAAGAAAAATATATTTTATGATTTAAAAAATAAATATAATTGGGATTTTTAACAAGTGAGAAATGTGAGCGGTGAAGGGGTGGGCAGGGTTGGGAAAACTTTGTACAGCAGAGAAAATATTTATAAACTTAATTTTTTAAAACATACCTGCCATTCCTTTGTGCCTCGTGAATATTTGAGTATTGAGCCTGTTCCCAAAGAACAGATTTCACCCCACTGGATGACCGCTGGGTGAGCATGTTCCTGGGCATGGCTGTCCTTCTATCAAGCCACCTTAGGCAGAGAGAGGCTGTGACCTGACCTGTACAGAGCATCGTTCACATGCTGCTCAAAGGCTCAGGGTGTTTCCCATTTTGCACTGCATGTTGTGTTCTTGGGCTACAAACTGTGTTGGCATTCTGGCTCATCCTGGTGCCAATCATAAGGGCCAGAGGCCAAGGTAGCCTCTGACCATCCCACCTATTTAGACCCCATTGGATGGAGCTATGAATTTGACTCTGCCAGACTGTAGTTGCTCTGGTCATGTCATAGACAGTGCCTTTTGTTCCTGGAGGCATCCAGTCAGCAGAACCTGAGGTCTGTCTACATGTTCATCTGGGCGGTATGGAATCCTGGTCTCTGTCCTGGGCAGGGGTCTCCTGTCTGACAGGTGATGAAGTGTCATGGATTGAGGAGAGTGGGTGACTGACAGTTGAAGGGGGTAGGCAATGTCCTGTCACATCAGCTTCAAGCTTGATGGAAAATGTGGCGTTGGAGAGAAGTCAGAATGACCACACTCAGTTTTGGGTGTGACAACACCTGAGAACTGAAAGGAAATCTAGAGGCTATGGCCTGCCAATGGAGTCCTGAAATGGAATTCTTGATCTATTCCAAGGGGGCTGGAAATGCAGAGCAAGGTAAAAGCGGCTGAAGGAAGGAAGGTCTGTAGGAGAGAGGACTAGGGGCTCCAGGCACTGCTTCACTAGAACATACAAGAGTTGCTGTCCTGGCTGAGACTTATCAGGAGCCCCCCAGGATGATGGTCAGACCTGGCGATGACAGGCAGGCTGACTTGCAGGTTCAGCCACTGACAGCTTAGTCTGGGGTAAAGGCCTATCTATGGGTCCTCTATAAACAGAGGCAATTGTGAGTGGATCTGATTGACACTTGTCACTGGTGGTTCTCCTAAGGGTTCTGTGAAACAATGCCAGGGGAGACTGTCCCCAGCAGTGATGATCCTTGATAAAACAAAGGTTGTGACCTACTAAAGCTCAGAGGTAATAGGCAGGTCTAAGTGAACCATTGAGTTTAATAGAATAACTCAAAGGACTGGGAGTGATTCAAAAGCAACTATATCACTAAGAAGCCCAATTCAGCATGGGCCACAACTCCCTGATACTGCATCTCTGGAGCTCAACTTGGAGGTAACTGCAGATTGGAGCATCTCTTCTTAGCAGCCATTATTAAGCTTGTATAGCTTTTGAGAGGAACCTTCCTGAGGCTTGTGAATTTTGTTTACTTCTATGCCTTGTAACTTTCCTGTCCTTCCTGAGTCTTAGATTTTCCTGGTGTGTTCCTGATGCAGAACAAGGCAAAGGGAAGAAGTGCTGTCCAGTCATTGCCGCTGGTCTCTAAGGTCAATTTAGTCAAGGTCTCTTTTAGAGTTCTATTTGTCCTTTCTACCTATCCTGAACTCTGAGGTCTATAAACACAATGTAAAATTCAATTAATCCCCAGTTGGATGGCCACTCCCTGACTTACCTGGGCACCAAAGGCAGGTCTGTTGTCAGACCCACCTTAGGTATTTCGTGGAAAAATTTCTTCTAGGATCTTCTTAACCACAACATTGGCAGTTTCTTTTTTCATTGGGTAGGCCTCCACCCATCTTGAAAAGGTGCCTATAAAAACTTCTACTAGGAAGCTGCTTCCATCTGTGTACCATTTTGGAACACCTGGCTATGGCTGGTTGCATAGATCACTTCGGATCCCAATTTCTTCCACAAGGATGTCCACACAGCAGTAAATGGGCGAGGAGTTGTCCGTTTCAGGCAGGAAGGTAGCAGGGTTGAGGATAGCAGGAGGAGAAAACATGACCCGTTCAGTCAGCAACAGACTCTGGTAGTGGGTCATCCAGGCATTTGTCATCCATTGGTCTGGGGGCTGGCAGATAATGCTTTTAAGAGAGTGGGGGGCTACCACAGTTATTTGCTGTCCCAAAGTTAATTTGTTGGCATCATTAACTAGTAAGGCTACTGCAGCAACAGCCTTTAAACATGTGGGCTATCTGCTGGCCACTGGGGTCCAGCTTCTTAGACAAATGTGTCACGGGCCTCTTCTATGGTCCTAGAGCCTGAGTAAGAAGAACTCTGGCCACCCCTGCCCTCTCATCAACATAGAGGATGAAGGGTTTGGTTAGATCTGGCAAAGCCAAGGCTGGTGCAGTCAACAGGGCCTCTTTAATATTTTCAAAGGCTCTCTGATGTTCTGATGACCATCTGAATTCTCCACTTTCTTTGGTCAGGAAGTACAAGGGGGCAGCCAGTGTTGTAAACCCAGCTATCCAAAGTCTGCAGAACCCAGCGGTGCCCAAGATTCTCTCACCTGTCTTGGAGTAGCCAGTGCCGGTAT
The DNA here is from genome assembly GCF_978045245.1 of Mus caroli. Classification (NCBI taxonomy): domain Eukaryota; kingdom Metazoa; phylum Chordata; class Mammalia; order Rodentia; family Muridae; genus Mus; species Mus caroli. The sequence goes on from NW_028227275.1 coordinate 58,144,727, forward strand.
TTGAGTCACAGTCCTTTCTCTTTGCAATAGGCACATTGGTCCTTCTCTAAAGTCTTCTGGATGGGTCTTCTTCCTCCAGGTCTAGGTTCCTTGTTGCCCAGGTACCCTGTCTGTCTATTCTCAGGCCTGTTCCTTCCTTTACTCTTCCCTACTACTGCGGCCAAAATCCTGTCTTCCATCCCTTTTATTCTCTCTCTCTTTCTTCATCTCTCTCTTGTGATACACCTTTTCTGCCTCCTTGACTAAATTTTGTAAAGCCATGGCATGTAATCCTTCTAGTCTCTGTAACTTCCTCTTAATATCTGATGCTGACTGCCCTATAAAAGCCATAGCAACCGTGGCTTGTTGACTCTCAGAGGTTGGGTCAAAAGGAGTATAGCGTCTATAAGCTTCCATCAATCTTTCCAGAAAAACAGACGGGGGCTCAGTAGGGCCCTGCATCACCTCTCTTACCTTAGCCAAATTGGTGCAGCGTCTTGCCACTCCCTTTAGATCAGAGCCCGGCGGTAAACTGCCAACGTCTCCCTACCTTGAGCCGTGTTGTTGTTCCAATCTGGCTGGTCTAGAGGGAACCCAGCGTTAATCTCATTAGGTAGGTTGGTTGGGACTCCATTCACTCCAGGAACATTTTTCCGAGCCTCCAGGTGAATGCACTCTTTTTCTTCAATGGTAAACAGAACCTGGAGGAGCTGCTGACAATCATCTCAAGTGGGTTGATGAGAAAACATAAGAGACTCCAGCCGTTAGGCTGGTTGGATTCTCAGAAAAGGACGCATGGTAGGGTCTGCAGAGATTGTGGGTACGCAGGCAGGTCGCCTACAGCTCACAAAGGAAAAGCAGAAGTGGTGGCAGGAGCTCCATCTGCTGGGGGACTCTGGGCTCATCAGCTCTGGGTCCTAGCTGCAGATCCTTTGGCTGTGCCAGTGGTCTCAGGGCCGCAGAGAAGTGGGACCCAGCAGGGGTAGAAGATAGGAGCTTGTGGGGAGCTGTGGGTTGAAGAGGAGGCTCCATTTAGAGAGGAACCTTTTGGTTTCACTTTCGTTTGGTCTCAGGGCTGCATGCGCTCGCCCAGGGAGTGGGAGCAGCTGAAGGAAGCGCACCTTTTCGCTGCCTGCCTCCGCTGTGCCGACCCACTCACATGCATGGGAGCAGCGGGGAAAGGGCTCCGAGACGCGCATGGAATCCATGGTTTGATTTATGGCGGTGAATTCTGGATGAGGTAAGGCTGTTGATCCGAGTGGGACCCAGGTCCACTCTGAAAAACAATGGCTTTAACTTCAAAGATAAGAGCCAAATCAAAAGTCCCCTCCGGTGGCCATTCTACATCAAAAGCCATCCACTCGGAGGCGCAAAAAGTCTGCCAAGGTCCCTTCTTAATTTCTACTGAAAGATTATGGGCCCTTGATCTAACTTCAGTCCAGTGGTCTAAAGTCAAACTTAGGAGGGGGAGGTCGTTACAGTCTGTCCTATCGTCCAATATCATGGAAAACATAAAACAAACACAAAAACCACACACACACTGACAAATGGACACACAAAACCAACTCAGAAATGCAACAGGTCGGGGAAGTGCAAAAATCCTCCAATCTAGGAAGACTACCATCTCTTTACTCCCCACCCCAGACGAACTCCTGGAGTCCTTCCCCTTGTTCAGGGTGTCCCCCAGAGCTGCACAGCTGGTGATTCCAGCACGTCTGCTGTTCACACTCTGTGCTTCACCCCGAGGCACGGGTTTCCATTTCTCATTTAATGTCACGGCTGCAAATTTCAGCACTAAACCTTGCTGGCTCACAGAAATATTTTTAGACAAGAAATCTCACCTCCAAGTGGGTCTTCGGGCGCCAATCCCGGACGAGCCCCCAATGAAAGACCCCGAGAGGAGCCCCTCGCTCAAGCCTCGGGGATAATAGCGGACCCCCAAGAACTCACGAGAGACCAAGCTTGATGCAAACCACATGAGGCTTTATTGGGGAAAGCCAGAGCTCTGGGGATGACTCATATCCCACACAGGGGTAGAGGAGTTGACCCTGAGGGGAAAGAGGTCCCAGTTTTTATAGGCCCCCCAGGGGGGGAGAAGGGGGGAGTAGGGGATTTCCAGATCTAAACTATGTAAAATGATTGATTTCTCAAGAAATGGGTATGGGAGGGAAACAAGGAAAGAGTTTAATGAAGGTGCAGTAACTCCAGATTAGCTCCGGCTGTGGTTGCTGAGGAGATTTTCCAACTCCATCCCAGCAACCAATATCACAAACACCTGGCAGTGAGGTGCAGCAGTGGGCACACATCTGGGTTCAAGGAACGGTCAGAACATTGGCAGACACACGGGTTCAAGGAGCGGCCAGAGCATTGTGCACCTCTATTTTTCTAAATCAGTGAAGCTACTTCTACTAACAATGAAATCTATTTTGCCAATTTCAGGGCTTCTGTGACCTTTTACATTCTGTCAGGATCTTTCATACTGTCTGTCCTGTGTCCACAGCCCTTGGTCTACATCGATAGCCACCCTGAGCCATGGAGGCAGTATCCATTTTGAGTGAATAGTCCATGTGACTGGAAGTTTGGTGAGGCTCAGGTTCTATTTAGCTTCTTTCAAAAGATCAGGGCTGGGGTCCCACCCTCCAGAACCTCACTGGCTTCTTGCTGGTGATCTGTTGTGGATCTCAAGCCACGGCCTGTCTGTCTGTCCGTCTGTCTGTCTGTCCCTCTCTCCCTCCTTCCCCACTTCCTCTCCAAGTGTCTTCTTTACTTCCTTTTCCAGGAGCTTAATCACTACAGAGTGGTCAGCATGCCTGGTGGGTCCCTGTTTCACTGACTGGGCAGCTATCAGCCATCCTTTTAGGGAAGTCCAGCTCCTTGCCAGCTCTCACACTGTAAACCTGTAAAAACCAGCAGGGAAAGAGAGTGGACTTCAAGGCTGTACTGGCTGGTTTTGTGTCAACTTGACACAGCTGGAGTTATCACAGAGAAAGGAGCTTCAGTTGAGAAAATGCCTCCATGAGATCCAACTGCAAGGCATTTTCTCAATTAGTGATCAAGGGGGAAAGGCCCCTTGTGGGTGAGACCATCTCTGGGCTGGTAGACTTGGTTTTATAAGAGAGCAGGCTGAGCAAGCCAGGGGAAGCAAGCCAGTAAAGAACATCCCTCCATGGCCTCTGCATCAGCTCCTGCTTCCTGACCTGCTGGAGTTCCAGTCCTGACTTCCTTGGTGATGAACAGCAGTATGGAAGTGTAAGCTGAATAAACCCTTTCTTCCCCAACTTGCTTCTTGGTCATGATGTTTGTACAGGAATAGAAACCCTGACTAAGACAAAGGCCAAGTGGGTGACTGCTCGGGTCTCCTAGGAGACTCTGGTTCCTCCTCATGAACCTCAGGAGCTCTTAACCTGACCCAGCAACAGCCTGTATGCCAGCCCTGCCCTTCTGGGCCTTGTCCTCCGCCAGGGCAATAATGGCTCCAATTTCATTCCCTGCATCTGTGTCAGCAGAGAGTGGAAGAGAAGAGAGAAGAACGAAAGGCACTGGGGCATCCTTTCTCAGGTTGAACTTACTAATTTACAGTTTGTATGCAGAGCTCCTCTCTCTGTTGCAGTGATGATGGGAGATGTCCAGGTCCTTTGGGGATGTCAGAGGGTTTGCTTATTTGCTTTCTTTCACATTACAATGAAGTCAATTGAGGCAGCTCTTTGTTTGCCCCCAAGGTTTAGGGGACAGCAGTCAGGTGTTCTTTCTCCACTCTACTGTCTGCTGATTGGGCTTAAAACAAAATCTTAAATGTTTGTGCTCTTCAAGATGGACTGAAAACTGAACTGTTACACTCTAGAGGGAAGTGGTGGGAGGAGAATGGGGCAGAGAAAGAGGAAGGGAGGGAGGGAGAAAGGGAGAGGTAGAGAGGTAGAGGGAGGAAGAGGTAGAGAGGAAGAACAAAGAAGAGGGGGAGAAAGGGAGCAAGAGCAAGGGAGAGAGGGAGGGAGATTGAAAGAGGGTGGGAGAGAGGGAAGGAGGGAGAGGTGAAGAGAAAGAAAGAGGGAGAGGAAGAGAGAGAGGGAGAGGAGACCCATTAAACCTGCACGGTTTAAGACACAGAGCTCGATCTGTGTCACATGCAAAGCTTGTCAAGTCGGTCATTCTTCTGATTCCATGACTATATGGGACTGGCAAGTGGGGCTTCAGGCTCAGGCACCTCCTTCCCTAGCAAGCTCTCCCTGACTTCAACGTGCCTGGCTAGGTTAGGAATGAATACACCATATTTGACAACTTATGGGCTAACTACCCTGGTCTGAGTGAGGTGACAGGTTATCTCTTAGTTGTAATATGTATATCCCTGGAACCCACCTGAGTCTGGGAGAAAAAAGGCAAAGCAGATGCCAGCAGGTGCCTTCACTACAAATGGTTTGGTGGGCCACTGTATGACTCGTCCAGATGGTGGAAGGGGGCTGGTTTGGTTCAGTGAGGCAGTTGGGCTTTGCCTTCACAGATGATACAGAAGGCAGGCCCACTCCCACTCCAAGCTGTCCCCTCCCACCCCCAGCTGGTCCTTCCCGCCAGGGTCCAGCCTTTAACTGCTGCCCTGCCCTGAACTTTCTGCTACCTTAACTCTTCATCAATAGACCTCATTTAACAATGTTTGTTACTACTTTTGTGGCTTTAGGCAAGCCTTCTAGCCTCTGTGTTCCAGAGTTAACATTTGTTGCCTCTCTTAAGTGCCTGGAGTGGTGTGCTTGACCCTGGCTGATAGATATTATCACTTGTACTTCTGAGAACTGGAGAGTCAGAAAGGTTAGGTCACCTGGCCAAGGTCACCCAACCCCTATATGGCCTCTGGTGACAGAATGCTCTGGACCGTAGTTAGCTAGTGTGTACAATGGGGACTATAATGTGGATCTACTAGCAATGAACTCTTTCTGGAATGTGCTTCCAGGCACAGCTCTCTTGACCAGGGTGGGTTTGCATAACTGCACAGCCCTCTCTTGCTACCCTGGTAGTGGAATTCAGAGCCAGAATGAGTGAGGTGTGGAGGACTCAAGCATGCTGGACCCTGTGTAAAGAACAGGGGTGGGGGTGGGGTTCAGAGACTGGGAACCCAGAGAAAGCACTGAGTGTCCAACAAGGCAGGTCCTGTCTCCTCCAGTCTAAGGGCTAGGCTCTGTCATTTTCCCAGGGGATAGATGCCTAGAGGTGGCCTAGAGAAGACACTCAGGCGACATGCTCTGTGCTCTCTGAGCTTCAGTGAATCCCTGGAGAAGCCTGGGCCTGGGCCTGCTGGACCTGCTGGAAGAGATATGCAGGCAACCGCTTCCTGTCTGAGGTGTGAGCACTGCCACTCAAGGTCTGTGTGACTCAGCTACCTCTGCTATCCAGTCTCCCATCATAGCTGGACCCTTCCTGCCTTTGAAGCTCCAAGGCCCCACCCTGGGGTCTCTGTAACCCCCTTCCCCTCCCTGCTACCAACACCCCAGGGATTCGGAGCTCTGTCCTGTCCTATGACTTACTACTTTCCCAAAAGAGTCTGTCCCTTAGCTTGATCACCTTGGTCACTTGCTTTCCAGATGGCATGGGAAGGCCTGCTTCATGAAAGACTTCCAAGACTCAGACACTTTGTTGACTATGGTGGCCAGCTGCAGTGTGCCCACGCTGAACCAGGCAGATTATTCATAAGGGCCCAAGGGGAGCACCTTGGTATCTTTTCCTGTTGCTGTGATAAAATATTCTGAGAACAGCAACTTTAGGGAGAAAAGGTTCATTTTGTCTCACAGGTGGAGGCCAATATGGCAGGGAAGTCAAGGGAGCAGGTGCGGGAGTCTGCCTGTCACATCACATCCAGCCAGGAGGTAGAGAATGCTGGTGGTCAGCTCAGCTTCTCCTTTTTAGACAGCCCCAGGAGAATTAAAAACCGGGATTAACCATGACAGTGGTTAAGTGCAAGACTTGAGAGTAGGGACCCTGATGTCCCAGGACCCCAGTTCTGGGGCAAGGCAAATGTGTAGTACTATAGGTATGGGAAGCTAGCACTTGGAAGAAATTCATGTGCAAAATTCTTCTCTGTGACAAAAGATACAGCCTGGTCTCCTTTGTATTAAGAAACCTTACATTTTGACCCCGTTTTCAGGGATGCCACTCTACTTTGTTTGAAGTAATTAAACTGAAGGTCTTCCATAAAATTATGCTATGGAGAATGCGGGCATCGATCCCGCTACCTCTCACATGCTAAGCGAGCGCTCTACCATTTGAGCTAATTCCCCAGCTATAATTAACTTCCGTCGCAGATTGTATTGTGACTCACGTCATCACCGGTTTCCCCCCCCCCCCTTCATCCCCCGGGGCCGTTACCCCACCGCCTGCTGTCATTGTGTTACCCCATTGGCTTCTTCGCATCCGGAGCTACACAGCCGGGATTGGTTTGGTTCATTTGTTTTAAACTACATTGACTATGCGGATTGGTGGTCCTAAGCGTCTGTCACGCGAGGCCCCGCTGTTGCTACGGGGCCGAGGGACCCAGCCTAAGCTTCTCCCAATTTCTGACTTGTTTCTCAGACTCCGGGGTCCTAGAGGTTCCGGATCCGTCAAGACCATGGGAAAAAGAATGCGCCTCTCGCGTTTGACTGACAAGACCTCAAAGCCAATCGAAGTGGAGTCGAGGGAACCGCTGGGCGGTCCAATAGGTTGTGGGGGGCGGGAGAGACAAGCCAATGATCCTTGTGAAGGGGCGGGGTCTATCCTGTGATTGGCTACGGGGCGGCCGGAGGGAGGGCGGGGGTAACTCAAGGCCTGCTTGATACGTCCGCCATTTTGGGCGCTTCGCTGATGGTGTCGGTGAACCTTTTTCCCGCCTGAGCGCGACTAGCTGCGGGTCGTGGGCGCCTCCAGGTAACTCAGGGGAGGGGGCGGTGACGCGGGGTGTGCGGGTCGCGCGGGCAAGCGGCCGACCGATCGTGGCGGTGGTCCGGTCCGGGCGGCGTGGGGAGGGAGCGTCCCGGCCCCTTTCCCCTCCCCCCCGGAATCGGCTGCTTCGGCGGCCCGGGAGGCGGCGTCCAGTCCTGGCCAGGACCGGGCCGCCCGCTCCTGTCAGCCGGGCCGAGCGTTGGCAGTCAGCCGAGCCGACTGCGAACTTTGGACGCTGAGGTGACTCTGGGATTGGCTCGGCGGGAGCCCAGGCGAGGCGAGGCGCGCCCCGAGCCAAGTCGGGGGTCCTGGGCGAGCTAGCTCCCCGGCTCCCGCGCCCGGGCCTTCACAGCGACTTCTCGGGATCTCCTGGAGCTTGTCAACTCGCTGGAGAGCTTCTCGAAGGCTTTTGTTGGACTCTTGTCCTCCGAGAAACAAGTTTTGTGGGTTTCTGGGCATTAGCAGAGTCATCGGAATACACAAAAACCAGTTCCGAGTCTCTCGGGGCCATCGCGGTGAATCTTCATCCTCCGCCGTTGAGTCTCTGTTATATACAGACGCGGGCATTGGAGATTCCCTGGTGTTTTGGAGCTGAAGTGAGGGGTTGCCCTTATTGTGGCTTCAAGCACCTCGCTTTTAAAGCTTGGTTCACTGTTAACTTGGAGGTCTTTTTCTCCCTAGTCCCGTTGTCTTTCATTAGAACTTGGACTTGAAGTTGTAGGTGGGACAGAATGCGTGGTCTCCACCGCATGTCCTACTGTCATTTGCCCCCTACCTGCTGTGGTCTCTTTAGGATGGGTCAGAGCTTTGTTTATGTTTTGCTTTGGCTTGGGGGAGGGGAACACTTAGAAGAGGTTTCCTTGCATCAGAGCACTTGTTAATATGGATACTGTTTCATTTTCTTAAGTGAAGTTTACTTTGGTTTTTGTCCTCAAGGTCATGTTGCAGATGACACAGCCGGTAAGAAAGGAACTTAAGATCTCCTTCCACTAAAATGTTCCTTGAAATTGCAAGGTGCAAGATCCCTGTTGCCAGTAGTGTTTGAACTTTCTTATGGGCCACCTGAAAATTACATCTTCCTTTGCCACTTTCTAGTCCTTTGACCTTGGGCGAATTAGTCCTCTTTGCTGCCCCTGTAACCGAGGAAAATAAGTTTGTTTCATAAGTTTTTTTCATAGGTCCCAATTTTATCTAATATGTACATATTAGATCTGTAACTGAGTATATATGTAAATATGTTAGCACAAAGCAGCTAGAATCGTGCTTTGTGCATAGAATCAGCTCAGTGGTGACCATACCTCTCAAATTCAACTTGATCTTGATGATTTTATTTGTTTTTGAGGCAGGGTCTCACTATGTGGTGGGAAGATCTTTACTGCTTCTGCCTTTAATAATGGGATTAATAAAGTCATGCACCACTGCACCTGACTCATTATTTAGTTATTTTTTGAGATGATAGTAGTTTAGAATGTTCTTGACTTTCCTTTTCAGCTAAGGCTGCCTCAAATTCTTGATCTTGCTGCCTCTACCAGACAAGCATTATGAATAGAGGTGTGTACCACCACACCTAGTTTAAAATTAACTTTTAAGTGTTTAGGTACAATTAGGAAAGCCATGTGTTTAAGGATCAGCTGGGCTAAAAATTACTGGAAGTTATTTTAATTTTTTCATGAGATGTTGAAAATGTATTAAATCACTTGAAAGTGTTTTGTCTAAACCAGTACTTATGCATAGAAAACCGCGTCAGGAACTTAGAACAGCACCCCCTGCTCTGCTGCTTCTAGCTACTGCTTCTGTGTAGTTGCCCCACATCGTAACACGAGGATTTCTTAGATTTTCCTGGTGGTTATTGCAATTGAAAAGCTGCAGTCTTGAGAGCCTCAGCAAAGGTGCAGGGTAAATATGCCTGATTTCTAAATGCTCTGAAACCTGATAGCTTTTGAGTATCAAACTTTTAGATTGTGAAGCAGTTTCTATTAGGGATCCTAAACTGGTAAAGGCTGCCAGTACTTCAGAATCTGAATCTGACGTTGTAGTCCTAAACCATTTCGGAAAAGATGTGCTCAGCTTGTAGCTTAGGGGGTAGCTGCTGTTCGTGGGTGCTTTGGGACCTATTCCTCACTTCACTGTGTCTGGCCAGGGACCCTAGTGTCTTTCACTCATCCAGTTATCCTTAAATTCAGCTTTTTAAATGTCTGCTGTGTGCTTTCTCCATGGTACTTGAAAAGAGGACAACTCTTGGTGATAATTGATTAGATTGCTTTATGCACTGAGGAAGCATATTTTAATGGAATACATCTCAAGTAGACTTGAGTAGACTGATTGCTTTAGCAGACTTTAGCTTTTGTATAAAGTAAAGCACCCCTGCCCAACTGCACAAAAACCAATCAGCTACAAAACCAAGGCTTGCTAGTTTGCATTAAGTACTTAAGGAGTAGTCTATAGTTGGGCAAAAAATGGATAGCACTGAAGTTAGGACTTTAAGTGGGGTTTCCTTAGCTACTTTAAGATGCCTTTTAGCAGTTTCCTCTAGAAAAGTGGGTTATTACAAGTAAGCATTTCTTCCTTAAAACAGGATTTGTTAGGGTTGATAATCAACTTGGATTTTTTTATGATTAACTTAGTAGTTGAGATAGTTGAAATCTTAGATGTTACCAGTGTATGTTGATCTATATTTTTTTTCATTTTACTACATTTCAGAAGAGTAAATGATAAAGAAGTCCTTTCAGATATCTGTTCAACTAAAACTCAGCACCAAGTTTACTTTATAAAGAGGGCAGGAGTCTGGCCTGGCCTCTGGGTGTCAAGAGCTCAGCTGCAGTGGAGGCTGAGGAGCTGCTTTTCCTTAGAATGTAGCAAATCCGCCCCCCCCCCCCCCCCCACACACACACACAGGGTTTCTCTGTGTAGCCCTGGCTGTCCTGGAACTCACTCTGTAGACCAGGCTGACCTTGAACTCAGAAATCCGCCTGCCTCTGCCTCCCAAGTGCCGGGATTAAAGGCGTGTGCCACCACTCCTGACAGAATGTACCAAAAATATTGATCAGACCTCTTGACTTGCAGTTATATGTTCTATCTCAAGATATCAATTCACTTTTCTGTTTCATGAACCCATGATACGTACATGTTTATGTGGAACAGAATACTTGAATATAATGTGTATAGATAAGGGTAAATTAAGCATTTCTTTTTGTTTTTGTTTTTAAATTTATTTCATTTATATGATTACACTGTAGTTGTCTTGAGACACGCCAGAAGAGGGCATCAGATCCCATTACAGATGGTTGTGAGCCACTATGTGGTAGCTGGGAATTAAACTCAGGACCTTGGGAAGAGCAATCAGCCAGTGCTTTTAACTGCCGAAACATCTCTCCAGCTCGTTCGTTTGTTTGTTCTTTCTTTCTTTCTTTTAAAGATTTATTTATTTATTATGTCTAAGTACACTGTAGCTGTCTTCAGACACACCAGAGAGGCCGTCAGTTCTCATTACAGATGGTTGTGAGCCACCATGTGGTTGCTGGGATTTGAACTCAGGGCCTTTGGAAGAGCAGTCAGTGCTCTTAACCGCTGAGCCATCTCTCCAGCCCTCTTTCTTTTAAAGAATTTATTTTATGTATATGAGTACACTGTAACTGTCTTCAGACATTCTAGAAGAGGGCATTGGATCCTGTTACAAGTGGTTGTGAGCTACTGTGTGGTTGCTGGGAATTGAACTCAAGAACTCTCAAAAAGCAGTCAGTGTCCTTAACCACTGAGCCATCTCTCTAGCCCTTTGAAGCATTTCTTTGCCACAAAGATTACCCTGGATTGGGAAAGGCACTTGATCAAAATGCATGAGGCTCTGACATCTATCCGTAGTACCCAAAGAAATGAAGCTAGGGGGCTGGTGAGATGGCTCAGCGCCGACTGCTCTTCTTAAGATTTTGAGTTCAAGACCCAGCAACCACATGGTGGCTCACAACCATCTGTAATGAGATCTGACTCCCTCTTCTGGAGTGTCTGAAGACAGCTACAATGTACTTATATATAATAAATAAATAAATATGGAAAAAAAGAAGCTAGGTATAGTAGAACACACCTGTCTCAGCACTTGGGAGGCAGAGGCAGGAAGAGCTGGAGTTCAAGGTGATCTTGGGCCATGTAATGAGACCCTGTCTCAAAGAAACAATGAAACAGCTCTCCCTCCTTCAAAAAAAATCAGTAAAATGATTTTTTTCTTGTTGCTGTGGTACTGGGAATTGAACCTATAGTCTTACTTGTGCTAGGCAAGTACTTTATACTAGGTGAGGGTATTCCAACTATTTTTCCCCTCAGGAAGCATTTTTTTGGCTTATTGTACCTCTGGTGTGCTGTAGAGGGTAGAGGTCAAGGCTACTGTTAAACCTGCAATGCACAGAATATTGTAAACCCACCTGCTTACCCTCTCCATCCCTTGCCACCATCCAGCCCTAAATTTCAGTGGTGCTGTCATCATGCTAGATTAACATGCATGAGAATCATTTGAGATACTTTAAGACCATGGATGTTGAACTTCATCTCTGGAAATTTGTGGTGGAGTTGAGACTATAATTTTTCAAAAATTTTAATTTATTATGTATATGTGAGCTCTCATGTGCAGATGTGTGCAGTGCACATGTACTGCAGTGCACACACATGGATGTTAGAGGACAGCTTTTGCAAGTCTGTCCTTTTCTTCTATCATGTGGGTCCTAGAGATCAAACTCAGGTCATCAGGCTTGTAAGCATCCTTAACCACAGATTCATCTTGTACTTTGATAAATCTTCCTAGACAACACTGATGTGTCGACGGGCGTGGTGGCGCACGCCTTTAATCCCAGCACTTGCGAGGCAGAGGCAGGTGGATTTCTGAGTTCGAGGCCAGCCTGGTCTACAGAGTGAGTTCCAGGACAGCCAGGGCTACACAGAGAAACCCTGTCTCAACCAAAAAAATACCAAAAAACCAAAACAAAAACTGACTCGTCACAGCTTTTCAGACTGTTGTGGAGTGCAGCTTTGAGGACTGAGTTCCAGGATCTTTGGGTGGTCTGGGAGCTTGGTCTGCCGTACCTGGACCCTGCCTTTGGGTGGGCTGGGAGCTTGGTCTGCCGTACCTGGACCCTGCCTTGGAGGTTAGTGGCAGGAAGACAGGATATCAGGATATCACCTGTGAGATGTCTTAACATTTAGCTTTATACTAATACATTTTGCAAGTGTAACTTTGTGACTTTTCCCCATTACCTCATGAAAATACATTGTCATTTTGAGCTTGAAACTTAGCAGCAAGTGAGAATTTGCCCCAGTGCCAAATGACATACTACTCTTGAGTTTTATTATTATCAGCAGTAGTAGTATTTAAAAATTCCTAGCCATCATCTTGATGATCTACTGTCAGTTTTGTTTTTAGATAACCTTCCACCTTTGCTTTTTTAAAAACAAAAACAAAACATGAAAGCCTTTCCCTAGAGAGTTAGCCCTGCATTGCCTTACCCAGTTTTGACTTTTGAGGGTGGAGTGGAGAGAGTGTATGGTATGGTCAGCTTTTAGTGCCCATGCTGTGGGAAAGGAGTTGTCTGTGTCCTGACTCTGATGCAGGTGGAGAAATGTCTGTCTTTCTTCCTGGAGAGATGTGTGCAGGAGTAGAGGGAAAACAGAGGTCCTTGCCTGTACTTAAAGTTGGTATGATGCAAGTGGTTAAATTGAGGAATATTAAGAAAACTCTACATTTAGCACTAAATGGTACCATCTGCACACATTCTAAGACCTCAGCTTGTGGTTGTACTGAGGACTGCAGTCAGCCCACCCATGATACTTAACCACTATTCTGTTTCCACCATGTAGTACTGTCCCCTCTCCCCGTGTAGAGGCAGGGTCTTTTCATCCTGTCATGCCCACCTCCATCTACTTCTAATCTTAATCTTTTTTTTTTTTTTTTTTGGTTTTTCGAGACAGGGTTTCTCTGTATAGCCCTGGCTTTCCTGGAACTCACTTTGTAGACCAGGCTGGCCTCGAACTCAGAAATCCGCCTGCCTCTGCCTCCCAAGTGCTGGGATTAAAGGTGGTGCCACCATGCCCGCCAGGCTCAAGCAAATATTTTAAAAGCACTTTTGCCTAGCTTGCTCTTGACCCTAGGTTTGAGTTCCCAGTGCTACTAAGAAAAAATAAAAATGGTTCTTTGTTTCTTAGAATGGTTACTTTGATGAATCTCCTTGATTTCGGTGGTTTAAAAAGGACTGCTGGTTCTCCCAGGCTGGTAAAGCAGCTGTGTGATAACAAGATGGATACTTGTTGGTTGAAAATGCTTAACTCCCTGTTTCTAGACCTATTAAGTCTTCTCCTAGATTCTGTGTGTTGTCCCTACCCCCACTTTCTCTGATATTGCCCTCTCCCCAGATCCCATTTTGATGAAGGTTCTTGGGCTGTGGCTCAGGTTGGCCTTAAGTTGAGAAAAAGTTAAAGGCTCCTGCCTCAACTTGCCAAATTCCTGTAGGTTTTTGCTGACCATCTTGAACATCATCCTTGTAATGGATGGTGCTGGAAGTGTGGGGATATATACTGATGAGAGGGGTCTGGTGAGTTGGCTCAGTGGGTAAAAGCACTTGCTGATAAGCCTCACCCTGAGTTTGCTCTTCAGAACCTACATAGTGGAAGGAGAAAACCAGCTCTAGCAAGTTTTCCTCTTATCTCCAATCACATGCCTTTGTTGTCTTTCCCCCTTAGATGACAAAGAAATAAATGTAATATTTCTGTTCAAACTTCGGTTAGGTTTTGTTGTTGTTGTTTAAAATACTTTGTTTTGAGACAGGGTTTCTCTGTGTAACCCTGGCTGTTTTGGAATGTATTCTTGTAGATGGCTGGCTTCGAAGTTTAAAATATTTTCATTGATCTAAAATAATTGCCAAAAAGTAGGCTAAGGAGCAATTTTAAACTTAATGCACTTTTAAACCCCAGCACAGATGCTGGATAGTTCACCACTATGCCATTCTTCCCTAGGAACTCCACAAACTGCCCTCATCTTCAAATTGTGACTCTTCGGAACCTTTCCCTATTTACTCTGGGATTTCTATCCGCTTTCTTTTCTCCTAGGTGTAAGCCCTCTATTCTTAGCAATCTGGTAGGTAATGGCTCTTTGCATTTTGATCATTGAGAGCTTCTTCAGCGCTATTTTCTTCACCTTTTGCCTGTCTTCCCTTTCCTTATAGTACTAGTGTAGCTTAATCAGACTCAGGACCATCAGACAGATAGCAACCAGCAGTCTGTGAAACAGGCTTTCGCTCGGTTTTGATTCATTTTGCTTTCTGGATTCAGTTCTTTGTTTATAGCAACGTCCTTGGCTGTAAGTAGGTGATAGATTTTGAAGGACAGTTTCCATAATTGACATCTAGTCACAGCCTTTCTGTGACTAGGTGTCCATGTGCAGGCACTCTCCTGGCTTTCAAGATCAAATAAAGACTGATGTTGGAACAATTGTTCGTGTAGAAGTTATTCTTACTGAGTCATCAGTTATCAGCTTCCTTTTCCAGATGGAACAATCTCCACAATTGTAACAATGGCTCTAACTCATTCTTCACTAATATCAACTTGACTTTCAGATATTTTGTCAGCTCCAAGAGCTCTGGTAGTTCTTTCAACATTTTCACTTTCTCTTTCACTGAGACCTAAGTCAAATTCTTTACGGCCTGGGTCTCAGCTTTATCTACCTGGAGCACTAACTCAAAATCATCCTCTTGGAGGACTTGGACCAGGTGCTGCTCAATTAATTACCTGTGCTTCTTTCTTTTTCTCCTCTCCCTCTCCTTTGCTCTCTCTGATGGTCTCAGGATTTGGAGCCATAGTCTGAAAAATATGTAATGCTTCATGAATTTGTCATCCTGGGGTTTCTTGCAAGGTTACATCCTTGCACAGTAACCAGAATGGTTACTATGTCGGTCCAGTTTTAGTATATATGTGCTGCCAAAGCGAGCGCCTTTGGTTGGTTTAAGAAAGTCCTTTCCCCTTTACCAGTTAGACACTGATGTCTGGATACTGGTTGGAGCTGTGACTAAGAGAGCACTTGGAGAAGCACGTAGAGGTTTTTTCTACTATGCCTGACTGGGGCATCTGTACATCATGAGTTTGGCAGAACTGGATTTGCCCCAGTGGAGGCTTTTGAGTACTTACCTTTACAACTAGCTGGTGCTGAGATTTTTTTAGAGTGCTTGGTGCACTTACTTGGTTTTGGCCAGAAGACCAAGCAGCAATTAATGTGTTTTCTTGAAGATAAAATATTCTGAACTAAATTTCTTTTTATTTAGGCATGATCTTGCTATGAAACTAAAAACTTGTAACACTCTTGTCTTGGCCTCCTGAGTAGCCTTTCTGATTGATGTTCATTTTCAGGTAGGTTCGGCACCTATACCTTCCAACTGTGATTATGTTACTTGTTTATCTTACGTGTAGATAAACTTGCATATTAACATAACGCCTTTTCTCTGGCTGAATAGAGGGCATAAATTTTACAGTATGATTTCTTTTTCTTTCCTTTTTTTTTTTTTTTTTTTTTTGGTTTTTCGAGGCAGGGTTTCTCTGTGTAGCCCTGGCTGTCCTGGAACTCACTTTGTAGACCAGGCTGGCCTTGAATTCAGAAATCCTCCTGTCTCTGCCTCCCAAGTGCCGGGATTAAAGGTGTGCGCCACCACCGCCCGGCATTTGCAGTATGATTTCTAAAACATTTATCTTTACAATCTCTGTTTTGGGGCTGGAGGGATTGCTCATGATTAAGAGCTTATACTGCTCTTCCAGAGGACCAAAGTTTCATTCCTAGCACCTGCAAGCAGTAAGCTCACTTGTAACTCCCATTACAGGTGATAGGATACTCCCTTCTGGTCTTTGCAGGCACTGCTTTCACATGTATGCACAAACCACACACAGGCACAGACATACAAATAAAAAATAAAATTTACAGTCTCTTTGTTTTTTGTTTGGGTTTTTATTTGAGACAGGGTTTCTCTGTATAGCCCTGGCTGTCCTGGAACTCACTTTGTAGACCAGGCTGGCCTCGAACTCAAAATCTGCCTGCCTCTGCCTCCCAAGTGCTGGGATTAAAGGTGTGTGCCACCACGCCCGGTTTACAGTCTTTTTCTTATTGGCTCTTAGAACTATATAAACACAGCTATCTTTGCTGTGGTGTCTCCCGTGTTCTGTGGGGCTGCGTGTCTGTCATTCTGTCTGTCTTTCCTTCTTCCTTTCTTTCTTTCATTCTTTCCTTTTTTCCTTTTGAGACATGGGTTCTCTGTGTAGCTATCTGTCCAGGAACTCACTCTGTAGACCAGACTGACCTGGAACTCAGAGATCCATCTGCTTCTGCCTCCTGAGTGCTGGTGTGCATTACCACCACCTGACTGAGCTGTATGTCTTTCAACATGATGTGGATAAGTTTATTTTTCTTTTTTGTTTGCTTATTATTTGTTTGGGACAGGGTTTCTTTTTGTAGCCCTAGCTGTTCTAGAATTCTCTGTAGACCAGTGTGGTCTATAACCCAGAAATCCACCTATCTCTTCTTGAGTGCTGGGATTAAAAGCGTACACCTCTACTTCCTAGCTATACTCGTTTTCTTTACAGATTTTATATCATGGTTTTCTAGTTCTATTGAGTTAGGTAAACATTTTCTGTAAAGGGTCAGTTGGCAAATTATGTTCGTCTCTGCTGCTCCTTTGCTATTATGTGTGAAAGCAGCCACAGTCAAAATGTGGACTAGGAAAAGGTGGCTGTGTGCCTGAATGGCTTTGCTTTGAGGATAAGTGGTGGGCTAGGTTCACTTGTGTATTGTAGTCAGTGGTACCCATTCACATCTAGTTTTTATTTTAAGTATAATGAATTCAAGAATTCAAAAAGTGTTTGTCATGATGGGCACAGATAAGAAAAAAGTTACACTGGCACTAGCCAGCTTAAGAAAGTATTGTCATTCCCTTTGGTCCTGTGTGTCCTCCCTGACCACCTTCTTTCTCCTGACCTCCTCAAGGTACTCTATTTCTTTACCTCTGTGCCACCATCTGTGAATGTCTTCTTATATAATGTGACTTAATTTTTGCATGTTATTAAACTATATAAATTTGAATCTTATTTTATGAATGTCTCTCTTAACATTGTTCTCAAAAATCCCTCCCCCCTTTTAACAAAACAATCTGTTTTGTTTTCCAGATGTTTGAATACTTTCTGTCTTAATAATGAGCAAAACAGACCCATGTTCCTATCCTCATACAATGTATGATTTTAGTGTGGGGAAGACAGTTAACAGAGAGTTAATGGTATAGTAGCTATCTGGATACTGATTGGAGCTAGCAGAAGAGAAATGGGTTGACTGTTTTCAGCCTGAAAGGCAGTGTTCAGATTAGACCTACCTGAGAAGGACCCTTTGCCTAGAAGATGAAAGCTCAAGGCATGAGGCCATGGGTATGTGGGGCATCGTTAGAGTCCAGCAGGCATGAGTGCTATGAAGGGGGTAGAACAATTGTGTTGGAGGGAAGATCCCTAGGGAGAGTGGTAAAATAGGTCTGTTTTGAGCCAGAGGTGTGACATACATAGTCAGTCTGGTTTCAGAAAGGTCCCATTGCAGCTGAGTTAAGAATAGCTGTTGCTGTGCAGCTGTCATGAGAGGCTTTAGAAGGCTATGGCAGTGATCCAGGGGAGCAGCAGCTTGGGCAGAAGGGGACCAGGAGTGGTATTGAGAAGTGGTTGGAGTCTAGATCCTTCTTGGAGGGAGAAGAGATGAGATTTGCTGGTAGACAGGATGTGGGTGTAAGAGAAGTAGAGGATGACAGACGGTAGGGCCTTTGGCTTGCTGTAGGAAGAGGAAGGCTGTGGAGGAGCAGGCTGTAAAGGACATCTGGAGTTGGATTTGGGCTTATTCAGTTTGGGTCACTTTAGAGAGCAAATAGCATTTAGAGTTTAGAGGAGAGGAAGGGCTGGGCTGCACATCACTGTGAGTCTCCACATTTAGATGGCATTGTAGACCATGTTGAGCAAGTCATGAATGATTTTGATGAGCAGCTCTCAAAGGAAATGTGAGAAACCTGGATGAACAGAGAATAGACAGTGCTCTGTCTTGGGGACTTGCCTGGGGAAGAAGACATGAATGTCAAAGGGTTTACTGAAATGGGTAAGTTAGGACATTAGTGTGCCTTAGGTGCTTTAGTGTGTGTATCAGTTAACTTCCGTTGCTCTGATAAAACTTAGCCAAGGCAACTTACAGAAGGCTGAGTTTATTTGGTGCTTCCAGTTTCTGGGATAGGAGTCCATCCGCACTGTGGTGGGGCATGGCAATGGCAGGCATGGCAGTGGAGCATTAGCTGAAGGCTCAGATCTAGAGCCACATGCAGAAAGCACACTGAATGGCTGGATTGTTTGAAACCTACAAGCTTACTGCCAGGGAGTAACCTCCTATAAGCTACACCTCCTACTCCTTCCCTAACAGTTCCACCAACTGGGGACCAAGAATCCAAGCATGAGCCTTGGGGGCCCATTCTCTCTTTCTAAAAAGATTTTATTTATTTTTGTATATGAGTACACTGTAGCTGTCTTCAGACACACCAGAAGAGGACCTCAGATTCCATACAGATGGTTGTGAGCCACCATTGTGGTTGCTAGGAATTGAACTCAGGGCCCTTAGAAGAGCAGTCAGTGCTCTTAATCTCTGAACCATCTCTCCAGCCCTGGGGGCTCATTCTCAATCAGACAACCAATATGTACTTGAAGAAGTGCTACTGTGGAGGAGAAGCAGGAGAGGCCCTAATCTCTGAAGGCCCATCCCATTCCCCCAGTCTAGAGCAGGCATTGGCACTGGACTGAGTGTTTACATGGAGAGCTGGCCTGGCCCTCTTTGTTCCTCCTTAGTCACAGAGGGTAGAGTTGAATGGGAGTAGATAGGCAGGGGAACATGTGGGTATTTTCTTTACTGTCCCCATTCTTCCCCAGGGAAAGGGAAAGGGAGGTGAGAATGAGAAGTTGGTGGGTGGGGTGTGAAGAGAGTAGAAAGGATGAAGTTGGAATGTGAAGGGCTTCTGTAGGGGATGAGGCTGCGTTGATAGCTGATAGCACAGTGCTTTAACAGGGGTTATGGGCTACAGAGGTGTGAGGGAGGGGGGTGCAGAGGGAGAGAGGAGAGAGAACTGCCATTAGAGCTGAGGAAGGCAGCTGGTGAGGTGTGTCTACACTCATGCACACAGCTGAAGTTCATTCCACTTTGTCTGTGTTGTGTTTCCGATTCTATGCATTTATTGTCCTGATGTCGGGGGAAATAGGATTGTTTCCAGTAAGAGAAAGCTGCTGCCAACAGTTTTGACACAGATTGTGAAAGCATGTCTCCAGGGCACAAACTGAAGTATTGGCTATTGGGACATGTCCAGCTTCAATTTTAGGAGGTAGTGCAAACTGTTTTCTTTTTTCTTTTTTAAAGATTTATTTTTTTTAATTTTATTTATGTGAGTACACCGTAGCTGTCTTCAGACACCCCAGAAAAGGGTATCAGTTCTCATTATGGATGGTTGTGAGTCACCATGTGGTTGGTGGGATTTGAACTCAGGACCTTCGGAAGAATGCTCAGTACTCTTAACCCCTGAACCATCTCTCCAGCCCCACAAACTGTTTTAAAATGGTCCTTGATGGCTCTTTGAATTGTCAGGCTGTTTTATACTTAAGTTTGTTGACCCTCAGCGGTCTTAAAAATAACAGCTGCAAACCAAAAGCATTAGTTTAGTATGCTGATGGATTGAGGCAGGAGGATTGGGAGTGTTCAGAGTCATCATTCACTACATGTTGGCTTCAAGGCCATCCTGGGCTACATGAAACCTCATCTCAGGAACAATGCAAACTATAACATTATCTAAACTGTGTAATTTAATAGAATTTAATGTCCCCCAGAATTGTGTAATTCATACAATCTAAGGATATTATCTTCATCTCCTGTGTGATTTGGACATTTCATGTGAGTAGTTTAACAGTGATCTTTTGTGACTGTTTTTTTCAGTTAGCATATTTCAAGTTTCTCCCATGTTTTAGCATGTATCAGAGTACTTTCCTTTTCTTGCATATATACTCACATACATGTGTGTGAAGGCCAGAGGTTTGCTTTGGATGTCTTTCTCAATTGTTTCCCCACCTTATATTGTGAGGCAGCCTTTTCATTGAACCCGAAATTCACTGATTGGGCCAGACTGGCTGGCTCACCAACCCCAGGGATATTTTTTGTTTCTATCTCTCCAGCTGTGGGACAATAGGCACTTGCTGGGGATTTGAACTTGGGTTTTGATACTTACTTATTAGCAAGCAATTCACCATTTGCGCTGTCTCCCAGTCCTGTACTTCCTTTTATCATCCATTGTGTTTGTTGTATGGACAGTTTATCATTCCATTTTGGGGCTTTTTTTTTTTTTTTGGTTTTTCGAGACAGGGTTTCTCTGTGTAGCCCTGGCTGTCCTGGAACTCACTTTGTAGATCAGGCTGGCCTCCAACTCAGAAATCTGCCTGCCTTTGCCTCCCAAGTGCTGGGAGTAAAGGCGTGTGCCACCTCCGCCCGGCTAGGAATGCTACTTCTGTTGGTCCATGGAACTTGACTTTTTGTCATTGAGACAGGCTTCCTTGTGTAGTTTAAAATAGCTTAAAACTGGATCCACCTGCCTCAGCCTCCTGAGGCAAGTAAGATGGCTCAGCAGATAACCCCATGTATCATGCCTGACTACTTGAGTTCTTTCATCAGATAGGAGAGAGCAAGCACCTGCAAGTTGTCCTCTGAACTGTGTGGAACATTCATACAGCACCCTGAAATATAAAATGAATGTTTACAGAGATGCTTTAAGCTTGCTGCCCCTTGTTTTTGTTTGTGTTTTATTGTGGCTCTTTTGTATTTTATCCTCCCCCCACTCTTTACTAAGAACACACTGTAGCCAGACCCCCAAACAGATTCTGTCATAAATTTTTATTACACTGTTGAGGTTGAATTGGTTGATTTCTTCCAGTGAGCTTTTTCAACTATGAATGAATTCATAGAAAATATTAGTAAATGATATTTATTCAGTAAGTGCAAGTGTTAAGAGTGAGGCAGTGTAAGAGCTTGCCTGCACATGAAGGCCCTGCATAAAATGGTAGCTGGATATGGAGTGCAAGCTTTGGTCCTGATGAGCTAGAAAGCAGCAGTGTGCAGGAAAGCAGTGGCATTCTGAAGGCTGGCCTAGTGGCTTCCTAACTGTAACACTGGGTTAGTCAGTTGTCTAGTTAGGGTTTCCTATCACGTTGAAAAACATCATGACAAAAAAGCAAGTTGGGGTGGGGAGAGGAAAGGCTCTATTCTGCTTATACTTTCCTGTTGATGTTTATCACCAAAGGAAGTCAGGATAAGAACTAAAGCAGGGTGGGGATCTGGAGGCAGGAACTGATGCAGAGGCTATGGAGGGTGCTGCTTATGGAGTCCAGGACCACCAGCCCAGTATGGTACCCACCCACAGTGGGCTAAGCCTTCCTCCATTGATCACTAATTAAGAAAATGCCTTAGTGCTTGATCTCAAGGAGGCTTTCCTCAACTGAGGTGCCTTCCACTCTGATGACTCTAGTTTGTGCCAAGTTGACACACAAAACTAGTCAGGCAGTACATTAGTGTTGTGTGAAAACTGAAAAAACATAACAAGATTGTTGTGAAGCTAAAATGAAAATGTTTGGAATTGTTTGATAAATAAAGCATGATTTGTGCCAGGTGTTGAGGCATATGGTTTTTTTTTTTTTTTTTTAAAGATTTATTTATTTATTATATGTAAGTACACTGTAGCTGTCCTCAGACACTCCAGTAGAGGGCACCAGATCTCGGTTACGGATGGTTGTGAGCCACCATGTGTGGTTGCTGGGATTTGAACTCTGGACCTTCGGAAGAGCAGTCGGGTGCTCTTACCCACTGAGCCATCTCACCAGCCCGGCATATGGTTTTTAATTCCAGTGCTCCAGAGGTAGCTTTGTAAATTTTCCTCAGGATTGGTTAACCTGGAAGACTGATAAGGAGTGTACACAACCTGCACTTTTTAAAAAAAAAAATTGGATATTTTATTTGTTTACATATCAAATGTTATCCCCTTTCCCAGTTTCCCCTCTGCAAACCCCCTATCCCATCCTCCCTTACCCTGCTTCTATGAGGGTGCTCACCCACCCACCTATCCTCTTCTGCCTCACCTCCCTAGCATTCCTCTATACTGGTGTATCAAGCCTTCACAGGACCAAGGGCCTCCCCTCCCATTGATGCCAGATAAGGACCCTTCAGTTCCTTCAGTCCTTCCCCTAACTCCTCCATTGGGGTCCCTGTGTTCAGTCCAATAGTTGGCTGTGAGCATCCACATCTGTATTGGTCAGGATCTGACAGAGCCTCTTAGGAGACAGCTGTATCAGGGTACTGTCAGCAAGCACTTCTTGGCATCAGCAATAGTGTTTGGGTTTGGTATCTGCATGTGGGATGGATCCCCAGGTGGGGCAGTCTCTGGATGACCTTTCCTTCAGTCTCTGTTCCACTTTTTGTCCCTGAATTTCCTTTAGACAGGAGCAATTCTGGGTTAAAATTTTGGAGATGGGTGGGTGGCTCCATCCATCAACTGTGGGGCCATGCCTAACCTCTGGATATGGTCTCTATAGGTCCTCCCTCCCCTTTGTGGGGTATTTCAGCTAATGTCATCCCCATGGGGTCCTGGGAGGCTCGGTTTTCTGGCATCTGGGACTTTCTGGTTGCTACCCCCAGTTCCCCATCCCCCATCGCTACACACCTCTGTTCAATTTCCTGACCCTCTCTTCATCTCCTCCATCTCCTCCCTTACCTGATTCTGCCCCTCTTTTTTCCCCTCCCCCTTCTCTCTTCCTCCCAAATTCCTCCCATCCTCTACTTCCCTTGATTATATTGTTTCCCCTTCTAAGTAGAACTGAAGTATCCACTTTTTGGTCTTCCTTTCTCTTGAGGTTCATGTGGTCTGTGAGTTTTATTGTGGGTATTCCACGCTCTTTGCCTAATATCCACTTATCAGTGAGTACATACCATGTGTGTTCTTTTGTGGCTGAGTTTCCTCACTCAGGATTATATTTTCTAGATCCATCCATTTGCCTGCGAATTTTGTGAAATCATTGTTTTTAATAACTGAGTAGTACTCCGTTGTGTAAATGTACCACATTTTTTTCTATCCCATTGTTGAGGGACATCTGGGTTGTTTCCAGCTTTTAGCTATTATAAATAAGGCTGCTGTAAACATAGTGGAGCATGTGTCTTTATTACATGTTGGAGCATTTTCTGGATATACCAGGAGTGGTATAGCTGGGTCCTCAGGTAGTACTATGTCCATTCTGAGTGGTATGAGGTGGAATCTCAGGGTCATTTTGATTCGCCTTTCCCTGATGACTAAGGATGTTGAACATTTCTCTAGGTGCTTCCCAGCCATTCTAGTTTCCTCAGTTGAGAATTCTCTGTTTAGCTCTGTTCTCTATTTTTTTGATAGGGTTATTTGGTTCTCTGGTGTCTTGAGTTCTTTGTATATACTGACTGGATATTAGCCCTTTATGGGATGTAGGATTGATTGAGGTAGTGTCTGTCTTTGTCACTGAGGTGCATTTCCTGTATGCAGCAAAATGCTGGGTCCTGTTTACATATCCAGGCTGTTAGTCTATGTCTTAACCACAGAGCCAGCTCTCCACCCCCTTATAATTCTTTCTTTATATGTTACTTGACCTTCTTCCCTTAGTGCTTTTAATATTCTTTGTTTTGTGCATTTGGTGTTTTGACTATTATGTGATGGGAGGAATTTCTTTTCTGATCCAATCTATTTGGAGTTTATAGGCTTCTAGTATGTTTATGGGCATCTCTTTCTTTAGGTTAGGGAAGTTTTCGTCTATAATTTTGTTGAAGATATTTACTGGCCCTTTAAGTTGGGAATGTTCACTCTCTTCTATATCTTTTTTTTTTTTTTTTTGGTTTTTCAGGTCAGGGTTTCTCTGTATAGCCCTGGCTGTCCTGGAACTCACTTTGTAGACCAGGCTGGCCTCGAACTTAGAAATCCGCCTGCCTCTGCCTCCCGAGTGCAGGGATTAAAGGTGTGTGCCACCACGCCCGGCCTTTTTTTTTTTTTAAAGATTTATTTATATATGTAAGTACACTGTAGTTGTCTTCAGACACTCCAGAAGAGGGCATCAGATCTCATTACGGATGGTTGTGAGCTACCATGTGGTTGCTGGGAATTGAACTCAGGACCTTCAGAAGAGCAGTCAGTGCTCTTAACCGCTGAGCCATCTCTCCAGCCCTCTTCTATATCTATTATCCTTAGGTTTGATCGTCTCATTGTGTCCTGGATGTTTTGAGTTAGGAGCTTTTTGCATTTTGCATTTTCATTGACTGTTGTGTCAGTGTCAATGTTTTCTATGGTAACTTCTGCACCTGAGATTCTCTCTTCTACCTCTTGTATTCTGTTGGTGATGGGTCTGTGACTCCTGATCTCTTTCCTAGGTTTTCTTTCTCCAAGGTTGTCTCCCTTTGTGATTTCCTTATTGGTTCTATTTCCATTTTTAGATCCTGGATGGTTTTGTTCAATTCTTTACCTGTTTGGTTGTATTTTCCTGTAATTCTTTAAGGGATTTTTGTGTTTCCTCTTTAAGGTCTTCTACTTGTTTAGCTGTGTACTCCTGTATTTCTTTAAGGGAGTTATTATTTATGTTCTTAAAGTCCTCTATCATCATCATGAGATGTGATTTTTAAATCAGAGTCTTCCTTTTCTGGTGTGTAGGATTATCCAGGGCTTGCTGTGGTGGGAGAACTGGGTTCTGATGATGCCAAGTAGCCTTGGTTTCTGTTGCTTATGTTCTTGCACTTGCCTCTCACCATCTGGTTATATGTGATGTTAGCTGGTTTTGCTGTCTCTGCCTGTGACTTGTCCCTCCTTTAAGCCTGTGTGTCAGCACTCTTGGGAGACCAACTCTCTCCAGCCAGAATTTGGGTATGGAGAGCTGTGGCACAGGGTCAGCTCTGGGGCACAGATGGAAACTCCAGCCTGCACTTTTAAAAGCTTCTGTGATAGTAATATATAGAGAGAAAGAGTGGCCAGGGAGAAAAGAGAATTCATGTCAAAGAGGCCAACTGACGAAAACATTCTCATTCCAGTATGGGTGGGTGGGGGCAGGTGGGAAGAGGTGTCTCCTGGTGAACTGCATTGAGAGCAGGTTAAGTGAGGACTGAAAAGGGTAACTGAGTGAGCCCAACTTGAAGTCGACTGGTACAGTATGTAATTAATTGAAGAGGGAGTGCTATCATATGCTGTAAAAAATAATTAGTACAAAGTACTAACCAGCCCAGCCCAATAGAAATGGACAAAAACTATAAACAGACACTTGGCAGAAAAGTGAAGTGTAAATGGCTTTCAAAAATTCAAAAAATTTGGGCTAGAGAGATGGCTGACTGGTTAGGACGTGTGCTATTTTTACAGAAGACCCAGGTTAGTTGCCTGCACCTGCATTGCAGGTCAGAACTGCAGTAATTTAGTTCCAGTGGAGCTCAGTCTTTTCTGCACTCTACAGGCAAAGTGTACTCAGGCACACAGAAACACACTTTGAAAAAATGTGAACAATGTGCAGCTTTGCTCAAGAGAAAAGAAAGCATGCTTGCATGTTGATGGATGTGAAGAAACAGACATTCATGTGGTGGGAAGAAAGTAGGTGTGACTTAACAGAGGTGCATGTCTATTCTCCAGCAGCTCTACTTTTGGAAGATTAGGATTTTTGCTTTTTTTTTTTTAAATAAAAGCAAGAGTTGAAAATGACATGGTCATTAGTGGTGGCCTTCTTACATGGGAAAGTACTGCTCAAACGTCTTCAGGAAAGGATTTAGAGGTTGGTTGTTTTTGTTATTAATCAAGCTTTGTCAACATCTTTGAGAATCTTTTTTTTTTTTTCATTTAAAAATTGAAAAACATACCAATGTCGGTCTGGTATTAGCCAGAGCAGGCTGTAGAAGTGAACCTTTGAAAAGAGCTGTTAGTCTAGTCACTGGGGGGAGGGTGTGTGTGTGTGTCTACCTTTAGGACATGCGCCAGTCAGTGTGTATTCCTTTTTCAGAGGCTGACAGAGATTCTCTTTGGGAAACTCAGTCCTGTTGTATGTACATACTGGGCTATACCACAGGGGAAAGGGTGTGTGATGTCTTACAAGACTTGTGAGTGAATCCACATTCCATTTTACCTGATTATGCCTAGACCAGGCATATCTTCCATCAAGGCTACATCAAATTTTACTTGGTTTGAATCCTTGACAGAGTAAGTGTCTGATGCCAGAGAACTCTGAATGTAACATGGGGCCTTGTGTATGTGAGAACAGCACAGACCTTTGTGCACTGTACATTCTCATGTTGCCCACATGAACACAGTGCTGTGGACCTTTTTGAAGTTTGGCTTTTTATTTATCTTTTTAAATAAGAGGCTTGGCACAACCAAATAGACTGGTCTTCCAGCAGAGAAAATTTTTTTTTCTTTTTACGAAACCCACTGGCACTCACTCTAAAGATGGAAATGGCCTCAAACTTGGAGAGATTGGCCTGCTTCTGCTTCTTGAGTGCTGAGGTTAAAGGTGTGCGTTACCACATCTGGCTTTGCGCAACTTTACATTCTCTGTTGTTTTCAGTTTAAAGTTGAACAACTTCTTAAAAATTTGAGACTGTTGTTACTCATTGATTTGTTTTTCTTTATGTTCTGATACTATTTATATTTCCTTATTTCTTAGATCATAGGAATGACTTATAAGATTGAGAAGTGATGATTTAGTCTCAAGTCTCCCATTTTGTAGATAAGACAAATACAAAGAGAAGAGATTCCCTGCCTAGAACTGAATCTTTGTGCCACCTTAGACCTACCTGTGGGACTTGAAGGGATGTGCCCTTTTTTTTTTTTTTAATATTTTATTTATTTTTAGAGTCTGAGTGTCTTTTCACACTAGTTGACTTTGAACTTGGCTTGTAGCTGATGGTTTCTCAATTTTTTTTTAAAGATCTATATGTGAGTACACTGTAGCTGTCTTCAGACACTCAAGAAGAGGGCATCAGATTTTTGTTATGGATGGTTGTGAGCCACCATGTGGTTGCTGGGATTTGAACTCAGGACCTTTGGAAGAACAGTTGGTGCTCTTAACCGCTGAGCTATCTCACCAGCTCAGGATGTGCCTTTGATTATACTGTTGCTGATGTAATGAAGAATATTAATTTATGAAAGATACTAGTTCATTTAAAGGGGCATGTTGGTTCATGCCTGTAATCCCAGCTCTTGGGAGGTGGGGCCAGGAGGATGGCAGCAAATTGGAGGCTAGCCTGATGTGCATAGAGAGTTCTATAAAGTGTGAGATTGTTTTTAAAAAGAAAAGAAAGAAATTTACTCTAATACATTTTCACTCACTTCATTGTTCATATGCCATGTAAAAAGTTTTGATAACATTGAGGAAGTGTTAAAAGTAGGTACCTCAGTTGGGCTAATGAAGTGTAGTCTGACCAGTGTAGTGATTCCTCACTCACTGTGGCTGTAACAGGTATAGGTGGTCCACTGTTCTTGACCTTGGATGCAAGTTTACTAATCTGTGACTGGGCTGTATTTTCATAGTAGGTTAGACTGAGCTGTCTTCTTGTGTCTGAAGTGATGGGAGTATTCCTAATGAGCATAGCCAGACAGTGATGAAATCCAGTCAGGTGCCAAGCTTTGCTTACAGTGTATCACCTACTGATATGGCCTTCCCCCACCAACCCCCCCTCCGACAGGATTTCTCTGTGTAGACCAGGCTGGCCTCGAACTCAGAAATCTGCCTGCCTCTGCCTCCCAAGAGTTGGGACTAAAGGTGTGCGCCACCACGCCCGGTGCTGATATGGCCTTCTTAAGGTGGTAGGGAGGCTTGTACTTTACATTCTTTTTTTTTTTTAAGATTTATTTATTTATTATATGTAAGTACACTGTAGCTGTCTTCAGACACACCAGAAGAGGGCATCAGATCTTGTTACAGATGGTTGTGAGCCACCATGTGGTTGCTGGGATCTGAACTCTGGACCTTCGGAAGAGCAGTCGGGTGCTCTTACCCACTGAGCCATCTCACCAGCCCGTACTTTACATTCTTGGTGTGATAATTTTGGTTAATGGCTTAGAAGTGTTGGTATGTGTGTATAATTTTTATTGTTGTTGGGTATTTCTGAAGATGTTGAGGTTTTAAATTTTAGGTTTCTCCCAATTATGGATAATTTTTTTTTTTTTTTTTTTTTTTGGTTTTTGGTTTTTCGAGACAGGGTTTCTCTGTATAGCCTTGGCTGTCCTGGAACTCACTTTGTAGACCAGGCTGGCCTCGAACTCAGAAATCCGCCTGCCTCTGCCTCCCAAGTGCTGGGATCAAAGGTGTGCGCCACCATCGCCCGGCCAATTATGGATAATTTTACAATCCCCCTTTATTAGACAAACTCTTACTGTGTAGCCAAGGCTGGCTTTGAACTTCTCTTGTCTCAGCCTCCTAAGTACTGGAATTGTACTTTTGTCACCACATAGGGTGTTTCACCACGTAGGATGTTGATACATTTGTATTCAAAATTCATAGGTAAGTTTTTATTCATAGCATGCTAGACATTGATGGTAAAATGATAAGCAAGTCTTTGTGTAGATGGATTATCTCATTGTCTTTGGTCTCTTCTGACTTGAGTATTTTGAAGCATGCATAGTGGGATCAGTGAGCCACATCAAGGATTTTATGATATATAGCAGGGAGTAGAGTCTTGCTTTTGTATATCTGGACTCTAGGCTATCACTTGTCTGTAGCATGGGCACAGTTTTGTTCTGCCTGATACTGTACAGGAAGACAATGTTGGAGTAGCTTCATTCAGTCCCTCTTTGGCACCAATAGGGTGTGGTCTGCTTTTTAAAATTTATGTGAGTATAGAGTGCAGGGATCCCCCTCCCCCCCCGTAAATAATTTTGATTTCAATAAATTTGACATCCATTAAAAAGCCTGATTAGGATGATCCCTTTCTTATTCTTTTTTAAGGTAAGGGGTCATGAATGGTGAATGTTCATTCTGCTATTTTCTCAGTGTTTAGGACTAAGCAAATACATTTAGATGCTGTTCAGTTGAGAGATTCTGTTCTGTTTTAAAAACCAATTTTCTCTGGGGTATGCTGGTGTGTTTGAGATTGAACCCAAGACTTTCGATTTAAGCATGCTAAGCATGTTCTCTATCTCTGAGCTACTTCTCTAACACTTTTATAACTATGCCATAGTAGTATTGAAAAAGAAGGTACGATTTATAGTAGGGGCAAATTTTATGTCTATTGAGAAAAGTATTGATTCTTTAAGGAATGATAGATGATAATACAATTAAAAATGAAAGCGTATCAATTGATTATTTTTAGGGAATGGATTTTTTTAATCCATTTTCTCCGAGAGAGTAATTCAGTAATGGACAGCTAAACTGCTTGGCTATTGTTATTATTGTTTGTTGTTTGTTTGTTTGACAGGGTCTTTCTGAGTAACCTTGGCTATCCTAGAACCTGATACGTAGACTAGTCTGACTCCACTAACTCAAGAGATCCTCCTGCTTCTGCCTCCTGAGTGTTAGAAATCAAAGGTCTAAGCTGCTTGCTATTTTAGCTCTCAAATCATCAGTGCCTCCCTTAGCTTCTGTGGCCCTGTCCTTACTCCCTGTTCCTGAGCAGTCTTGCTCTATGAGAACCTTTCTCATTTTGTGCTTTCTGATGTAAAAATATAATTTCCTAGAAGTCAGATCCTTAAGAGATTCCCTGCTCCCTTCAGTTGACGTTCTTGATGGCATCCTAGACAGACTTTTTTTTTTTTTTTTTTTTGAGGGTGGGGGCTTTGCTACCATTGTCCAGTGACCTTATGTCAGAGTTTGGATACCTTTACTTCATTTTTTTCCAAGCTGGGATCTGAGCCCTTGTCTTGTTTCTTCAGTAGTCTGTCTAGCTTTTGCCACTCCTTCAATGCCCAACTTATTTCTCTGTTTTAGCAATAGTAGCCCTAGTGATCCCACTCTCTCAGTTCTTACTGACATCAAGCAGATGATGTGGACACATACACTGTTTTCAGTTTTGCTTCTTTCTCTCTTTTGCATCCTCCAACCATTGCTGCCATACTGCTTTGATTGTTACTTTAGATTCAGGAGTTGGCAAGCCAGGAAGATAGTATAGAATTCATTTATACCATCTTTATAATTCAGGAATGGATTCTCAGGTTAGATGGCTCAGTGGTTGAGAGTACCGACTGCTCTTCTGAAGGTCCTGAGTTCAGATTCCAGCAACCACATGGTGGCTCATAACCATCCATAACAAGGTCTTTTATAACATACCTAGAAAATAGTGTGACTTTGTGGCCTTAGTAGCTAGTGCTACTGGAACTCATTATGTAGACCAGACTGGCTGTGAACTCAAAGATTTGATATGCCCGTCTCTGCCTCCTAAGTGCTGGGATTAAAAAGAACTTGTTTTTAAAATATGTCAAACGTTTACTTTCTTTAGTTTATAGCCAGTAGCAGCACCTAATTGACTGGCTTTTTCTTCCCCTTCTGAAGGCAGTTTATATTTCGGATACTTTATGCTGTGAAAAAACAAAAACAAAAACCCAGAAGTGCATACCTTCTGAGATTGTAGTTGTAAATAGTGCTCACTGCTTCTCATTCTTCCAGTGTAGTTCCTTACTTTGTTGTTGTTAATTAGTGTTTAGCATTATCATTGTGCTGGCTAGTTTTTTTGTCTACTTGGCTAGAGTTAATCTGGGAAGAAGGAATATCCATTGAAAACTTGCCTCTCTCAGATTGGCCTGTGTGCAATTTTCTTGGTTAATGATTGATGTGGGAGGGTCCAGCCCACTGGCAGTACCACATTTGTGCAGGTGGCCTTGGGTGGTATAAGAAAGCAGACTGAGGGCTGGCGAGATGGCTCAGTGGGTAAGAGCACCCGACTGCTCTTCCGAAGGTCCGAAGTTCAAATCCCAGCAACCACATGGTGGCTCACAACCACCCGTAATGAGATCTGATGCCCTCTTCTGGTGCATCTGAAGACAGCTACAGTGTACTTACATATAATAAATAAATAAATATTTAAAAAAAAAAAAAAAAAAAAAAGAAAGCAGACTGAACAAGTTAATGGCGAGCAAACCAGTAAGCAGCGCTCTTGTGTGGCCTCCGGCCTCCAGGCTCATGATGGAGTGTGAGGTAAAATAACCCTTTTTCTCCCCAGGCTAGTCAGGGTGTTTATCACAGCTGTAAAAACCTAAAAAGGACAATAGATGACTGTCAAGCTATTTATAACAGTGGTATAGTATATACTTTCCCCTCTTAAATGACTTTGCATATTCCGTGAAAACAGACCTTTTTAAAAAATGCACTTGTCTATGACAGAGCATTATGCTCTGTCTGTCTTTCTTTCTTTTTTTTTTTTTTTTTAGAACAGCAGACACCTTTATTACACTATGCATGAGGCTCATTTGCCTTTCCGGGCTTTGATCTTCCGAAGATAGAACTCCAGCTCCTTGCCTTCGAGCACATAGCCGTCTGCTCTGCCACACTGGCCTGGTCTTGAGGCAATACAGGCTAGAAGCTTGCCCTGCTGGAACTGCTCCTCCAGGAGACTGCTGATTTTGGCATTCTTTTTCCTTTCGTCGTATTTCTTTTGAATTTTCTTTGATCGTTTTTTGTTTAAAATCTCTTCCTCCTCAGGAGTCAGCTTGGCCCCCTTCTTGCGGCCCAGGGGCAGTGCATAGTGGGACTCGTACCACTGTCGGTACGGCGTGCTGTCAATAAGCACAATGCAGTTCTTCACCAGGGTCTTGGTGCAGACAAGCTCGTTGTTGGATGCATTGTAGACAACATCAATGATCCTTGTTTTGCGAGTACAACACTCAGAGCCCCAGGAAAAGTTCCCCACATCCAATCTCAGGGCGCGGTACTTCTTATTGCCTCCTCGAACTCGGACTGTGTGTATGCGGCGAGGGCCAATCTTCGTGTTGGCAGCGGGCCATCCCAGCTCATACTTCCGCTTCTTGTGATAGGGTTTTCGCTTACCCCCGGTCTTGCGGCGCTTGTGCCAATTGTCCCGAGAGATGCCCATCGCTCGGCGCTGGCTGGAAAGAGGAAGCCCTGTCTGTCTTTCTGAGGAACACCCTGAAGTCTGGACCTCTTGCCCTTGCTTGTGCACTGGTGTCTTGCTGTTCTCCCTCTACCCTACCCTGAGAGGGTTTTTGACTTTCATGCGTGGGTGATTATATCCCGGAGTCTGTGTTGTCTGTTGCTGCTCCTTCTCCTTTCATGGAGCACAGTCTGCAATTTTTGTGAGAAAACAAGTAAATCTGAGATTAAAAAAAATTTTTTTTAAATGTATTTTGCTTCTTTCTGTGTACTCTTGGGAGGGAGGGAATGTAGGGCTATTTTCATGCTAGGCGTTCTTCACTACTGAGTTGCACCCGAACCCTCTATGTACTCATTTGTTTTTTCAAGACAGGGTTTCTCTGTGTAGCCCTGGCTGTCCCAGAACTTGTTTTGTTGACCAGGCTGGCCTTGAACTCAGAGACCCTTCTGCCTTTGCCTCTTGAGTGCTAGAATTAAAGGTGAGCATCATCATGCCCAATTGTATTATGTACTCTTTAAAAAAAACAACAACAATGTTTATTTTTAAAAATGTATGTCTTTATGTGAGAGTTTCCCTGCTCGAGTTTATATGCACTATATGCATGCAAGTATCAGCCATGTGTCAGCAAAGCCATGGATCCTCTCTGGGTACACTTGATTGAGATTTTAGGCACATGTTTCTGAATTGGAAATAGTTTAGCTCATGTTTTTTGTTTGAACAGGTTGCTATAACAAAATACCATAGCTTGAGTATTTATTTTTGTTTTTCGAGACAGGGTTTCTCTGCATAGCCCTGGCTGTCCTGGAACTCACTTTGTAGACCAGGCTGGCCTCGAACTCAGAAATCCACCTGCCTCTGCCTCCCGAGTGCTGGGATTAAAGGCGTGCGCCACCACGCCCGGCTGAGTATTTAAAGTACAGAAATTTATTTACAGTTCTGGAGACTGTAAGTTAAGATCTGAGTTTTGGACAATGCAGATTTCAGGTGAGGGTCTCTTTCTGGTCTATAGACACTGTCTCTTGATATATTCTTACTCTGCCTTTCTTCAGAGAGCAAGTACTCTGGCATTTCTTCCTATAAAGATACTGAGCTCATGTAACAGTTCTTACTTACTGCAAAGATAGCAAGACTTCATTATAGAAGTTGAGAGCAATATAAAATATCAGTATATGAGCCTTTTATACTGTGTAGCTCCACCTGGTCTTGAACTTAATGATATCTGTGCCTCAACTTTCACAAATTTCTTCAACCTTAAGATTGTCCATGCCCAAAGAAACCCAGGAAAAGGCTCACCTGTGGCTTTTCCCAGAACTTCTCACCCTGTCCAGCTTAAACCTTTCCAGACCAGGGCTGGGCTCCCCTACTGTAGCCCTGGCTTCTCATTTTCATATAAACTTGCCATTTTGGCCATGCACTTTTTTGGTCCTTGGCTCTTCTCTTGGTCTACTTGCCCTTTCTCTTGTTTTCCTCTCTCACTCCCTCCACCCCTGTTCAGTCTGGATCCTTTCAGATGCCTCTGGCCGAACTTTTCCTTATAGCTACAATAAAATACCTAGGAGTGGCCATGTCCTCATTTTCATTAAAGGTATACTTCTATGCTCTGCTTCATTTATTCCCCCTTAAAAAGTGGTAAAATGTATTTAGCATAAAATTTTTCCTATCCCCTCCACCCCTCTTTTCGTTTTTTTTTTTTTTTTTTTTTTTGGTTTTTCGAGACAGGGTTTCTCTGTATAGCCCGGGCTGTCCTGGAACTCACTTTGTAGACCAGGCTGGCCTCAAACTCAGAAATCCGCCTGCCTCTGCCTCCCGAGTGCTGGGATTAAAGGCGTGCGCCACCACGCCCGGCTCACCCCTCTTTTCAATAGGGTTTTCTTTTTTTTTTTTTTTTTTTTAAGATTTATTTATTTTATGTATGTGAGTACACTGTAGCTGTCCTCAGACACACTAGAAGAGGGCATCCGATCCCATTACAGATGGTTGTGAGCCACCATGTGGTTGCTGGGATTTGAACTCAGTACCTCTAGAAGAGCAGTCAGTGCTCTTAATCACTGAGCCACCTCTCCAGCTCCCTCAATAGGGTCTTCTTATAGCCATGGCTGTACTCACTATGTAGACTAGGCTGGCCTTGAATTTACAAAGTTTACAGTTACAAAGATCCCTTGCCTCTGTATGCCTAGTGCTGGGATTAAAGGTGTGTGCCATTGCCGGCAGATGACTTTGCCTGTTTGTAAGTGTACTGTCATTGGTGTTAAGTGTGTGCATAATGTATGGCAGTCATTGCTAGCTGTCTGTGTTACTTTC
This sequence comes from Mus caroli, assembly GCF_978045245.1. Taxonomy (NCBI): domain Eukaryota; kingdom Metazoa; phylum Chordata; class Mammalia; order Rodentia; family Muridae; genus Mus; species Mus caroli. The sequence continues at coordinate 58,179,033 of NW_028227275.1, forward strand.
ATCCTCTGGAACTAAAATTTCATACCATTAAAGAACTTGCGGTTCCTCTTCCTTCCTTTCTCTTCAATTGTTTTAACTGTTAAAGCCCTTCCTTCTTCAGAGATGTGCTCCAATAGCACCAGAAGCTGCAGACAGTACTGGCTCCTATCATTCATAGCATTCATATCCAGGTAAGCTTAATGTCTAAATAAGGCAAGAAAGATAACAAGATTAACTTAATATCAGTAGAATATCCCAAAAGTCTAAAAGTTGTCTGAGCGGGCTGGAAAGATGGCTCAGTGGTTAAGAGTGGTTGGGACTGCTCTTCCGAAGGTCCCAAGTTCAAATCCCATGAACCACCTGGTGGCTCACAACCATCTGTAATAAGATCTGAAGCCCTCTTCTGGTGTATCTGAAGACAGCTACAATGTACTAAAAAAAAAAAAAAAAAAAAAAAAAAGTTGTCTGAGCACAGTCTCAAAGTTTTGCTCTGGGAGCCAAAGAAAGAAACTGGGGAGGGGACTAGGGCACTTTACACTAATTAAAATGAACACACTTTGCCAGAACTTTGGTCTTTTTTTGTGTGATTTCTAGCCAGTCATTGTGGTTTATTGAGTTGTAGCTTGTGTTACCTTCTCTCCCCTGTGCTGCCCATTTCTTATTTAAAACAGGGTCTCTTACCAGGCAGTGGTGGCTCATGCCTTTAATCCCAACACTTGGGAGGCAGAGGTAGGCAGATTTCTGAGTTCAAGGACAGCCTGGTCTACAGGACTAGGTGTAGAGTAGCAGATGGCAGTAAGCCCCCTAGAGGAGAATAAAAGGTACTTTTATAGCTTTCTAGTGTGACTTCAAGAAACCCAAAGCTTCTTATCTTTTTGATTCTCTGTAAAAGCCCCAGGCTACTCTCTCTGTGGCTTGATCATGAACTTTGACAGCACTTGAACAAGACTCCTTTAGGAGACTTGGGTATTATTTCGTTAATACTCAGTACTGAAGTAGCTCCAATTATTTATTTAATACCCAATACTGCTCTCTTTATCTTACAACCTTTCTCTTTAATTTTTAATTTCTGCTCTGAGGTATTAAATTTTGAAGGCTGCCCCCCCCCCCCCCTGTGTTCTTTTCTGTGGCACCTGGTGTTTAGTGATGTATTATCTTGATCTTTCTGGAGGTAGCAATTATTTTATATATTTGTATAGTCTTTCTGTTTTCCTTTGCATTTTTCTGTTTGCTGTAATGCTCTCTTTGTTTTTGTTTCAAGACAGAGTATCTCTGTGTAACAACCCTGGCTATTCTGGAACTCATCTGTGGGCCAGGCTGACCCCGAACTCACAGAGATCTGTCTGCCTCTGCCTCCCAAATGCTGAGATTAAAGCCATGTTCTACCACCATCTGGCTGCTCTGCTATTCTTCATGCTAAGCTTTCTGGAGTGATCTGGTAATCTTTGACTTTGCTCATATGCAAAATCAAGGATGCAAAAATGGAACTATCTTCCACATTGCAAAAACAGGGAGCTGGGCATTGGTGGCTCACACCTTTAATCCCAGCACTTGGGAGGCAGGGGCAGGCAGATTTCTGACTTCAAGGCCAGCCTGGTCTACAGAGTGAGTTCCAGGACAGTTAGGGCTACACAGATAAGCCCTGTCTCAAAAAACCAAAAGAACAGAGGGAGTGGTATCACCCATTATTTGTGAACTTCTTAGCTTTTCATTTCTGAATGTCTTGCCTGGCCAGAATTAGGACTTCTTGAGGAGAAATGACAGACTTCAATCTGTGGCAGAGAAGAAATTATATGAACCAGGAACATGCTGTGAGAGGAATTAAAGTGCTCAGAAAACACAAAAGCTCCTAGGGCAGCTTGCCCATGCAAAGCTGGGACATTGGAAAGATCATGATAGGTAATGGTGCTATAAAAGTTGGATTTCATAGTAATAATAGGTTCAGGAAAGAGTGAGTTCAGGCAGACAGGGGCATACCTTACTGAAGTTGCAAAGACAGCTAACAAATGCAGGAGCTGTTTAACGTCCTCCTCTGTCTGCTACAGAGTGAGTTAGAAGCCAGCCTGGACTATATGAGACACTGTCTCAAATAAAAAATGTATGTAAATAGCATATTATCAGTAAGTACTAAAGGGAATGTTCTAAGAGCATCATGTATAAGATGGTTTTTTTGCAGATTATTTACTGATTAGTCACCAAAGAAAATGGTCACTTCACAGAAGGAATCAGTTACTATCATCTTATGGAATAAAGTCATCAACAGTATTCAGACAAGTTGTCCTCATCTATATAGCATTACAACCAAAAAATGTACACCTAGCACTCAAAAGTGAAATGAAAGATGGAAATGCTAACCACCAAAAAATTTAAATATATTTAGATGATAGGAAATAAAGGAGACTTGGTTTCAGTTGTGTGTGACCCTGAAGCATAATCATTTCCTCTGAGGAGCTGTAGAACAATTATGGTTCAGCAGTTCCTTACTGGATGTGTCCAGTGTTGTGTAAGAGAATTCAGCAAACAGTTTCTGAAGAAGTTAAATAGAGGCGAGAGGTGCATGAAATACTTGAGGTCTGGGTATCATCTTTAGCAGTATTCTTGAGCATATACATAGACAGGGAGCTAAGTCAGTTGATTGGAAGCTTCTTGAACTTAGATTTTGCTTTTACTTGCACATATGTGTAAGTATAAGTGTTCTTAGAGGTCAGAAGTTGTCACTTCCCCTGAAACGAGAGTTAGAGGCAGTTAGGAGCTATTTGACATGGATATTGGGAGTCAAACTTGAGTTCTTTTTTTTTTTTTTTTTTTTTTTTGGTTTTTGGAGACAGGGTTTCTCTGTATAGCCCTGACTGTCCTGGAACTCACTTTGTAGACCAGGCTGCCCTCGAACTCAGAAATCCACCTGCCTCTGCCTCCCGAGTGCTGGGATTAAAGGCGTGCGCCACCACGCCTGGCTCAAACTTGAGTTCTTAACTATCAATCAATCTCTGCCCTGTGACCTACCCTCCACTTCTAGGTACCAAACCATGAAACTTTTAAGGTTAACAGGTGAGAGTGGCTGATGGGCAGGTGCCATGTTAGGCAGGGCTTCTTGGCCTTAGCATTATAGCAGATCACTAGTCTGGCTTATTTGGTTAGTGAGCTCCAGTAAAGTTTCAAGTCATCCCTAGGTGTTGGTTGTCTTACCCTCACTCCCCCGCAAGATAACACATAACACAGTTTCACTTTTTAGTCTGAAGTGTAAAGGTCTTGCTTGCTGGCCAGGAGAGGAAGAACCAGAAGGAATCCTGACTGGGATAGGATGTGACCTTTCTTGTCTTGGCATTGGTTCTGTAGCTCCTTTGATTTTTTTCAGTGTAGCTGGGGTTCACTGTCCCTAGCTAGTTGTTTTTTGTTTTGTTTTTTAAAGCTTTTGGGCATCTGCTAATATGGAAGAGGGTGAGATTTAGGATCTAAGTATAGTATCTTTTGGTCAGTATTCTATTTCATTCTAGTACCCTCTGATTTTACTGTCTTCTTACTTGTAGATTGTCCTTTGGAAAGTTGACATGGACAAAACCAAAAAACATGTTTCCTTTTTGTTTGTAGGCCTATTTTCACTGTATATTGATTACCCTTCTTTACCCATCAGTCTTAGTATTGTGCTGACATACTGTTTTGCTTTTCTGGATCTCATTTCTTATTATCCTAAGATTCCCTCCCTGGCCTGCTCCAGCCCCACTCTCTATTTATTTATTATACATAAGTGCATGTAGTTGTCTTCAGACACCCCAGAAGGTGGCATCAGATCCCATTACAGATGGTTGTGAGCCACCATGTGGTTGCTGGGATTTGAACTCATGACCTCTGGAAGAGCAGTCAGTGCTCTTAACCTCTGAGCCATCTCTCCAGCCCTTATCCTAAGATTTTTAAATACACACATTTTCTTGGTATTAAACACATCCAGAGTTTGTCTTAACCAGTCTGTGATAATCTATGTTAACTGTCATTGTAACATCTTGAATCACTTGGAAAATGGGCCTCTGGTCATACCTGTGTGGATTATTTTGAGGTGGAAGAAAGGCTTGTCCACTATAGGCAATAGCATTCATTCATCACTCTTTGTTTCTTGATTGTGGACCCCATGAGATCAGCTGCTTCAAGCTCCTTCCTGTCTTCTTTACTTCCTCTCCATGTTGTATTGTAGTCTTGAACGCTGTACAGAAGTGAGCTCTTTCTCCTTTGCTTTTGTTTAGAGCTTTCTGTTTGTTTTTAAATCACAGCAATAGGAAATTAAGCAAAGACACAGTCCAAGTGAAAAAACCATAAGCCCTTGAACAAAAGCTCTTTCTTTAAAGGGTAGACGATGCCCCAGCATCCTTAGACAATGTATGGACCCAACTGACAACATTTTGGCATTTGAATAGGGATGATACTGCTGGGAGTCTGTGAGAGTGGACCTGGTATTTTGCCTGCAAATGGCCAGAATAGTTTTTTGGCAGTATTACAATTCATTACAGAATAGCTGGAGGGACCTGGAACTACACAGAATTAACACCAGTGTGTGTTTGTGAGTGTGTGTGTGTGTGTGTACATTTTGGAGAGTGTCTTAGTTTTGTTGTTGTTTTGTTTTGTGACAAGGTCTCTCTAGCCCACACATAAACCAGGCTGGCCATGAACTCACAGAGATCCACCTGCTTCTGCCTATAAAAGGGTGTGCTATAACCTTTACTAATGATAGGTCCTCTGTGTGTGTGTCTGTGTGTGTATGTGTTGTCTTCAAAGGCCAGAAGAGGCTGTCAGCTCCCCATAGAACTGGAGTTCTAGATGGTTGTGTTTCATCATGTGGTCAATGGGGATCAAACTGGTTCCTCTGCAAGAGAAGCTAGTGCTGAGCCATCTTTCTAGTCCTTAGCTTAATTTTTTTTTTTTTTTTTTTTTTTTTTTGCCTTTTGAGGCAGGGTTTCTCTGTGTAGCCCTGGCTGTTCTGGAACTCACTCTGTAGACCAGGCTGGCCTTGAATTCAGAAATCCGCCTGCTTCTGCCTCCCAAGTGCTGAGATTAAAGGCATGCGCCACCACTGCCCAGCCTTTGCTTAATATTTTAAAGTACAGTGCTTTTGTAGTCAGCCTTATGTCATTTCATAGATAGTAAGGATGTGGTTCTTCAGTTACAGACAGTGCTGCTGTGGCACCTGTGTTCATCTCCAGCTTACTCTTCAGTGTGGAATAAAAACTGTAGTATAGGATTATCTGGTTTTTTTTTCCATGTTCTCGTAGAAAAACTTCAATTTGAGCTTTTTACATCTGTGAAATGTGGTTCTGTGAGAGCCACCACTCTGAGCCAGTTTTGTTTTTTTGTTGTTTTTTGTTTTTTAAATGGCAGCTGCTATCAGACCAAAACACAACATATGTTTTGTTTTTGTCTTTACAGGAACACTTCTGTTTCATACAATATCTTTTCATACTCCTGCTAATCTGCTAATGTAATTTGGAAGATAGCTGTCACCAGGATAACCTGTAATGGGCAAGGAGCCACAGAGAAGAAAACATTTCTTTTAGTTTTAACCTTGGTTTGAAAGGTAAGACTGTTATGATCATCAGGTGTTTCCTTCCTGGAATCCTTGCACAAAGGAAAGCAGTTACATGCTCTGAAGCGGGACTGGCAGTTCACCTGCACTGGAGAGAGTGTAGTAGTACCATGGTGGTTTTTAGGATGTTAGGCAGCAGCTGATGTAGCTGATTTTGATCATCTGAGAATCTGCAGAACTCAGTTGGTTCTTGTTTCCAGTGGATATTTCCAGTTTCCAGCTGGCCACTAAGGAGCAACCAGTCTTTGCAAGTTAGAGTGGTTCAAACAAAGAGCAGAAGTAGAGGTCTTAGACAGACTCAGGCTTCCTGACTCTGTGTGAGGTTTTTGTTCATTTTGTACCAGTGGCTTCTAGCCAGCTGCCTCGAAGTTTTTGGATTTTAACTGCTAATACTTTTTACTGGAACTTTTGATTAAAGATCAGAAATTGACTTCGCATATTTAACTTTTGCTCAGTGTGTAGCTGCTTGTATAATGAGTGCTAATTATGTCCCCAAAACTGTTTGCCCTAGAGGGTCTGAACATAGCTTTTGGGAACCTGCTCCCAGTTGGTTCTGATTGGTAAATAAAGGTGCCAGCAGCCAATAGCTGGGGAGGACAGACAGAACCTTGATTTTAGGATTTCCTGGGCTTGGGACCAGGAGGAAAGGAAGGAGGAGAGCGGCCATGCTTTAGGAGAGTGTGGACAGAGGAGAGACACACAGGCTGCCATGGGGTAAGGAAGCAAGGAGAGCACCCTGGGCTCCGGACCGAGAAAGTGAGGCCCAGAGGCATCACAAATGGGTCCAGCGTGGCCAAGATGGAACATAGAAGTTAAGTAAATTAGTAGGTGTGTGTATTAGGGTTCTCTAGAATCACAGAACTTATGGGCAGTCTCTATATAGTAAGGGAATTTATTGATGACTTACTGTCTGTAGTCCAACTCCCAACAAGGGTCAGCAGCAGCTGTGAATGGAAGTCCAAGGATCTAGCAGTTGCTCAGTCCCACAAGGCAAGCAGGCGAAGAAGAGAGTAAATCTTCTTTCTTCCTATGTCCTTATGTAGGTCTCCAGCAGAAGGTGTAGCCCAGTTTAAAGGTATGTGCTACCACACCTTTAATCCCAGATGACCTTGAACTCAGAGATCTCCTCGTCTTAATCTGGAATTCTGGATTGTATTTCATTCCAGATATAGTCAAGTTGACAACCAGTGATAACTCAGAATTATCGATGGGAGGTAGATTCTAGCAGCCTGGAGGCTATTGTGCTTTATAGGGCATATTAAAATATAAAGGCTGTGTGTGTCTTTCATTCAGGGACATAAACCGTTGAGGCAGGTAGCAAACCTAGCACCAGGATTTATTAATAAATAATTAATACAACAGATGGCACCCAACATTATGTCGCAGTGAGACTGACCTGTTCATCTGCATTTCAGAATTTCTGCTGGCTTCAGGACTAGCTCCTCCTTAGTGGCTTCATTTTGTGTTTTCTGATTGGCATTGTCTCTCAAGGCCTTTTGACTCTTCATAGTATATTTGCCCTTTCATTTCCACAGCTGTGGAGTTGTAATGACTTTGAGTCTGATCACCAGCTGATTGATCTCAGGCATCCAGAATGTTGCTTTGTCTATGACCTGCCAAGCCCCTCAAGAAAGAGGTGGCCTTTGAACTTCCATAGTGGTATTCCTCCTCTGCCATTTTCTCCAACTGAGTCTGTATGTTATATCCTGTGACTTTTGTGTGAGAACTTCCTCCAGCTGTCATAATTTCCTTAGCCGTTTATTATTCAGTAACTGCAGGAGGACTATTCATTCTCGTTCAGAAAAATTCAGTCTTGGCTCTGAGCTGGGCATGATAGCACACACCTTTAATATTATCATTCAGGAGGCAGAGGCAGGCAGATTTCTGTGAGTTTGAGTCTAGCCTGATCTACAGAGCAAGTTGTAGGATGGATAGTCAGGGCTATACAGAAAAACCCTGACTCAAAAAACAAAACAAAAGCCTACCATTTGTAAGTCATTAAGTTGTGGTGTGGCAGAGCAAGAAACTAATGATATATGCCTAAAGAAGTGCATTGCCCCGAAACCTGCTGATGAACAATAGAATGGCTATAGTTTTAATTTACTTAGATTTTTATAAGTTCGATGAATTTGTTCAACTAAACCTCTTCTGGGTCTTGTGCATCTTTTTGTTGTTGTTTTTGTAAGCTGTAGATGAAACTGTACCATGTTGAGTTGTCATGTCACAGTGTACCATGTTGAGTTGTCATGTCACAGCAGACTCTGCTCTATATGCAGCTAGAGACATGAGCTCTGGGGTACTGGATATTACATTTTAAGATTATGTATTAGCTGTGCTATAGTATAACTGAGTTGTTATACTACAGTATAACTGAGTTACAATCAAGTACAGTTTAACCAGTTTTCCTTTCACCTTTAACATTACATTTTTTAAAGTTACATTTTTATTCATTCATTCTGTTGTGCCTCTCTGTATGCGTGTATGGGGATCAGAGGCCAACTTGTGGAAGTCAGTTTTGCCTGCCTATGATGTGAGTTCCAGGAATCAAAGGTTGCCAGGCTTGGCAGCAAGTGCCTTTACCCCTCTGATCCTCAGGACAGGCTTTTGTGCTGTTACTGCTCTGCCTCTTTGACTCTAGGCACTTCTCTTTCCTGTTTGGCTTTGTCTGTTAATACCACCATCCTGCCTTGTGGGTCAGAGGTTGGGAGAGTATTAGATGTTTTGATAGAAAGCTCTTCATTTCTTCTCCTACTTGTGTTCGCCCCTATTCTGGCATGTGTAGCTTTCCTTCCCCTCAGAATAATCCATACCATTTTTGAAGGTCTTTGTTCCTTTTTTCTCTCATATATTTCTGGGAGACCCTTGCTCCTAGTCTGCCATTGCTCTTACTAACCCCTTTCCTTTCCAGTCCGGGTCGGCCTCAGTTTAAAACAAAACCAAGAACCTCCTTTTCCTACTAGGAGTGAGTAGCTCATTTTTCTTATACCTGTAACTGTTACTTTGGAAATTGTGCAAACCAGAAACAGCTTCCCATGTCTGGTTGTGGACTGCTTAATGATATTTCCAACACCCACAGACCATGCATATGACAGTGGTTCCATAGAGTCTGTTACCCAGTAACGTCACACCATCTAAGTTTGGGATGTTCTCAAAATGACAAATTGCCTAATGTAATGCTTCTTAGACAGCTCCCATTGGAAGGGGATTCTGGCTATTCAAGTTGGACATGCATATTTATGCAGGAACAAACTATAGTACTTGAACTATTTGAATTAGTTGACAAAAAGTAAGTCTGGATTTTTCTTGGTAGTAGTTAACTTTTTCCTTTTCTTTTTCTACTCTCTAGACTCCCTTTACCCTCCTCCTTTGTTTTTGCTTTTTGTTTATATGTCTTTCTTTTAAAGAGATGGAGTCTCTTAACATTGTCCAGGCTGGCTCCATCTTCCGGGACTTAAGTAATTCTCCTGCTTCAGTGCTAACATGCTAGACTTTGGTGTGTGTGTATGTATGTATGCATGTATTTATGTATTTATATTAATTTTTTTGTGTGTTATTATCTTGCCTGGATGTATGTACATGTCAGATGACTGAGGAGATCAGAAGAAGGCACTGGATTCCCTCAAATTTGAGTTGAGAAATGGTTGTGAACCACCATGTAGGTGCTGGAAATTGAACCTAGGTTCTCTAGAAGATCAACAAGTGTCATAACCACTGAAGCCACTCTCCCCCCCTCCCCCCAGTTATTTTATATATATGGGTGTTTTACCTACATGTATGTTTATGAACCCCATGTATATCTGATGACTGCATAAGCCAGAACAAGGACATCACATCCTTTTGAACTATAATTACAGATAGTTGTGAGCCAGCCACTAGGTGAGAATTGAACCCAAGTCCTCTGAAGTTGGACTCAATTCTACTTTGTTTATCTTTCCAGCTCCCGGGCTTTGAATTTTTTTTTAAAGCATAAAAATGAGCTGTGTGATAAGACTTCCTACTGCATTATTGTTCTTAGCATTGCACCAGTACTTTTGGACCACGTTGTGTTGAGGCATCTGTTTTTTGAGCATTGTGTTTCCTAGGCAGTTAAGCATTGCATGACTAAGCAGTAAGTTTGTCATTCAGTACTAAAGTGCAGTCAAGAATGAAAAGGGGAGACTAGGCTTTAAGAAGGTAGAAGTTTGTTGGTAGTGAGGGAGGCATGGTAATTAGGAGAAACCTTGGTTTGTTTGAGTTGAGTCATTGCAGAATCTTCTCTGGACTGAGCCCTTTTGGGTCAGGCTCTGTTCTCTCCCCTCTCTATAGTAACACATTGTCTGTAGAGTGAGTACTAACTCAGCTTCAGTGTGTCTAGAAAGTCCACTTCCATTGAAAGTCAGAAAAGTAATGTGTGTGGTCCCTACCGTCAATGATATGATGTCTATTTTTCTTACAAAACTCTTGTTCTGCAGTAAAACTGAGCTGTGCAATGCATTCATGCTGAGCTTTTCAAGGCTTGGCCTGGCCTTCCCCTTTCTCTTTCTGCCTTCTGGTCCTTGAGGTTTGTTTCCCTGCTACAGGGCTGCTGAAGCCTCCTGGGTCTCCTTTTTCTCTATATCTTTACAATTAGAGCTGGAGCACTTTCTCTCTCTCTCTACTATATACCTACTACCTCTTGAGTGTGGGCTCGTAAGCGTATATCACTTATATGCCTGCCTTCACTCCTTTTTGAGGCTTATTTTTATCATGGACTCCTGTGGCAGACTATCTTCCTCAGAGCATCTTTGCTGCGTGGTGAGGTTGGAGGTTTTACTTCCTTTTTGTCTGTTAAGGCTTCTTGTGTTTTGTATTTTTCAAGCAGTTAGTACCATTTATATTACTCCTGTAGTATTGTTGTGGTGTAAATTAGCATTTAAAAAGTTATATGGGGCAGGGTGTGTTCATCACAGCTTTAGGGAGGCAGGGGTAGGTGTATCTCTGTGAGTTCAAGGCCAGCCTGGTCTATAAATTGAGTTCCCGGACAGCCAGCAGAGAAATCCTTTCTCAACTAACAGTAACAACAAAGTTACATGAATTAACTTTCTTTGTTTCCTTTCTCAAGGGAAAGTAGGGATATCAACAATGTTCTGGGATACCTGGATATGACAAAGCTGATTGCTTTTGACACCTTTGAAGAAACTGTGTAGGAACCAATAACAGGCTGTGAGTTTGTTCTGCTTTCTCCAAGAAAGTGTCTTTTAGCCACTTCCCTGTAATCTGGTTACCCCAGAGATGAAAGCAGGGCAATATGGAGTGTGAAGTCAGCCTGGCCTATGTCTCCAGACTCTCTGTCTCCTTACCATCCCCTCCCAAAAAAGATGAGCACACTGTATTGGAGATGGAAAGATGGCTCAGCTAATGTCTTACAGCGGACATTGCTTATCCCTGTGCCTCTGCCTCCCAAGGGCCAAGATAACAGGCGTGTCTTACTGTGCCTTGTCTCTGTTGGCCTTTATGTAGAAAAATTGTTAATGACTAACTTTGCCTGTTGAACAATTGGAGGGACTATTTCAGTACTACAAGAGGATCTTTGGTTAGTGACTGCAACAATCTTAAGTGAGTCGGGGTCTCATTGTTGAACAGTACAGTATGGTAGGTGACATGTGATTCTTGAGAACTTCAAATTGAGAAGTCCAATTTGCATGTGCTAGACAGGTAGGTATAACATACATTGGATTTCCACAAGCTCCTCACTTCATTTTTGTGTGTGTATATGTGTGGCTGTGTAAGGACAGTCTGGGGTGTCATTTCCCAGGAACCACCTTGTTTTGAGACAAGATTTCTTGCTGCTCTGATACTTGGTGATTAGGCTAGACTGGCTGGCTGACAAGCCCCATGGATTCACCTTTCCTGGCCTCTCAATGCTGGGATTATTAACATGAACCACTAGGCTCTTTCACTTGGGTTCTATTGTAGAAGCTATTTAATCTCTGCCTGGGGTTTCTACCCCGTCTTTGTTATTTAAATGCCCAGATGAAAGACACACACAACCTTTATATTTACAATAAGCTTTAAACAATATAAGATCTGGGCAGATACTATTCTCTATGTTTTTAGAATCTAATTTTTTATAGAGACCAGAGTTATTACTTAAATATGTTTCATCTGGGCTGCTCTTAACTATAATTGGACAACCCTCTTAACTCATGGAGGCTTCTCCTTCCTTCTCATCTCTCACCACCTCCTTCCTCATGGTCCCCTCCAACTCCCAAGCCCATGAAACCTAAACCCCACCTATGTCTCTTCTGCCCAGCTATTGGCTCTTGGCATCTTTACTTACCAATCAGAAATAACTCGAGACCAAGGTGTATGTTCATACTCTCTCATCTCTGGGACAAGGTCTTGGGGGGGGGGGTGTCTCCATACTTAGTATTATAGTAGATGGTGAAAGACCAAACTTCAACAGGATTCTATGGATTCAATTCAGATCTCCATGCTTATATAACAAGCAAACTTTACTTACTGAACTGCCCTCCTAGACTTCTCTTAAACCTTTCTGATGTGGCTACTAAAGACTTTACACTTAGTTGTGGCTTACATGGTGTTTGTATCACTCAGAGGCTAGGAGTGAAAGGAGACTTTGGATACATAGGGATGAGTTTCAGTGGGGGAAGTATGTGTATCCATGGTTTAGAAAACACAAAAAGTAGGTATAATGGGAATTTTTAAAATATTCTCTTCATAACACTCTTCAAACAATGGTAAAAGTTTTGGACACATTTTTTTTTTTTTTTTGGTTTTTTCAAGACAGGGTTTCTCTGTGTAGCCCTGGCTGTCCTGGAACTCACTTTGTAGACCAGGTTGGCCTCGAACTCAGAAATCCGCCTGCCTCTGCCTCCCGCACATTTTGTTTTTTGAGGCTTTTCCTATGTGTTACTTGGGCAGAAGCAGCTGTTCCTATTTTTGTATAGTTTGTTTGTTGTGCTCCAGGTGTTGAGGTGACTGCAGCCACTGCAGTGGGAGTTGTCCTAGCAGTGTTACTGCAAGCCTGGTAGATATGCTCTGATGGTCGGTCCCCTTGGACTACAGTGGGGCTAATTCTGAAATGATATAGACAGATTTGACTGGGCTGGCATGTTACTGTGCAGTCTCACAGAACCCTGTGCTCAGGGCTTCCTTTAATGCTTGCTTTACTTCTTGAAATTGTCACCATCTTGAGTTGTTTTTGGAGACAACATTTTTGTTTTGTGTCCAGACAGTCTTGGGTATAACTGTCACACAGGGCAGGGTATGGACTGAGAGTTTGGCTGAACCCCACATTTTCCTGCAGAGAGAAAGACGTGCTCAGCCGAAGCAGAGCTCTTCAGAGAGATGATGTGGTTCTTGTTATTCCTGCAGTTCACAGTTCATTCACAGGGCAATCAGCAGCAGTTTTCTTTTTTCAGAGAAACTTGGAGCTTCTGGCAGTATGCGTTAAATTTAGCATTTGGTGTGATTGTTCTTCTCTTTGGACAATCATATGGTGTGTAGCTCCCATGTAAACACTGTCCCTTGCATTAGTATGCTTTTTATGGTACTGTATTCAAATATGATAATAAAAATAAAGGCTAAATTGATCCTTAGTTGTCCCTTTGAATAACAGTTGATGGGCACTATCCCAGACTTATGGCATCAGGTAGATAATACAGAGCCTCAGGCCGGAGCTGTTCTCCTGAGTCAGAAACCAGACTGCATTTTACAAAAACCTCTAGGTGACTCCTTGCCCATAAAGGTTTGAGAGCAGTGCTCTAAGCTTCCAAGTGGAGCGTTGTTGGGGCATTGATAAAACGGTGGTTTCTTTTGAAGTACATTTCAGCTGCTCAATTTCCACAATCAGTTAATGTGATAAGCTGCTAAGGCTTAAAAGTGTTGAGATGAGGTCTCAGGACTGCAAGCTCCAACAGCCCCACAGCTGGCAATAGAATCCAGGTCCTTGTGAATACTTAATGGCACTGAAGAGGTTCCTATTGCTGTGATGAGACACAATGACCAAAAAGCAATTTGGGGAGAAAAGGGTTGGTTTAGCTTAAACTTTGTATTGCTGTTGATAATCAAAGGAAGGAAGTCAGGACAGGAACTCAAACAGGGCAGGAATCTGAAGGTAGGATCTGATGGCCATGGAGTGTTCTGCTTACTGGCCTGCTTTCTTTTAGAGACTGCCAGCCCAGGGATGGAACCAACCATCAGCCACTAATTCAGATAATGCCTCACAGCCAGATTTTATGGAGGTTTCCTTCCTTTCAGATAACTCTACTTTATGTATCAAGTTGACATAAAACTAGCCCACACAGAGGATACTCTTGATACTTGGTGGAAGCACCTGAATGTCAGTCAGTCATGCTTAAGATCCTTGGATTTGTTGATGTTCTGTGAGCAGGACCTTGGTTCTCACATCTCCTGTAGATGATGTCCCAGGCCTCCCAGACAGTCAGTGCTGACACACTGTGAAATGAAGGGCTCTGTCCTAGGTTACCTTCCACAACCAACCTTGGTAGTATGAAACTAGTGTAACAGTCATCGTTGTTGTCGTGTGTCTCCCCCCCCCCCCCCCCAGACACACACACACACACACACACACAGGGTTTCTCTGTGTAACCCTGGCTGTCCTGGAGCTCACTTTGTAGACCAGGCTGGCCTCGAACTCAGAAATCTGCCTGCCTCTGCCTCCTGAGTGCTGGGATTAAAGGCGTGCGCCACCATGCCTGGCTTGGTGTAACAGTCTTAATGGATCTGTAATTAAAGCCTGGATTTGAGGTGGATAGGTTTATTCAAGAGATGGGTCCGTTGGCTCTCTTGTGTAGATAGATGGCAGTTTTCACTATTGGACGAAGAAGACCAGCAGAGATCATCTGCGCGGTCAGGTGACTCCCTGATGACTTCCTTGCTTGCTCTAAATATCTAGTCCTTTCATGGGGAAAAAACATTTTCAAACTGCTTGGTTCAATTTGTAAAAGAAGCCTAGGGTCGGTAAAAAAGGGTACCTTGGTCTCTCACCAAATACCTTCCCTTGCTGGCCAGCCTTCCTAGAGTTCCATAAGTAAGCGTCACTCAGTTAAAGTGTGGGTTTTAAGTATGTTCATGTGTCCTGCAGATACTTTGCTAGGTCCATGATGGTGTATGCCTGTAACCCTAACACTATCAGGCGGAGGCTTGAGGATCAGTTAAAGGTCAGCTTCGGCTATATAGTAAGTTTGGAGGCCACTCTGGGCTGTATGAGATCCTGTCTCAACTATTTTCTTCCCCACCTGTAGTATTTTTTGGTTTATTTTTATTGTTAATTCTGACTCTAGTTTTATTACAAATCTTAGCTTGTGTTGGTCTTTCAGACAAGATCCCCTGCTGTGTAGCCCAGGCTAGCCTAAAGCTTAGAGTCTTTTGGCCTTGGCTTTCTAAGTGCTGTGATTATAGTCTCAGGCTACCATCCCTGTTTTTTGTTTTTGTTTTTTGAGGCAGGGTCCCTGTATTTGGAAATTTGATCTGTAGATCAACCTGGCCTCAAATTCACAGAGCTCTGCCCATCTGAATAGTTACAGTTTTCAAAAAACTGCATTTTACCTAAGGGAGGGTAATTGAACTTTGTAACTGTTATTTTGTATCTAGCTTCACTTTTCTTCAAAGGGTACCAACCTAAGGCCAACTAGTTTACCAGTGTCCATTCAGCTTGCTGCAAAATAGGTGATGCTTGCTAGGAGAGCTTACTGTGCCTGCATTTTGGAGTTGAGATAGTGACATGCACAGTTTGGAGACCATTCACTGTGGAAGTATATATTTCCATGTTCTGAACTGTCTGGTGTGGTGATGAAAGAATCAATTGTTTTACAATAAATGCTAAAAAAATTCCTTTTCTCTGTGTTAAATTTTATGTTTAAAATAATTTATACTTTAGATAAGTACTTCAAAACAGTTATGAGATTAGAAGGCCGGGCCAGTAGGAAGGCCATTATAGCCTGCTGGACACTGGGCATATTATTTCGAGTGGATTATAACAGCCTGGGCAAGGATTGGGTCTCCAGGTAGCTTCCTACCTTGTGTCAATTCGAGAGTCAAGACCTCTTTTGTTTTTACTTATATAAGCTTTTAGGGCCATTTTGGTCATTAGCAAAGCTAAATGTAAGTGAGGTTTGGGGGAATGTACATGTAGGTAGGTTTTCTGATTAATGACCTAGCTTAGTAGAATTCTCATCTACCCAGTACCTACCTACCCAGTGTATGCAGCTGAATGCCATCCTATGCCTGGGGGTACCTGGAGGGCAGAACAAGCTAGCTGCACAGCTGCATGCAGCAGGGCAGATTGGGGCCTTGGGGTACATAGATACCTGGATGGGTTCAGGACATACTAGAATACAGCTGTCAGGAGAAACTTCTTATGGGTCAGAAGATACTGTACTTTCTGTGAATGACCAAATAGTTTAGGTGTTTTGGGCCATAGATGATCTCTGTCACACTCCTTTCTCCAATTCCATCTTTTCCTCAAACCTGACACTATTAAAAAATGTCAAAACTTGCCGGTTGTGGTGGTGCACGCCTTTAATCCCAGCACTCGGAAGGCAGGGGCAGGCGGATTTCTGAGTTCGAGGCCATCCTGGTCTACAGAGTGAGTTCCAGGACAGCTAGGGCTATACAGAGAAACCCTGTCTCGAAAAACCAAAAAAAAAAAAAAAAAAAAGAAAAAGAAAAAAAGAAGTCAAAACCATTTTTAATTGGCAGGTGGTGGGTTGGGTGGGTGTATTTGCTAACCTACTCTGTTCTTACTTTATTGTAACTAATCAGTCTTTTTCTAAATCCTATATTTGATGCATTTCCTGACTAAGAATATGATTTGGGCAGTTTCACTTGGTGTGGGTAAATCTACTTGATTTATAATCTAGAGCTGTAACTACACTTTGCAACCATCTATAGCAAACTGTGTGCTCTGAGTTCTTTTGATAGGGTCTTGGGCAACTCAGGAGGACCTTGAATCTTTTGTCCCACAACTCTGGAGTAGTAGTAAAGGTGTAAAAATACACTTTTAAAAAGTTTGTGATTTTTCAAAGATTTTCA
Organism: Mus caroli; assembly: GCF_978045245.1. Classification (NCBI taxonomy): domain Eukaryota; kingdom Metazoa; phylum Chordata; class Mammalia; order Rodentia; family Muridae; genus Mus; species Mus caroli. The sequence continues at coordinate 58,195,618 of NW_028227275.1, forward strand.
AATAAATGAAAAGCAGCTACTCTGGGAGAAGATTTTCCTGATGGTGTGACTTCTGTCCCTAAACAAGGATAACCTCTTTCTTTTCTTTGAGAATATAAAAAAGAAAAAAATCTCCTTGTCCCCTACCCCCTTTTTAAAAATCATTTTTTATTTCATGTACATTGTTTTGCTTTATGTATGCTTGTGTGAGGGTTTCTGATCCCCTGTAACTGAAGTTAAAGACAGTTGTGAGCTCCTGTGTGGGTACTGGGAAATGAACCCAGGTCCTCTGGAAGAGCAGCCAGTGCTCTTAATGGCTGTGCTAACTCTGTCACCTTCCGCCCCCATCCCACCCCTTTCCCCTTTCATATTATCTTCTGGTACTGCTGTGCTTGTCGGCTGATTAGGATAAAATGACATGGGTTTTGTTTTTGTCTTGACCATTTCCCCCAAATCTGAAAACTAAAACAGTATATATATCTTAAGGTTTCCCTCTATTGTTGACTTTTCTGAACTAGTTTTCTGTTGCTTGTTGCCATTTTTGCAGTGACTTCCCAATCAGAACTAGCTTAGCATTGTATTTAAATCAGGCAGCTGCTTACATATCTTCTGCTGCCTGCCAGGGGCCATACACACACACACACACACACACACACACACACACACACACACACACACACACACACTCTCTCTCTCTCTCACTTCTATATATCTACTTGTGCCTCCTGTCCTAGCTGAGGAAGGCCACTGGCTTGTGTGTCTGTTGCATATGTGTTGGGAGCTGCATGTCTCTAGTGTGTTGTCTGTCATGCTGTGTCCACGGGGAAAGGCTGTGCTTCTCTGGGGCCTCTGCCTTATTTCTTCCTATGGAGCTGTGTGGTCTGCTTTCTCACCCCACCACTTAGGTATCCCTCTCAAGTGAGGTGTGTGAATCTGGGTCATGTGAACTGAGCAGCTGCTTTTTGTCTCTGTCTTCTTATGATTCAAGATTGTGAGCAGACTTGCCAGTGTCCTTGAGAGCATATAAAAGCGTTATAAACTGACTTTGGTAATACTTGATACTTGCCAGTATTGCTTTCTGAATTTGTTCCCTAAGATTTCTTGAACTTTATTAATGAGGTTTCTTGTTGGACAGTTAGGCCGAGCACCTATCATGTGAAGTGGACTCTCCTGAACAACATACTCTTTTTCACCTCTCATTCTTGGGTCAGTCAGTCACTTTGACTAGGACTGTGAGTAAAGTTTACCTCTATAATTCCTCTTATTTTTATTTTATTATTTGTGTGTGTGTGTGTGTGTGTGTTTTGAGACAGGGCTTCAGTATGAAGCCCTAGCTGTCATCAGAATTCACTCTGTAGACCAAGTTGATCTCAAACTGAAATCCACCCATCTCTGCCTCCTTAGTGTTGGTATTGAAGGCGTGTACCATCACACCTTGCTAAATTTTCTACTTTTAAAGAAATGATTTTGAGGTAAATGTTCTTGAAAACATTGAGTATGGGTGATTTAGCCAAACACACAGATATAAAGGTCGATCTGCTTTACATAGAGAGGATCTTTCTTTCTTTCTTTCTTTCTTTCTTTCTTTCTTTCTTTCTTTCTTTCTTTCTTCCTTCCTTCCTTCCTTCCTTCCTTCCTTCCTTCCTTCCTTCCTTCCTTTCTTTCTTTCTTTCTTTCTTTCTTTCTTTCTTTCTTTCTTTCTTTCTTTCTTTCTTTCCCTTTGCTTATAAGAGCATGTAGATACTGGTGAGCTTTTCTGATAGTGGTCCTATCAGGATGCAGTTGACTGCATGGGTGGCTAAGCTGCAGCTGAAGGAGAGCTTTTGTTTGGGCACATGGTAGCCTTGTTCCTTAGCACACTCTCAAGAAGTCTCTCTGAGCCCTCCAGAGCTAGCGTACCTTGAGTGGTCCTGTTGCTGTAGAGGCCTGAGCTGCATGACTGCTTCTTGTTATTACCTTCTGGTTAGAAGTGGCCTTTTGAGACTTCTGTCATATTCCATGTTTAACAAATGAGTGCCTTTTTGGCTCTGTGACTTGGAGAACAAGCATTTCATAGTTGTGGGCATGGAGACCAAGTTGAGAAAAGACTATACATGAGGTGTTGTTAGAAGTTGACTGTCAGCCGTTTCTCTTAGTGACTTGGGATAGTTTGTCTTAATTCTTCAATAATTAAGTTCTAAAGTTTAGTCCTTTCCTGGCACTTTATGACCTCAGACTTTTATCTATTAATGAACTCAACTGCAGCTTTATAGTAGTGATTCATTCCCTCTGTAATAAGGAAAGTTCTGGTTATGCCTTTTCATTTGTCATTTGTTGCAGAAGATGGCAATTCTCTGAAGAATCTATTCTTTATCCTTTAAAAAATAGTTGCTTTCTGTCTCTCTTGATCTTTATCTGTCTCTGTTTCTCAGTCTCTCTCCCTCCCTCCCTCCCCTCTCCAGTTTTGCTCTTTTAGCCCAGGCTAGACTTGAGCATGTAGTATTTTTGTTTGTTTTAGTATTTTTGTTTGTTTGTTTGTTTCAGTCTGCCAAGTGGTAAAATTTGAGGTATGAAATATTTTTGCTTTAAAAAAGTTTTTAAATTAGTGGGCAACATGCTTGTGGAGGTCAGAAGACAACTTGGAAAAGCTAGAGTCTTAGGGATCGAGGGATCGAACTCTGGTCTTGAGGCTAGTCAGCAAGCCTCTTTTCCTGCTGAGCCACATTGCTCTTCGTCAGCATTCTTTTTTAGTTTGTTTTGGTTTTTGAGAGAGGGCTTCTGTATGGAATCTTGGTGATCACACAGAAATTCTCTCACATCTTTCTTTAAAGTGATGGGATTAAAGGTGCAAACCACTGTACCTAGCCAGCATAAAAATTCTTAAAGTATGAATTACTTCTTTTCCTTGTGTGTGTGTGTGTGTGTGTGTGTGAGAGAGAGAGAGAGGGGGGAGGGTTCTTGCTGTATGGCTCAGGCTGGCCAAGAACTTGTGATCCTCCTGCCCCACTCTTGAAAATTTTAGGATTTTGGGTATGTGCCAGCCTGGCTTGGATGAATTGCTTTAACAGGTTAAAATCATTCCAAGCTTTTGTATTCAGCATTTTCAACATTTTAGCCAACTAAAAATACTTTCTGGAATGGAGCAAGTATCTAATTTGGATTCCCAGCACCCACTTGTGACTCACAAACATCTGTTAACTCAGTTCTAGAGCATCCACCAACTCTGGCTCCCATGACCATTCTGTGCAGCTCATGCCCATAGAAAATACAAATAAGGACATTTCTTAAAAAGTCTGCACAGAAAGCCAGTAAGTAAGTTCTTCACTCGATCTTACCCAAAAGGCTGAGAAGCGAATCAGTAAGTAAATTCTTTAAGAAAATTTCTTTTTCTGAGAAGGAAAAAAATCCTGCCAGTGTTACTCATTAAGAAATCACTTTGGGGGCTGGAGAGATGGCTCAGTGGTTAAGAGCACTGACTACTCTTCCAAAGGTCCTGAGTTCAAATCACAGCAACTACATGGTGGCTCACAACCATCCGTAATGAGATCTGATGCCCTCTTCTGGTGTGTCTGAAGACAACTACAGTGTACTAATATAATAATAAGTAATATAATAATAAATAAATCCCTAAAAATAAAAAGAAATCACTTTGTAGGTTCAGTGTGAAATTGCTTTATTTTTGTGTCAATGCCAAGTTGATATTGTAGACCAACATTGAACTGAAATTTGGTTTGTAGAAAATTAGTAAAGCTGGAATTTTATGAAAATCTTTCTTTATCTCATTTAGAACAGCATGTTTTGGAAATTTGATCTTCACTCATCATCCCACATAGACACGCTTCTAGAGAGAGAAGATGTGACACTGAAGGAGCTAATGGATGAGGAGGACGTCCTACAGGAGTGCAAAGCACAGAACCGCAAGCTCATAGAATTTCTGTTAAAAGCAGAATGTCTGGAAGACTTAGTCTCATTCATTATAGAAGAACCACCTCAAGACATGGATGAGAAGATCCGATACAAGTAAGAAAAGGGTGTCTTTGCCTTAGGGTGAGGTAGGAAATGATGACTCTTGCTGGTTAAGAATTTCCTAGAGCCAATGTAACCAGTGACAAGTTAGATAGTCAAGAGCTACAGGCTTTATGGGGTACACAGTCAACTCCAGTGAGTCATAGGAATCTAAAATGTTCTGAATCTTTGCCAGAAATACAACATGCTTTATAATTGACAAATTTCTCATATTAGTAAGACATTCAAGTGTCTTCTCAGCTTTTCAGATAAGCCAGAAGAATGACTGGCCAAGATTGCCTAAAGGTTTAGTCAGAGCTTGGGTTTTAAGAGCATTGCTCAAATAAGGTCAGCCCTTCCTTGTGTGAGTTTTAGGTGTGGGTTGCGTGGGTCTCAGTGAACAGCAGTGAAGCTATATTTAAGCAGGAAATGACATAATAAAACACAGTGGGTTTACCTACTTTGGCTTGTTCGGTGAATCTGCATACAAACAGAATGGCACAGTAAATGAGAGTCCTTTATTGTTGTCACTGAGCATGTTCATGGGCATGTTAATAATTGGGGTTACAGTTATTTCCATACCCAACATTGTTGAAGTGGCCCACATCCCTCAACACTGAAAATAGAGAAACAAACTTCAGTTATGATCCATTAAATAGACAACAGAGTGGCAGGAATCATGATATTAGAAGCTGCCCTTCCTGACTCAGGCTGACCTTATTAAGATGGTTTTTTTCTTTTCTTCTGGGAGAGAATTATGCTGTCAGCAAAATCCTTCTTGATACCTTTAAACTTATTGTAGCTTGGGCTCTTGAGGCCCTGTTTTCCGCTAGCCTTCAAAATCGACATTTAACAATCAGTGGAGATTAAAAAGTGGTGTCCTATAAAGAAAGAAAAACATGTATAGCATAAAAATAATGTTTTTCTGTTTTCTTGAACGCTTTGCTGCTTTCCTGCCACAGTGAGCTAACATGTACGTTAGATAGAGCCTGTCCAGGTCAGAGGTGGAGGTGATGTGGTAATAGGTTGGGAATAGTGAGTGGGCCTGCACTGAAGCCACCTGGAGTGATGTGGCCCTCTCTACATAAGCTGTGAGCAGACAAGTGGTCTCCCTTGTTGGGTTTGTCGTCACATTCTGGATGAGGCTTTTACTTGATGGTGCTTTATGAAGTGCTGGCTTACTGAAAGGAAGGGCTGCTTGGTGGATCTGAAAGCTTGGCGGTGATGGTGCTCTGTGTTGCTGTGCTGTGTTTGAAGCTGTAAGAACAGGCAGCTTATCTTACACATTCCCATGGATGTACTGGATGGTGCCATTTAGAGGAGCAGGAGTTGAGTTGGGTGGAGCAGTACTTTATCTACTATGTCTCTGGCCCAAGCAAAGCCACTATTGAGGTAAAAATGTACCTTGGGTGACCTGAACCGTCTGTATTAGCCTACAGGGCTTTTTAGAAGGAATCTAAAACCTTTTCAAGGTTAAGATAGTTGTGGTCTGGGTGAGCCATAGTTTGTCAGAGAAGCCCTGTAGAGAAGAAAGCAGGCTGGGACAGCTGAAGTTGGTGGGTGGAAGGATTCTAGAGGAAGCCTTTGCTTCGAGCTATGCAAGAACTGAGTTCATTGTCATTGTAAGTGTTTGGTAAGGAACAGCCAGGCCAAAGATGTGGAAGCCCTAAAGTGCACTTACAACAGGGCAACCTCATGACTAGAGGTGAGCAGGAAGAGAGAGGGACAGGGGTGAGGTCAAAACATCCTCCAAAACAAGCCATCTAAGTAAGGCTTCGAGCAGTGAGTGATATATGTGCCTTGACTGTTGTTCTTGTCCACTCTGTCCTCTGTCCACTCTGAGGGAGTTGGGGACTGGAGTAAAAAGGAAAGGTGAATGTGAGTTAAGAAGCAGGTAGATAAGCATAAAAAGGTCTCAGTTACCTTTTGGGGAACAGTGGTTAGAATCTAGAAGGAACTGAATGAAGGAGCCTCCTTGGTGAGAGGTTGAGAAGGAAGATTGTGAAGGAAGGACTATTGGAGTTTTACCTAGGAGAAGTGATGGTGGAATAGCTGTAACGTTAAGGATAGGTGTCAAGAGAAAGGTTGGGCATTTGACTTCAGCTTTGTCAAGTTTGAGATGCCTGGTGGGCATGATGTAGAGACAGGGAATCACATCAGGTGGACGAATGCCATGTGAAGGTATGGAGTTCGTGAGGTCACCTATGGAGCTGATGGAGGCTGTTAACTAGATCAGGGTTTCAAACAGGGACTCAGGAATAGCTAGGGCAAGAGAAAAACAGGTAGGGGCTGCCACCCAGAAAGCCACTGTAGAAAGGCTTCAAGGAGGCAAGAGAAGATGATACTGCTGCTGTATGAATCCCCAAGTTTGCATATGGCAGTATCAATCTCATTAATTGGGGTCAGGAGAGCCTGGCTGCAATGGCTCTGAAAAAGAGTGAAAGACACGCCAAGACATCTCCTTCAGGTCACTTCCCAACAAGAGAGTAAGAGAACACATGGTAGCCAAAGGCAGATATGGAGGCAGGAGAGGTGTAGGTGTTTTACTTGTTTTCCTAAATGGAAGGAATGGTGATCCGTGTGTACACTATCAGGAATGATGCAGTAAAGAGGAAGCCATGTCAGCCAAAGGAGTGAGCTTTCTAGGAATGCCCTGTAACTTTGCCAATTCCTCCTACTGCAGTTTATCCTAGAACAGTGGTTCTCAGCCTGTGGTTTATGACCTTTTGGGGTACAAATGATCCTTTCAAACTTTCCTAAGACTCGAAAAACATGGGTTTTTATATTAGGATTCATAATAGTAGCAAATTGCCTTTATGAAGTAACAGCAAAAATAATTTTATGGTTGGGGATCACCACAGCATGAAGAACTGCATTAAAGGGTAGCAGGATTAGGTTGAAAACCACTGTCCTAGAAAATAGTGAGTAAAGTTGCTGTCACCCGTTAAACACCTTTTTGATGCCAGTCCCCCCACCTCCTATCATGTGTTTCAAGCCTATAAACTGAGGAAGGACAATGCACCCCTCGAAAGTAGATAAGGCAGGATGTGATCCTCGTATGAATTCCAGAGCTGCAAATGTAACCACTGTGTATTTCTGTCCCTAGCCAGTGGTTACAGTAGAGAAGTCTGCTGTGGCATTGGTGAATGGCTGTTTTACAAGATAGGGGAGACTAATGGAACAGAACCTTCCAGAAGACAGCTGTTGGGTAGTGCAGTCTACATGCCTACATACCTGCAGTTCTGCTTTCTTTTCTGTCTTCCTCCTGCATCAGTTTTTTTTTTTTGTTGTTTGTTTGTTTGTTTGTTTGTTTTTGGTTTGGTTTGGTTTGGGTTTTTTTTGGAGACAGTCTCATGCTATTTATCTAGTTTTATCCCAGCCCCTTTTGGGTTCAGTGGTCACCTGCTTGCCTTCATATGTGTCATATACTCCAGTCCACAGTCTTTCCCTTTGTGCTGTATTATATAGCCACTGCTGTTGTTTTATCTCCTTGACCTGGGCTGCTCTCCTGTCAGGTTGATGGAAGAATATGTTAGAGCAGAGAAGGGAACTATGGTCAGATACAGTGTTGCCTAATGAGTCTCTCTTAGTCTCCTGTGACCATTAGAAAAGGATGAGAGGTGGTTGGCAGTTCAGAGAGCATGGAGAACAGATGTCTACTGCCTGGTTTTCAGAGTGAGTGGTCTGACTATCAGAGACAAACATGGTTGAGGTTGCAGGGGTTTTTGGTTTTGGATTTTTGTTTTGTTTGTGAGATTGATTGATGTATTTATGGATCTGAGTACTCTGTATCTGTACAGATGGAGTGAGCCTTCATGTGCTGTTAGGTTGTGGGAATTGAATTTTAGGACCTCTGCTCACTCAGGTTCACCCTGCTCACTCAGTCCCTGCTTGCTCTAGCCCAAAGATTTATTTATTATTATACATAAGTACACTGTAGCTGACTTCAGACGCATGGGAAGAAGGCGTCAGATCTCATTACGGATTATTGTGAGCCACCATGTGGTTGTTGGGATTTGAATTGAGGTCCTTCTGAAGTTCCTCAGTTCAAATACCTTACTTGCTGAGCCATCTCGCTAACCCGAGTTTGCAGATTTTTAAGAAGCTGCAAGGAGTTATGCAGAGCAGATTCCAGCTGCTACCTGTAGGCCTATGGCCTACTGAGTGAGATCACAGTGAAGAATGACAGTTGGCTGGGTTCTTGCCTGTCCCTAGCTTCACAAGATCTTAGATGACTCTAAATGGGTTTTAAAATGTTATTTACTAATTATATTAGTTATTAATATGACTCAGACAGCCCCTAGTAATCAAGGCAGAGTCCTATGGATTTTTAAATCAGCTTTAGCACAATTACTGGGCAAATTACCCCTAATCTATTTTTCTATAGGCTAGACTGTTAATTTTCCAGATGCTTTCCTCAAGTATTTATTGTTTGAGTCTTGCTGGGGTTATTACTGCTCCATCAGTCCATCCTCAGGGCATTTCACTTGGTCACGTCTAATGGAGACCTCCTGTTTTCTCCTTCTTCTGTTGTCTTCTTTTTTCCTCCTCTTTCTTTCTTTGTGATCCCTGCCTGCTATCCTCAGCCCCATAACTGAAAGTCCACATATATCTATTCTCCCCAGTAAGGCTATAGCCCCATTTATTTAACCAATAGCTTTAAATTGAGGAGTAAGGTTTATACAACAAAATCTGGTGTACATGAGAATCTGCTCATCATGGGCAACCAGAACTTGAGGTTCAGAATTTAGCATTTGGGGCTGGTGAGATGGCTCAGTGGGTAAGAGCACCCGACTGCTCTTCCGAAGGTCCAGAGTTCAAATCCCAGCAACCACATGGTGGCTCACAACCAGTAACGAGATCTGGCGCCCTCTTCTGGAGTGTCTGAAGACAGCTACAGTGTACTTACATATAATAAATAAATAAATCTTAAAAAAAAAAAAAAGAAAGAAGAATTTAGCATTTATGTACACAGCAGCAGTTCAACCCCTAACAGAAGGCTCTTATCTAAAGCATAGGTGTGTATGGCACTCTTTCCCTCATCTCCCAGTACCTCAGGCTGATGTACTGTTTGCCCCTTCTGTATACTGTGATAGGTGTTTTCTTTAGATGGGTGGAGACTGATCGATTGCTAGCTTATTAGAACTTTATCATATCACTTGTAACCTACCTAAACTGAGCAGTGGCCTGCTCATAAACCTACAGCAGGCTCAAAGTCATCTGTGTATAGTAGTTTCCTGGAAACCAGCCACCCTTAACTTGTTTCAGAGTTTGCCACATCTCTGTCCACATGGACTGTGTCAGGACTCTGTACCCTCACTGAGTTCTGTTAAAATGTGGCATACTTGACTCATGAGTCCTGTTCATGCACTGTAGTTGTGTTGAAACAGAAACAAATTCTTTTTTTTTTTTAAGGTTTATGTATATAAGTGCCCTGTCTTCATTCACACATACCCAGGAATCAGATCCCATTACAGATGGTTGTAAGCCATGTGGTTGCTAGGATTTGAACTCAGGACTTCTGGAAGAGCAGCCAGTGCTCTTAACCTCTGAGTCATCTCATTTGATTTAAAGGCAATTTTTTGGACAAAGTAGAAAATGTCTTTTAACTTAGAGGTGGATGGAATGGATTGAAGGCGCTCTTAATTCCTTGTAGATGGTTTTGATGATTTGATAGAATTTTAGGAGACTTTCCTCATGTGTGCTGTACTTAATGCCATAAACTGTTTCCATTAGATGATAATGTAATGTCCTGTTCTTCTAGGTATCCAAATATATCTTGTGAGTTGCTCACATCTGATGTCTCCCAGATGAATGATAGACTGGGGGAAGATGAGTCCTTGCTAATGAAGTTGTATAGCTTCCTCCTAAATGAGTCCCCCTTGAACCCGCTACTCGCCAGTTTCTTCAGCAAGGTGCTAAGTATTCTTATCAGCAGAAAACCAGAACAGGTAAATACTGTTTTAAAAGGTAAGTATCTGGGCTGTGCATCCTCAAGACGATGCCAGGAACTTTGCTACGGTGCTCAGAGTCTGCCTGATGGCCATTTTCTACAGAAGAGTGTGTTTTAGGTCTTTAGGAGTCTGAGAAACCCTGGTTTCCACATTAAGGAGTATTTCTCCTTTGACATACTCTTTGAAGAACTTCAGCTCTGTTTGTTAGCAGACTTTGATTTCTTCTCTGGACACATAATCAGAAGCATTTTTGTGAGAGTAGCAGGTTGAATCTGAGTACATATCTAATGACCCTTTGGATTTAACAGTTGGCTTTGTTTAGTTGTTCCCTAATGATGATCTCAAGAGAAGCTAGAATCAGGTAGTCCTGAAGATGAATTCCTGACTAGTGCTTTTTACACTTTGGTAATTTATTTTAGCTTAGATACCTGGATGCCCTTGTGTCTCAGCAGTCCTAGTCTATCGCACTGGATAAAGGTACACACCTCAGTATTCTTATAGATACCACCCCTTGACACCTTTTCCTTTCTAATTCAGACTTATGTGGAAATGCCGTTCCCAAGGAATGGTTCACCAAGTGTGACCTTTGGATCAGTGTCAACAGCATCTACTGAGATTTTTTTTTTTAAAGCATTGCTGTGCAGGAGTCCTGACAGTGGGGGTTTCTAGCGCATCTTTCAGTTCATGCTATTGCCTGCTGGAATTGGAGAACCATTTCTCTAGTGGATATTGTTGTGAAAGAGTGCAAGAGCTCACTTCCAAGAAACAGCTAGAGCAGCAGATGCTGAGTACAAGCTGACAGATCAGTTGCAGCAAGCAGAGATGAACATGGTCAAGCCATTCAGACCTGGTATTTATTCTTCATGGTAGACAGTAGTCTCCAGTTACTTGGTTTTGCTCTGTGGTCGGCACACATGATAGAACTGAAACTATTTTGGGCCCATTATGTTCTGTTCTCTGTTAAGTCAGGGACCATGTTTTATTTTAGAAAGATGGTGTTCTTTGTGTTCAGGTAAGGCTTTTATTTTGATAGGGCAACTTTCCCAAGTGTGTTGGTAGGAAGATCCTTTTCCTTGAGTCACAATCCCTAAGTTATGGTCTCAGTAGTGTAAATTGTCTCCCATTCTGCCCTCTACATAGAAATCAAAATATCATCGGCAATTGCAAGCCATCATATACCCGGCACAGTTAGTTCAGAGATGGGTGCCTCCATTAGTAAGGCATGCTTCATTATGTTTTTATCTCTATCTATCTATCTATCTATCTATCTATCTATCTATCTATCTATCTATCTAGTTTGGTTTTTCGAGACAGGGTTTCTCTGTGTAGCCCTGGCTGTCCTGGAACTCACTTTGTAGACCAGGCTGTCCTGGAACTCAGGAATCCGCCTGCCTCTGCCTCCTGAGTGCTGGGATTAAAGGCATGTGCCACCATGCCCGGCTTATGTTTTGTTTTTTTTTTTTTGTTTTTGTTTTTTTTTTTTTTGGTTTTTTCGAGACAGGGTTTCTCTGTGTAGCCCTGGCTGTCCTGGCACTCACTTTGTAGACCAGGCTGGCCTCGAACTCAGAAATCCGCCTGCCTCTGCCTCCCGAGTGCTGGGATTAAAGGTGTGCGCCACCACGCCCGGCTCCCGGCTTATGTTTTTATCTTACATCTGCTGTTAGACCCAGGCTGAGGAGCTATGATTTCTGGTGTATATAAGATAAATCATGAAAGTATGTGGAAGACTTTCTGAATCTCTGTGTTATTGATACCAGAGCTCAGTCAGTTCTATTATCTGTCTAACGATGATGTGTGTCAGTTGAACCCTGAATGAAGAAGAGTCCTGTCACCTGGTTGCTCCTTGTCTCTCTAGCGTCAAGTTCTTGGATGATAATGAGAGTACAGCATTATCAGTGTTGCTTGTGTAGCTGCTTTTGTCTTTTAATAAAAGCTTGTTTCCTGTTGCTTGGTAGTGTTGGTTAGGACTTAGGCACTGTCAGCGCTGACAAAAGTCCACATTCACATGGTGTAATCAGCCTTTAGAACAGGGTGTCCAACTGTTGGCAGTGTTGAATGGTTTAGCTCTTCGACAATGAAATCGGCCTTGTGGTCTATGCTGAATTGTTCATAGCACCAGCTAAGCTTTATGCCTGTAGGCTCTAGGACCAGTGTTTCTGCCATGAAATGCAGGTATAGTTTGGCCATGTGTAGTTGGCCATTTGTGACTTTTTCCTCCTCTCTCGCCGCCTTTCAAAGACTGCTGTAGGACTCAGCTGTGACTGGCATGGCTGCCACTCCTTGAAGAGGTGTGTCCATTTGACATCGTCTACACAAACAGTATAGTGACTCATTTTGAAGTTACTTGGCAGTTTTAGTTCTAGCTGTTCTTTCTGGCTGTTAACCTTCTTTGTGCAGCTCAGTAGCAGTCCTGTGACTCTCATGGGATGCAGATCTTAGTTTAAATCCCAGGACAGTTTCCTTTTACTTGTAGCAGATACTAACATGTCTGAGCCTAGGATTTCTCATCTAGAACAATGAATCTTCACCTTCCAGGGCTTAGTGAAAATTTGTGGCAAAAACAAAAACCCTATTGGGCTGGAGAGATGGCTCAGTTGTTAAGAGCACTGACTGTTTTTCCAGAGGTCCTGAGTTCAATTCTCAGAAACCACATGGTGGCTCACAACCATCTGTACTGGGATCCAGTACCCTCTTCTGGTGTGTCTGAAGACAGCTACAGTATACTCATATACATAAATAAACAAGTAAATCTTTAAAAAAGAAACAAAAAACTCCACCACTTTGCTAAGCTCTCCTAGGATGTGTGGTGGAGTTTTAATAGATGCTGTTGGCTCACAGACACAAATAAGAAGACATAGGAAGTGGTGCAGGACAGAGCATCATTTCCATTCCAAGTTCTTTCCCACTCAGCACAGCCCCCTCTTCCCAGCCTCCTGTTAGTCATACATGCAGCAGTGCAGCCTAAATCACCTTGTGACCAGGCAGGTTAGCTACTTAGAAACAGCTTTGCTTTGAATCTCCCTTCGTTTTAAAATATTCTGCATTTTAATTTTAAGTCTAATAGGATTGTTTCATAAAGTAGTATCTATATTTTTAAAATATTTGTTTCATTTTATGTATATGGGTGTTTTGCCTACATGTATGTGCACCATGTATATGTCTGGTGCCCACCAAGGCCAGAAAAGGGTTTTGACTCACCCCAAAACTGGAGTCACAGCTGGTTGTGAGCCAACACGTGGATGCTGGGAATTGAATCTGGGTCTTCTAGAAGAGCAGCCCTCCCACCCCAAATTGTATGTTCTTTAGCTGTTTGTAGGTTTGTAGATAGCTGTTGCTAGGGAATGAACAATGAAAATAAACAGAAGGCAAAGGTTCAGTCCGCTTTATTTGTAATGGGGATGCATGTCAATTTTAAGGGTTTTGAATATTGCAGCTGTTAGCCAGATTCCCCGTGTGCTTGCTGATTCGGTACCTGCTTGCTCTTAAGCTGTCTAGCAGGATTTGAGGAATGTTGGTCATTCTAGATTATATGTCTGAAGTTACGCATCTTTCAGTTTGATTTGTTTTCCTCTAGATTGTGGATTTCTTGAAAAAGAAGCGTGATTTTGTGGATCTCATTATAAAGCACATAGGAACTTCTGCTATCATGGATTTATTGCTCAGGCTCTTGACATGTATTGAGCCTCCACAACCCAGGCAAGATGTTCTGAATGTGAGTAGAGATTTAAACTGCTGGGGGTGCTGTTATGTTGGCCACTGGGCTCCTGTGTGCTGGGGGAATTCTACAGAATGAGGGGGCCTGGGGATGAGGCAAGGAGATGGTTGTCCCAACACAAAGATTCAGATTTTAATCTTTGAGACTGGGCTCTCCTCGTGACCCTGAGTGTCTTGAAACTCACTGTATAGACCTGGCTGGTCTCAAACTCAGATAAGTCTCTATGCCTCCCAAGTGCTAGAATTAAAAGCATGTGCAACCACACCATCTGAGATTCAGACTTTATTTTTATTTCTATTCTTAAAGATTTATTTATTTATTTAGTGTATCTGAGATACACTGTATCTGTAGAGGTGGTTGTGAGCCTTCATGTGGTTGTTGGGAATTGAATTTTTAAGACCCCTGCTTGCTCCAGTCCACCCCACTTGCTCCAGTCAACTCCACTCACTCAGTCCCTGTTTGTTCGGATCCAAAGATTTATTATTATACATAAGTACACTGTAGCTGACTTCAGACGCACCAGAAGAGGGCGTCAGATTTCATTATGAGTGATTGTGAGCCACCATGTGGTTGCTGGGATTTGAACTCAGGATCTTTGGAAAAGTAGTCAGTGCTCTTACTCGCTGAGCAATCTCACCAGCCTGAGATTCAGACTTTATAGGACTAGGGCTCAGGATGTATAGATCCCTAGAGCTTTCAGATTCTGTGTTATTTGCCCTTTGCTGGTTGGTTTGTTACATTGACGGTGAGTGAGTTGAGGATTTATCCTAAAGCTGGGTCTAGGTATAAGCAGGACAAGGCTTTCAATGTGTGTGCCTCCTATGGGAGGACAAACAGGAAGAGTGGGGTTGCATGAAAGGGGACTGCTTATAAGTTCAGACAATTTTAGGCTATGTGCAGTTTATGAGTAGATAGATGTCTTAAGTGAAACTGGACTTGAGGGAGGTTTGGATAATCTGAGTATAAGGCTTTCGCTGAGTCCTTACCCTTGCATTCCAGAACCATATCTTAATTGATCCCCAGTCACTTGTGGTTGCACATGCTTATAATGCCAGCACTCTGTAGGTTGAGGCAGGAGGATTTTAAGTTCTAGATAGCTTGGGCAACATAATGACATCCTGTCTCAAAAGAAGGGAAACCTGTATTCATTGAAAAAGAGTTTTCATTGAAAATTGTAGTTTTAAAGACTTAAGGGACCAAACCAAGAAAGAAGGTCTGTGAAAGGAAGATTTGCCGAGGGTTGTCCACTGCAGGGCACACACTGCTAAGATGCCCATCATGCTTTCTTTATTTGATAGGTCAGGGCTAGATCTGTCAAGGTTACATAGGTAACCAGCTGAGTACTGCAAGCTGGTGCCATGGACTTGCTTCTTTTGTGTGTCTTCCTTTGTGTGTAGATCTGGGTCTTTTCTCAAAAGGGGTTCAAAATTTTGGGAAAGACTATTAGAGCAAGAGGGATTGGTGCACAGGGAAGTCTTATCAGTGTGGTTTGCTGTAATAGCACTACTCCTTTGGTTACTTCTGAGTTGAAACTTTTAGAGCCTATTTTTAAAGAGGTATGCTTTTAGGGAGAGCTGTGTGATTAGTAATGGGAGAGTAGGTTAGTGGGAAATTCTTTAAAGTCTTTTCTTTTTTTCTTTTAAGATTTATTTATTTTATGTATATGAGTATTCTGTTTTCATGCACACCAGAAGAGGGAATCAGACTCCATTATAGATGGTTGTGAGCCACCATGGGTTTCTGGGAATTGAACTCAGTACCCGTGGAAGAACAGCCAGTGCTCTTAACTGCTTAGCCATCTCTTCAGCCCCCTTCTTAAAGTCTTTAAGGTCACAAGTACTTGTGAATAGCTATGCAGAGGATAGAAGTTCAAAACTGGTTAGCTCACCTAGACTTTCTCATGGTCAGGATTCATATACTCTAGGGCATTGCTATTAGAGTGTGGCCTCAGGTAAGATTGTGAGAAATTTCATCCCATACCCAGTAATTTCTGGGAGATTTATAAAATTAGATCTTAGGTTTATGAAGATGTTAAATGTATTTTTAAAATAGATCCTAAGGGCTAGTAAGATGGCTCAGTGGGTAATAGCACCCATTGCCAAACCATTTCATTTGAGTTCTATTCACAGAGCCCACAAGATGTAAAGAACCCTCTTCTACAAGACATCCTGTCCTCCACACACATGCTGTGACACACATGTACACACACAGAACAATTAAATGTAATAACACATAGCTGTTGGGCGGCTTCTGATATAAACCTGCCCATTAGTCTTTGCATTGCCCTTTGATATGTTTCCTGTAAAGAGCCAGAGATAGATAGCATCAGGGGTTTGTTCTCTCTGCCTTTATCAAATTGTATTTGCCTTCTTGCCCTCAACCCTATTCTCTCCCACCTTTGGGAGTCAGGTGGTGGCCTTTCTCAGTACTAAACTGCCTTATAGTTTATGGTGTTCTGACCCTTTACGGAGCTGATATTAAGCTTGCTGGTTTGTCCTTTATCATTATTATTTTTTTCACTCTGATCCCTTCTGTGTTTTTGTTCACTGCATCTCATGTAGAGTTACAAAGAGATTATAATGATTGCAGCAGCTTTACCTTTGAGACAGGCAGGTGACTATCATCTGCTTTTAGGTTGTCTCAGTCTGACCCTAGTATTTCCTGTAGAGAATTTGGTTTGGATATCTAACCCGGTCCTCCCATTTTTCCTTCCTTCCTTCCTTCCTTCCTTCCTTCCTTCCTTCCTTCCTTCCTTCCTTCCTTCCTTCCTTCCTTCCACAGGATTTCTCTGTGTATCCCTGCCTGTCCTGGGACTCACTCTAGACCAGGCTGATCTGGACTCAGATCCTGCCTCTGCCAGTGCTGGCATTAAAGGCATGCACTGCTACCTCCCAGCTTAAAAGCTCCTTTTTTTATCTTGGGTTCTTCTAACCCAGAGGCTTGGTACAGGCGTTGTTCTTAGTTCATCTGAAGTTCAGAGCTGACACTCTCCTAAAGCTACTATGAACTTGCTCTCAGTAGTGAAAGTATAGCTATGTAAATGTTGAATATCCAGTAGTCACCATCATTGAGTGTTGTCTGAGTGGGTGGCTATTGGGACTTGGAGTTGTTGGTGAATGTGGTCATTCTTGAAATGATATATTCACTGTATTTTCCTTGGGGGACTTTTTAATTTTCTGTAGTGTTCAAAGTCCAGAGAAACTTGTAAATTCTACTTAAAGTGTGATGGCTATTTCCAGTATGTTATCTTCACTGGGGCTTGAGCAGGAGCCACTCGTTGCTATGATCACTTGTACAATGTGTTTTGCAGTGGCTAAATGAGGAGAGAATTATCCAGAGGCTTGTGGAAATAGTTCACCCATCGCAAGAAGAAGATGTAAGTTCTCTTACACAACTTATTTTTTCATATAAAAACTGTTCATTCGCCACAGAACATACATGCGTATATGTAAAGGGAATCAGAGGGGTTGTGTAGAACAGTATAATTACCTGCTATTCTTGAGTTGTGAGGAGCAGAAGAACACCATCTCCTTCCCAGAGGTGGGTCATGCTAAACCTGCTTTGTGATAAATCTCCGTTCACACCAATTTTTCTTTTATACCCACTTTTATCGTAGATGATGGGGCTACATCTACATCTTGAGAAGTCTGACTAAAACTTAGCAGGCATCACTGAACCTAACAGTGATTTCATAGTCTCACTTCTGACTTTGAGACTCAAACTGGTTCAGCCTGGGTGTGGAGGCTAGAGACAGCCATTGTGACAGTGCATCCTGTCCCATCTGCTCACCTCCTTCCCTGGTTCTCGAGATCAGAGACAGATGTGGCAGTGGGTCTGAAGCTTGAGTTGGCTGCCCCACATTGAACCCTGTCTTGAGGGGTCGGGATTTATATCTCTGAAGTCTATAGCATCACTTCTCAAGAATCACACCAAGATGTATGGGATTATCCAAAGTCAATCATTATGTATAGACATAACAGCTTCCTAATAGGGTCAACCTCATGTCCATGGAGGAGTTGGTTTTAGGGTGATTCAGAGTGTACTCAAGGCCTTAGATCTTCCTCTCATGCTTCTGGATTGCTGGTTAGATTGGAAAATAAGCAGAATGGATTAGCAGGGCAGAGGAAAACAGACTTTTAGCCAGAGGATATTTTTTATTCAAGGGTAGTTTTTCGTAGAGGTTGATTTTACTCTCTGTTTAAATAGTCTGCTTAAAAAGTTTTTAGGGGTCTTTAGCAATGGCACAGCGGCTAAGTGCATTTTCTGCTCTTGCAGAAGACCTGGCTTCAGTTCCCAGCACCTACCTAAAAGGCTGTAACTGTCCCTACCTCAGTTCAAAGGGGTATGACTCTCTTTCGGGTTTTTTAAGCACCAGGCACATACATGGTTCATTCATACATACATACATACATACTTACATACATACATACATACGTATGTACGTACATACAAAGTAAAAATTAATCCTAGGGCTTTTTTTTATATCTAGAAACATTGTTCACCTCTCTAGCATCCTAGAGTTCATGCTCCCTTATGGTAGCTGCTGTTGTTGCCAGAGTTGGTATTCTTCATACATTCCAGGGGTGTATGCTGGGCGCTAAGGGACAACTCTGCTGCAAGAACTCTTGGGCTTATTGAGACTAATTTCTTCCCCTCTGGGTGAAGCTCAGTGGTTCCAGGAGCTCTCAGTTCCTAGGGGCCTGGCCAGTGCTGGTAGTAGAGAGCGATGACATACACAGAGTCCGTAGGGATTGCTTTCCATAAATAGGCTTGTTCTTCACTGTATTCTTGAGCAGACCTTGATTTCTTACAAGGTTTTCTACTTGCCTGTAAAATGTATTAGAAACTATTAAGGAGAGGCTCAGTTGTATAAATTTTTAATTTAATTTTGTGTGTATGGGTGTTTTGCCTGTAGGTTTCATTTCTCTGGAAAGTCAGCCCCAATGCTGCTCGTTTGTTTAGTTTTACATGAAAGCATTCTGGGTTACTGTCCTCTGATTCTCTGCTCCGGTATGCTTGACCTGACATTTTTTTTTTAAATAATGCTTTTAGATTAAAAAAAATATTATATGTGTGGGTGTTTTATCTGCATGTATGTATATACACTACATGCATACCTGGTGGCCCTGGAGGCTTGAAGAAGGTATCCAGTCTCCTGGAGCTAGAGTTACCGATGGTTGTGAACCACCACGAGGGTGCTGGGAATCAGACCTGGGTGTTCGGGGGAGGAGCTGGTGCTCTTAACCACTGAACCATCTCTTCAGCCTACAGCATGGTTTTTGAGAAAGACAAACCACGACTAGCATGGTGATTCCTGCCAGAAATCCCAGCAAGTGGAAAGTTAAAGCAGGAAAGTTGGAGGCCAGCCTGAAGTATATCTTGAATCTTTGTCTCAAAAACAATACCCCCCACAGAAAGAGGGGGGGTGTTAATTATCATTTTAAAAAAGTGTTAGGTTACTGATTCTAGTGTGGATTCCCATTGTGTATCATCTCTCCAGACTGTGTTGTTCAGAAATGTTACCGTTTCCCACAGGACATGAATGCTGAGGCTTCCCAGAAAGGTAGATGGACACTCCACCTTCTATCTTCCACAGAGCTGTGTTAGTTTTCATTTGTTTGTTTTAATTTTTGAGCTAGTGTGTGTATTTGTCTGTGCTAATAAAGGTGTGTGTGGGAGGATACCATTTTCCCCCCAAGAATTTAGTCAGAGACATATGCCCATGTCAGGCCTTTGCTCACATGTCTCTACAGATGGTAATCTACACTGCAGTTGTGGAAGAGAGAAGCTCACTCGCCTGGCAGTCAATGCTTTTGTCTTTTCCTTTGGGGCTTCACTTGTTTATTGAAGCTTATAGACAGTTTTAACTTGTGTTACCTCTCAAGCAATTTCTCCCTTCACTTTTTAAGTATAAAGTTAACTTATAACAAGTTCTATAGCTAAAATTGTACCTTTTTCCTTTAGCGGCATTCAAATGCCTCACAATCACTTTGTGAAATTGTTCGCCTGAGCAGAGACCAGATGTTACAAGTTCAGAACAGTACAGAGCCAGACCCCCTGCTTGCCACTCTAGAAAAGTATGTTTACCACTTGGTTCTCACTTTCCTCACTGATGCTGTGTGATGTGTTACCTTATGAGTGACTGGTAAGTGACATGCTCCTTTGAGGGCACCGTGTCATGAAAACCATATGCAAAGCAGGAAAGCCTGCTTTTCTTTTTCCACTGTTTGTGACCCAGTAGAGACCGAAGAGCAAGAAGGGGATCCCGTGGCATGTATCATGGACTTTGGACTTCTCAGTGCCGCAGAGCTGTTTTACAGAGCCATCCTGACATGAAACAGTCATATCATGACTTGGAGGACTTCTTGTTTTTTTAAATAGAGTCTTCTGTATGTATGCATTTGACCCATTTATGTCATTGCTTTCTTCTGACTATCTTCGAGGGCCATTGTGTCTTTGCAGCTGAAACAGGCTGCTTGAACACTTACCTTGTTTTAAGCTCGTGTTGAAGAGAAGGTCCTTTGGGGATGGGCTGCTGTTTTGATTTCCAGGATTCTCACGTTTTTGGAAAGGATGTTGTTAGTTGACTTATGTGCACACTGTTTAAGTAGTGTTATAGGAAAGCAGGAGAAGTAACTGAAAAGAGTGCACATTAGATGGATGGGGGTCTCCTTTGCTCTACTGCTCTTGGCTTGTCTCTCATGTTGTTATGTGTCCCTTCATAGTCCTCCAATGGAAAGAGGCTTTCTCTGTATCTTTTGCCAAAGTGTAAGTCGGGAGGGCGCATCTTGCTGTAGCTGTCTTGTGAAAAAGGTGCATTCACGGTGCCATCCTGTAGGTTTTGGTGTTAATGTCTCGTTTTATATATGTAGTCCTTTCAAACATATAAGACCTTCCACATCCAGATACTTACATGAGCTGAACTGTGCAAAATTATAATTTAAAAATTCTCAGTGTTTGGCTTGGTGTGGTGGCACGTGCCTTGGAGGCACAGGCAGGGCAATCTTTTTCTTTAGCGATCTGGGACAGCCCAGGCTACATAGTACAACCTTATCTCAAATAAAGAAAATCAAAAACTGGTCCTTTTTTTTTTTTTTTTTTTTTTTGAGTTTCAGCAATTTCATGTGGTTTACAAAGCTACTGTCTAATAGAAACATAGCAAAAAGAACATCATATAATTTTAATGATTTTAAAATATGGAGTCTTGAAATCTGGCATTTATAGTTAGAATATGTCAAAGTCAGTGAGCTATATTCTGTTAGTGGTGGTCTCATGTAGTGAGTGGTTGGTACAGAGTCAACCTATCTACCTGGTCAGCGATGAGCTCTGAGTTCTACAGGGCCACCAGGGCCCACATATATGCTTGCTTCTAACTTTTAAGCTCTGACTTTAGTCCTTTTTAAGTCAAGATAACTATATAGTCATGATTTCTATCAATAAATGTTATAGAGTGAGTTTCTTCAGATACATGGACCAGGTGAGCCAGTGGCCTGTGGTATCACTGTGTCCTTCTTCCCCCCCCCCCCCCCCCCCCCCCCGAGACAGGGTTTCTCTGTATATATAGCCCTGGCTGTCCTGGAACTCACTTTGTAGACCAGGCTGGCCCTGAACTCAAAAATCCGCCTGCCTCTGCATCCCAAGTGCTGGGATTAAAGGCGTGTGCCACCACACCCAGCTATCACTGTATCTTTCTAAAAGCCAATGTACATTCCCTCTCCCTCACCCTTGCCCTCACACTCTCCTTTCTTCCCTTCCCCTCTTTAAGGAATGAAGGATTTAGTTTGGATCTCAGTTTGAAAGTATAGTCTATTCTGGCAGCCTGAGGTATGTAGCATGAGGAGTTTGAGGTTCATATTGCATACAGTTGGGAAGCAGAGGGAGATGAATGCTTTTCCCTGCCCTCCAAATATCTTTTATTTTTGACAGTTTTGTACTGCCAGTTCTTTTACTTATGGTTTATGGACTGAGAAAATACAGTAATAGAAGGTTGCCATGAGCTTAGAAAACCTCTATTAAACATACTCCCCAGTCTACATATTTGATTAATATATTTAATAACAGTATATCAAAGTATGTTGCCAGTGCTCTATTACTGGGAAGAGACACTGACCATGGCAATTCTTAGAAGAGAAAATATTTAATTGGGGCTTGTGTACAGTTTCACAGTCTGTTCTCTTCATGATAGGGAACATGGCGGCATCCGGGCAAAGAGTTCTGCATGTAGATCCACAGGCAGCAGGAGGAAAGAGTGAGCCTCTGGGCCTGGCTTGTGCTTTTGAAACCCCAAAGCCCACCCCCTGTGACATATATCCTCTAACAAGTCCACACCTACTAATCCTTTCAAATAGTGCCAATTCCTGTGAGCCTATAGGGTTATTTTTATTCAAACCACCATGTTGTCTCTATTTAACGATCAAGCAGTTCAGTTACTATCGAATATTCATATCAGAGTGTCAGT
Source organism: Mus caroli (assembly GCF_978045245.1). Taxonomy (NCBI): domain Eukaryota; kingdom Metazoa; phylum Chordata; class Mammalia; order Rodentia; family Muridae; genus Mus; species Mus caroli. Next base: position 58,217,708 of record NW_028227275.1, read on the forward strand.
CTTTTGGTGAGACATACAAAAAAAATTACCAGAATTTGAGTGTTGAATGGCCCATGTGCATGTGTGTCAGGAGTGAAAAGTATAGAAGGGTGGGTTTAAGTGGCTGAAGTTGAAGAATCTTTGAGAGTAGTGCTACTAAAAGAGAAATCTTGAGTTGATGGACATGGAGTTTAGGAGGAAGTTTGTGCCTAAGTTAAACGCATTCTAGCAAGTTTGAAACTGAAAATTTCCTTAAAATACTTCTCTTTAGACTGTTCTATGTATCTCAATTATAGATAATAATGAATTCAGAATTTTTGTTATTTTGAGTCAGTTTTTTAGATGTGTCTTTCTATGACCACCCTAGAAAAACCAAAACTCAGAGATGTGGCTGAGTAATCTAGATGGTGTCACACATGGTGACTTTCACTGATACTTGGGTGACATTACCCATGTTTTAAAATGGGATCAGGACCATGTCAGAAAGCACCTCCTAATCTAGAGGCCAAAAGGCGTCCCTCATCTTGTGTGGCAAATTCCATCCTCTGACCCTTGGTGCTGGTCTCTTCTGGGTGATGGATAAGATACTGGATGTGACACCAGTACTGTGTTGTTAAATCCTAAGTTTTCATTGGTTATTACATTGTTTTGGCTATAAGAATGCTCCTGACGTGACAGAATTCCAGGTTAATATAGCCATGAGATGGTTGGGGCTTGTTTGCCATTGCCTTTGAGTAGCTGTGAGTGGTTTTGAAAGCATGACTTTACTGTGGTGAGTGAGTACCCTGCAGTATCTGTGCATGACAGGGACAAGAAAGAATCAGTGCTGTTTAGCTGGAAGTCCACCATGGAAGAACACAGTTGCCAGAAGCACAGCTCTAAATCTCTAATCCAGAAGTTTTCAACCGTTTGGGCCAAAAATCCTTTGTGGGGGTCAAATGACCCTTTTATAGAGATTGCATAGCAGATATTCATTATGATTCATAATCATAGCAAAATTACAGTTATGAAGTAGCAGTGAACATGATGTTATGGTTCAGGGTCACGACAACATGAGGAACTGTATTCTAGGGTCCCAGCATTAGGAAGGCTATACTGACTTACCACTTGAGAGTGACAGAGTAAAAGTCTGGATAATGGTCTTTTTGACTTGTTTTGGATCTTTGGTAATCAGACAGCAGCCATACTGTGTGGAAAAGCGTGAGTGGGTTCTAATTTGTTGTTTGGAAAGATTTTCCTTTTGTGAAAGTGGCAAGTTCTAGGTCTTTAATGTACATCGTTGTCAGCAGTCACCACGGCCACCACCGTGCTTTGAGTAGGAGATCACACCTAACCTTGAAATATTTGTTGCTTTTCAACAAGATTGACAAAGGCAAACACTCCCCTCCCCCATCCTGTTAAAAGTGATGAACTTCATACATAAGAAGAATCGCTGTATTAATTAAAGTAGAAAGCAGACATGCCCATGTGTGGATGAATGCTCATAGGAATTGGGTTGGATCTTTTTAGTTGTTACTGTTAAATGACATTGCAGTCAGTGCCTGACTGTTGTTTTGTTTTCCCCAGGCAAGAAATTATTGAGCAGCTTCTGTCAAATATTTTTCACAAGGAGAAGAATGAATCGGCCATAGTCAGTGCGATTCAGATTTTGCTGACTTTACTTGAGACTCGACGGCCAACGTAAGCTTTCCATTTATCTCACTAAATGACCCATCTTGTTTTACTTTTAGATGTTTTAAAAGCTACTCGTTAAAATCTTAACAGGTGAGCTATAGTAGCATGCCTTTGAAGATCGGGCGCTGCTGAATTTTGCTGTTGTAGAGATAATAATTTCATTTATGTGAGCACCATGGTTTGATCAACAGGTTATTGGCAGCACTTTATACTTGCTGTTGTTAGTGGACAACTATCTGACTGTGTGCTTATGAAGATGGAGAAGGGGTATCCCAGTTGACAAGTGTTGATATCTCTCACAGTCATGCACTGACTGCAGTGCCGTTTATCTCCAGATTCCCTTCTTGAGACTAACTTCTGTTGTTTTATGGGTCTCACTATGAGGGTATTGCATTTCCGAAGCTGGAGGAACAGGAGGCCGACCTGAGGCCTTAAGGACATTCTTTCTGTTTCATAATCATAGTACAGTATGTTTTTTAGTAAGCCACTGGATTTTATATGTTGTCTTTTACAGTTTGTATCCAGTGTAGGAATGTTGTAGAGATTTTGTTGTTTTGCCTGGATCCTTTCAGTGAGGCAAGTGACATGGAGAACTGAGTGGCATCCCCGGCGGGCAACTGAAGTCTTCAGCTGGCCAAGGCTTCTCTTTTCCCTCTCAGTGATGAAATGTAGGTTTCTGAGGTGATAGTGAAGGCAGCAGATGTAAGGGGAAAAACCCCACAGCACCGTTTTAAAGGCGTGATCCATGGTGGCAGTAAAGGAGAAGCACACAAAGCTGTTGGTGGATGGAGGGAGGAGCTCGTGCTTTTGAACATTGAGTAAGATGGAACCTTTAAAGTGTAATTAGATCTTGGATTCTTACCTTATCCTGGTGAGATTTCTGAGTCCCAGGGAAAGGGTCTCAGAAGTATCTGGCTAAGAAGAAAGTGTTACTTGTGAAGAGTAGCAGATTGCCAGGCAGTTCATTTGTAAAGGCAGAGTCTGAGATAAGAGGCTTATGGGGTGTAAGGGGAGAGGAAGAATTGTGGCCCCCCTTGTGCTGTCCTGTCACCAGGGCCAAAGAAGTACAAGTGAAGACTCATGGTGGGAAACTTGCTGCTGTGTTACAGCTGAGAAAGGTAGCGCTGTGAGTTCATATGCCAAAGCCTGCAATAGGTTTCAGGTGGTTTTAACAGAGCTCAAAAAATAAGGTGTGAACGAACACTATAGCTCCTGACCTGTGCATCTTAGGAACAGCTGCCCCATGTTTCCCTCCTGTGAATGACACAGTAATTCAGTCACGTTTTCGTTTTGATTTTTCAAGATTTTTGGTGTGTGTATGTAAATACCTGTAGGTACTTATGACGACCAGAGATGTTAGATCCCTGCGAGCTGGAGTTACATGTTAGTTCACAAGACATGGATGCTGTAATCTGAACTCCTGTCCTTGACTAAGCATTAAGCACTCCTAACTGTTGAGCCATTTCTTTAAGCCTTGTTTTTTTTGTGTGTGTACGGGTGTTTTGCCTGCATTCATGTCTGTGTACCATGTTGATGCAGTGCCTGAGGAGGCTGTCAGAGAGCCAGGAACTGTAGTTACAGATGACTGTGAACTGTCGTGCAGTGAGCTAGGAATCAGACCCAGACTCTCTGAAAGAGCAAACCAATGCTCTTAACTGCCGAGCCATCTCTCCAGCCTCCATTTTTGTTTTTTAAATTATGTGTGCAAGTGTGTGTGAATGCAGTGCCTACAGAGGCCAGTTGGGAGTGTTGAATTGCATAGAGCTTAGGTTACAGGAGGCTGTGAGCTGCTCATCATGGGTGCTTGGAGCAGTACACCCTCTTAACTGCTAAGCCTCTCTTTAGCCCTGAGTCAGGCTTATATGTATTAGAATAGCAGCAGGTTACATAATTTTCAAAGCACCTGAGAGGGTAAAGAGAGCAAGAAACCCTGAGTACTACAGACCTCAAACGGTATTTTGTACATGCCTATAAGCCTTTCAGGAGAGAAGTACCAATGCAAGCAAGGTAGGATAGGCACCTCCCACTGTGGTTGCAGGCCTTTGCAGTGGAGCACCTTCTCTGTCCTTTCCCCTAAACAAAATCCTAAGTTTCCCATGTAAAAGAAGCTACCCCTTAAACACTATGGATACAGTGAAGAACATTGTATCAAGAGGAATTGACCAGGAAAAAAGTTCTTCTGTTCAGTGGGAAAGACAGGAACACTTGAGATAACTGGTGTTTTGTTTTGTTTTGTTTTGTTTTTTTCTACCATGATGTAGGGGAAGGATCACCAAGAAAGCCCTACTCTTAGGGGTAGGAATGCTAAGGCCAAGGCATTTCTCTTCATCCTGTCCCTTTCCCAAATGTCCAGGTGCCAGTTAACAAGTAACAGTAGAATGCTGCCAGAAGGACAGCAAGGCCGGTGTGTGGAAGGAGCAGGCTTACAGGGAAGGTCTAAGTGATGGGCATAGCAGATAGAAAAGTTTAGCATGCAAGCCTCAATCATACATTGAAAGTAACTAAAGACTGGAGTGCTGATTCAGCTGTTGACCAGATTGAGTCAAGCTCAACATTAAGGGCTGGGGAAAAAGACATACATCTACTACTCCATAAATCCTACTCCCACACAAGATGAATTTATCCACCAAGAAATGTGAGGAAAAGAGCCCCAACAAACTTAGAAGAGAAAGGACAGTAACAAGAGGGAACTCCCAAAACTTTACCACTGTCAGAAAAAGAAAATTTATTATAATACAATTATCATCTTGGAACGGTGGAAAAGTGGACAGTATATAAACAGAGAGCCTCAGTAAAGGAATGGGAGACTGTATGAAGATGGAAGAGATGAAAACAGAAATGAAGAGCCCTTAGCAATTACCATAGACACCAACATTTGAGAGAACCCGCATAGGAAACCAGAAATGACCGATGATGAAATGGGAATAGTTAAACATAAACATTGCCTGCTTGCTGAGAACCCAGCAATAACTGACAGGGCACCAAGAACAACAAATCTGCGTGCCTAAATTTCTGACCCTGTTTTCCAATAAAATGATCCAAAGCTCCCTTGAAATTAGGGCTGGTCCAGTCAACAGACAGCAACTGAAAGTCCCAAAAAGTAAGGAGGCACTGAGAAAGTAGTCAAGGGAAGGAGGTCTGAAGGAGGGAGGTATGAAGTTAGGGTTTCTATTGCTGCAACAAAAGCAGGTTGGGGAGGAAAGGGTTTATTCTGCTTCTCCTGGCTTGCTCAGCTTGTTTTCTTATAGAACTCAAGACCACCAGCTCAGGCATGGAACCACTCAAATTGGATGAGCCCTCCCCCATTATTACTAATTGACAAAATGCATTACAACTGGATCACATGGAGGATTTTTCTTAAGTAAGGTTCCCTCCTTTCAGATAACTCTAGTTTGTGTGTCAAGTTGTGTGTTAAGAGTAGCCAACACAAATGATCCCTGGTCAACTTGACACACAGATGCATCACTATTAAGCCATATCTTCCCTTTCTTATCATCCTGAGGTCTTACACTAAAAACATAAGATAGCTTTAAAAGTCCCACAGTCTTTACAAATTCAAAATGTGGTCTCTTGCCAGGCGTGGTGGCACTTACCTTTAATCCCAGTGCTTGGGAGGCAGAGGCAGGAGAATCTTGGTTACACAGAGAAACCCTGTCTCGAAAAACAAAAAATAACAACAACAACAAAATCAGTCTCTTAAAATATCCCAGCTCTCTAAAAACCTAAAATCTTTTTTAAAAATCCGAAGCCCTTCAGCTGTGGGCTCCTGTAAAAAATCAAAATTAAATGTTGTCTTCATGAGGTAAGAATCAGGGCATAGTCACAATTTGAACCAAGCAAAACCAAACTCCAACAATATAAATAAGCAAATGTCAATTATCTGATATTCATTCACAATCTTATGACTCCTCCAAAGGGTTTCTCTGGTTCTGCCCTCTGCGACACAAACAGCTTGTCTTCTAGACTCCAGCTGGCTCCACTCCACTGCTGCTGCTCTTCTTGGTGGTCATCCCATGGTACTGGCATCTCCAAAACTTCTGGGGTCCCTTGCTGTAACTGGGCTGCACTTTCACCAATAGCTTCTTTATGGTGCCAAGCCTCAAGTTCTGAAATTAAAAACCCCTTCCATCCTGGGTCTTCAACATGCCACCAAGTCTGCACCTTCATCAGTGGCCTCTCCTGGCCTTTCAAAGTTCAAGCCTCACCTGTTCTCCATGACCTCTTGCCTACAAAACCATTATCATCTGGGTAACTCTTACACATTACAAAGCCCCAGAAACATAACTTATATGTATTCTCAGGAAACACTTCCCAGAAGATTTCACCTCAGAGATGCATTCAATCACTGTTAATTTCTTAGCATCAAGTGTCCCGGTATATAAAGGTTTCCCTCCTTTTGTTAGTCACGGCTGACTCTTCAGATCCAGCTAGAATGAGAGAGTCTTAGATTTATAATGGCAAGCAACTTTGATAAGAGCCTTTAAACTGCCCTGTGAGACGTTCACGTTCCAAAGTCTTAAAACAATCATCTTCAAAACATGACCAAGTTCCCCACTCCTGGTACCAACTTGTCTTAGCTAGGGTTTCTTGCTGCAACAAAACATTATGACCAAAAAGCAAATTGGGGTGGTGCACAAACATAGGGTTTATTCAGGGTCTACTTCAGGCATCTCCTATAGTTGTCCCTTGACTTCAGCACACACACACCCTACAGGGAGCTGTGGTTGAGCTCCTATTGGTATCTTCCTCCCTGTGTGTGAAGAAGGAATGAAAAGAAACTAGTACTGTATTTTATAGACATTAAAAGAACATAGGAATGCCACAAACAGCTCACTAAACATATTCAAAAGTTGAAGGAAGTAATTTAAATTTCCTAATGGGAAAACCCTGCAGATTACTTAAGAATTAGATAGTTCCATTTTATAGCCATTGAGGAACCAAGTTCATGTTAAACCCCTCAACAAAGAGTACATCTTGCCTATAAAGTGCAGCAGATGCATTCTAAGTAAACATGTATCAATAGACAGAGGAATACATTGCAAAGCCCTGTTAAAAAGCCAGCATTATCTTGAAACTAACTTAAGTAGATGAGAATAACAAGATACACAGGAACTATTCCATCTATGGAAACTCCTTAAAAAAATAGCAGACCAAATAAATACATCAGTTAGACCTCGAGGTGACTCAGTGAGTGTCCTTTAACCCCAGTTTTAGGGTACACAGAGACAAGAGGCTCACTTGGGCTTCTTGCTGGTTCCCAGCATAGTTCAAGGTCCAAGGTTCGGTGAGAGACCCTGTCCCAAGGAAATGTGAAGAGTGATAAAGACACCAGACATCCTCTGTTCTCTATGAATGTGCTTGTACATGCCCCTAAAGCAAAATACGTAGCAATCAAATAATGTATACTAAAAGTATGACATGACTACAAGGCTCATGGTGTCTCACAAGTCATCATATAAACAGAGAAAGCCTTCCTATCTTCCTATCTGGTCTTTTACACCAGCAAACTTTTTGCAAGGATTATAGCCAGTATAGTAAGGCAGAAGAGGAAAATGGTATCTGTATACAAAGGATAATACAAAGGTGCCTGACCATAGATCACACAGGATTGCATTTGAGCAAATCTTAAATAATCTGCCAAGTACTGGGCATAGCCAGTCACAGTTATGTAGAGAGATGCTGCTGCTGCTGCTGTTGCTGTTTTTGTTATAATACAAAACAAAACTTGTTTTAACTAATAAATAGAGTAAGAGTCCAGGATACAAAGCCAATACAATACTCAAAATTGAATTGCATTTATATGTATTCACAATGAGCAACTGGAATTTGAAATTAAAATGTATTCTTTATAGAAAAGGAATTATTTATGTATAAATATTAACAAAATGTAAGGTTTATTGACCTTGATCAATGTAAATACTTTAGTATATTCAGTGTTCCCCAAACTGACTTGTATTTGTAGGGCAATACCATCAGTATCTAAACAAAAGCTATAATCTAATCCCAGACTTTGTGGAAACCCCAAAGCGAAGACAGTAGCTAAAACAATCACATGAAAGAAATGAAGGGAAACAGCTCATACTGTGATTTCAGGACTTGCTACAAAGCCACAGCCAACAGGACAGTGGGAAACTAGTAGGTGCCTAGATCCCTGGAACAAAGGTGTACACACACCAGGTTCTCTAAGGATGTGGAAGCTGTGCACATGGAAAGGGTAAAGTTTCTGAAAGTGCTATATGGGGCAGTGTATTTGACCTTATTCTACCAAGAAGTTTTGACTCATATATTGCAGAAGAACTTACTCAAAATGTATCATAGAAGTAGACATTAAAGCCGGGCGTGGTGGCGCACGCCTTTAATCCCAGCACTCGGGAGGCAGAGGCAGGCGGATTTCTGAGTTCCAGGACAGCCAGGGCTACACAGAGAAACCCTGTCTCGAAACAAAATAAAACAAAACAAAGAAGTAGACATTAATCTTAAAACCATGGAAGTTCCAAAAGAAAACATTTGACTTGGACAGTTTCTAGACATGTCACCAAATCATAGTCCTTGTGTTCTAGTTTGAATTCTGTTGCTGTAACAAGTTCCATGACCAGACAACTTGGGGGAAGAAACAGTTTATTTCATTTTTCAGGTTATAGTTTTATTATTGAGAAATGCCAAGGCAGGAGCTCAGGCTGGAGCTTGAAGCAGAAACTCCAGGGAAATTCTGCTTACTGAGTTGCTTCCAGACTCATTTTCAGCTAACTTTCTACTAAAGTCTAGGTCCATTAGCCCAAGAATGTTAATGTCCTGCAGAGGTTTAAACCGTTTGCAGGTAACAATCAAGAAAATGCAGGGACATATGCCTATAAGCCAGTTGGACAGGGCTGGTTCTTCAGTTAAGGTTTGGTTCCTTCTTCCCTGGTGACAACTGTGATTAGCCATCATAATTCACTGCTTGTCAACCTGACCTTTCTTTGTCCCTCAAGAGCTCGTGTTAATATGAGTATCACAATATAAAAACACAGTCCAACTTTTAGAAGCTCCTTTAAAACCCCAAATAAATTACATGTTTTTCTTATTCTATTCTTACTCTATTCTATTTTTTATTCTCTTTTTTTCTTTATTCTTAAGGAGAGACCCAGAATATAGTCATGAGCAGAACACAGCAAAACTCAAATCCAGTAGTGGAAACAGTTCAGTGTCCAATTCTGGGATTCACTCATGGTTATCCCTGCTGCTGCTTCTCTGCTATTTGTAGCACACACAGTTTGTTTGATAGGATAAAACAGCTCCAGAGACTTAATGACTGTCCACTGTCCTTAGTGGATGGCCCATAGTACTGGTGTTTTCAAGGTCTCTATCTAACCCTTTTCATTGTAACAAGCCTCAGCTGTTCTCCATGACCCATTCATGTCTCCAAAACCAATACAACATGGGAGAATGTCTAGGGTGATTTTTGCTGTGATGAAGCACCATGACCAAAAGCAGTGGAGGGAAGAAAAGGTTTACTTAGCTCATATATCCTAAATCATAGTCCATTTGAAGGGTCTCAGACTGACCCAGAACCTGAGGCAGGAGCTGATGCAGAGGCCGCAGAAGAGTGCTGCTTACAGGCTTGCTCCTCACACCACCCAGCACCACCCGGAGGGCTGGGCTCTCCTCCACTGAGCACTAATCCACAGTGGGTTACAGACTTGTGCCAGTGTACCTGTTTCAGTAGTGCTGGGGATTGAACCCAGGGCTTTTTCCATGCTAGGCAGACACTACTTACCAAGTCATAAAAATATGTCCCACTACTACAGATTTTTGAAAGTCCCACGTTTGTTTTCTGTGTCTGAAAACAAAGCCAAAATTTGGTGACTTACAGTCAGGTTTCTTGAACTTTTGCGACTCATACTCCATTTTGACCACAAAGACATTTTTGCTCAGTACTTCATAAGTATATAAATAGATAAGCAAATCAAACATTTATTAATGATAAGACTTACGTTTCTTTTAAAACAATCTTTTTTTTTTAACAATCTTTACTGTACATGCAAATTTACCTTTAAAGGTGGAAGCAGATTTTCATACTGCGGTGGATATGCTTGTTCACTTTACGTAAATCATGGCCGAGTCTTTAACATTGCAGGCTGTAGAGCGTGTTCAACTTTGTAATCACCAGTGCTGAGAAGGCCACTTTAACTATGGGGTGCAACGTGGCAGGAGTATAGTTAGGACCATATTGAAAATTTTTTCTCTAATCCACATAAGTGTTTTAATGGTTGATTGTTTCTTTGTATTTAATGAACCTTGTCAGTGACTCCAGTAGCAATGTTAAGCTCAAACAATTCAATCTGATGGTTTACTAATTTGATGCTTTCATGTTGAGATTGTTATAATTCAACTTTGTCTAGGAGCACACAACTGTGCAGTAAAACAGTGGAGCAGCCGTAGTCTCAAATTGAGGCAAGATGTTTCAGTGGTCTTTATTATGTGGTGTGCTGGCATGTGTAATGCATATAGTGTTCAGGACCCAGATGGCAGGGAAGTCAAATGACACAACACAGTGAGACCTGTAAGAAACACCTCAGATTCATAATACGTTTGATTTTGAATTAGTTTTTCCTGTTGTGTATATTCAGAAGTCTTTTATTACTTCCAAATGTTTTTTGATCCCTTCTCCCCTCCCTAGTCCGTTACATTATTCTATATTGGGTTGCAAGTTCAGGAGCTGGGTATGAGAGCAACAGTTCTAAATGCCAAACTTTGAAGATTTCTCTCAGGCATTGGTGCTACTACAGTCCCAAAGAAGCACAGAAATGATGGTTCCCTGTCTCTTCAGTTTCTCTTGACTTTTGATAACTCCATAGCCTGTGGCCACTGTTCCATTTGTTCTCATCTTGCCCTCTGTGTGTGTCTTTCCCATCTATTTTCTAGGGACCCTTGTGATGGGACTGTGGCCCACCTCACAATCCAGGTTAATTTTTCATTTCAGAGAACTTAGTTTTGCCTTTAGGGGTCTTTTCTCCAAACCAAGTGGCAGCCACTTGGCTGTGAGGATTAAGGTAACATTTGTCTGGAGGTGCTAACATTTGGCCAGAGGTATTGCCCTTCCCTTTTATTCAGGAATTATGTCTCTGACTGCAGCTTTCAGAGCATGGTGTCACCCACAAGTGATGTGTTTTCAGCAGCCACTACCAGCAGTATGCACTTGTTTCTAGGTGTCCCAGGTCGCATGTAGCCCTTGATTTGTTGACAGACTCCTCACTGTTATCCAAGGAGGGACATCCTCAAGTGGTTCTTTTATTTGTTTTTTTTGTTTTTGTTTTGTTTTGTTTTTGGTTTTTGGTTTTTCGAGGCAGGGTTTCTCTGTGTAGCCTTGGCTGTCCTGGAACTCACTCAGTAGACCAGGCTGGCCTCGAACTCAGAAATCCGCCTGCCTCTGCCTCCCGAGTGCTGGGATTAAAGGCGTGCGCCACCACGCCCGGCTTGTGGTTCTTTTATTAATGATTAGTAAGTAACTGATAATAAAGAGGTTGGATTTGGGTCCAGGCAGTCTCACTACAGTAGTTGCCACAGTGGTTGTTTTGTTTAAGATTTATTTATTTTTTATTTACTCATTTATTCATTATGTATACAGTGTTCTGTTTACACATAAGCCTGCGGGCCAGAAGAGGGCACCAGATCTCATTATAGGTAGTTATGAGCCACCATATTGGTTGTTGGGAATTGAACTTGTGGCTCTCTGGAAGAGCAGCTAGTGTTCTTAACCTCTGAGCCATCTCTCCAGCCCTCCATAGCATTTTTAATTTGAACTTCATAACCCCATTCTCACACTGATGCAGGCAGTCCTCGTTTCCTGGGTTTATCCTTTCCCCACTTGAGAACTACTGTAGCTTTATAGTTACAGTACAGCTGGGACTGGGAGTCTCACTCCATCTATACTCCTTTGTTTTTGTTTTCTCTTGTCCTTTGTTTTTAAGGAATGACTTGTAATGATTGAGGACTGAATTTTATGTAGAAGAATAAATTAAATCCTTTAAATACAAATCAGTGTTGTTTACCCAAAAATAATCTCAGGGATAAGTGGGGACCTGATTATTGTTAGCATTCCCAGATGGAAGGTATTTCTGTGTGTCCTATGACTTACGTCAGTTTTCTATTTGAAATGTGGGGGATTTTCTGATCAATTAGAGATATAATGACAGGAGTTGGAGGGTTCAGGGTGATTTGGAGATGTGACATAATATCTCACCTGGTATCATAACCCCTTTAGGTTCTCAGGGAATGGTGGCCAATCCCATGAGTCTTATTACTCCTACTGTGTTTCTTGGCCAACTTTTTGACATCACCATAACATTGTCACACAGACTCATAACTTGTGCCTGCAGGGTTGATATGGAGAGCTTGAATGTAGTATTATGAAATTAGTTACCTTGATTTGTTTTCCAGATTTGAAGGCCATATAGAAATCTGCCCCCCGGGCATGAGTCATTCAGCTTGTTCAGTTAACAAGAGTGTTCTTGACGCCATCCGAGGAAGACTTGGATCTTTCCATGAACTCCTACTCGAGCCACCCAAGGTAGGGTTGATGTCTTCAGTGTTAGTGGCAGCCAGCAGTGTGGTGTTGGCTGTCACTGGGAGGTCTGAGAACCTTGGACATAGGAAGAGGATCATAATTAACATTACATATTATGTTTTTAAAAAGTGTGTGCATATGTGTGCACCTGTGTTGGTTACATCCTTCCATTCAACTATATGGTTCTGGAGATAGAACTCAGATGCTTGGCGGAAAATGCTTTGCCTCTTGAGCCATAGCCTCAGCCTACATAATATAAGCTACAATACCAGGTTTTTCTGCCTCTGAGGTGGTTGGTTTTGGTTTTAGGGTAGGGTCTTGCTATATCTTCTAGGTTGGCCTCCTCCTGCCTGAGCCTTATGAGTAATAAGATTATTATTTACCACTGTGCCTCTCATGTGGCCTTTATCCATATGCCTAGTCTAGTAAATGAGGGAAATTAGAATTAAAAATGTCTACTTAATAAACTCAGATTCTTGTTTTGTAAATCCTTGAGTACCTATGTATCAGTAAAATAAACATTTTTCTGTTTGTAATAATTTCCTTTTAGGCCTTTGAAGTAAAGTTTATCTTTTGTGATCTGATTTTTGAAATTGCATCTTCATATGAGCTTGGGGACAGTATAGATAGTATAGACAGACGATATTTTAACTGGAATATAGTCTATTGAGATCTTAGTGTACAACTTGGAAAGGACCTCACACAGGGTGTTGCTTTTCCAAGGAGCACAATTGTATGCAAAACTGAACACAGTGGGACCTCAGGAGACCTGCCAAAAAGGCACCCTGGGAGCCACAACTGCTCTGGTGCAGTTGTGCAGGGTCTTGGATCCAGAGTCATCTGTAGTGTTACCTCTACATTGTTAAGATTTTAGTATGTGAGTTTGCCACTTGTATAGGAGATCTTGTTACTTAGTCACTCTTTGGTTGCTGTGAAAAGACACCATGACCGAGGCAACTCTTAGAAAAGAAAGCATTTTCTTGGGTCCTCTTTACAGTCTCAGAGGCTTAGTCCATTATCATGAGGGAGGGCTAGCAGTAGGTGAGAACTACATCCTGATCTGCAGGCAGAGAGGGAGGAGACTAGCCCTGGCTTAGTGTTTTCAAACCTCTAAGCCTACCTCCATTGGCATACCTCTTTCAACAAGACCACACCCACCCCAGTGAGGCCATATCTGCTAGTCCTAGTGACCACTCCTGGTGACCAAGCATTCACGTATGTGAGCCTATGTGGACCATTCTTACTCAGACTACCACAGTCTTTTCTATTTAATGTTTTAGAGGAGGATCGGCAGAACACTTTTAAGTCTGTACCCCACGGTTCTAGTTAACTTCCAAATTGTTGTTCAGATCCTCAGTGCTGTTGTGAGTGACTAGCAGTTCCCTCTGGCCTCGGGGTTCTGCCCGGGGGTGGGGTGGGGTGGGATGGGGGTGGGGGTGTAGGTGGGAGGGGCATTCTATCCAGGGCTCTGCATCTTCATTCAACTCAACTCATTCACCCTAGGAAACTCTAGTATTTAGCAGCTAAATAAATAGCCTTTGGCATTCTGAATAAGAATCAGAAAAGGAATCTAAGAGAAGCCTAGAGCATCACCAATGACAAATGGAGTCAAGAGGATAGAGGTAGTATGTGAGAGCTCAGCATTGGTTCAGCCTCTTTCTAGGCACACGAAGAAGCACCGGGTTCATGGCCCCAGAGTATAACTAAGTCTCTTGTTGAGACTTCTCTTTCACCCTAGCATTGAGTGACACACCTGGCCTCACTCTAGGATAAGTAGATTCAGGGAGCATTTTTAAAAGCTTAATGAATAAATTAATAAACTTGTTGTACTAGGGATTGGATGTAGTCTGAAACATGCAGGTTTATACAAAGTCTCAGAGTTTCTTGGAGTGGAACGGTAAGGCTTGGTCCAGAAGAGGAGAGTGGGCAAGTATGAGGGCTTGGCAGTTGCTAGGGAGTCTGCGAACCTTGGAAGTAAGACACTGGTGACTAATTAGCATTACATACTATGTTTTTTGTTTGTTTGTTTGATTGTTTAAAGTTTGTTTGTAGGGGGTCAGAGAACAACTTTTGGGAACTTGTTATCTCCTTCCACTCTTACTATGTGTGTTCTGGAGATAGTGAGAGGAAGAGGCTTCTGGGTAGGCCTTCAGGGAGGGCAGCTTAGGGGTACATTTTAATCTGTCATTCTTTTGTGTCAGAATGTCTAAAATGCTACAATATCTGTTTCTGTCTTGTGATTATAGATTATTGAAACTCCCTTTGTAGACAAAAACAGGCCACATCTATCACGTTTCTCAGAACAAACACTCGCCTTTTTACTGTATATATACTAGTTTCTGCCTTCTTGTAAAGATTCTGGCTACAAGGTTAGATTTCTCTCAGGGCTTAAATTGTATGGTATTAGCTGGCCTGCTGTGTCGGCACATGAACTTGTTGTTTATTCACTCAGCTAAATTTAATTTGAAAGCTTTTTTTTTCCCACAGAAAAGTGTGATGAAGACTACATGGGGTATATTGGACCCGCCCGTGGGGAATACTCGATTAAATGTCATTAGGTTGATATCCAGCCTGCTCCAAACCAATACCAGCAGCATAAATGGAGACCTGATGGAACTGAACAGCATTGGCGTCATATTGGTGAGATTCTGCCTCATAGATGTTTGAAGTCACCCTTGATAGTTTCTAGGATTATAGCACAGGGGTATGGTCTGGGGGCAGATCTCTTTAACTGTTACCCTGAGCAGTAAAAACTGCTCTGAACTCAGTCTGACTCGTCCCAAGCCTGCATGTGATGTGAGGTGCTAGAGGTGTCATCTTACTCTGACACCCATCCACTCAGTGAAGGGAACAGCTTATTCCTTCCACAGTCTAGGAGATGCTAGGAAAGCAGAAAGTACTAGAGCAGAACATAATGGCCAGAGGCACATCTGTCACAAGGCACTGGCTCACTGCTCAGGCCACATCCCCGACAGGGTTACCATGTTAATAACTGTCCTCACTCTGCACACTTGGGCTCTGAGTAGGAAGCCTAACTTCAAACAGGAATGAGAGCTTTAACAAGGTGCTATCTACAAACTGACACTGGGCTAACAGTGGAGACCAGGACAAAACTCTTAGGATAACCTACACCCTCTTTCTCTAATAAAAATAATTCTCTGTATCACATTTCCTCATTTAAAAATGAGCCTCAATTGTGGAGTTTATGGAAAGTTCTAAGCAAAGGCTGCATGCTTGGTGGTCTGAAGAAGCAGTGCTAATTCTCTCTCCCTGGAGCCATAGAGTGAAGAGCCCGGAAATGGACGGGGCTGGATATTTGCATCACTTTCAAAACTTTCTCTTTGAGAAAGTTATGCTCATTTTGTCTTTATGTTTCTGGAACTTTCTTCTACTTTCTAATATATTCTAGGCAAATTCAAACATATTGAATGAATAGGCAGTTACATGGACTATGAAGTAGTGTTTCAAATCACCCATTAAATAAAGTTTTGTTCCTTTTAATATGGGCATGTGTGTATCTGTGTGCACACATGCATGTCTAAGCATCATGGCTCCCATGTTGAGGTCAAACTACATCCTTTAGAAGTCATTTCTCTTCTTTCACTGTGCGGGTTCTCAGACTCACACTAAGGTGATCAGTCTTGGGAGCAAGCACCTTTACCTACTGAACCTGTTTGCTAGCCTTCTACCTTTTTTTTTTGAGACAGTCTCATTGACTCTGAAACTCTTCAATTAGGCTAGAGTGGTTGGTCAGTAAGCTCTCCCTGTCTTCACTTCCCCAACACTGGATACAGACATAAGCCACTATGCCCAGCTTTTAAGTAGGCACTGGGGATCTGGAGTCACATCATCCCCTTATCAGCAAGCGCTTCACTGATGGGATGTCTCTCTGCCCTGAAAACATGTTCTTCAATTGCTACTTTGTGAATGTTGAAAGTGGTGGCTTCAGCATTGAGCTAACTGAAGAGACTGCACTTTTCTTTTGTAGGACATGTTTTTCAAGTACACATGGAATAACTTTCTACACACGCAAGTGGAAATTTGTATTGCTCTCATTCTGGCCAGTCCTTTTGAGAATGCAGAGAATGGCACAATTACTGATCAAGACTCCACTGGTGACAATTTGTTATTGAAGCATGTAAGTATTATTTCCTGTTATTGTGTTCTCCGAGTGTGAAATGAATTACAGTTGAAGGACAGACTGTAATGTCCAAGTTGAAAGGTTTAGCTATCACATGCTTATTTCACTTTGACTAGTGACTCTGTTAATCACATGGACATAACATCTCTCAATGAACTGTCAGCCCACTTCCTTGTAAATTTCAGAAGTTTGAGCATACTTTGTGGGAGATAAATGAACCATAGGTAATTATTACTGAAAATACTTCTACTGTACTTGAGCACACCAGAATTTGACTTCCAGTGCTGAGTAGGTACCTGAACATGGGAAGGAATGAGCTTTAGTCAATGTTGAATGATCATTCTTTATGGTCATCCTTTCAGGGTCTTTCTTGTGTTTTATAGGCAAGGGGCAGGGGGGGTCTTGCTGTGTAGGCAAGAGTGGTCCTGGGCACAGAAACTCTCTTGGAGCTGGAGTTATAAGAATGTACACTGAACCTGGCTTGGGGGTCTCTTTTCTTTAAAATATGATGTGATTTTTTTTTTTTTGGATCAGTTTTCAGAGGTCTGCACTTTTATGCTTTTATCTAATGCTGTAGTTCCCATGTGGTTTATTCCCAGACCTAGAAGGCAAAACAGCTAGCCAGGAACAGCCAGGTGACTAGAGACGAAAAGTGCCATTGCTCAGTTTGCAGCCCACAGTAGCTCCTTTTTGAATTGCTAGAGTTCAGGTAGAATACACAGGTGTCAGTATTACACGACTGTTAGGATTGTTCAAGGTCCTGTTGCCCACATGTAAAAGTGAAGCAGGCTAGGTATGGTTGTACATGCTTGTAAAATAGCATTTGGAGGACGTAGAGACAGGAGAATCAGTGAGTTCAAGACCAGCTTGGCCTAGGTGAGACCCTGTCCAAGAGGGATTACCGACGCCACCCCAAAGCCCCTAGTAAAATAAAGCAAACCGCAGAAAAGTAGAGCTTTGCTGCTTGCTGTGGCAGTACCCTTAGCAGTTAGTTGCCTAGTAAGTGTTCTCTGTGGCCTGGGTCCTGATGGGACTGCTCACTGGGGATCTAGAGTAAGCAGCACCATGCTGCACTTGGGTGGGCCAGTGACTAAAAACCACACGTGGTTTTGTTTTATATAAAGTTTTTTTTTAGTTTTTAAAGACAGGGTTTCTCTTTGTAGACCAGACTGGCCTTGAGCTCGCAAAGATCTGCCTACCTCTACCTCCAGAATGCTAAGGTTAAAGGCTGAGCCACCTTGCTGGGTTTGCTTTAGTGTTTTAATGCTTTGACCATTAGGTTAATAATTGGACTAATTGGAGTGTTCTTTCTTATTAGCTTTTTCAAAAGTGTCAGTTAATAGAGCGAATACTTGAAGCCTGGGACACAAATGAGAAGAAACAGTAAGTAACTTGTTCTTTTTTCTTTTTCAATATAGTATTTTTATTGATTATTTGGGAATTTCATATAATACAACCCAATCATACTCACTTTCTAGTCCTCCCAGGTGTACCCAGATCCTTGTGACATCCCAACAAAAAGAAGGAAAAAGTCCTTTTTGTGTTGCCCATATCCACTGGAATATGGTGGAACTCCTTGCAGTGGCCAGTCCCTTAAAGAAAGCTGACACTTTCCTCACAGCACCCAGAAGTCACCAACTGTGAAGAGTACACTTCAGCAAACCCTATCACGATTTTTAGAGTTCTACTTAATGGCTTCCCATCTGGAGTGTTTCTTTTGGGGTTCACAGGGAGGAGGCTTGTAAAAATACTGAATGCTTTGTGAATTTGTGTCATCCTTGCAAAGGGACCCTGCTAATCTTTTCTGTGTTGTTCCAATTTTAGTATATGTGCTGCTGAAGTGAACACAACTAACTTGTTTCTACAATTTGATTTATAATTTATATAATTTATATATAATATAATTTATAATTTACAATTTGATTTATAATTTATAATTTACAATTTGATTTACCATCTCCCCTTTGCTACTTAGAGAAAGTAAAAACAGTTACATCATAACAGATACTTTTCTACTAACCTCTGTCAGTCCTTCAGCCTCTGAGGGAGTGAAGGCTTTCCAGGCATAGTGTTGAGGTGAAGAAAAACAGTCAAAGGATGATGGACCTCTCAGGGCAGAGCTGTCCATGAGCATGCGCTTAGAGTAAAGCATCGCCACCCATGCATGCACCTATATTTTCTTCATGGACAAGCTTCTATAAAGCTTTAGTGAGCCGTACCCACTGTTTTCTCACATAAGGTGTTCTTGTGATGGTGGCAGGGGCTAGCAGCCAGTCTTCTCAGTACCCTGCAAAGTTTTACATCATCCTCAGATTCTGAAGCAGGTAGTGTAGGGTGGGTTGCTGTGTGAGGCTGGGTGTGTTTATATAAGTGAGACCTAGCTTATGGGGACATTATGGGTGGTGGTTTATGGAGTACCAGGTGAGAAGAAGGAGTCCTAGTCCTGATCGTTAGCATGCCCATCTCTTCTTGATACTCTGAGGGATGTAGGTAAACTCTGCTCCTGCCGTGCTGCAGAATGGGAGAGGTCGGAACTCAGTTTACACTCAGCCTTCCTCCTCTCCCCTTCTGGCTTTGAGTCACCACTGTGAAGTCAGTCAGTTTTCTTAGTTTCTATGTAAGCAAGAACATACTGTCTTCTCATAGCTCTTACTGCTCCTGATAGTATTCTTCAGTTCTATAGATGGTGCTACAAATGGTAGGATTTTGTTCTTTATATCTAATATATCCCTCCTCCTTTTGTGTTTGTTTGTTTGTTTGTTTTTATCAAGAGTTTCTCTGTGTAGCCTGTCCTGGAACTTGCTCTGTAGACCAGGCTGGCTTCAAACTCAGCTCCTCCTGCCTCTGCCTCCCAAATGCTCAGACTAAATGCATGTACACCACCACTCAGCCTATCCCATTTTTAAAAAACAAATACCACTTTATGAAAAAAATCTTCTCCTCTGGGCCTCGTTTTGATCTGTTATTTAGTAACACTCTGCATCTTTTGGTGTCTTATCTTGAGAAATGGCTATTTAGATCATAAACATTGTTTAGGTAGAATCGGAAGGGTATTTACTGGTGGCTTTTATATCTCCTGGTTGTGAGGCAGTACTAAGATTCTCACCAATCTCCTATGTGGGATGTGCATTTTGTAATGTCTCCCATCATCTCCCACAGTCTCTCAGAGTTTGAGGTGATTCCATTTGCTTTTTGTTGCTTTCATTATCAGTGGTTTTGGGGTATTCTCCAAAACATCTCTGCTCAGACGAGTGTCATGTTTGTCTTTTGCTCTAGTAGTGTCATAGTGTCCAATTTTCAGTTGAGTATTCCTTTTGTGTTAGTTTGGAATGTGGGAAAAGATGGCCATCCAGTTTTACAGTTCTGCATGGGAATGTCTTATCTTGATTAGCACTATGTACTAACATGACTGCTTCCTTCTGAGTCAGGTTTAAATCTGTTTCTCAGTCATCATGATACATGTCTTCTAGATGGCCAGTTTCAGGAAGTGTAACGGCTGTGTCGAGCCCTTACATAATTACCACTCTAGTCAGAACATAGAGTGCTTCCAGTGCTTTGACCTCAGATTGACTGAGGCTCAGGGTGACCTTGAACTTCTGTCTTCAGTTCTGGGATTACAACCACGTGCCCATGTCTGGTTTTATGAGGTACAAGTGAGTAAGCCCAGTGCTTTGAGTGCAAGCTAGGCTACATCCTACCAACTGAGCTCCTCATCAGCTTACGCTGTCCAGATCCATCTCTGTTCAGGTCTTTATTACCCCGAAGGAGCCGAGTGATTCAGGGCAGGAATCCACTTGTCTTTGTTGTTCTGGGTGGTGGCGCTGGTGCACTTAATAAACACTGTGAGCGCAGACGGGGCTTGATGTGGCGGAAAGCTGTACCATTTGTGTGGCTCTGGCAAAGGGTTTGATTAGCAGGAACATTGTTCTAAACGGATGTCCTTTACCAGGACTGTGAGGCATCTCTGCTTCTGTGTCTGCCCTGTTGGCTGTCTGTGTCCTCTGTGACCTCCCATCTACCACTCTTTCTCTTCCTGTGGGTCCATCCTCTGAAGGCCTGCTGAATAAACGGTCCCGGGAGCTTAGGGGATCCTGAAAGTTTTCTCTAATGCTTCAATCGTCAGAAGCCTTGCACAGGCTTTTGTTTTTTACCTGTAGCCATAAATAAGTATGGGAGGGAGGGCTAAGAAGTTGCCTTTGGGGACAGTGAGTCTCTGGGTCTTACTATGGAACCAAAGGCAGCCTTTACAGTTCATTGTGAGCCTCAAATTCCCCACACATTCTAGAGGTTACCCAGCAGGTATTACATTTTCCAGAAGGAGTTTTATTGTTCTCTTTTAATGGCTCCTGAAAGGGATTTCTCCCTTTAAACAAATATCTCTTGAGTCTCTGCCCTGTTTCCATCATCATCATCATCATTTTATAAACCAGTGACATTAAAAATGTAGTCTTACATAAAGATGAGAGTATTGGGAGAAAGTAGACGAAAGCACTGAGGCTGAGCTTACTGGTCACTGAGGGCTCTCCAGAGAGTGCACGGGTGCTGCCTTTCTGACCTAAACAGGTTTTCAGATAAGCCACTGTTGAAAATGTCATTAGTTATTTGTGTCTATCCATTAGCACAAGTAAAACTTGATATCTTTTGGAGGAAAGGGCCAACAAAATTCTAACCTCAATTTTTTATAATAAGTCTGAAATTCAGAGTTTTGTTTTTTGTTTTTTTGGGTTTTTTTTAATGTAAAGGCAAATTCCAGTGCCCTGGGGCATTACTGAATGTTTGCTTTAGATAGTATCTGAGGTAGTGATTGTCCCTGACTTGGGAGTAATTGTTCTGTTGCTATGCTTCCTGCTAAGTTTATGTGCTCTCCATTTGAGAATATACACTTAGGTGTATTTCCTCTCTTTTTTTTTGGTTTTTTTGAGACAGGGTTTCTCTGTATAGCCCTGCCTGTCCTGGAACTCACTCTGTAGACGAGGCTGTCCTCGAACTCAGAAATCCTCCTGCCTCTGCCTCCCAAGTGCTGGGATTAAAGACGTGCGCCACCCATGCCTGGCAGTGTATATCCTCTTAGTCTGAATATTTATTCTTTATCTTGTCAGGGCTGAAGGAGGACGACGGCATGGTTACATGGGACACCTTACGAGGATAGCTAACTGTATTGTGCACAGCACTGACAAGGGTCCGAACAGTGCGTTAGTACAGCAGCTCATCAAAGGTAAGTTAGTTAACAACCTAATTACATGTGTGTAGGACCAGAGAGCAGGTCAGGGCTTAAAGAGTTGGAAACAGGTTGAAAGCTATAGATGGGGTTTGTTTTCATTTTTAGAGACATTTTTGTTTGGAAATCTCATTGTAGCTCTTGAGACTATGTTTGAACCATGTGGTCCTCAGCTGTACTTCTGCTTAGAGTTTTTGCTGTTCATTTGAAATCAAGTGGCATGCTAGAGTCACGTTCTGTTACAGAACACTGTTGATGGCCTGCTTTTTGTTCTGTTTTTATTTTTAAAGATTTCTATGTTCACCAGACATAGCAGTGCATGCCTTTAATCCCAGCCCTTGGAAGGTAGAGGTAGACAGATTTCTGTGAGTTTGAGCCTGGTCTCTGTAGTGAGCCTGGTCTATGTAGTGAGTTCTCAAACAGCCAGAGCTACATAGTGAGACCTTGTCTTGAGGTGGTGGTGGTGGGGGGTGTCTTTATTTATTTTATATATATAGATGTATTACTGGTGTGTGTGTCTGTACACCATGTGCATTCAGGTTCCATGGAGGTCAGAAAAGGATGTTAGGTCTCTCTGGAACTGGACTTAATAGATGGTTGTATGTTGCTATATAGGTGCTGGGGATCAAACCCTGGTCCTCTAGAATAATAGCCAGTGCTCTTAATCCCTAAGCCATCTCTCTACCCCCTCACCCGATTCTGTGTTCTGTGTTTGAGTGGAGCCACACCAGCTATGGTGATTCTTGCTTTTTCTTCTGAAGCCTCCTTCCTTTTTAGAAATGAATATTTGTGTTTTTCTATATGCATGTATGTATACCATGTGTACTTAGTTAGAAGAGAGCATTGGATCCCCTGCAACTTTTTTATAGATAGTTGTGAGCCACCATATGGGTGCTGGGAACAGAAACCGGGTCTCCTGGAAAAGTAGCAAGTGCTCTTAAGCACTGACCCATCTCTCTAGCAGCTAGAGCCTGGCCTATCCTCCCTCCTGTTGTTCCCTGTGGATTACATTCCTTATCTGAGACACTAAAACATTGTCAATGTTTCTTTAGTGTCTCTGTTACTAAAGTGAAAGACTTGATCCTAAAGGATTCTTTTTCTACTAGCATTTAAATGTAATCAGCCCAGGGTGACTTGGCCTTCTACACAAGCCTTAGACCACAAGTCCATTTTGTCAGAATGAGAATACCAAATGCTCTGACCTGCAGGATCTGACCCAGTGGTACTAACTAGTTCTGAGACATCTTTGAATGTAAGAAACTAATAATCTTTGTTCAAGGAGTGGTGCTCTGTTGAGTGCGCTGAAAGCCTAATTCTCACCCAGTGACTGAATAACTGAGGCTGGTCCATCTGTAATTTTGCTTCTTGAGAAATACAAGCCTCTTCTTGAAGCCACTCCTCATGGTTCGTATCCTTATCAAGGAGAGAGGGCCATGCATGGTAAGGCTTGCTCCTTCCCGGAAGTTCCTGTGTGAGTTTGTACCTGTGTGTGGCCGCTTAAACCGCAGTTGTCAGGTGGCCCGCTCTGTATGTAGACAGGCTCCTGAGGTTTATAGGTAGGGAGGTTTCATTTCTGAGAAAAACCATTAACCTTTCTCTAGAAAGTTGAATTTTGCTGTAGAACATTTCCTCATGTTTTATTTATGAGGCAAATATGTAGGAGACATACAAGTTCAATCACAGCAGCCACTAGTCAACAGGGTTCTGTGGACCATTCATCGGTCCAGTGTCTGGCATAGGATCCCAGCCCAGTACAGAAGCTAGTATTTCTAAGGTTTCTTAAACTTAACCACACAGACCTCTTTCTGCAGAGTGGAGACAAAAAGTCCATGTTTCCTTTCAGCAGAGCAGTTGTTAGTAATTGCTACATTGTGACTCTTGGCCAGATAAAGCCAGCAGTGTTGGTGGGGTGGGGCTGTTGGTTGGGGCTCAAAAGTCTGTTGACTGGGCCTTTTTGGACTCATTCTCTTGGACCACTGGGCTGGCCATAGCTGGGACTTCATTCAGCTCATTGGACTCCCCCAAGTACTGTTCATGTGGCTACTCTGAGACTGTACCCTTAAACTCCCACTGTGTTATAATCCTTTTTTCCTTTTTCACTCTAAAGATCTTCCCGATGAAGTCAGGGAGCGGTGGGAGACGTTCTGCACGAACTCCTTAGGAGAGACGAACAAGAGGAACACGGTAGATCTAGTAGGTTTCACAGGTTCCATTTCTGGGGATTTTGGTGCTCTCGGCCATTGCCTATTTACTTGAAAAGGGTTAAAGACTATCCTTTAGGCCCAGTGAATATGGGCTGAAGAAGAGCTTGTGATTCTTTGCAGGAAGAGGATAGTATTCACAGCATTCTTGATTTGTTCATTCACCTCCTTGTGAACTACCTTACATGGCGAAAAGGTACTAAAAAGCCACCCATGTCCACTGCAGTCCACATCAGTGCCGTGTCTGCCTGGGTCCTGCTCCCTTTGCACCTCTGCCTTTCTCTTGTTCTGTGGCTTTGTGCTTTGGGCTTCATGTCACTCTGAGTGCTTATAACCCCAAACATTCCCATGGATGTTTCTAGTATTATAGAGTTCAGCTTATTCACATTTTAGAACACTTTTTGGAGAAGAGAGTTATAGATGACTGAAACTGCAGCTTTAGAATGAATGTTGAATTGATACTTTCAGCTAGGGAATAATGGCATTGATAATTTTTCAAAATTGGACTTTGGAATGTGTTTTTGTTTTTAAACACATTAAATTTTAAGATGAGTATTCCTTTATTTTAGCTTTCGCATTTGAGAATGCATCTTTGTTAGCATTGGTAGCTGGTGATTAGGGTGAGGGCCCAACTCAGATGTGCTCTTCAGCACAGGTCACTGTGGTTTCTCTGAAGAACACCTCAGTCATTACTAAATTATGTAGCAGGTAAGAGCTGCCAAGTCAGTAGGTTATCTTATGTCACACTGCACAGGCTGGCCCTCGTCTCCCAATTGACTTGAGTAGTAGAATAATGACTTTCTAAAGGTGGTTTTGATACATGATTAGGAAGTATGGCAAGGAAAAAAAATGACTATAGAAGGGAGCTTTGTGTGGCCATGTGGTTACAGTAGGTCTGATGGCTCCAGTCTGTGCCATTGCCTGTCTGACCAACCCACATTCCTGTCAACAGTGCTGGCCAGCAAGGAAGGGCACTTTTATAAATGTTACATAGCTGTATGCTTTGGACTTTCCTGTACTGGTCAGTTGGTTATAATAATTGAGGCTGGGTTTGTAACCACCCCAGCTAGCACTGAGTGGCTAGCTCTGAAGAGCACTACTGTCCTGTTTTGAGATATTTTGTTGCTGGTTGAACTCCTACATAAGTTCTACTCTAGGGATACCTGCATGATATCCTTCATTTTTTTGTATTTTAAGGAATATTTTATTTGGGACACTTTTAAAATTATCCTCCTGTGATTGATTTTGTTCCCTTTTTTGAGATACAATCTCATGATCTGCCTGGCCTGTTATTTAAAAAAAAAAAAAAAATCGAAGATGTCCACTTAAAACTTGTTTCCAAGCTTTTAAAAAAAAAAAAAAAACAGTTTTCTTGTGGGACATACTAGTATATGCCTATAATCCACAGGAGGATCAGAAGTTTGAGGCTAGGGCTAAAAGATGACTGACTTGTTACATAAAGCACTTGGTGTGGGAACATAGGGCCTATGTAAGAGCTGGGCATGGAAGTGCATGCTTGTAAGCCAGCATTAGGGGAGTCAGGGTGATCCCAGCCAAGTGACATCCCAAGGCTTTCAGGGTGGCCTTCACTACTTTGCAGGTTTGAGGCCTGAACTACATGAAAAGCTTCCCTCCTACCCTGCTCTCCTCCTGGCACCCAAAAAAAGCTTAGGTAGATTTGCTTTGAGAGCAGTCTGTAGTAAAGGAGGCTGCCATGGCTGCCCACACAGCCAGTTCTCAGCTGCTTTGCATATAGTGTAGAGCATGCAGTCAGAGAGGTTCTACCTAGTGAGCGCATGAGTGAGAGCAGCGCAGAGCAAGCAGGCCTGCTCTGTCTTGGCAGGCTTTTCCACCTGTACTGCATTGAAGGGAAGCAGGGATAAACACCATCTTTCACCAAAGGAGAGTTCCTTTCTCCCTGAGATGTTGTTGTTCTTGGACCACAGATACTCTGAGTAGAAGATACTCACAGTAGGCTTGAGAGAAGCCAGACTGCATAGCAAGGTATTGGATGTAGATGGACCTGCAAGCAGGATAATTAGATGGTGCTGTGGGTAAAAAGCTCCTGCTGCCATGTTTAATCTGGGGTTGATCCCTGAAACTCACATAGTTGGAGCAGGTACCAAACTTTCTACAAGTTTGTGTGCCATGGAATGTGTGTACCCCTCCCAAACAACCAGATTTAATCAATCAGTCAGTCAATTAAATCGTTCTGACATCCTATTAGGTTGCCTTCTCTCCCAAGATTGTGTTGTGTTGACATTGTTGGGTTTGCTTAAGGCCTTTTCAGTTCTTTGGCCCCAGAGACTTTCTCCATATTTTTGCATTTAGCTATAAGCCTTTCAGGTAGGGAATTTTCAGAACTACAGGTCTTTCTTAAATATTTAAGGATAGTCTAGCTACCAAAGAAGGGTTTAGGTATTTCCTTCAGGTTATCTCCCTCTCCAGAATATAGTCACTTTATCTTGGTGGGTTTAGGCACATATTCTAGGAGGGCAATAGACTATTATACCGTGGGCCTTGTTTATCCTTGTTTTCAAGGTGACAGTGCCTACGAATGCAGTTTATGGTCTTAGTAAAAGCACATTCCCCAGTGAAATTACCAGTTGAGTAATGGATTGGATATGCCAAATAGATTTCTGGATCTGCTGCCTTCTGGGGTTGCTTTTAAGATGGCTCAGATGCCTCTTTGCAGTGTTGTGGAGTGTTCATAACCTGAGTTACCACATTGGTATGTTGCTTTTGGCCATTTGTATTTTAATGTTCACAAAGAGATAGTTTCTACTCCCCCCAACCTCCACCACATGTCATCATAAGCTGTGCTGGCCCTAGCTCCTGTGGCTCCCACTGCAGCATTCTAATTCAGCTAAATATGTGTGCAGAAGGTTCCTGTGCAGCCACTGTGAGGGAGCTAGAATGTTAAAATTGTATGCTTTAGCCTGGGTTGTTGGGTTAGTTTTGTTTTTGTAGTATTTCAGTTTGTAGCCCAGGCTGGCTTTAAACTCTGATCTTCTGCCTCAGCCTCTCAAATGTTTGGATTACAAGCATGCACCACCATACCCATCTTTAAGATTTGGTGTTTCAGTTTCACCTAGATTTTGCCTAAACCTCCAAACTAAAAATGGACTTAAATAAAAAAGGAAAATGTTTCTTACTACCTTGAGAAATTGAATTTGTCTCAGACTTTACTTATCTCCCCGGTGAAGAGAGTATTTTAGAAGCACTACTATTTTCTTACCATCATTGACAGACAGGGCCTGGAGGTAGTGTGCAGTGATAGGCATGTGCTTGTGTGAATTTCCTGCCGATGTAGCCAGCTAAGATATGAGCAAGATTGTCTGTCCCCAGCCCTGGAGGTGGCAGAAACTTAAGAGTTCCAGTAAGGAGGTTATGGTAGCATTGCTAATGAGTCTCAGCAGTCTCCTCATGCTTAGCGTGTTCTCTTGGAGCCTTGGTAAAGCAGTCACTCGGTTGCCCCTGCGCTAACACATTAGCAGTGCTGGAGTGCTGTCATGGAAGAGCTTGCTTGCTTACATGCCCGTGCTAGTCAAGTGCCTGCAGTGCAAGGGAGTCACAGACGCTTGGGAAGCAGGGCTTTGTTGAATAGCCTGTTGTAGGTCACAATGCTGAGGATCGAATACCAGGGAGCAAATTGGGAAGTTCCAGATATAGGTTGTCAATGGACTAGTGAAATGGCCCAGCAGGTAAGCACACCTGAAGATCTGAATTCCATCTCTAGAATCCATGTAAATATGGAAGTTGAGAACTGACTAAACAGTTGTCCTCTAGCCTCTACATATGTATTACAATACTTTTTTACACACACACACCACAGCACATTACAGACAGAGACAGACTAATAATAAACTTTTAAACCCTGGTCAAGGAAAACTTTATTGCAGGTAGTGTAGCCTGCAGAGGGAAACAAAGTACAAAGACTCCAGAGGAGGGACTGCAAATGTTTGCAGTAGGTAGATACAGAATCTCTGTGGCCCAAATACGAGTAGAAGTGAGGACAGACGCAGACAGTGGGACTTTAGCTTTGCATTTAGATAAGAAACCACTAGGTTTAGGCATAAAAAGTGACATAATTCCATGTACATGTGGGAAGATTCTGTGGCTTCTGGGCCAAACACAGGGAAAGCTGCCTCACTGACATTAACTCACTCACCAGCTGATGGTGACGTCGTGAGAAGTAGTAGGGCAGGTGCAATGTGAGGGTGGCTGAGCAGCTAAGAACAAGATTAAAAAACAGCTGAGGTTTTAGCTGAAGGAGCATGAAGCTGGCACTTTTGAGCTTCTGGTGCCTCAGAAAGGCTGTGTGTGTTGTTGATCAAGTACTCGGGCTGCACAGAGTTGGTGATGAATGGGTTGGAATTCTGATACCCCACGAGGCAATGAAATCCTCTCTTTAATTCACTTCATTCTTTCAGATTCTTATTGTGTGTGTGTCCTCAGAGTCACACCCTCCATTAACACAGCTGAAGGTCTGCCTACATTGCACTGTTAGGAATCATGATTGGCTAAAAACTATTTTTAGAGAATACATTGTAAACTAAGTGTGTGTGTGATGTTAGTTGAAGCAAAAGGATCCTTAGTTTAAGGCCTACCTAGCCTAAGTAATAAGACCCCAACTCCATTGGTGAGGGCAACAGTTAAGCAACCCCTGTAAAGGAGTCACGTGTCTGGCCCTGCCACATTGTTCCACAGAAGTTTCTTCTATTTAATGACATGATTAACTCTTGTTTTTTATAGGGAAGAAAAGCCTATGGCAGTGGTTTTCAGCCTTCATAACGCTGCAGCCCTTTAATATAGTTCCTCATGCTGTAGTGACCTCCATACAGTTATTTCGTTGGCTACTCCATAACTAATTGTGCTGCTGTTATGAACCATAATGTAAATATCTGATAGGCGGGATATCTGCTATTCGATCCCCAACGGGGTTGAGAAGCACAGACTGAGAACCATTCTCTGATGGATTCTTTGCAGCATAGTTGCAGTTAGACAGGAGGACTCCTGGGAGCAGCCAAGTCTCTGCTGGGGCTCATTCAGGACTGCTAACTTCTTTAAATTGTCCTGTTTCTGTATCCTGTACTTTGGTTGTACCCCAAGTATATATTGGCTTAGCATGCTATGTACTGGCTTGCTAATGTCAGACTATGAAGCACAGCCTCAGAGTTGCAGAGAAACACTTATGTTTTACTTATGTGTAGTACCCGTTTACCCAGAACAAAAGAGCAGACATCATGGGACACATGCCTATAATCCCAGCTCTTGGGAATGTGAGTGAAGCAGGTAGATCAAGCCTGAGGCAAGCCTAGGCTACTTGGTAAGCCAGTATAGAGAACTCTTAAGAGACTTCAGTATAAGTGACTTTCAGAAATAGAACATTTCCTTCTAGAATTTCACTGATCGCTTATTGTTATATGTGCTAGCAGTAAAAACTATTTATTATCAGTGCTGGGCTTGGTTGGTGCTTATATCAGTTGGCCATGAATGGTGAGCAGTTCATGTTGGTAGGTTTTTTATTTGTGTGTGTGTATGGGGGTGGGGTGTTTGTTTGTTTGTTTGTTTTTTAAGTTATTATAGAGAGTAGACTACTTATTCTCTGTGGGACAGGGAGGGCAGATTTTCAGAGGGTCTTTTATTGATCAGGAAACTGTTGAATGAGCATTTGTAGCCAGGCCAGTGCCTTTCTTGGTATAGGCAGGAAAGTTAAGAAGGAAGTAAAATGCTTATCTATACGGTTGACCTTCCTTGTGGCTCATGAGTGATCCCTAGAGCAGTGTTTTGCCCACAAGGCCTGATGCATACCTGCTGTTTTTGTTTCATCTGCACTTCACTGTTACTTCTGCCTTCCCCCTTCAATGGAGGAACCTTCCTTCTTCCTCTGCAATTCCTGGAGATGCTATTCCTGAGGAGCGAAAACACCAGCCAGCTGGGTGGGTAGCCAGAGTGGACTCTAGATTGACTGGGTGTGCTTGACCACTTAACTGTTATTTCTGGGTTTGTTGTTAGTTTTGTTTGTTTGTTTGTTTGTTTGTATTTTGGTTTTGGTTGTTTTTTGTTTTGTTTTTATTTTGGATTTTTTGTTTGTTTTTAGTATATTGAAACAAAAGCTGAATGTTTTTTTCCATAAAAATGCTGATGCAAATGTTCAACATTTTTCAATGTTAAATAGTTTTTTACATTTTTATGCATATAGGTTACAACCTGCCATATTCATTCATCCAGTGATGATGAAATTGACTTTAAAGACACGGGTTTCTCACAGGATTCCTCTTTGCAGCAAGTGAGTCACACCTAAAGCTTTGCTATTTGTTTTTATCTTAAATGCTTAGTTTAGCTGCCCTTTGGGATCAGCATCTGTCACCATTAGAATGTGGTTTGGGTTTGCTACCAATTAGGCAAAATGATTGGAACAGAGAGGTCTGGGGCCTTGCCAGGTAGGCTGATACTGTTGTGTTCTGGGAAACAGTGAGGAATGATGACATTTGTGCACTGCATGAATTAGGTAGTCAGCAGGTCACTTCACATGCTGACTGGGCCTTAATGGTAGTGCATCATTACTTAGATTCCCAGCACAGACCTTGGTTAAGAGGGACAGAAATAAGAATGAGATGAGAACACTGGAGTGGATTTTGTGCAGTAATCTGGACCACATGGTGATCTAGATAATCCTTCCTTGGTGCTCTTTAATTGTGTTACATGGCATCTAAATGAAGTTTTAGCTGAAAGCATTCTTGCCATTTCTGCCCCCAAATTGATCAACTCCTTATATTGACTACATTTTTATCTTTTTAACAACAACAAAAAAATAGATCAACATTAATACCTTCCTTCTTCCTCTGCAATTCCTGGAGATGCTATTCCTGAGGAGCGAAAACACCAGCCAGCTGGGTTTAGTCATTCTTGGAAAACTGATGGTTGAATTTATGTTTCTACTGGAGGTTGAGTTTGAGAGTTCAGAATAGAAGTAGATGTCTCCTGTTCATGAGGGAAAGCTGTCCTTAGCTGTCTGGTCCAGGCATTGGTGTGACAGTGGGATTAAGGAAACATTGCTACACTATATACTGATGGTGCTTGGCTTCTTTCGGACTCTCAGTCGTACTTCTCAGTCGCAGTGGGGTCATTGTGGACTTGTGATTTTCTTGTGTGGTTGGTTTTTGCTTGCAAGTTGCATGCCCATCATTACTTCTGAACAGTTGCTTGCTCTTGATGCTGAGGCCTTTAGCCTTTCCCAGATGGATTGGAAGTGAAAGTTTATAGTACTTCCTGGTTTCCTTCTGGGTTTGTTTGTTTTTTGTTGTTTTTTGGTTTTTGTTTTGTTTTGTTTTTCTTTTTGACACTGGCTCCTTTTGGCAGCCATTCTCCTAAATTTAGAGTTAGGGAGCACTGTGGAAAATCAGTGCCTTAAACAGAACACATCTTGCTTTCAAGAAGCACCAGCTGCCTAGGCAATCCAACACAGCAAACTGCTGCAAGCAGCCCTGTGTTGTTGGCAATGTTCTGCACTGTCACTTTTACACCGTAGAATATTCATTCAGCTTGACCAGGCATGAGCCCAAGTGCATTGCTGTAGCCCTAGAACAAAGCTTAGTGAATCAAATGTGAACTGTCAAGGTGGTTTGTACCAGTTAAAATATAGTATTAAAATAGTACTAAGAAAAAAGATGCCTGGACCAATGAAGTGGCTTGGCCATTGAGATGCTGCTGAACCCACGGGTTTGACTTTGAGCCTAGAACCCACACATAGTAGAAAGAGAGAATTAAACTGACTTACACACACAAAATGAATGTAATTTAGATAGATGGATGAATGGATGGATGGATGGATAGATAGATGGATAGGTAGGTAGGTAGGTAGGAAGGATGCTTTTAGCATCTTCCTGACCATGTTGGTAAGCTGTCACACATGCCTTCTTCCCACCCCTGTAAATCAAACTGAAGACTTTGTAGATGCCTAAACTTTCAGCTACTTATGTAATCTAGAAGTTATTTTTAGGCATCTAGAAAGTGCATTGCCTGCTTATTCCTGGTTCTAGATACCTGGTTCTAGAGCCATGTCTGGGGTGTTTTCTCTCATATTCAATCCAGTCTACAAAGCTGTCATCCTGAGACAGCCCAGGCTTAGGGGCTTCATCCACCACATGTGACCTCCACATGTATGGAGTAATTACTAGTCACTCTTTTCTGACTGACAGGCTTACAGTAGCTCTTTTTTACATAGTTACACTGTGAACTAATTATGTTTTAAAATGAATCTGATCCAAAACATTTTCCTGGAGAAAGAGGTTCTAGGTTACCCTAACAGTTTCGTCCTGGTCTCCACTGTTAGCCCAGTGTCAGTTTGTAGATAGCACCTTGTTAAAGCTCTCATTCCTGTTTGAAGTTAGGCTTCCTACTCAGAGCCCAAGTGTGCAGAGTGAGGACAGTTATTAACATGGTAACCCTGTCGGGGATGTGGCCTGAGCAGTGAGCCAGTGCCTTGTGACAGATGTGCCTCTGGCCATTATGTTCTGCTCTAGTACTTTCTGCTTTCCTAGCATCTCCTAGACTGTGGAAGGAATAAGCTGTTCCCTTCACTGAGTGGATGGGTGTCAGAGTAAGATGACACCTCTAGCACCTCCCATCACATGCAGGCTTGGGACATGCCAATGGGTCAGATTGAATTTAGAACCGTTTCTGTGCTAAGAGGATGGCGATGTTAGAGCTTGCTGCTCACCCAAGCCAAGATGGCAGTACTGAACAGTGCTCCTTAATATTACTACAGCCATGTGCTTTCTAGGTTGAGACATATGATTTTGGCAGCACTTTGCTTATAGAGTATGACAGCTCTTCATTTTGGGCATACTGGCTTCCATACGTTAATAGAAAGCATATACAAGCAGGAAATTCATTGCTACTTTTATCTTCCCTGGCACTATGCTAGACTGAGAACTGATGAGGGCTTCTGTCAGTTGCTGTAGGTCTGTCTAGATGCATAGGGTTGATAAATAAAAGTACATGTGTATACGCATGAATATATCTGTCTGTGTATGTATGTATGTATGTATGTATGTATACATTTGCATTATATTTGCTGGTTGTGAACTTCAGACAATGTTTCTTTCTTTCCAAAGAATTGTATTATAAACAGAATGAAAAGTTTGAGGAAAGCCTGTGTCTATAAAACAGAGCTCTGGGAGGGAGTTTCACCTTGCTCTGTGAGATGTCTAGTCTAGATAAATCTACAGTCTGTCTTGTGTTGATTGCTCAGCAGAATGGCCCCATGGGTCTTTTACACACCCTGATAGTAAGCTATAAGGTTCTAGGTCAGAGGAGCTGATTTCAGTTTTTTGATGATGTGGCTGTGAAGGCTGCCTGCCTGGTTCCCATCTATTCACCCAGAGTGCTCTGTCACCTACAGCTTTTGTCTAACCAACCTCCCATGCCTGCTTCAGTTGTGCTCCAGACCCTACCCACACTCACTGTCCTCACACATCCATGAACTCATGTCAGGCCATCTCTGTGATTGAGCCTAATAGGAAGTGATGTGAGTTCTGTACAAAGCCACTGTAGTCAGGGTTGGTTGGCTTTTCCCTGTTTTTGTTTTGTTTTGTTTTGCTTTCACACCTAAGCAAATGTAATTTCCAAAGCCAAACATGAAGTTTATTTTTAAATTCATACAGTTTGGATTATCCATGCCATAATTCCCTGCTATGAGAGTTAGTGTGGTGAAGGTGCATGACAGAGGTATTTCTGCAGTGCAGGGTTGGGGCTGTAGGCTTTGCTGAAGTGGGGACCCAAGAAGTCTCCTGACTCCATTACATCCTCCTCCTTTGCAGACAGTGGCCTCAAAAGCCCCCATTAGTAAGTGCTGTTCCTAGGGTCCCACTGTTGTCCTTGGCCACATGTAATACTCAAAGGGTGGTCCTGTGCTCTATATTCATTGTCTGGGTGAGAGTGAGGACGTGAGGTGACACTTGATGTCTTTATAGCGAGGGCATGTTTCCTGATGCCGTAAGTAGACTGGCAGCAGTTCAGTGGGTCCCATATAACATTCCCCTATTTTCCAACTGGGAAGACTCACCCAAGACTGATGGAAATAGAATTGGCCTCTCTGTAGACCTTCCAGTGTCCCAGGCTTTTCTGAGTGGTTTCTGAGGAGGTTAAAGCTTCCTGCTCTCTCTCTCTCTCTCTCAGGTAGGTTGTGCAGAAGTCTCTCAGACGGTTCTTAGCCTCCAAGACTTAGGCCAGCACTTCATTTGCAGGATCATGATTATGTCCATCAGTCTTGCTTTCTCTGATGCTACTTTTGCTATGGTGGATGGGCATGGGGAAATGGTGGGGGCTAGGGGGAGGGTGGGAAGTTGGGGGTGGTTAGCACATATTATATTTTGGGATACTGTTGGTTGTGTCTGGAGATGATGAGACTTCTGATAATTTCAGACTTACATGTCTCTTACCTCTTCACACTAAGGCTAACCCAGTTCTCTGTCCAAAGACTATAGTAGTCGGCACTTTTTACATTATGATCTCTTGACTATTTCTTAATGATATATAGTGGAGCAGTTTGTGTATCATATTTCAAAAATTTCCCCCTTTGGGGTAAAACATGTCTGAAATTATTTGATTTTTCTTTTTTTAAAGAAAAACACACCAACCTTTTAAGTTCCATGGCTGTGTGAGTTAAAGTGGTTTTCTGGAACACAAATGGGCAAATAGTGTATAGAATGTCATTAGAATCATGATGTCACTGTCACTGGTCCTGGGGTTGCCAGGCCTTTTCTGATTATCAGATGCAACAAATGACGTCCAATTTTATTGACCAGTTTGGCTTCAACGATGAGAAGTTTGCAGACCAAGACGACATTGGCAAGTGAGTATATTTTAATATTTCCTTAATGTCCGCCCCCCCCCCCACCCACACACACACTTTGTAATTATATTTGTGGTTCTCCTGTCTGCATGTATTTTGTAGCTTCTCTGAATTGTAGGTCCCACTGCCATTTTCTTGGTGATTGATACAAAACTAAGAGCAGAGCCAAGGGACCCTGGGGATTGGACAGGGCACTGGAACCTTTCCTAGGGACTTGTGTTTATTAAGTGATCTTTGTTTTTGAGATTAGTCTCACTGTGTTATCCCCTACTGATGCTGGATCTGTGAGCTCAAGCATCCTCCTGTCTTAGCTTGCTAAGTTAGAATATGGTAGGATAGATGCCTGCCATTGCTTCCAGCTTACCTTTTTTACAAAGACCCCAGCTACTATTCTGCTCTTCTCGGTATACCATTACTACAAGTGATTCTGTAATTCCTTCCCATGTTTGCTTCCTGATCAAGGTGTCACCGACTGTCCAGCACATTGTTTAGTACTGCATTCTTGCAGATGATCAGGGCAGCAGGACCAACCAGCCTTGCTTGTATGTGCTCTCTGCTCTGGGGAAGTCCCTATAAGGAAGGAGGTTTGGGTTATTTTACAAAAGCCAAGCACTTTAACCATTGCTCCGTAGTCGGGGTCAAAGACAGAGAGGGAATTAGAAACTGGCAGAGCAGAGAAAGGAGATGTGCAGATGACTGGCAGAATGGAGGACCAGCATCTTGCATCCTGCCTGGGAATGAGAACACACCACCCAATATGAAGATCGTTGGTTATTGAGAACAGAGGTGAAGGGAAATTTTAAGCCACTGTGATTATATGTCAGGTAGTGACTCTCACTGAGTCCACTGAGGCACCATAGCAGTAGTTTGCAGCAGGTATGGGACTTGAGCTAGTGTAGGGTGTTTTATTACACATTGAGTTTGGACTCTGGGAAGCTAAAATCTTTTCACAGTGCACTGCATGAACATGCTCTGCAGGCACTCTGGAGCAGGGGCTCTACTGTAAACAGCATGCACTAAGACACCCAGCGACTCCCCTCATTGGCTTATTTCTATCCAGATAGAAAAACACGATACAAGGCATTGATCTGTTTGCTATGTGAACAATCTACGTAGGATCAGAATACACACACACCCTATCCCTACCCCATCTCCTCTTGACATCTTGGATTTTCCCCATCTGGACTCTAGTTTTACTAGTTCAGAATTGACATTCTCTTTTAGAACAAATGCTTAGCCTGATAACTGGTTAGAACGGAGCTTTGACGATTAATGACATTGTCCCACAGTTTATAATCATGTAGCTCATCATGGCTGCTTTTACCCATCCCTGTCATGCTTTCAAGGAGGCAGGATGGCAGGATTGCCTGTGTGTTTCATGTACGAATTGGTCCCAGTACCTAACAATGCTTTTGTGCTTTTTCATGTTTGGACTTGATTGTTTGGAAGCTTTTTTCTTGGTTTTGTTGTTGTGATCCTTGCAACCATAATTAGCACAGAAGTTAGAAATGCGCTGTTGAAAGGTGTCACGGCCTCAAAGCATCATCTCAGCTGCTCCCATCTCAACTCTTCCCTGCATCCACTCTTTAGTACCAGGGAGGGCACCATTGAATACAGCAAGGAGGGTTTGTGCATTACTCATGCAGAGTGCATTGATAATATAAATACTTGAAATTGTGAGGATTTCAGAGCACTGTTTATAGCCACCTATGGATGACAACAATTCTTATGTTTTCTTCATAGTGTTTCCTTTGATCGGGTGTCAGATATCAACTTTACTCTCAATACAAATGAAAGTGTAAGTATAAACGCTTTCTGTTGTGATGTGCCACTGGAGAAGTGGAGAATTGTCTTGAGTTTTGCTGGAGGCTGCAAGTGGTTGTCCCGAGCTGTAGGCTCTTTTGCCCTATGGGATCCCACATCCCAGTTATCCTAATGAGTATCACTTGCTCATGATGTCTGCCTGGACCTGCAAGTAGGAGTTTGCAACCTTGGCTAATAGGACCCTGCCACTATGATTGTACCACAGACATTTGGCCTTGGTTTCTCATCTCTGTTGCATGAAAAGAACATAAGTTGGATCAATATCAAGCTCTCTGCCAGACTTCTCTTATAAACAAGACATTGTGGCATTTTAATGGGGCTGTCCTGATTTTAGGTTGAATATCATGAGAATCTGCTTTTACTTGCTGTTGGTGAGGTAGAATAACTCCTCAGGTTATAGCAGTTCTTTATGACTTTCTGGGCTGGTAACAGGAAGGACCCATGTCATTTCCTTGTTGGTCATATTGAAGACTTATCTTTGATCAAAGAGGAAGCTCAGAATGAAATGGGCAGTCCTGTGAGGAACAAGTGAGCTCATATTCAGGCCTTTTTCATGCTAACTTAAAATTCAATCTTTCCCAGGAATTTTTTGTTACTTACACAGAAGCCAACATTTTATTTTATGTTTATGCTTTATTTGGGCATATGTGATAGGTACCATTTTTTGAAAAGCAAATGTAAAATCACAATTTTCATTGGTAATATGGGAGAGAAGATAGTTCTGACTTCAGTTGTGTTTTTCTCTTTTCTTTACTTTTTTTCTGTAGGGAAATATTGCCCTGTTTGAAGCATGTTGTAAAGAACGGATACAGCAGTTTGATGATGGCGGCTCTGATGAAGAGGACATCTGGGAGGAGAAGCACATTGCATTTACCCCAGAATCCCAGAGGAGGTCCAGGTGAGCCATGGCACCACCAATGTAGGCTGAGCCCGAGGCCAGTGCTTTATTCTAACAGGAGGAATGCTCTTAAGAATGGATGGAGAGGTGGCTCAGCAGTTAGGAACACTGACTGCATTTCCTGAGGACCTGGGTTCAATTCTCAGACCCACATAGCAGCTCTCAAACTGTCTATAATTCTAGTTTCAGGGGAATCTTACATCCTCACACAGACAGACATACAGGCAAAACACCAATGAACATAGGACAAAATAATTAGGTATTTAAAAAAATAAATGGAGGCAGAGGCAGGCAGATTTCGGAGTTAGAGGACAGCCTGGTCTACAGAGTGAGTTCCAGGACAGCCAGGACTACACAGAGAAACCCCCATCTCAAAAAAGCCAAAAGGGAAAAAAAAAAAAAAGGATGGATGGAGGACTGGAGAGATGAGCCAGTGCTTACGAACACTTGCTGCTTATTCTGAAGACCTGAGTTAGATTCCCAGTACCACGTGACAGCTCGTAGCCATGGCAGCTTCAGTTCTGAGGGATTCAGTGCCCTCTTCTGGCCTTTATTGGTACCAGGCACAGAAATGGTGCGAGCAAAACACCCACATACATTAAATAAACAAGCAAAAAAAAAATAAATAAAAGGGAGGATGTTCTGGTCTGCTCTGTCTTTTTAGCAGCATGACTCTTTACACAAGAGCCATGGAAGTTGATCCCATATTCAGGCCTTTTTCATGCTAACTTAAAATTCAATCTTTTTTTCTTCTTTTCTTTTAACTTGGTTTTCCTTTGCAAGTAACTTAATGAAAATTTATTTATTTATTTATTTATTTAGGGTGAACATGTTTGTGCTTGCACATGTATGCTATGGCACATGTGTGCAAGTCAGAGGCATCTTGGAGTGATCAATTTGTTTGTTTGTTTGTTTGTTTTTGGATACTGATCCTGGGGATCAAATTTAGCTTGTCAGGCTTGACAGGAAGCACATTTACTCACAGAACCATCTCTGTCCTGCAAGTAGTGTCTCGTCAGCAACATCCTCCTAGTTCAGAAAAACTTTTTTCAAACCAGAAGCCATATCAGGAGTTTGTACATAGACAGTGGAAGTCAACACCCTAAGCTCTGGTGTATACAGGATGATGAGAAGGAAAGATTTGGGCCAGGCAGTAGTTGAGCATACCTTTAATCCCAGGCAGACAGATCTCTTGGGTTCAAAGACAGCCAAGACTACATAGAGAAGTCCTGTCTTGAAAAAAAAAAAGGACAAAAGAAAGGTCTAGAAAGATTCTTAGTGTCTTTGGCACACATCAAACCTTCCTCTAAGAAGCAGTCATAGGTGAACATGGTCCAGTTGAAGAGCAGTATGCTTGCTTCTACCCTTTAGGTGACCTTTAGAGTTTTCTGGACACGGCTGGTCTCTGGTGGAGCAGCCGTAAATGTCGCAGTGTTGTTTTGCAGCTCCGGCAGCACGGACAGTGAAGAAAGTACCGACTCTGAAGAAGAGGACGGGGCCAGGCAGGACCTGCTCGAGTCCAGCAGTGCCAACACAGAGGACAAAATGGAGGTGGATCTCAATGAGCGTGAGTCACGCTGTCCTTATGAGTTAGTTCTAGTGCTTGAAATTGCCTGTTCCTGAAACTTGAAAATAGAGTAGCCTGTGGCATCTGAGATGGCCTCTGAGGCACAGTTGACCTAAAAGCACTGTTGCCACACCATGTGACTTCCTTGTAGGTTTGCATTTCCAGAATATCATGTATGGAGGGACAAATTGAATATGCTTGGATGATTGGCATGATCATTGTTTTTACAAGTCTAGCTGGGAGCATGGGGTCCCCACACTTGCATCTAGTTCCAGGAGCTGACGCTGTAACAGTGGAAAAGCTACAGAATGGGGCAGTAATGATAACACTGCCATTCCCAAAGTCCTGAGTTCAGGCAGGTCATTCACAACTGTCTCCAGCTCTGTGGGATCTGACACCCTCGGCACCTGCATACAAAGACACATGCATGTACATAATTAAAAAGGAGAGAACACAGGCCACAGAAATGAGGAAATAATTATGTATTATAGAGTCCTGATTGGAATTCACTAGGAGAATCAAATTAGGCTCAGGCAATTTTAAACATTTCTTTACAATTTATTTGTGAAACTCCAAACTTTAGGCTTGTTGAGCTGGTCCACATTTGTGCCCTCTTGCTTATTAACTAGAAGACTTGAATTTGCTGCCTTTTAAAATGTTACTAACTTTAAAAAACAAAACAAAAAAACTTAGGGGGAGAGGGTTGCTCATATGAAAGCTGCATGGTGTGATTGAAGACTTTCCCAAGCCTGACCCTGTTGCTGTGGCGGCCTGTATATCTTTGGTTCTTGTGAAGCCTCACAGCCAGACATGGCTTTAGCAGTCATCCTACAGATTTCCATACGGTTCCAGTCCTCCTCATTCTCCAGTCGGAAAGGTCTGTGTCTTCAGGCACAGGGCCTGGACTTCCCTGCCCTTGGGTTCAGGTCCACATGTTTATGTGCCAGACGGTAGGCCTATAATGGTGAATTGCCAAAGTCTCTACCCTCTGCCTTAGTTCCTCCTGGTAGTAGTAAGCACTCCTGAGCAGGTGCGGAGAGAGCTGCATCTGGCAGATTTCCTGAGGGTGTGCTGCCCCAGTGCCACTGACAAGGCCATTCGAAAAGGAAACAGCCAGCAAGAAGGCAGGCAGGGTCCTACGGGCTGGTGAGTGTGACTCTGGAACAGGGTAGGGTCAGGTGAGGCCAGATCAAGAATTGACTTTTTAACATTTTGTTTTTAGTTATGTTTATATGTATATTATTTGTGGGTCTGTACACGTAAGTCAGAGTCCAGAGGTACAGCCTCTCTTGAAGATCCTGTAGCTTGGCTGGAATTGCAGGTGGTTATGAACCAGCAACCTGTGTGGGTGCTAGGGACTGAACTTATGTCTTCCAGTAGTTTGTGCTCTCAGCCACTGAGCCATTCTCCAGCCCCCAAGAATTGAGTTTTGAAGGTTGTAGGGAACTGCTGAGCACTTTGCAGACAGAACTCAAAGCAACAGTGAAAGAACTGAACCTGGTCATAGGGAGTCAGGAGGAGGAGGGAGCTCTGGCATCAGCAAGGATGCTTTCTCATGGGCTCTGCTCCTGGCATTTCACACATTCACTCTGTTGTGCAATAGATCCACTAGAGCATTCCTATCTGTCCCCACCAAGCAACCCTTATTGCCCTTGATCTCAGTGCTGCTGATGTTTGGCTCTGGCTAGTCTAGGTGTCCCAGACATTCAAAGTCATTTGTGTCATTTGGGACTGGTATTCCACTTGACAATGTCCTTAAGTTCATTCCCTGATACAGTTGGTACAGGATTACTACTACTACCACCACCACCACCACCACCACCACCACCACTACTACTTTATCATCATCATCATCATCTTTAATCTTTTTTTTTTACAGTCCAGTAGTTATCCCTATCTCATTCTACCTTTCAACAGTTCTTCATCCCTTTCCTCCTCCCCAGTCTCCAAAAAGATGCCCCCACCTCACCCCCCCCCCCAAGGGAGGGATCTGGGTAGGAGATGGGAAGGGGAGGGGAGAAGGCGAACATGATCAGATATGGGGGAGGGGGGACAGAAGTGAAGCCCCGAGGGCCAGCAGAATGAATGTAAATATGCAACCAGGAAGGTGGGGGACCCTCTAGAACGTACTAGGAACCTGGTAGGTGAGAGACTCAATAGGCCTCAAAGGGAGGGACTTTGCATGAAATGTCCAACAGTGGGGAGAAGAAACTAGTAGAGTTCACCTCCAGTAGAGAGGACATCAAGTGGAGGGATGGGGTTGCCATCCTATAGTCAAAAACACTGACCCAGAATTGTTCTGTCTAAAAGAACTTCAGGGACAAAAATGGAGAGGAGACTGAGGGAAAGGAGGTCCAGTGACCTGCCTAACTTAGGATCCATCTCAGTGGAGGCTCCAAGGTCTGGCACTATTACTAATATGATGTGCTTACAGACAGGAGCCTAGCATGGCTGTCCTCCAAGAGGCCCAACAATGAGCTGACTGACACAGAAGCAGATACTTACACCCAACCAATGAACTGAAAGCAGGGACCCCTGCTTGAATTAGGTTGAATTAGGGAAAGCCTGGAAGAAGTTGAGGAGGGCAACCCCACAGGATTTTTTTCTTTTAAAGCTAAAGAATTTCCAGAATTTCTGGGCATTGTGACACATGCCTATACTCTCACCACTTGGGAGGTGCAAGGGAATCAGGAGTTTAGGGTCACTCTCGCCTGCCCAGCAAATTTGAGGCCAGCCTAAGCTGTAGACCTTATGTCAGAAAG
Source organism: Mus caroli (assembly GCF_978045245.1). Classification (NCBI taxonomy): domain Eukaryota; kingdom Metazoa; phylum Chordata; class Mammalia; order Rodentia; family Muridae; genus Mus; species Mus caroli. Next base: position 58,259,379 of record NW_028227275.1, read on the forward strand.
CCAAAGAGAAACTAGGAAAAGAAAAAGGAGTGTTAAAGGGTGGGGTGGGGGAGGGGTGGACAGATGGATTCTGAAGGAAGTGAGCTGGTAATGACATGTTTAAATGTCTCTGCTGTATGTCGAGGGGAATGTCTGGGTGATATTTGTGTTTACTTCAGCACCACAGGTCAGCAGCTCTGAGGGGCTGCACCCTAACACGTGCCACATGCATGTGCATGCACATGAGCACACACTCTGCCTCTGTCCCTGAAGTCCTCCTAGGTTCTACAGAGTTTTGAGCAATTTCTGCTGTTAGGCCTGGCTCGTTAACTCTGGAAAGTACTGTCACACATCCCTAGAGGACAGAGTTCCTTCTCTGCAGTCTGAACTGTGCAGTAAAGTCTCACACAACAGACTGGTCCAAGAACTTTGCATATGGTAAGCAGGAAAAATAACTGTTGGTTGGAATTTTTGTATGTACTTTGAATAATATTTCTATTGGGAAATATTCCTAGGAATTGAGTTTCTAGATGAAAAGCCACAAGTGCTCCTTCCACTCCAGTGATTGTGCCAGCCCCACCCCTAGTGCCACCATGTTAAATTTTCTCCCATGGCAACTACTTCCTTATCTACTAATCTGATTTTGAGAAATAATTTCCTTTTATTTTATTTTATTTATTTATTTATTTATTCCTTATCTACTAATCTGATTTTGAGAAATAATTTCCTTTTATTTGAGGGTACATGAGGTCTGCCTCGGCTCAGATCTCCCAGCCCCAAGTTTCTCAAGTGTCTGGAACGACAGGCACACCCTACCACACTCAGCCTCAGAAAGAGTCACTTGTTAAACTCAAGGGCTAAAGGCTCCAAATGATAATGCTCCCTCATTTCAGCGCCCACCTGGTCAGCCAACTTTGACGTCCCAATGGACACCACCCATGGCGCTCCCTTAGACTCCGTGGGATCCGATGTCTGGAGCACAGAGGAGCCAATGCCAACTAAAGACACAGGCTGGGCTTCCTTTTCAGAATTCACATCCTCCCTGAGGTGAGCAGTTGTGTGTTTTCTTAATGTCTGCAGAGGGAGGCAGGAAGTACATGTGCCTTGGCTCACCTCTGAGGAACGACTAAGGCTGAGCAGAGGGTTGGGCCACACTGACCCAGCTGAGCACCACAGCAAAACAGAAGCTGCCCTGGGAAGATGGCTCCAGGGGGCTTAAGCAGGAGAGAAGGGAAGATGGTACCTGTAGAGCTGTGGTGCTTCAGATGCTCCACAGGTGGATTGAGGGGAGTAAGAGTGGGTGCCTGACCAGCCCTTGTGGGATGGCACAGATATAAGGCTGAGTCTGACTTTGCTTTGGATGTGAGCTTGTATTTCACTTGCCACCATCTAGTGCTATAGAGTGCCAACAGATCACTGTCGTTGCCAGTCCTAATGTTTGTTTTACTCAGTCACAGAGACCTTATTTCAGAATTTTCCTGAATAGCTTTGTCAACATTTGAATACTAAGTGAGGATTTCATGTTTCACTTTGTATAAACGAGGTATGTTCACACTGCTGACATCTGATTTTTCTCTTTTCTGAAAGCACAAAGGAGTCTTTAAGGAGTAATTCGCCTGTGGAAATGGAAACCAGCACTGAATCCGTGGACCCCTTGACACCTGGTGCAGCTGCCTTGGCCACTCAGCCAGAGGGTGAGTGCCGTATGCCAATGTGTTCACAGCAGGTAGGAAAGGCTAGACCAGGCTTAGGCTCAGACCAAAAGGAGGCAGGAAAATAAGAAAGTGGCTCTGATGTCCGTTGGTCATCACAGGAGAAGGGAGAAGAAACTATCTTGACAACCACAAAACAGGGGTTCCAGAAGGAGTTGGGTACCAAGTGTGAGTCCTGTCAGTGCTGAGGATAGGTAGATATTTTAGTTAGGATTTTATTGCTGTGAACAGACACCATGACCAAGACAACTCTTCCAAGGACAACATTTAATTGGAGCTGACTTACAGGTTCAGAGGTTCAGCCCATTATCATCAAGGCAGGAACATGGCAGCTTCCAGATAGGCATGGTGCAGGAGGAGCTGAGAGTTCTACATCTTTACCTGAAGACTGCTTGCTAGCAGAAGACTTACTTCCAGGCAGCTAGAATGAGGGTCTCAAAGCCCACGTGCACAGTAACACACCTACTCCAACAGGGCCACACCTTCTACTAGTGCCACTCCCTGGGCCAAGTATACACAAGCCATCACAGTATCTAAACCCAGAGAGAAAAGGAAACATAGGGCCCAGGGTAGAAAAGACCAAACTAAATGTCATGCTCCATCCTGTGCTAGAATATTCTCTGGAGTTGTACTGAGGCACGTGGGGGTGGGAACCTGGTCTAGGTTGTGGCCTGGGTTTTCCTCCCTATTTGAAGTGGTCACAGGTGTCTCAGTCCTAGGGGACTGTGTCACTGCTCAGAATATTTACCTTGTGCTCCTTGGACTGACCTTGAACCATTTGTAGACTGCCGAGGAGCCTTTTGGGAGAGTGCGATATGCACAGAGTATGGTAGGGATGGGATGTGTGTGGAGGCAAGAGCCTCAGGAAAGAGCAAAGCAGCAAGTTTCTGGGAAAAGAAAGAGGAAGTGAGCAGAGGCCTCAAGACATAACCAGAAAAGTGATGGGGACATCATCACTCCAAACATTTGAGCCCACAAAAGTTGTGTCGGAACTTTGTTGCCTTGTATTCTAGTTTGATTTTGTTGCTGTGATAAGACAAGAAGCAACATAGGAAAGAAAAAGTTTCACTTAGCTGGGCGTGGTGGCGCACGCCTTTAATCCCAGCACTTGGGAGGCAGAGGCAGGCGGATTCCTGAGTTCCAGGACAGCCTGGTCTACAAAGTGAGTTCCAGGACAGCCAGGGCTACACAGAGAAACCCTGTCTTGGAAAACCAAAAAAAAAAAAAAAAGAAAAAAAAGCTTCACTTGACCTACAGCTGCAGGTTATTCAGTTCATCATCTTAGGGAGCAAAGCAGGAACTCAGCCAGCTGGCCACATTGCCTCCACAGTCAAGAGCAGAGAGAGCAAAAGCACCACCTTGCGGCTGCTGTCTACTCAGCCAACTTTCCTCTCTTGTGCACAGTAGAGGGCCTGCCCCACAATTGGCTAGATCCATCAGTTAACATCTGTTGAGTCCCCCTCTCCAATCATCTGATAGAGTTATTCAGTTGAGACTTCATTGTAGCTGGTGTGATGGCTGAGCAGCTAGAGGCACAGAGTGCTCTCCTTTCCCTGGGCTTATACAGATTTGGAAGTTGGGATGTGGATACTGGGTTCAGATCTAGAAATCTGACAAGTCCAAGCTCATAACCGTTGAGCATACCATGTGGCTTTTATTGTAGATTAAAGGAAAGATCCCGGGGCTCATTCTCCTGTGTTGTAGAGTGGGTGTAGGAGCAGTGGGAGGAAGCTGGGACCATATGGACACAGCGCTAGGAAGGGTCTTTGGAACTTGCAGCCCTCCATTGAGGAAAACCTATGAGGGAGCCACCCTGGTGGGCATTTATAAGAGCCAGGTGCCCATTAATAATGTAGCCAGGCAGAGCTGCTACTCTTAACATCTTGAAGTGTAGGCAGGACTACGGCATGGGAGTCTGAGTAGAAAAGAGACTGAGCTCCAGGGTAAGTGTGGTAAATGTGACCGTCATCCACTGTGTGCACTTTCAGCACCAGGCAGTATGGCCATGGAAGCCAGCTCAGATGGGGAAGAGGATGCTGAGAGTACAGACAAGGTAACTGAGACCGTGATGAATGGCGGCATGAAGGAAACACTCAGCCTCACTGTAGACGCCAAGACAGAGACTGCAGTCTTCAAAAGGTAACCAGAGCCTGGGACTCCTACAGTGACAGCTTGTCGGGAGGAAATGGGGAAGAAACCGGACATGAACATGTTTAGATTCAACTGAGTACTCATAGGCTAACTTGTTATCTTTCTAATATCTCCATTAATGTTAACCGAGAGATGGAGAGTTTGGACCCCTAAAGTGCATTTTTCCTTATGTGTGTTGTCTTCAGAGTCTAGCAGATTGTCAGTGTTCAGGTATTTGACACAGCTTTGCTCATGATAGAACCTGACATGAACAGAGGCTGCAGATACTACTTGTCTACCTAAGGTGCAGTGGCATACAGACAGATTGAATTCTACAACTGTAATGCAATCATTGTAATTCAGCAGCAGTGGGATACTGCTAACACCCGACTTGATTTGAAAATAGCAGGCTCAGCTCTACAACTCATGGGATAGAAAAACAATCAGAATGAAAATTTAAATCTGGAAACTGTAGAGGGTAACAGAAACACTTCCATCAAGATTTTGGCCTGATCAGAGAAGTCATCTTTCACTGCCTAATGAGGGTACCATAAGACAAAACCATGAACTAGAGAAACAGATTATAGTATAATGATGTATATGGCAAATGTGACCAACACTCTTCTATTTAAAACTTACAAACTAGGGGCTGGAGAGGTAGCTTGGTTGGTGAAGAAGGGCTTGCAAGAATGAGGACCTGAGTGTGATCCTGAGTCCTCACATATAAGCTGGGTATGATGGCATGAACTTGGGGAGGCAGAAACAGGAGGAGCCCTATGTCTCAATGGCCAAGCCAGCCTAAAGTACTTGTTGGACCCCAAGTCCTAGTGTGAGGAACTAAAAGAACAAGGCGAATGGCTCCTTAAACACCTAAAGTTAAACTCTGGCCTCCATATGCATGCACACTCACATGAGTGTACATACACAAACAGATACACACTTGAATACATACAAGTCAAACGGCTCAGCAGGTAGAAGAATTTACCATGCAAGCTTGATGACTAGATTTTAGTTCCTGAAGCCCATGGAAGGAGAGAATAGAATTCTGAAAGTTGTCCTCTAAGACACACAAGTATACCCCACACATACACATAGAATACTAAATAAAGTATTTTTTTTTTAAAGATTAGCTAACAAAACCCAGCCAACTTGTTTTTCCCAATTTAGTTTATGTGTATGGATGTTTTGCCTGCATATTATATCTTCATCACATGTGTTCAGAAGCAGAAAAGGTCCCCTGAGACTGGAGCTGCAGATGGTTGTAAGGCACTTATGAGTGCTGGAAGTTGAGCGTAAGTCCTCTGGAAGAGTGGTCAGTTCTCTTAACCACTGAACCCTCTCTAGCCCCCAAACAAAAAGACTAAATCCAACTTAAACGAAGCCGGGCGTGGGGGCCGCACGCCTTTAAGCCCAGCAGGCGGAGGCAGGCGGATTTCTGTGTTCCAGGACAGCCAGGGCTACACAGAGAAACTCTGTGGGGGGGGGGGGGGGCGACAAAACACTTAAACAAAAGTTATACACATACATACAAACATGAATTTTATTATAATGAAGATTTCTGAAGAGAAGTTTGAAGATTACCGAAGCAAACATTACATAGACAGCTCAGTGCTGCGGAGACATCTGTCTGGTCAGATTAACCTTTAGGTTCAGTAAAAGTTCTTAGAAGGAATTTTGTCCCAAATACTCTTAGAGTATAGGTGGAAATTCAAGATTTCTAGTTTGCCTAGGTGACAAAAAGGCACAAGACCTGCCTGCCTCCTGTGCAGTCATCTACAAACACATGGGCATTGAAGCTGTGATGTTACTGCACTTGAATAGTGGGCCACAATGATGGAGGTAAAGAAGGTAGGACCACTTGGTGTTTGAGCCTTTGTCTAGAATGGCTATGTTCATCCTCAGCACTGTTTTAAAAAGTAAGGAAAAATCCAGTCCCCCTAAGCACCTTTTAAAGCAACTGCAGGAGGATTATGAGAATACAAATACAATTGGGGGCGGGGGATGGTCCACAATTCCACAGGTAAAGTGCTTACTGTGTAAGTATGAGGACTTTAGATCCCCAACATCCATGTAAAAAGTTAGCACAGCTGTATGCAGCTGTAATCCCAAAGGACAGGCAGATCCTGGAAACCTCCTGGCTGTGCAGCTTAGCTTAAATAGTGAGCTTCAGGGGGTCCCAAATAATGTGAGAAACAGTTGAAGAAGACAATGCAATATCAACCTTTTGATCTTCACCAGTACATAGATGGGCCAAGTACACAGTCACATGTCACACCCGCATAAGAGAGATACCAGCTATGCATAGGGACTTGTGCCTGTCATCTCAGCTGTAGGGAAAGTCACTGTTCCTTGTCCTGCTGAATATTGTCTAAAGCACATTCGTAAGAGAATGCATACACACTTCAGTGCCAGTGCTCATTCTCTAAGCACTTTGCCTGTGTTGTGCTTCAAGCAGCTCTCTCCTCTGAGGAACCCTGTGAGGCACAGCTCTGAGTCTTGTCATACTTTCCAGGTGAGGAGCCTGGCACTAGAGCCAAATAGTGTACCCAGAGTCTCATGGGAGTCCGTAGAAGAAAAGGTGTAACATACCTCTGACCTATGGACAGAAAAACACTTCTTTTCAAAACAAGTAAGGGAGACAGCTCTGTGGTTAAGGATACTTTCTGCTCTTCCAGATGACCCAGGCTCAGTTCCTAGCATCCATGTCAGGCAGCACATTGCTGTCTGTGGCTCCAGCTCCAGTGAGCTGATGCCTCTGGTTTCTAGGGTAGTTGCACTCATGTGCACACAGCCAGGGCTATACAGAGAAAACCCTGCAAGAGGGGGAGGGAGGGAGGAAGACAAAAAAGAAGGAAGAACAAAAGCGGGGTAGGGGGGCTCTAGAGACCAGTTCAGAGGTTCAGACCACTGGCTACTTTTCCAAAGGGTTTGATTCCCAGCACCCAATAACTCCAGTTCCAGGTAATTTGACACCTTCTGGCCTCTGCACCAGACATACACACAGTGCACAAATTTACATGCATGCAAAGGTAAGAATAATAAAAATCAGAAACTTTAATGCACAAATAATTGAAGTGGTCACATTGTTGTCCTTTGGGGTGAGTGTAGCGTGGTAGGACAGTACACGTTTAGCATGCTGATGCTCTGGCTTCTCCACCAGCACTGTAGAAAGCCTGGGTGTCAGACCATGTAAGTTGTGATTAGCCTGGTAAGCTGCCCCAAAGTCAGGAAATTCATGTGCAAGTCCAGGCCAAGGCTTGGATCTGAGGAGACATGCCTTCCTTTTGCAATCTATTTGAATCTGGTGAAGTGTGAATTCAGGCAGAGCAGAACACAGCTAAGCTTCCAGCTCTAAGAGTCAGGAATGTGCCTGCTGTATCTCCACCAAGAGCTGCCCACAGGCAACTCTGGCTCCCATTCTCTGCTGCTCTTGCTCTTGGCTCCTTGTCCCTTCCTAGTGCCTGTTCTTGTCATGTGCTGCTGGAGAGCAGCAGAAGGCTTTTCACCTGGCTTAGCAGTGGGTATCTCTTGCCAGGAGCACGTGCGAGTGGTGGGCTTGGCCTTAAGCGCACGGTAGAACTAAAGGCTCCTGTTCCTTCAAACAGGTTCTCTTCACACCTCCACCGACTCTGCGGGGTGCCATGTGCAGTCGTGGACATGTTTCCCCAATTCCTCATTTCTAGGAGTGTTCTGAAACTCTTGTACGTTTCTTTTTCTGTTTTGCACACTTGGCCTCAAGAGTGTTGAAGTCCTACCGGTATGTACGGTGACACGGACCGCTCTTTCTCAGACACCAGCCACATTACATTGTCCCTCTCAGTTCCTACCTGCGTGTGGCCCTTTCCTCTCGTGGTTCCCCAGTCACTGTCTGCATTTCTGTGATCCTTCCACCCTGAGCATGCTCAGCCCCAGGGCTTGCCACCGTGGCAGTCATGACTTCAGAGCCATTTGCATGTGACCTCATCCTCTGGCCCTGGACATTGTGCCTAGTATGTAATGCACCTAACTTCCTCTCTCCTGTAGTGAGGAAGAAAAACTGTCTACCTCTCAAGATGCTGCTTGCAAAGATGCAGAAGAGACCCCCGAGCCAGCAGAGGCCAAGTGCCCAGCTCCCCTGACTCCCAGCAGTAGTCCCGAGCAAAGGTAACCACCCTGCTTCACCCTCTGAAGGCTCTACCCTGCCTCAGCTTCACACCTGGAAGGTAGAAGGGAGTCAGCTGTTAGGCTTGGGGGCCTGAAAGGTCTTTGCAGCTGTGCCCAAGCCTTTAGCAGTGTGCTAGGGCACAGGGACATTTCTCAGGTCTCAGGTAGTCAGATGCCCAAGCCAAGCTCTAAGAACAGCACCTATCTTTGCAGCCTGAGTCCTGGGCTCCAGCTTGGATGATTGAGAACGCTTGCTCTGCAGGAAGGTTCTGGAGAGTTTGGCTCAGGCCAAACTCAAGTTGATGAGGCCATTATTTGAATGGTGTTAAGCTCTCCAGGAATGGAGTCCTCAGTGGTCCTGTGAACTGCCTCATTTCCTCATCACACTTGTGACACTTGAGGGCTTGACTTCTCTGAGGCCCTTTGCCATGTACTGCAAAAGACTTCAGCCCTAGAAGGAGTGCCCCAGGGGATCAGTCCGTAGAGGGCTGGTACCTGTGAGTAGGCGTGTCTTAGTGCCAAAGCCATGTGATTTGGATGTGGTGTTTTCTTTCTAGTCACCTTTTGCTTAGATTGAACCAATGGTCAGAAAAGATAGGCCAAGCCAAGGCCTCGGCTGCAGAGGGCCCACGCCCATACACTCAGCCTGGAAGGTAGAGCCAGGTCGCCAAGGAGTCGCAGGAGCCTACATCAGAAGATGAATGAGCATATGCCCTGGACAGCAAGGGACTTTGTTCAGCTCCTCTCAGAGCTCACTTCTTCCTTCTGGAAGGAATAACGTGACCTGTAAAGCAGTTGCATGGGCATTGGACTTGGTCCTGGCTAGCCTCCCCAGTGGACTGTGCTCTGCAGAATCAGTGGGCAGGAACCAGTGGGCACACTTATTATTCCTGGTTTAGAAGCCCTTATTCATGGCAGCCTTCTGCCCTGTTTGTATTCAGAAATTCTAGTCAAAATGAAGGATGGATTTATGATTTTTAAAAAAGTCTTTTTGCCTACAAAATCAATTATAAGTACTGTGTGAGCAGGTTGCTTTTAGGAAGGCTTGGGGAGAAAAGGCACTGGCTAGGTTTCTAGCTATTTGGGAAGGCCTTCTTTCCTTGGGTTTGCAGGGTGTCTTCACATGGTTACATCAGCCCCTGGAGCATAGATTGGAGAGTTTGTTCTTAATATGTTAGAGTCATACAAGTGGCCCAGGATTGCTTTTTTGCTTATATAGTGAAGACTTCCTTGCCAAAGGATACCCATTTAGGTTCCGTTCAAGCTGTCATGAAAGGCCCTGCCCTTCCTCACCCATTCCTGGCCAGAACAGGAGTCACTGGTGAAGCCACAGTAGGCAGGTATCTTGTAGCTCAAGGAATACGCTCCAGAAGAAACTGTAGGGCTGTGTGCAGAAGGTTGGGGGTCAAGGCTTGGTGAGCTGGTGCTGGAGGGGCTCAGTGTGCTGCCAGCACTCTTGTTGGAAGCAGCCAGGAGTGTGGGAAAGAGTGCAAACAGCAGCCTTTGCCAGGCTCACTCTGCTCTGGGGCTGGGCCTTGCCAGGACCATTCTTTACTTCAGTCTGAGGACTTTGCATTACCACCATATCTGGCTGCACAGTTGTTCTGTTAGTGTTTTGCACACATCATACTTACAAGCTCTGGATGGGCACTATTGTCCCCTTTCTGCTGAGGAGAAAGCAGAGCTGAGAGGTTAGGAAACATGTTTAAAATATACAGCTTGTGGACTGCAGGTGCACCCACTCCCAGCTCTGTCTGGCTCTAGAATCCTCAGGCCCTCTGCCTCATACAGCGAGGCACCGTCATGTGTAATTAGAGTATAGTATTGGGGGCACTCGTGGTACCTGTTAGGACTGGCAGGGAAGGCAGTCCAGTCAGAAAGGATTTGTGTCCTTCTGGCCACAGCCTAGCTAAGTTTCTTCAGATGCCTTAGGTTGTGGATTTGGCAGAAGAGCCATTTCTGCTCCCTCCCTCTCTGTTCAGCTGCTTCTGCTCTGTGGGGGCCAGCATCTAGCTGTGCCCTTTTGTCCTCAGTAGTTACCCTTCCTTCTCATTTCCTAGCATTCCAGGTGAAAGTCAGTTTGCACCCATATAGGACAACAGTTTCCAAAGCACACAGCTGGCACCAGCAGTGTGAACACTAAACTGTTGTATGAATTGAACATGCAGTTCTGAGAGGCTGAGGTGGGAGCTTCCATCACCACTGGCAGCCATGGGCCCATGTGGAGGGTGGGCAAAGCTAACTTGGTCCTGCTCAGCTTCCAGTGCCTCAGGTGTCTGTCTCCTCCTCTGCAGGACCGACCAGCCAAGCATGCCAAGTGACCCGTCAGTTAATGGCCCTGTATGATGAGTGATGTCCACTGCTGCTGACTGAGGACTGCAGGCCACCACCACCCAGGGGCTCTAGAGGGCTCACCCAGAGCTACCGAGCCACCACTACTGCACTCGGCAAGAGATCAGAACCAGCAGCCTTTCTGTTCTAGATTCTAAGACGCTGTACAGAGAGACTCAGACGTGTAAAAACACTGCACATTGACAAATACCAAGAATTTTTTTGCGTATGTTTATATTGTATTGATCTAAATACTGGGTAGCCTGTGACACCAGATCTTGCCGCCCATGTAATAATAGTAATGATACATAGTTCAGATGGTTGTAAGAATAGTTTTATAAAGTGACTACACAGATCTATTGTATTCGAAACATAACTATTTGACAATTATTAGTGTGACCAAAGTATTAGGCAGTTTTCATACATTTTCCACCTTGTACAAAATTCTGAATTCATTTTTCTTCCAGGTTGGCACGGAGCTGTCGATGGAAAAGCCCTCTGCGTGTTATATTTTGGTTGTTCTGACTTACAAAGTGATTTTGAATAAGAAATACTTGGTGTTTTTTATAACCCACTTTCAATTGGTAACTGTTTTCTGTATTGTTTCAGGCGGATCAAATGCTTGAGTCTTGGTGGAGATTAAGTATTTATTGCTACAATTTAGTTGATGAATTGCTGTTCTTGTAAAGCCATATGTTCTGTTAAGGTCTGGTTTGCTCAGAGCGTTTCTTTCTGCAGGTGAAACACTAGAATATTGGAGTGTACATGGCTGTGGTTAGAATTTTAGGGGGGTTGGGGGGTGTTTGTTTTTTGTTTTGTTTTGGTAGTTCATCCGCCTTTTAACCCATTCACCAAAATGTCCCTTGTCAGCAAGTATCACTGATGGCCATTTCAGAGTGGTCTGCACCCACACTGCCCTGTGTCACAGAGGTGAGTCTGGAATGCTCATGCGGTGACGGGGTAGAGTGTGCCCATCACGCGGGCTGGCTGTAACAGAATCACAACCTGGCATCCAAGCATGTTTCTTGTTTTACTGTACCTTGTGAGGTTTTCACTTGTAAACCAGTGGATTTTAGAACTGGTTTGTGTGTATATAGTGATTATGGATACTAATTCAGTGTAATTTATAATTTTCTATGTCAGCGTAAACACATCCTAGCCTCCTCCAACAGCTGAAGCAATGGCCTGTGCACTGCCGCGGCATCGGGCGAAGAGCTCAGTCACCGCGCCTCTTGCACTTTTAGATGCAGATCAGTTTTTCATTCTATAATAGAAAATACTCACATATTTTTACATCATTTGTTTTTTCCTGACCAGTATTTAAAACCAAAAGGATATTCTGAAAAAATGGCCAACAAGTTTTTTAGAACCAGCATCCCAAGCAGTGTGCCTACATGACATCGCATATGGAGATAGAGTCGAGTGTCCAATGCCTTACTCCTTACTCGCTTCTCACTGTACACAGTGCAAGGGACCACCTCAGGTGGCCGAGGCAGGCCTGGTCACCAGGCTCAGTGGGCAGCAGGAAGCCCTGGGACTGGTGGCGAGGGGCTCGGTGGCCTGTGCCCGCCCGCTCAGGACCCTTCAGTCACAGCTCCTTCAGAAGAGACTGCGTTCTCTGGAACCTGGTGCCACCAGAGGACAGGGCTCCTTCTGCTCGTCTCAGGGATGGTTGACCTGCGTGGCCCAGGACCTCACATTGCTGGCGGATGGCATTCTCCTGTCTCACCTGGTTGACAAGCCTTGCTGACCACAGCCAGGACTTGGCTCCTAGTCAGCCCACACTGCCTCCTTGCTGTCCACTGGGAAAGGAACACTTGGGTATTGTGCTTGGGAAAAGACTTTAGGTTTGCCTGTCTTAGGGAGAGGCTGTGAGGGTGAAAGGGGACAAGGTGTGTTGGGTTGGAGGGTGCCAGCCAGGGCTTGTGTTGAGTTCCTGCTCCTTTTCATTTCTGTGTATTGGCCGAATGAATTGCAAGACTAACAGACGTCTACAGTACAGTACCTGTATCACAAGTAATAACAAAATAAAGCCTGATGCTTTGTTTCTATAAAGTTCCTCCTGAGCCTTTTTGGGGTTCTAGTAGCCACATAGTGAGCCTCTGCCAAGAAGTCCTCTTTAGCTTTCATCTGTCCTTGGCTCTTGGGCATGCCAGCTACTGTGACCCCCACACGCCTTCAGCCTCCAGTGCCTAACAAGTTTGCTTGGCACATTGTTGCTAAGAGGGAACCACCACCACTTGCCATCTTGAGATAGTCTGTCTGGTCCTCCTGCTTATCAGCTTGCCATATGTCTCCCTCCCTGCCCTACTTGCTGTTATTGCCAGCAAACAGCATTAATGACAGTTCTACAGATTCCCATTGCTGTCATTAAAGAGTACTCCCTGCTAAACACATGGTGCAGGAAGAGAGACAATTTTGGTATGTTTTTTTGAGACTATATAGTCCTGACTATCCTGAAACTTGAGGCCCTCGAACGCACAGAGATCCTTCTGGCTCTGCCTTTAGTCTTATGGGATTAATGGTGTCTGCCAGTGCACCTGGCTGAAGTGAGAAATAACTTGAAACCTCACATGCACAGCATGGCACTGTGTGCCAGTCAACTCACATATAAAATACATGGTGGTATTTTTACTAAACTGGGCTGGGTGTGGTGGCACTTGCCTTTAATCCGGCACTTGGGAGCAGGAGGGTCTCTGTGAGTTTGAAGCCAGCCTGGTCTAGGAAACAAGTCCAGGACAGCCAAGGCTCTGTTCCACAGAGAAACCCTGTCTCAGAAAAAACAAAACCTGACTGGACTGAAGCTTGCCTATAATCCAGTTCAGAGCCGCTGTGGCTTATCTAAACTGTCATTTCTGTGTGTGAGGTTGCTCATGTGCCACCATGCATGTTGTAGAACTCAAATGACAGCCTGGGAGAATTGGCTCTCTTCCTAATGCTGCGAACTTTTAATACAGTTCTTCATGTTGTGGTGACCCCCAGCCATAAACTTATTTTTGTTGCTAATCCATAACTAATTTTGCTACTGTTACAAATCGCAGTTGTAAGTTGTAATCTGATAAGCAGGATAGCTGATATATATAACCCCCATGAAAGGGTTGCTCAACCCCAAAGGGGTCATGACTGAGAACCATTGGTCTAAGGTATTGGATTCAAGTTGATGGGCAAGCCCCGTCACCTGCTGAGCCTTCTCGCTGGCTGGGAGACCACCTCAAAAGCAGCAGTAGAAATTGTGGTATGTCATTCCCTCTATTTGCATTGAGAGTGTGTGTCATTCCCTCCCCCGCAGCCCCCTCTTGTTGCTGCCCTAGCAAGGCCTGTACTCTGCCCGTCACACACATGACTTCATGTTCCTTCTGGATTGGGCAGGATGGTTCTCTGCTTGTCTTTTGGCTCCTGGGCACCGGCGGGTGGCTCCTGATGATGGGGAAGGCACTACCAGAGCTGGGCTCCTGCTTCCTGTTGGCCTTTTGCTGCATTTACTCATCCTGCTGGTCCATATTCGTAAAGTAGGATGGTTTAATTGTCCTGGGTTGGGGTCTACTACAGCCCGTGTGCCAGGCTTGGTACACCACTTGAACAGGCAAGTAAAACTGGACAAGACTGCTCTTGATGAGGACCCAGATTCAATTCCAACCTCTTCAGGCCACTCACAACCATCTATGTGTAACTCAAGTTCCAGAGACTACCCAGCACCCTCTTCTCATCTCTGCGGGCACTGTAGGCACATGGGCACATAGAATTACCTGGCAAGAAGCAGCTCAGGCACACATGGGAGCACATGAGGGCAAACAGGAATTGTGTGGTAACGCACGCCTTTGTTCCCTGCACTTGGGAGGCAGAAGCAGGGAGACCTCTGAGTGTGAGGCCAGCCTGGTCTACAAAGTGAGTTCCAGGACAGCTAGGGCTACACAGAGATTCAGGCGCTAGTGAAAGCACGAAGCATTGGGACCTCTGCTGTCACTACTGTAAATGATGCGCCCATTTAGAAAGTTGCTGAGCATTTGTTCTGGCTGTTGTGGAGGTGCTTTCTTAATTATGCCAGCAAACTGCCTTATAATTCCACAGCTTAGATGCTCATGTGACAACATGCCCACAATATATTTGTCCAGAGAAGTTTATTGTAACTTTATTGAGATAACTATCCAGTGACCAGAAATGACAAATGACAGTGCAGTCACATACTGGAATTCTACCCAACCCGAACCCCCAGGAATGAACTATCTATGATGGGTAGTGTGCCTGAACCTCAAAGTGTAGTGTAAATGGAGACCCAGCATGTGCAGGTCTACCTTTCTGCAAAGCAATGGGGCAGACCATTTTATGGTACTATAAATAAGAACTCACAAGGAGGTGTTCTTTCATTTTCTGCTGCCATTAGCAATGCTGCAGACCATAAGTTATACTGAGGTTTACCTTGGCTTCTGGTCCAAGGTTATGACTGCAAGATTTTTAACAGCCCCAGGTATCCTGTGGGGGGAAAGAACACGTGTATGTGTCCTTTTCTGGCCTCCTCGGCTAATGGGGCTACACCCTGGTCACATCATCAGATCTTAATCTCTCTTCCCTCCTTCCCTCCCTCCCTCCCTCTCTCTCTCTCTCTCTCTCTTGCACACTCACACACACACACCAGACTTCATCCCTAGACACTAAAGTCAGATCAAGCCCCTCCACTTCTCCCTCAGTGGGGATTCAACTCAAAAAATGACTTTTAGAGGACACACCTGGCTCAAACCACAGCAGGAGACTTGGCAGTAATGGGCGTTGGGGCTGATAACATTTGCCACTCTTATGTATGCTGAACTTTGTGTCAATACAATCGTAGGTGATCTCTAAATGGTCCTGTGATCATTTCCATCTGAGGCAGAAGCTACACTTCCTCTGGGGTCTAGCCAGAGGACTGCTGCTAAAGAAACAAAGCTGTGGTTGCCACAGATGCCCGCTGTATAGCAGGGTCTTGACTCCCTTGGTGAGCTGGAAACACCTGCCAAACACAGGCTTCTCTCATCTCCTGCTCAAGGGAAGGAAGGGCTTGACCGCCAGCACAACAGAGCAGTGACAGCCACAGCAGTTGAGTTGACAGGTCAAAGCTAAAGGGTAGCAAGGAGGCCACTTGCTTAACTGCTGAAGAGCCAGTGATCAAATGAGTCTCCAGGACAAGAACAAGAAAAGAGACAAAGTAGAGAAAAGCTGAATAGTCCAGGCTGAAGGATAGGAAGCTGGGAAAGCCCCAGAAGGAAAACTGCAGGCACTAATTGCTGGAGGAATATGGAAAAGTTGTCAAGCCTTTAGAACCAACAAGCTGCTGTCAAGCAAGGGCTGAGCAATTCCAATGTCTAGGTTTGTACCAAAGTTGCAGAGAATCAATGAATCTCCCTGGACCTGCACAAAAACTGTAACACTAGAGGGCGCCATGCACTGGTCTTCTGTCTGCGCCTGTTCTTTGTTGTCAAATGTTAACCATACAAAAAGCTGCTGTAGCATTTTAGAGCATCTCCCTGGACACCTGTAGTTTCTGAGCAAACCAAAGAGGAATAGTCAGGAAGCTCTCCAGTTCAAGTCTGGCCTGCATATATAGTGAGACTTCAACCCACATTGTACTCAGTGGTGAAAACCTCTAAGTTTGCCAATGTCAGAAACAGCTAGTACTTCTCTTGCACACAGTATTGAACATTCTCATCAGAGCAATTAGACAAGAAAAACAAAAGGAATTAAGCATCAAAGGAAGAATGGGGAGCAGGGGACCTCAGTGGATAAAGCACTTGCCATACAAGCAGGAAAACCCGTGTTCAGATCCTCGGAAGTCATATAGATGCCAGACAGGTGTGACAGCTTGCCTTGTAGGTCAGAGGTGGACTCTCCAAGCTGACTAGCTAGAAGGGTCAGATCAGTGAACCCTGGATTTAACTGAGACCCTGCCTAATGGGTAAGATGGAAGAGTGAACAAGACCCTTAACATCAACCTCAGACCTCCCGAGTACACATGCCCACATACCTGTATACGTGCCTGTCCCCAAACAGGCAAACACATGTGCACACCACATGTACTTGGTCTATATTGACTGGAGAACAACTAGTTTTGGTTTTGACTAAATTTTTAGTAAGTATACAGCAAGCCAAAGTAAGGGAGTAAAGAGAAAATAAAAGATCATCAGATCAGGTGCTCAAAAACTTGTAGGAGGCTGAGCGGTGGTGGCGCACACCTTTAATTCCAGCACTCGGGAGGCAGAGGCAGGCGGATTTCTGAGTTCGAGGCCAGTCTAGTCTACAAAGTGAGTTCCAGGACAGCCAGGGCTACACAGAGAAACCCTGTCTCAGAAAAAAACAAAAACAAAACTTGTAGGAGACAGTAGCTAGGGAGTCCTGTTAAGGCAGCCTATTAAATCACCTGTTTGCAGATGTTATGGTTTGTACACAGAAAACCCTAATACCCATACAAAGCTTCTAGAAGTAGTAGGCAAACTCAGCAGAGCATCGGGTACGAAAGACAACACATACACAAGTGGGGATAGAGAGGTGGCTCAGTGGTTAAAGGCACTTGCTCTTGAGGGGGACCCAGCTTCAATTCCTAGTGCCCAGCTCACAACCCTCCCTAACTTCAGTGCCAGGGGATTCAGCACTGTTCTCCTGAGCTCTACAAATGCAAGGCTTGCACATGGCTCACAGTCATGCATGCAGGCAAAACCCTCATGGAGGGAGGAAGGGAGGAAGGGGAGGAGAGCTTGTCTGTAACTGGGAATCAAGCCCAGGTGATGTACGTTAAGTGCTCCACCATTGAGCTGTGCTCCCTGTCCTTATCCTTTCTCAGTGTCCAGTGGTTGGGTCTGCAATCTGAAGCCTTTTACAGATGTCAGGGGCTGGCTAGCTAGAAAATGCTGGCCCAGAAGCAAGGCTATGTTAAAAGCACCTTGCACTATTTCTTGTACCTTGGTAGCAGGGAAGTAAAGGATCCAGATTAGTAGTTTCCAAAAGCCTCATTCAGCTTGTGGAGAAATAGTGCAGGCATCTTACCCTCCTTGAGTGATCTTTTGACGAGTAAGCTTTTCTGCCCCATCTTTTCTCCCTGCAGCAGGCTTTCTATCATCCTGTGTCTGTGGCCCTTGTTCTGACCCCAAGCAGTAGGCTTTGGGCCTGGGTGAATCTGTGTGCTGGGCAGGCAATCAATAGGACACTAAGGATAGCTCGTCTCCATGCTTGTAGCATCTTCTCAGATACTCTGCACCCCACTGCCCTGCACACCAGGGTGTAGAAAGTGAGATAGGCCTTTCCACAGAAGAGCACAAGGTTAGGGCTGAGAGTCACTGGTACACTGGAGAACCTTGGACATGCTTCCTAGAGCTTCCTGGCTGAGGAGGCATGGACTTCAGCTGTGGCCATGTGCCCAGGCACTTCCTTTAAAGGTGTGCCAGAGGCATAGCGCCAAGCTGATAGATTCCTGCCTCTCCTATGCTGCTTAGAGCTGGTTTCCTTTTTGTTTTGTTTTGGTTTTTTCTGTTATCTCTTTGTTTATGTTCACCTCTTTTTCCTGGTAGGGAGCCACCTAGGCCTGTGCATAAGGACTTAGGGCGTGTACCTTGATTCTTACAAAACAGGTACAAGTGAGGGATTGTGATTCAGTTTATGCTCTCGTGCCTTGGACATAGTTCTCTGGCTTGTACTGAAGTCAGATAGTGTTCCAGTGAAATATTACTTTGTTTTCTTAGATTCTTAAGGCCAAGACAAAGTTCGTAGCTGTGATGAAAGGATGGACCATCTAGAGACTGCTGTATCCAGGGATCCGTCCCATAATCAGCTTCTAAACGCTGACACCATTGCATACACTAGCAAGATCTTGCTGAAAGGACCCAAATATAGCTGTCTCTTGTGAGACGATGCCGGGGCCTAGCAAACACAGGAGTGGATGTTCACAGTCAGCTATTGGATGTATCACAGGGCTCCCAATGGAGAAGCTAGAGAAAGTACCCAAGGAGCTAAAGGGATCTGCAACCCTATTGTTGGAACAACATGATGTACTAACCGGAACCCTGGAGCTCTTGTCTCTAGCTGCATATGTATCGAAAGATGGCCTAGTCGGCCATCAATGGAAAGAGAGGCCCATTGGACTTGCAAACTTTATATGCCCCAATATAGGGGAATGCCAGGGCCAAAAGAATGGGAATGGGTGGGTAGGGAAGTGGGGGGCGCTATGGGGGACTTTTGGGATAGTATTGGAAATGTAATTGAGGAAATTATGTAATAAAAATATTAAAAAAAAAAAAAAAAAAAAAGATTCTTAAGGCCAGGCTTGTACTGAAGTCAGATGGTGTTCCAGTGAAATATTACTTTGTTTTCTTAGATTCTTAAGACCAAACTTATTTCAATTCTGTAAAAATATTTTATTATAGTTTTAAATTATGTGCCTAAGTATCTACAGAGGCCAGAAGAAGTTGGTGGAGCCCTGAAGCTGGAGATGCGAGTCACCCAATGTGTGCTGGGAATCAAACACCCAGGTTCTTTGTATGAACAGCTCTTAACCACTGAGCCAGCTTGACAGCCCCTATATTTTTTTATTTTCTTTTTAAAAATCTTTTCAGTGTGTAGTGTATATGCATATGTGCCCACATGTACATTTGAGGCCAGAAGCGATACTGGGTATCTTCATCATTTTCCATTGTGTTTTTGAGATGGAGCCTTTGAACCTAGCCCTTGCTGGTTTGCCTGACTTGGTAGCGAGCTGGAGGTCCTCCTTTTTTTTTTTTTTTTTTTTTTTTTTTGCAGGCCCCTCTCCTGCACTGGCTGTGCAGCCATGTGCAGCCACAGCAGGCTCTTATGTGGGGGCTGGGATTAGAGTCAGATCTTTATGCTGAGATAGGCATTTAAGCAACTGAGACATCTCCCCAGTCCCTTATTTTTCTTTAATTCTTTTTAGTCTGTAAATTTTTGGTCAAAGTAATGAGATTTGAGTCCAACCTCTGATTTTGGGTAGAAAAAGCATTCTAAACTGCCCCTAAATCGACCTAAGTTTACCACAATGCATGGCCTCTCTTCTGTGATGAAGCACTGACCCAGGCAACTCAGGGAAGAAAGGCTTGTTTCATCTTATACTTCTGGAAAATGGTCTATTGTTGAAGGGAGTCAGGGCAGGATATCAACACAGAAACCATAGCAGAAGTCATGGAGGAACACAACTTACTGGCTTGCTCTCCATGACTTGCTTCCTTATACCATTGTGGGTAGAGCTAAGCCCTTCCCCATCAATCAACAATTGAAAAATGCCTACAGACAGGATCACAGGCCATTCTTGATGGAAACTGTTTCTTAGGTGAGGTCTTCTCTTCACAGGTGTCACAAGTTTGGGTCAAGCTGACAAAAAATAAAATAATCAGGACAATGTACTATTTATTGTCTCTTAAGAGTTGATGCAGGGGGCTAGAGCGATGGCTCAGTTGGTTAAGAGCACTGACTGCTCTTACAGAGGTCCTGAGTTCAATTCCCAGAAACCATATGGTGGCTCACAACCATCTGTAATGGAATCCGATGCACTCTTCTGATGTGTCTGAAGACAGCTGCAGTGTACTCATATAAACAAAAATAAATAAATCTTTTAAAAAAGAAAGAGTTGTTGCAGGAGCTAGAAGGATGGCTCAGCAGCTAAGAGGTAAATGCTGCAAAGGACATGAATTCAATTCCTACCACCCAGTCAGGAAGCTCATTATACCTAGTGCTCAAGCTTCAGGGGACTCAGCGCCCTCTTCTGGCCTCCTCAGATACCTGCATGCACTGGTACACACACACACACACACACACACACACACACACACACACACACACCTGGGACTCAGCGCCCTCGTCTGGCCTCCGCAGATACCTGCATGCACTAGTACACACACACACACACACACACACACACACACACACACCTGTCTGTTACCTGGATGCCTTCAGGAAGCCATCAGTTCCAGAAACTTCCAAACCATGATCCACAATCTTCCTGAAGACCCATCAAAGAGGATGAAACTGTGAACTGAAGTTTTCAGGGAGGAAAAAAAGGCCACTCCTCTGCTTAAGGTGCCACAGAGCTCACCCACTGCTCATGACTTCTGTGGCTGGAGCTGGAGAGACTGCGTGAGGGTTAAGAGCACTTGTTGCTCCTGCAGTAGACCTGATTTATGCTCCCAGCACCCAGCTGGGTGGTTCACAGTTGCTGCTTAACACCAGCAGAACACCAGGGTTCTGCTGCCCTCTACAGTCCATGCTTATGGTGCACACTCCAATGGGCAGGCATGCACAGGGACACAGAAATAGAAGTCAAATCAACACTAAGAAGCAGAAGAAAATACCCTCTGTACTGTCCCTTTAGTGGTCCAGATTGAACCAGGGAGGACATTTGTATGGCAGGAAGCCACCTGCTCAAGTTGGGAAGCATGTCATGGAATCTTCAGTCTTTTGGTGGTGGTGATGGTGGGGGTTCGGTTTTGCCTTTCATGACTGGGTTTCTCTGTGCAGCCCTAGTTGTCCTAGAACTTGCTCTACAGACCAGGCTGTCCTGGAACCCAGATATCCACCTGCCTCTGCCTCTGCCCCCGCCCCCGCCTCCGCCTCCGCCTCTGCCTTTGGAGTGCTGGGGTTAAAGGTATGTTCCCCCATGCCATGTGGGAATCCCCAGTCCTCGGTATAGCAAATGAGCCAGTTACTTTGAGTCTCTCTTCAGTCACCTGGATGCAGCTTGCTAGCCACACAGAAAGACTTCAGACAAAGGGGACTGGGTCACCTTGAGTTCTTTTATTATGACTGTGGCTTATTTGGAATGGAGGCACTGATTTATGACAGAAATGTCATGTAGGTTTTCTAAAATTAAAGTCCTTTAAACTTCTTAAAAATACAATTAAAAAGTGCTTCTGTGATTGTAGAGGGTTAGAATGTTGCAAGTCAGAGACACATAATCTTGGGCTATCTTAGGCTCTGTCCTAAATGTGTTCCCTGATGCCATGACAAAATATCCTGACAAGAAAACAACTTTAAGAGACAAGTAGGGTTTTCTCAGCTTTGCAATCCTGGGTTACACAGTCCATAATGTCGGGGAAGTCAAGGAGGCCTGAAATTTGAGGTGGCTGGTCACATCCACCATCAAGAATAGAGAGAAGCCGGGCATGGTGGTGCACACCTTTAATCCCAGCACTCGGGAAGCAGAGGCAGGCAGATTTCTGAGTTCGAGGCCAGCCTGGTCTACAAAGTGAGTTCCAGGACAGCCAGGGCTACACAGAGAAACCCTGTCTCGAGCCCCCCCCCTCCAAAAAAAAAAAAAAAAAGAATAGAGAGAGACAGGCTGGAGAGATGGCTCAGCAGTTAAGAGCACTGACTGCTCTTCCAGAGGTCCTGAGTTCAAATCCCAGCAACCACGTGGCAGCTCACAACCATCTGAGATCTGGCGCCCTCTTCTGGTTTGTCTGAAGACAGCTACACTGTACTTACATATAATAAATAAATCTTTTTTAAAAAAGATTTATTTATTAAAAAAAAAAGAATAGAGAGAAAAACACATGCAAGCCAGTGCTCAGCCTCTCTCTACACTTAAACAGGCCAGGATTCCCTATCTAGGGGATGGAGTCACCCAAAGTGGTCAGGTCATCCTACATCAATCAGCGAATACAGACTACCTCCCACAGACATAGCCACAGGCCAACCTGGTCTAGACATCCCTCACTGAGACTCTCTTCCCAGGTGACTTCAGATTGTAACAAGTTGGCGTGAGAACTCACCACTGCACCCTCCTTAATAGCCATCCATTGCCAGCGTCTTTGCATGACCTAACAAACACCTGTGACAAGTAGCTAAGTCCTTTTGTTGTTCCCTGGCTTCCGCAAAGCCACAGGCTAAGATGGCAGCAGTGTCTTAGGCCCATGGCAGCAATCTACTCCCTGCTTCCATAGAATCCACCCACTTGATCCCATCCCTGCCCAAGTGTGTTATCTATGACTTTCTTCATGGCTATCACAACTAGAGCCACGTTGGAATATGCTATCTGGGGCAACCTGAAGCTTGCTTCCAGGATAGTCGCTCATTTACCAAAAGGGAACCCCTCCCTCCCTCAACACAGCTGCTTATACAAAGATCTTGGGGGCTTAGCCAGTCTGCCTCTCTCTTCCTCCCCTCTCTCCCCATCCCCCACCCTGCCCCTGTCCCAAGCACAGTTCTGATTTCCAGAGCTTGACCTGCCGACTGTCTTCTAATTCATAAAGCCTGGCTTTCTCTCTTCCTCTCCTTCTCCCTCCAGCGCATAGCTGCGGTGCCTTCCTGCTTGCCCTCTCGAATGCTCCTAAAAGGGTCCCCGAGTCCCCCTCACCTCTAAGTTTGTTTCATATTTTTATCTATGAGACTAAGGACCCTCGAAGGGAGCCCATGGTTCCTTGGTGACAGATTGACTGTGTAAGTGGCCGAGCTCTGAAGGCTGGGCCTTGAGAGCTGATTGCATAGCAGCTCTGCTCCTTGTGGATCCAAGCATGAAATAAATGCCATCGTTGTGGGAGCGCTGGGTGCCATTGAGTTTTATACAGCTTTTAAAGAGAATAATTTGAGTGTCTGCCTTGTGGGACAGTCACACGTGGCCACCACCTCAACAGACAAGATAAACTCAGCCCATTAGACACTGTCTGCAGTACAAACAGACGCTGGGGTGGGGGATGTTACTCTGAGCTCTGTGGGAAGAACAGCCTTGAGCAACTAGAACCTGTAAGAGACAGCAGGAGGGGCAGGGTTTCTGCAGAGCCAAGTGCAGCAACTGGATGTTTGATGCTGGACAGAACTCACCTGTAACAAGTGGCAAGGAGGCGGTGGAATCTGCGATAGGAATGATTCCCAAAATGACCTTGGCTCTGTTCACATCTACAGAGCAGCTGAGGCCAGGTCATAACCTGCACCATCATGTCCCAGGCTTGCTGATTGCATCTAGAACATTCTCCAACTCCTCAGGGTGTGCACAAAGTGCCAATCTGGAAGACACAACCCCCCATGGGTGGGCATGCATCTGAAGTCCCAGCACTCGGGAGGCAGAGGCAAGAGGATCCAGAATTCCAGGCCAGTCTGGAAAATCTAGATCTTGTCTCAAAAAACAAAACAAGTCAGTCGAGAAGGCACATGCTGGCGGGCAAATGCTGAAGAGGCAGGGGCGAGAGGGGTACACGTGTGAGGCCAGCTTGGTACACGTTCAGGCTGAAACTGTAGATCAGTTTGTAGAGGGTGCACAAAGCTATGGTTTTGACTCTCAGCAGCACTTAAACCAGGCAAACACCTAAGAACCAAAGCCACCCTCAGCTTCATACAGAGTTTAAGACCAGCCTGGGCATGAGATCCTGTCTACAAACAGACAGACAGAGATGCTCTAGGTATCTGCTGCTATCTCTGAATTCCCCATGTGTCACTGCAGATTTGTGTGGGGTCATTGTCTCTCCCCTCACCCCCATCCCCCGCTTCCTTAGCATCTTTCCCAGCAAAGGGTCTGGCAAAGGACTCACTGATGCCTTCTTGGCCATGCCTGGTGGCTCCTCAGAGGGGCAGTGATGGGGGTCAGCAGCCACTGTTCATAGCTTCCAGGCTGGTGAAGGAGGCTGGACAAGGAGACAAGAGCCATCACAGTGGCTAGAAGTTGTAGCTCCATTCTGCCCAGGACAGGTGAGACCAGGTCCCGCAGGAACTCCACTGCTCCCCAAAGCCTGTCCTGTTCTCCTTCCTGTTTTCACTGAGATGGAAGCAGCCCTGGGAGGTGGTGCAAGCCGTGACCCCACTTCTTGAGAGGCAGAGGCAAGCCTTGGCTACATAGCAAGTTGGAGATCAGCCTGGGCTAAATGAGACACTATCTTTAAAAAAAATTAAAACAAAACAAACAAAAACCCTTAGTGGGTCGTTGATTCTTGCTCTGGGATCTTCCAGCTATCTGCAAATCTCTGGGCTTCAGGGACTACCCCCCAAAACAGTCAGGACCTGGCCTCCTGCCTAAAGGAGCTCATGCCGATGGAAAAGGACAGAGATCACCCAGCTTTGACTTTATATGGGCCACTCAGAACCTGCTGCTGTCCCCAGAGTCCTCTGCTCACAGGGGAGGAGAAGCATGAAGAAAACGCCCCCTCCCCTATAGAGAAATTCACAATCACACCTTCAAAGGTTTGCTTTGTTTTTGAGATAGAATTGATGCATTCTATTCAGATAGAATAGCCCACACTAGCCTCAAATTCACCAGGTAGCAGAGGATGACCTGGAATTCTGATTCACCTGCCCTTTCTCTTGAGTATGCCACATCCAGGTTATGCGGAGCTGGGATGGAAGCCAGGGCTCCTCTCACGCTGGACAGGCTCTACACACTGAGCCACAGACTCAGCTTCCTATTTTCACAAACGTGAAATATGTAGATGTTTAATCAGACATCCTGATTCTGTTCGAAATATATAGTGAGTCGGGTGTAGGGACACACAACTGTGATTCCAGCACTCAGGGGGCTGAGGCCAGAGCATCATGAGTCGGGGTTAGCCTGGTCCATAGATAGACCCTGCTCAACAAAAGAGTGGGAGGGAAGTCTAGCTCAGGGTTCCTACACTCACCTCCGTGTCTAAGGCCCTAGGTTGCATCTCTAGGTTAGAGTAAAGCACACTGGTGAATTGGTGGGCGGGTGACTGGACCACTCTTTCTGTACCATGATGGTACAAAATCCTTCCCCTGATGGGGTCAGGGCTTCTCTGGATTGAGAGATGACAAGTCTTGACTGTGTTAATGGCACTGGAGCCAACAGTTGTTTCCCACAATGAACCAGTTTGCTTTATTGTCACAATTAGACACATGAGGAAGAGAGACCCTTAACTTCAAAGCTGCCTCCATCACACCAACCTATGGGCATCTCTGTGGGGCTAATCAATTACTAACTTATGTAGAAGGCCCAGCCCACTGTGGCGGGTACCATGCCTAAGCAAGTGGGCCTCCACTGTATAAGAAGGGTAGCTGAACAGGACACGGTGACATACATCCTTAATCCAGCAGGGGAGGGAGAATGATTCCTGTGAGTTCTAGACTAGAGCTGCACAGTGAGACCCTGTATCTCAAAACAGACAGGCAGACAAACAGGCGGACAAACATGTGGCTAAAGTCAAATAAACCCGGATGGTGGATCAGTAAGTCGTCAGATAGCCCCTTTCCTCCCCAAGTTGCTTTTGACCAGAGTTTTATCACAGCTACAGAAGGCACACAGGGCACACAGGGCACGGTCTCCATTGTCACCTCTGTGAAGAGACACTGACTACTGAATCTCAGAGCATAGCTCTGGGTCCCCTCACCCGAGGGCCAGCAACCACAGAGGCAAACAGATGTGTTTCTGTCCCCCCAGGAAACCGCAGAGCCTGGGGGCCGTCAGAGGCCCGTGACTAACGGCTAATGCTGCTGTTGTCAGTCAGGCTCATTAGCAGAGCAATTTGAGCAGAGGATGGCATTACGCTAATTACTCAGCAGCTTGTTAGAGCGGGCACAGAAAGGTTCCGCCATCCGGAAATTAATCAGGACCCTGGCGCATTGTTGGGAGCCATGAAAGCAGGCGGATGAAAAAATAAAGGTGAGCAAAGTTGCACAATAATTTCTGTTATTTTTCTACTGTTTTATTTCCTCTGCTGAAGAGGATGAGAGCCATTGTTCATCCTTTTCTCTCTTCTTCTTCCTCAAAGCTCTGCGTGGGAAGCAAAATGACTGGTCTAACAGCCCCAGCCGCATTAAGCCCATTACGAGGACCACACAGATGCATTTGCGTTTTTCTTCATATTGCTCCAGGGAGGGGGCAGCCTCCAGCGACAGCCCAGCCCCGACTGACAGTCTCACGCCCTCCAAGCTCCAACCAAGGCTCTCTCCTGAGACCCTGCCACCCCCTGCAGCCTGGGCCTTTGTGGGACAGCTGCATGCTGCACTGTGGGCCCCCTCTGACATCCTGGCTCTTGTTGCAAAGCTTCACACCTCTTAATGCCCAGTTCAGCTCAGTGATACCTCCAACCCACCATAGCCCCCTGGGGTCCTAGAAGACCTGGAGCCTCACCTTGTCAGAGAGTCATTTGCTGGCACCTCTTTTCTTGGGGAGCAGCCTCACCGCACACACCAGGACAAGCTTGATGTGTGCACCCTTTCCAGCCGAATCCTTTCCCTAGCTGTGAGGACCTTAGTAGTGACCAGGCCACAAAGACAGACGCTTTGTAGGTGGAGGTGCTGGTACACACCTGTGATCCCAGCACTTGGGAGGTGGAGGCAGGGGGACTGGGAGTACAAGGTCAGCCTTGGCTACCTAGTGAGTTTAAGACCAGTTTGCTATAGAAACTCTGTCACAAACAACAGGCTGCTAGAGCACCTGCCCTGCACACGCCAAGCCCTGAGTTCAGCCCTCAGCTCCTTAGACACCAGGCGTGGTGCTGTGAGCCTGCAAACCAAGCTCTCAGATGCAAGCAGAAGGACCAGTCATTGCAGGCTACAGAGAGTTGAGGAGGTGGCCTGGGATTGCAGGTGACAGCACTGCTTTCTGTCTGTCATATTCCATTAGACAGACAGACACAGCTTATCTTCCCGTTGTGGTAGAGATGTATCCATGGAGTTGAGATGAAATATGTATTTTCATCAAATAGACTTTTTGGGTTGGTTTTGTTTTTGAGACAGGGTTTCTTCTCTATGTAGCCCTGGCTGTCCTGGAACTCACTCTGTAGACCAGCTTGGTCTCAAACTCACAGAGATCCAGCTGCCTCTGCCTCTCAAGTGCTGGGTTAAAGGTTTGCACTGCCAGGCTTCAAATGGACTTTTAAGTGATTGCCAAGCACAGCAGCCTAACAGCAGGGGCTGGAGATTCGGGCCTTCACCCCACCATCCTCTCCTGCTCCCAGAACTCCAGAAGAGCAGAGGGCTGTCCAGGAGAGTGGTCTGAAGGGTCAGAAGCCTTGCCTGATGATAGGGACCCCAGCTCATGCTGCCCTATGAGGTAGGCAATCTGGGGTCCTGATCTGACTAAATTCTGCTCCAAGAAATTCTGAGGAGTGTTTGCTGCTGAAGACAGCTCCAGAGCCCACGGGGACAAAGAGCAATTTGACTTCAGTTTGGGAGCTGGGGACAGAGGTTCACAAGGAGAGACCTTGCCTCTTTGAGAAACCCCTGCCCATACTACACCAGCTGTATGCCACCTCTGCCAGCCTGGGTCCCCCTGGCCTGCCAGGCCAAGGTCTAAAGTCACATCAGGGCCTGACTGAACTGCTGGTAGGGAAGGAAGTTCTGGGGACAAATGGGCTTTTCCTGCAGTCACCTTGCAGTGGCATTAAGGCACAGACACATTTTATCAGGCTAGTGTCTCACAGTCCTGTCGTCATTCCTTCTGGGGACAAAGAGTCCCCAGACAACTCGCTTTGTTCTTGTGGCATTGGCGGCTGGTAGACAGGTTTTGAGGAAGCTGTTACAAAAACAGACAGTTCCAAATCCAGGGGGAAGGGCTGGCTGGTCCCCCAGGTGACATGCTCTGCTGGACCAGTGTCCCAACAGCTGGGGAAACAGCCAAGGATACTCTCAGGGGTCTGGGTCCCCTCTCAACTGTGCCCTTCGACCTGATCTTAGATGCATTTCCCCCAAAGCAGAGCAAGGCAGTGAGGTGGAGGCCCAGGGAGACAGCTCCAGGCTTGGAGGGCACCCAGCCCCTCAGCTCCCTCCAAACAGCAAGAGATGCCTGAAGACGTAATGGTGGCTATGAGCCAGGGACAGGAAGAGGAGCCACCTATCTCCTCTAAGACATCATAGCCTTGGGTGACAGGAGAGGTTGAGGTAGGACTATGTCAGGGTCACCTTTGTCAGGGATACCCTTAGCTCCATGTCACTTGTTCACAGCCACGTCCTCATTACTCAGTCTAGAGTAAGATTCTGCCCTGGGAGCAGACCGTGCAGCAATTTGCCTGGCAACATTTTGGGGTGTTTAGTGTTGAGGGCATGACGTACTACTGAGTAACCAGTTCCAAATGTCAGCCCAGAAATGCAGCTTCCAGTGGCAGGGTGGGCAAGGGCCAGAGACTCCAGTGCACCGAGTGCAGACAGTGTGAGGCTGCACCAGGCACTCTGCACAATCCTCACCCAGCTTCCCACAATGTTCCCTGTCCACCTCTCCTGGGACAGTCAGCACAGGACAGAAGATGCCACAGCCTCCCTCTCATACGACCAATAAAGCTGGGTGACCCCAAGACTCCCAGGGCTGATGACGCTGAGGGGAGTTTTAGGGAAAACGTCCCTGCTTTCCTTCCATGAGGGCTCACTGAATGGACAGCAGCTGAAGGGCTGGCTCTGCGCACAATGTGGCATCTCATTTAATCCCTACCAGGAAAAAGAGCAGTGGGCTTGGCAGGGCAGGTGCCGTGTTGGTGAACAGGAACCTGCAAGGGAAGAATTTCTGATTCTGAGTGGCTGGTGACATAGCTCCGTAGCAAAGTACTTACTTAGCTGGTGTGAAATCCCAGGTTCAACCCCTAGACCCACAAAGTGGGTAGGACCAGCAGATGGCGTGGTTGGTAAGGTGCCTGCAGAACAAGCACAAATACCCAGAACCTGTTGGGGAAGCTGAACCTGTAATCCCAGCATGGGCAGGGTGAAAAGGCAGGAGGATCCCTGGAGCTCTGGGCTGGCAGTCTAGGGGGATTTGCTAAGCTTCGGGTGCATTCGGGTCCAGTGAGAGGCCCTGTCTGAAAAATATAAAGATGGAGCTCTCCAGGAAAACAGCGGACACCCACCGACAACTCAGGCACATCATACGTACTTGCATGTTCATGCACACCCATAGCAACAGGTATACCACACATATACCACCACAACCACCGCTACTACCTCCGTCAACAATAACAAAAAACAAACAGCAAGGAGGGGTGGTTTTCTGATTCTGGGCTGAGGCACACACAACCCTTCATCAGCTGATCTCAGGAGACAGCCCTCCTCCCGTAGCTTCCAGCTCCATATCGTACCCATATGTACTCCATATCATATTTCTGCTGGGGGCTACAGGCAATCATGTCACATGCAGCTTCTGTCCTGTGACAAGCCAGGCTGTGGGTGTGGTGCTCTGGACAGGGTCCTTTCTACTTGGGGACAGCCAGCTGGAAACCACACCCAGAAGCTATAGTTCCCATGGCTGGGAAGCACAGCGGCAGTTCCCTCTCCCAAAGACAGGTTCAAGGACGACCATGCCATGAAACTGAGTCCAGCAGACTGCTGGATATGCATGGAGCCGACTCAGCCTCCCCGAGGAGCACAGTCCCTCACACCCCAGGTTCAGGAGAGCAACTGTGCGTCCACAGTGCCGACCACAGGAGGATAGGCAGGGATCAGAAGGTGGCCATGAGCGAGCCGTCACCGGAGAAGCTGGGAGAGGCAGGACCAGCTTCAGAGGAGGCCACACCCGACACGGGGGCATTTGGCACTTCCGAGAGAGCCAGTGCCTGCCCCTTTATATAACACGGGCCGTGATACTGCCACAGTAGCCACGGAAGATGAACCTACAAACCCAGAGCACCCCAGCTACCCAGCCAGACCCAGCAAAGGTTGTAGTCCCCATTGTGGCCGGCGGGGGCGCTATTGCTCAAGTGAGCTGCCACCTGCCCAGGGTCACATGGAACAGCTAAGCTTTGCTCTGTTCGCACATAATGTGAGCACACCTCCAGCTCCCCCCTTAGACTGCCCAGTTTGTGGGCTAATTATAGGACCTCCTCTCTCACCCAGGTCCCCGACTCTGTTCCCCGGGATCCACAATGGCTTAGCGCAGAGGCTGGCAGGACCTGGAGCATGTTAAGAGATTGGGTTAGGCTGCAGGAGGGAGGGCACCCTGGCCATACTCAGCCACATACAGTCTGGACCCAGAAACCATTCACTAGGACTCCTAAAAAGGCTGTCTTAACAGGCTGAACCTAGACCCCACCAGAAGACTCATCCCAACTCCCTATGGCAGGGACAAGGAATGTTACTATGAAAACCCTCCCCAGAGGAAGACTGAATCCCAGGAGTGGGCCAGGAGACCCTCCGGTGTCTGGGATGTGTGACTTTGGACTAAGAGCTGATCACCCCTACCAGCCCCTGGGCTGGACCTGAGCAAGCACTGGATGTGGTTGCTGTGTCCAGGTAGGATGTTAACAGTAGAGGGCTTTCAGATCCAGGTATGGCGCGGTCTCACAGCCAGACCTCACCACACCTCCAAGACAGCTAGTGGCTCCCATTGGCTGCCAGGTAGAGGTGGACCCAAGCCACTTGTCTGGAGGCACTTGGGAACATATTATGGTCTGGCCAGAAGGATCAGGTCTTTATATACAGTCTGGATGCTAGGGGCTGGAAGTAGAAAATTCAGGGGCAAGAGGGCACGAATGTGCGGGTGAGTGAGGGTTAGGACAGGGGAAGGGGTTGGGGAGAGAGGGGTGGAGAGGGAAGAGCCACCAAAGCAGGGAAAACAAAATGGGGTGTTGCACAAGGAGAAACCAAGGGGAGGCTGGAAGAAGACTGAGGCTTTCTAGAAGTGAAGAGGCAGGGGAAACCCTGAAGGACAGGAACTCTCCGTTCATTGTGAGCTAACCCTGACCGTAGGTTGCTTTCACCAATAAAGTTTTATTGACACACAGCCTTGTTCGTTCAGGCCTGTGTTGCCTGTGGCTGAACTGTGACAATGACTACTTAGCCAGTTGTCCTTGGCACAAAACATTTTCTGGCCTCTGAGTTAGAAGCATGGCTGCTTCCCACTCTGCCAACCCTCAGACTTGACAAGAACCAGGGGCAGGAGGAGGCTGTGCTCCAGTGTCCTGAGGTCCCACTGCATCCTGAACCCTTGGTGTGTACTCCACTCCCACGGCAGTCTGGCTCTCCCGGGAGGGCTAATTTCTCTGGAATTTTCTCAGCTCAAGTTCATAATTCTGGCAAATGGTCTTGAAATGTATTCCTAATAGTTTCAAGGGAGACTCAAATCTTGTTAGGTGATGCCAATGTGAGTTTAAATATAAATCTCCACTTGCCTGGAACACTTTCACTTATTAAAATTATCCATGGAGAGGCAAATAAAGACATAAAAATGTAAATGAGCAGAGCCTTTGCCAGGCACTGGGGTCTCATCCAGGCCAATGTGAGGGTCTCGTCCTTCATCATGGCCATCAGCCCCGCCCTGGAGTTTCCAGAGTCAAAAGAAGAGCCTGGGCTATGGAGGAGGAAGAGGCTCATGCCTCAGCCACATTGTACAAAAAGGAACAAAAGCAAAAACCCAGATGTGATAGCAGCCACAGATAGCACAGTGCCCAGCAGGACAGTGCCTGGCAGGACACAGCCTTCATCCTGTGTTCAGAAAACCTGTCACCGCTCAGTCTCAATGGCCCAAATTACCGATAATTTCAGCACAAAAAAATCAGACCATTACTCGCTGCTGCGAGATCGCTTCTGTCCTTTGTTGAAGAGTGAGAGGTGAGTCTGTTCTCTGCAGACAGAAGAGGCGTGGAGTGGGGGCGTTCCTGATGTCCCTTCACCCTTTTCCTGGAAGATCTGAGGCTGTCAAATGGATCTGCCAGACTTCTGTTGAAGCCGTGAGCTGTGACGTGACCCCAGCAGGCTCACATGTGGCCCCAGAATGATTTCAGGAGACTGACACCAAGCATAGAGCCCACTGTGGATCACATAAGATTCACTGAACTCAGGCTGGGACACAGGGGCGGGGGAGATCAGAGCAGGGGCAAGTCCAGAATGCATAGCTCAGAGTCTTTGTGCTGACTTTTGAGGTGAGGCCTTGGGTGGGACCTTGGGTAATGAGATGAGTGCCATTCTGAGAGGTCTCCCTGTCTCATCTCTTTGTCTCTCCCTCCCCCTGCTTCTCAACTCTCACAAAGAACAGGCCAGATCAGGGAGCTAGTGGAGGGGTACCACCCGAAAGCCAGGGGAAGAACAAAGCCAGGCTCCAGGAGAAAGACATTTCTGTTGCTTAAGTTGTTTGGTTTCTGGCATTTTGTTGCAGGCTGAACTATTATACTGGGGCCACAGAGAAGAGACAGAAGGCTCAGAGATTTAGGGTAGGATCAGAAGGGGCACCTTCCTGGGATCTCAGAGGAGTCCTGAAGGCTGCAGCAGAGGGCTCAGGTTTCCTTTCACCCTTGGCTGTAGGGAGTCATGGTTTTTAGAAGAAAAACACAGAGATGAGGTGTAAGCATCAAAGACTGCAATGGAGGCTCAGTCACCACCTTTCTAGATCCAGCTTGCTCTGAGGCCCCTGCCCGAGGCTCCTGGCCACTGTGTGATTGATATGTGCAACTGGGTGTTGGTGGGGTCAGCGATCTCCACCTGCACTGCAAGCTGCCTGCTTCTTCCAGTGATGCTTGTCCCAGTTGTGATAAGCAATGGCTTTGCTGCATGGCTGCAGGTCTGCAGCTGCTTATCTGTGTGGCTTCTACTAGGGTGAGCAGCAAGCCTGCCTGTGGTCTTCTGGGATCTGCTTCGGGCTTTTCAAGGTTGGGGTTCACCCAAATTGGTAGTGAAACTTGGAAGATCTGCGTGGATGGCACAGTGCTGTT
Organism: Mus caroli; assembly: GCF_978045245.1. Taxonomy (NCBI): domain Eukaryota; kingdom Metazoa; phylum Chordata; class Mammalia; order Rodentia; family Muridae; genus Mus; species Mus caroli. The sequence goes on from NW_028227275.1 coordinate 58,292,209, forward strand.
CCAGCCAGCCTGGGTTGGGACTAAAACGTCACCCTTGCAACAGCTTCTCTTTGTTGCTTTTTAAGAGCAGAAAACTCCTTGTTTGGTTTTTCCTTCCATAAGCAGCAGGATTAGCTGGGGTGGGGGGCTGCCTTGAGCCCCACTCCCTCTATTCCAAGGCAGACCAGTCCCCTCCTCCTCTCCAGCCTTGGCTCCAGCCTTGTGCTCTCTGGTGCCCCTTTTCTCTCCTAACTGGACAGCCTGCCCATCTATCTGCACCTCCCCCCCCCCCAGCTCTTTCTCACTGAGGACCAACGTCAGCATGCCCCACTCAGAACCACACGGCAGAGTCACTATCAGGCTGTCTTGAGATCTCTTCTAACAAGGAAATTAGTCCAATTTTTCTTCAATTTAGCCTCAGGAAGATTCTTAGGACAGGGGCATAAGGCAGACACATTCTTTGCCAAAATATCACAAGAATGGCCTCTAGCCCAGTGGCTAATACTGCTCCCCTCTGACACCACTTTAGCTGAGCCTTCATAGTTCACATTGGTCTCAGAGCTGCTGTCTTCCGAGATCACACTAGGATGGCCACCGAGTCCCTTACAGCATTCAGTCACTTCCCTAGATCCTTATCTCAGGTCTCCTACATCCTCCCTGTCAGCATTCTGTCTAAGCTCCACCCCACAGTTACCTGGCAAGGTAGGCCTGACCCACTACAAAAGGGTCAACATGCCCCTCCTTTCTCTCTTGCCCTCTTGGCCTCTTGCTCCTCCCTTGCTCTTTCTCTGCTTCCCTTTCCCCCCTCTCTTTCCCCGTGCTCATGGCCAGCCTCTTCTCCTCTGCTCTCTCTCTCTTTCTGTCTTTCTCTGTCTCCCCTCCCCATGCCCTGAATAAACTCTATTCTATAGCATACCATTGTGTGGCTGGTCCCTCAGGGGGAGGGGATGCCTCAGCATGGGCTAGCTCACCACACCTCCATAGATCGTAACACCCCTTATGTTTTTATAAACACATCACTCCCCACAAGATCCTGGTCAGGCCTGTCATAGCAAGCCCACTCCCTGTACCAACTTCTGTCCAACTTATGTCTCTAATGCTGTGACAAAGCAACTTTCAAAAGATAGCACTCAGCTGGGCTTATGGTCTCAGAGCTTAGAGTCCATGATGGCAGAGCAAAGGTGAGGTGGGGGAGCAGCTGGGAACTCACATCTTAATCCACAGTGGGAGGCCGAGTCCTTGTGGGAACAGTGTGAGTCTCGTGAATCTTCACAGTCAGCTCTCAGTGACATATCTACTCCAACAAGGCCACACCCCTAATGTTCTCCCAAAGTTCTACTGACTGGGGACCAGGTATTCAAACCTATGAGCCTGGGGGGGGGCGGGCTGTGGTGGTTTTAATAAAAATGGCTCCCATAGGCGCATATATTTGAATACTTAGTCACCAGGGAGTGGAACTGTCTGAAAGGATTAGAAGGATTAAAGGTGTGGCCTTGTGGGAGAAAGTGTGACACTAGGGATGGGCCTTGAGGTTTCATGCTCCCATGTGAGGCCAGGCTCTCTCTCTCTCTCTCTCTCTCTCTCTCTGTCTCCTTCTCTCTCTCTCTCTCACTCTCACTCTCATCTATCTCTCCAGCACCAGGCTGGCCTCCCTGCCACGTGCTCCCTGCCACGTGCTCCCTGCCACTGCTCCCTGCCACGTGCTCCCTGCCATGATGATAATGGACTAACCTTTCGAAACTATAAACCAGCCCCCAGTTAGATGTGGTTTTTAAAATAAATAAATAGATAGATAGATAGATAGATAGATAGATAGATAGATAGATAAGATTTGCTATGGTCACATGTGTCTTTTCACAGCAATAGAACAGTGATAAAGACAAAAACCATTCTCATCCAAGCCACCACAAGCCCTTTCTTCTGCCGGGTGGATGGGATAAGGCTCTTCAAGTCATGACCAAGGTCATCTCAGAGCCTAGGGCCCCCAAACACTGGAGTAGCCCTGCAGGCTGGTCATAGCCTCAGTGTCCCTATCTGTTAGGACTCCCCCTCTCCCTCTAGGCAACTGATCATGGAAACTGGCAGGCTCAGCTCCTCGAGGCTCTGAAAGAGGAATTGGGAACTTCCCAGAGGAGCCAGGGTCACGGAGCCACCCCCATAGAGGTTTTGGCTCTTCGTGCTGTGTCCTGAACCCAGGCCTGCACCAAGGGAAGCAGCCCGGCCTTCGGACTTGGCTGCGGGTGGAGCAGTGTTCTCTGGTGAGCGGAAGCAGGGCACAAGCTCCAGACCCCACACTGTCACCTCCCTGGGGGCTGGAGGACTTTTATTTTAAGAAAAGTTCATTTTGGGGGGAGAGGTGCCATTCAATCTAGAAGGCTGCCAGGCTTCATGACGCTGCTCTGTAAAGGGCAGAAATAACCTAATAAATCAAATCTGATTTGCAGGCAGTGGCTGGGGTCACGGGGCTGTCTGCGTGGCTGAGACGGGAGAGGAGGACAGGGCGTGGCCTGTCTCAGTGAAAGGCCAGCACATCGTCTAAGGTGGCAAGTGCACCAGGACCGGGCCACAGCTGGGATAGTGAGTTGAGTGCCACCACTCAGAGAAACAGAGAAGAGAGCCACTCCCCACCTGTGTGACAAGCCTGAGGCCCTGCCTCCCCCAGGACTCTGTCCTTCCTTGGTGGCGTCCTTGCCTTTGATGGCCTGGTGGGGAGGGGTGAGATGAGTGGAGGTCACTAGAACCACAAGGAAGGGGGCACACAGGTAGCAAGCCCACACTCACAACTGCACACAGCGATGTTACAACACTTTACAGGTACACAGGCATCCCCACCGGCCACCACCTCACACACAGAACTGTATCCACTGAGATACTCGCATCAGCCAAGACCAAACACAGCCCATCGGCAAGTGTGCAGTGTGCAGGGTGAGGTCGTGCTGAACAGTACAGCTTGCCCCTGTGGGTTCATTAAGCCTTACTTCCCCTTAGTTTTGTATTTTAAGACAAGGTCTCAGGTACCCATGCCGGGGACTCACTGTGCAGCTGAGGCTGGTCTGAAACCCCGGCTCTTCTGCCACCGCTTCCTCACTGCTAAGATCACCAGAGTAAGCCAGCCCAGCTGTGTGTGTGTGTGTGTGTGTGTGTGTGGTACCTGCACATGTGTGTGCATGCATGTGCAAACGTGTGCACAAGAATGTGTGGTGCCTGCACAGAGGATGTCTTGCATCCTGCTCTGTCCTTTGAGTCAACGTCTCTCAAGGAACCTGGACCTAGGCTGGCAGCCACAATCCTCCTGCCTCCAGGCCCTAGCAGTGGGGTTAGAGGCCTGTATGTAGCCCTGCCCCACTTGCTGGTTTTAATGTGCACATACATGCCTGGTGCCCCTGGAGGTCAGAGGAGGCCATCAGAGCCCTTGGAACTGGACCTGGAGCTAGAGATGGCTGTGAGTGCTGGGAACTGAACTCAGGTCTTCTGCAAGAACACATGCTCTTGTTTGGGTTTGGTTTGTCTTGGTTTGGTTTGGTTTGGTTTTCCTATGTAGCCCTTTCTGTCCTGGCACTCACTCTGTAGACCAGGCTGGTCTTGAACTCAGACTTGTCTGCCTCTGTCTCCTGAGTGCTGGGATTAAAGGCATGCGCCACCACGGGCTGACAGAACAGGTGCTTTAGCACAGAGCCAAGTCCATATGCTCTAATGCCCATGATGCCACAGTGAACCCTTTCACCCACCGAGCCACTTCTTTACCAACCCCTCTTTTTGACACAGGGTCTCCATATGTAGCTCAGGCTGACCTCCCCAGTGTTAGAATTATAGGAATGCCCTACCACACTTAACTCATTATTTTTATTTTGCTTAATTAAGTTTTGAGATGGAGGTGATGGCTCAATGGGTAAGAGTGCTGGCTACTCTTCAGAGGACCTGGGTTCGATTCCCAGCATCCAGATGGCAGCTTACAACTATCTGTAACTCCAATCCTTGGGGATCTGTTGTCCATCTGGCTTCCCAAGACACCAGCCATGCACATGGTATACATACATACAGGCAGGGAGAACAACAAGACACATAAAATATAATAAATAAATCTTAAAAAATTAGTCCAAGACACAGTCTCAAATGCCATACAGCTGAACCAAGCTTCCTTCGTAAAGCAAAACAGGTTTCCAGAACAGTCAGTGAGTGAGACCACAGCCCTCAGCTCTGGTCCCGCTGGGAGGCTGAGCACCCCGCCCCTACCCAGCATGCACTGTGCCTCAGTCAATTTTGTCATAGCCATCTGTGGCCTTGCATGTGTGTTTGGATTTTCTCAGAGATCAGATGAGGTCCTAGATGCCCTGGGACTGGAGTATGACAGTGAGCTGCCACACCGGTGTTGGAAACTAAACTGAGTTCTCTGCGTGGGCAGCTCACGCTCTTAGCCTCTGAGCCATCTCTGCAGCCTCAGGGCAAGGAGTCCGGCTCACCTCTGTGAGAGACAAAGCCCTGTTAGGGGCCGGGCCCTGTTAGGCATGGTGTGGGACTTTTACAATATGATTTCCATTGTTCTTTTGAAGAAGTATAGCAAAATTCGAGGCTTTTGGGCCCAGGCTTGGGAGTGTGGCTTTTGTGGCTTAGTGCTCCAGGTGCTGGTCATAAAACAGATAGCGACATTCCTTCCTCCACCCACCCGCTTCCTGGGTTCGAAGAGTGTTCATTCAAAGAAAGGCACCCTGACCATTACTGGAACCTGCAATGCAAATGTGCTATCTTTAGGGGCTCTTAGATTGTTAGGGGCTCTTAGAAACTGTCTTGAGAGATAACTGACACTTGTGACTTTATACTTCCTTGTGACTCTTAACTGGTATTTTTGGTATTTTCCAACAATGCCCTCCTCACCTCCTTGAGTTGTGGTTTCTTCCTTTAAATACCCCCTTACTCAGCTACTCGGGTTGCCATGGTCCTCTACCCCTGCGTGGTGTATGACCATGGGCCCGAGAGCTCTCTTGAATAAAAATCCTCTTGCAATTTGCAGCAAGATCATTTCTTGTGGGTGATTTTGGGGTGTTGCCTCTCCTGAGTCAGAATGTGGGGGAGTCCTCACGTTGTGGGTCTTTCACTTTCCTTCATTCTGAGAAGGAACCTGGGGTCTGTGTGCCAGGTAAACACTCTCTCCACTGAGTGGCAGCCCCTGCCTGCTGCTTTTTTCTTCCTTTCTGTCTTTTCAGTAAAAATGTTAATGCTTTTTTACTGAGTTGTTTGGCAGGAACACAAGCACATGTGCGGCAGCTGTTTCTCCCCTTCTGCCTCATGGATTCTCTGGGGATTGAACTCCAGTCATCAGGCGTGGTGCTTGGTTGGTGAGGTCTTAGTTTTGTTTTAAAGAAAATGCCATGAAGGGCAGCAAGAAAAAAGGCTTGCTTTGTTGGGGAAACCAAATTTGTTAGGGAAAGAGAGAGAGAGAGAGAGAGAGAGAGAGATCTGTGATTAGAAAGTTATTGTTATTAAGTATTTCCAAAACAAGTCCCTTGGCTGTGAGGGCCATCCTTAGCTACAGAGCAATTTGGAGGCCAGCCTGAGCTATAGAAACCCCCCTGGGGGGGACTAGAGGGAATATTATCTTCAAAATACTGACTCTTTATAAATCCTTCCAAAAGTAATTTGATTTTTTTTTTTTTTTTTTTTTTACAAAATTCAGTTTCCCAAATCTCTGTGACATTGACAAGCTGGTGAGGCTGGGAGAACGGCAGAGTCATTCACGACCCGGCAGGGCGTCTGCGTCACTTAATATGAAAAATGGGCTTTGATGGTTACATAAGCCCATGGCTGTCAGGACAGCCAGGAGAACACTGCGACCCTTCTGACGAGTTCTGTAGCTCCTCAGAGTCCTGTCCAGCTCTAGGTCACTGTAGTTCAGAGTGAGGATTGAGGCTGCTGCTGCCAGCTCAGATCCTATGAGCCACAGGACAGGCTGCCTGGCTGCCCACGGAGCCTGGGTGTGGGGCTGCTCTGTCTCGCTCTACCATCTGCTATGGGCTGTCCTGGGTGCCCACAGAGCCACGATGCAGGATCGTTCTGGTTTTCCATACATCCTGAGATTCCCTCTGTGTACTTTTCTCAAATGTCCTCCCCTTAAAGATCTTGCTGAGTTAGGGGCTGTTCTACTTAGCTTCTATGCCAAAACCCTGACCAAAAGCAACTTGGAGAGGAAAGGGTTGACTTGGCTCCCAAGTCCCAGTCACATTCAATCTCTGAGGAGAAGAAGTCAGGGCAGGACTCAGGCAGGGCTCAGACAGGAGAAACAAATGCTACCATTTCCTGCTTACCATGGTCTGTCAGGCTCACAGCCATCCCATCTCCTGGGATGGCACCACCCACAGCTACCCAACCATCAAGAGGATTCACACACAGGCCAATCTGATGGAGGCAATTCCCCAAGTGAGGTTCCTGCGTCCCTCGACAGTATGCATCAGGTTAACAGCATAGGTACTATGGCACTGACGCAAGAGTTAAAGTCCCACGGGTTGGGGGTTATTCAGACCCAGGTTCAAGTCCTGGTGAGCTTGTGTGCACTATTCTTAGCTCACAGTGATTTCCACAGTCACAGAGGACTAGTGTGTGTGTGGACTAGTACCCAGAAGCCATTTCCTGTCACAAAGCTCTTCCAGACCTCTGTCACACAGGTAATGGGATCAGCCTAGGCATCTGACTTGGACTGGATCAGTCAGACTTTACGCAGTAGAATTTGGGGTTGGAGGGGGAGGTGGTACACACTCAGGGTGGGGGGCAGAGGCAGGCAGATCTCTGTGAGTTCCAAGCTAGCCTGGTCTAAAGAACAAGTTTCAGGAGGGTCATGGCTACACAGGAAAACCTTTTCTCAAAACAAACAAACAAACAAAAATCCACCCACCCCACCAAGATCGAGTTCAGCTGGAAAACAGAGAGTGCTCTGGGATGCATGGAAGGTGTCTGAAGAAGGAAAGCCCACTGTGGGGATGTCCGCCTTGTCCTCCAGGTAGATGAAACAAGATGAATGGAGCCATAGGGGAGGGGACAAAGAAGAGAAGAGGGGAGTGGCCTCAGGGTCACCGGAAGCAATGTTGTCTTCTGATGTGACCAGTCTCATTTTCCCTGAAGTCAGTAGCTCAGCCTTGTGGGCTCCCTTGGGAATGGCTTGGCCTCTTCCCACCAGATGTTCCCTGTTTCAGTGGCTCCTATACCACACCCTTCCTAACCTTTAGACCTGAGCATGACGAGCCAAGAAAGGCTGTTGCAACCATACAGGGAAACTGAGGTCTGGCTCCCATACATTACTGGGACACGGAAGCTAAATGAAACCCCAGACCTTCACTCCCAGAGAAGATTGTCACTTGTGACATTCTAAGCCTCCTGCCACAGCCCAGTTTCTTTTCCAGAACCATCCAGGAGACCATGGCAAGCAGATCTTTTGCTCTAACGAAATTGAAATGTTGCAACCGCAGCCGGCAGTCACCTGTGGTGACAGACTTGGAATCCCAACACACGGGAGGCAGAAGCAGGTTGAAAGAGGAACTGAAAAACTTTTTTTTTTGGTTTTTCGAGACAGGGTTTCTCTGTGTAGCCCTGGCTGTTCTGGAACTCACTTTGTAGACCATACTGGCCTTGAACTCAGAAATCCACCTGCCTCTGCCTCCCGAGTGCTAGGATTAAGGGTGCGCCACCACGCCCGGCTTGAAAAATATTGTTATCTACTTAAGTCTGAGTTTCAGCCTGGGCCCCATGAGACCATGTCTAGGAAAAAAGTAGACGGAGGAGATCCTCAGTGGGTAAGAACATCTGCACCACATCTACACCAAGTGTGAAGACCTGAGTGTGACCCTCAGAACCAATGGTGTAAGGAGCACTGGCTCCCACAGTTGTGGCTTCGTGGTAGGACATGCAAGCACAGAGAGAGAAACAGTCCAGAGAGGTGACTGCTCAATTAAGAGCACACTGGCTGCTCTGCCAAATCAGGGTTCAATTCCCAGCCCCCACATGGCAGCTCACACCTGTCTGTAACTCAGTTCCAGGGGCTCTGGCGCCCTCTTCTGGCCTCTGAGGGCCTTGAATGTTCCAGGGGCTCTGGCGCCCTCTTCTGGCCTCTGAGGGCCTTGAATGCAGGGCACAGACACACATATGCATCAAGTAAAGTAAATAAATCTAAAACAAATTAAAAGTTAAATGATCTGCAAAATAAGTAAATGAACATAATTTTAAAAATTAAAAAAATAATCAAAAAATGTTAGAGGAGAGAGAGAGAGAGAGAGAGAGAACCAGCTCACCTGCTAGTGTGAGGAGAGCATGAGCTGTTCCCAAATCACCCCAGCTGAGGCAGGTGAGCCTGGGATGCTGAGCCACTCACACCACTGCAGTTCCCCTAATTCTCACCCCCATTTTTAGTGGAAAACCAGAGACCAGAGAAAGATGAACCTGCCCCTCCGTCCAGGGAACCCCCTTGGTGCTCAGTTCGGTAGCATCCTCTGGCCTGCAGCTCCACACAGGGCTCTCCCGACTCTCGTCAGAGTGGCCTGTAATTGGAGGCCCAGTTAGGGTAGTGCTTATGTGAGCAGCTGGACCCAGGAAGGTGAGCACGGTAAGAGGCAGGTCCTGCTGCAGTCAGGCATCAGCAGATGTTTACTGAGAAGCTGGCCCCTCAGTGCCCTGACACCCAGGGAGGGTTCGGTGGGCATGCAGCATGGCACACTACATCCCTATGGACTTTCTTAACTAGCAATCCCCATGTAACTGGGCTAAATGACCAAATGCGAGTGCTTGTGATGTGTGTCTGCATAGAACAGGATACACATGCAGGGTTGTCTCTGCTGGTATTGTGTGCATGGACACATATCACACGTGTATGAGCAATGGTAGCATATGTGTGTACTGTGTATGTGTGCACACCTGTCATGGAACATGTGTAGAAGTTACAGCTGATTTTCTTCTTCCACCCTGTGGTCCTGACCAATAGAACTCAAGAAGTGACCAAGAACTGCCTTGGTATCAGGCATCTTTGCCCCGAGCCATCTCTTTTGCTCTGGAAGCTTTGCATATACACTTCCTTAGAAGACTCAACTTTTCCCTCTCAGAGACACAGCATGAGCGGATCCATGGACCTGGGGGCCAACGCTGCTCACCGGGTCCTGCTTGCTTAGTTTCGGATCTGTGAGTAACTCTTGCAAGCCCCTGTTTCAGCAAGGCCCGCCCTCCCTGGGACTCTATGAATTTGACCTCCTATGCTCTTCTTGGGGATTCTACTAGGAGTAGGTGGACCACATTGTGTGATTTGACAGCCTGCTTTTCATCAGTGGCCACGGTGGCCTGAGCCTGTGGGACCTCCGCCTGTAGGACTGCAGCCTCAGGGTTCCCACGGCCCACAGGTCCCCACAGCTGGCACCCGACTCTCTTTTCTCTGCTGTGCTGGGGCAGACCACCCTGATTTAAAGAAGACAGTGTCATGGGAAAGGGGATATCTGATGGTAATTTGAAATCTCTTCTTGGTTAATAGACAAAAATGCCAAGAGCTGTCTTCACGGCTGAACTCTTAACGGAGAAGGGTACTAAATGCTATTTCATTCTCTTCCTTGTCACAGGGGAGAGCTTAGGTGAGAGGGGAGAGCCTGTTATCTGTGGGTTGTCTTGTGCTGGCTTTCCCCTCCCCGTGAGATGATGTGGGACCACTCATTGGTTGACAGAAACTTTCCCAGATCCAAGGGGCATTGAGCTTGTTTGAAAGACAGTGAGCCCAAAGAACAGAATACGCTGTTTTGGAGGGGCTCAGTGGTAAAGAACACTGGTTGCTTTTGCAGAGGACCCAGGTGCAGTTTGCAGTACCAACATGATGGCTCCCAACCATTTAACTCCAGTTCCAGGGGCTCTGGTTCCCCACCCGCACCCCCACCCCAGGATCAAGCCTGTCTTCTGTGTAGAAATCTAGGAAGGTCGTTGTACCTTCTGAAATATTAATCAACCCCCCAGTCTGCCCATCTCCTTCTACAGCTTCCCTCTGACCCACACTAGAGGCCATGAGGGGTCAAGGAAGGATCTCAGCTTAGCCCAGGACTTCTTCCTGCCCCTGGGCCTCAAGTTGAACCTTCCCTGAGTAAGGCCAAGCCTTCTCCCTGTTTGGGGAGTGACTTTGAGATAGCTGGCGCCTCTCTAGGCCTTACTTTCTAGTCTGAAGCTAGGGTGAGGAGAAGGGCAGGTCGGCTGGCCTCTATAGTGTGTTATAGGGGAGTGTCTGACTGACTGCATGATCCTCCCTCCTGAGGCCAGGTAAAGGTGGTTCCCTGATCTTAAAGGGTCCAAAGTCTCAGGGAGCAAGTGGTGAGGAAAGGTATTAGAGTCACCCAGGGAGGAGTGGGAGCCATCTGCAAACACCTCAGAAGGGGTTTAGAAGGGACAGATGCTATGCAGGACAGCCAGAGACTGCCGGGGCTCTGTGTACTGAGACAGGTATAGACAGAGCCAGTCCCGTCACTTAAGGCCATCGTGAGCAGCTCCCCAGATTAAAGAGAGCGAGACATGAAAGACGTAGTGTGGTAAGCCAGACAGCCGGGGCGGCCTTTCATCTTTGGAGAAACACCTCATTAGGGCTCAGGACATCACTGAGGCCCCTGCCCTGCAATAGCTGCCTGGCCCTGACATATGTCCCAGCTCTCTGAGCCGGACTGGCTGTTGCTTTCCTTTCATGTACGCACTGGGACCGGTAATGCAGGACTCTGTTCCCTGAGGCACCAGTTGGCCTGTCTCTGAAGACCATCGGGGACCCAGGTATGCACCACCACATCCATGGGCCTCTCTTGCTATCCATGGAGTAACAGAATAGGGAGCCACAGGCTCTGGTCCCCTGGGTCATTTCTCCACCCACCTCCATTTCCTCCTAGACACCTGAGGGCTGGGGCGAGCAGCTTCCCCCTGGAAGCATCCCCTGTGGCATGGGAGGGACTGACTCCACCCCAGTGCTGGGCCTAGCTGGTCAGTATCTATCATCTTAGGGCCACGTGACTGGTTTAAAGAAAGGTGATTCGAGTCAATATGATGTCATTAGTACATTCCCAGTGTTGGGCGAGACAGACAGGTGTTTCTAGAACAAGAGCAAGCGTATCACTGGAAACTCAGGGGTGCAGGCCAAGTGTAGACTCCGGGTGAGGAGTGAGAAGGCCACTCACTGTCTTTGCTGGAAGATGGATTCAAGTCAGACCTGGAGAGCCTGGAATTCGGGAAAAACATTTGAACTTGATCAGTGAGTGACAGCTCCCTAGTCTCCAGACAAAGAAAAGGTAGGGTTTCAGAAACTTAAGGGGATCTTGGAGTGCTGCTATGAGAGGGGGCTGCTCCTCACTGCCACACGCCCTACATCCGGGTTGAGGTGTGACTGCTTTGCCGAATACAACATAAGAGAAGTGATGTGGTAATCAGGCCTGGCTGGTGGAAGGCTGCCTCTTGTTTCCTCTTGTTTGACACTTAGCTGCCATACTGTGAGAAGCTAAAGTGACCACAAGCAGGGAAATAAAAGAGCTGTCCCTGGAGATGCTACCACTGTCCCCTGGGGTGCTCCAGGCCTTCAGCCACACCAATTCACATAAACTATTTGAGTCAAAAGCTAAAGGGACCCACGGTGATGTTGCACTGGGTGGGAGAACTGGGCTCTCTTAGCACTTACCACACAGTTTAGGAGAAATCTGTTACGCAAAGCAGTGGAGCTCTGGGAAGGAGGACTCTGCCTGGTACCTTCATGGTGGCAGAGCAGGGAGCAGGACAGTGGAGGAGAGTCAGGGACAGGCCTGACAGCAGTTCCTGAGGGTCATTTCCTGAGAAAATTCCCACAACCCTCTCCACACACTGTTGCTCACATCCAGAGTGAGTTTCCCTGGCCATGGCGCCTGCCCAGGCCAGCTGTCAGGCAAGGGGCTGCCATCCGGGCAGCTTTCAGGGCAGCTTGCAGGACATCTGCACTCCCCGGAAAAAGCTGTCCCTGGAGACAGTAATTGGCCATGTCCTTTCCTTGTTGAGTTCAGCATGACTCGTCAAATAGAATAACAGGGTTTGGGAATTTAATTCCCCCACCAAGGTCACAACGCATGATATTATTGTGTACCACAGTGGGGGAAGATGTCCGTAGGCACTAAGGGCCCATTAACTGGATTTCCTCTTAATTAATTCTTATGCCCACTTTTTTCCTAGCAGATTTATGTTAAAAAAAAAAAAGAAAGAAAAAAAGGAAGGAAGGAAGGAAGGAAGGAAGAAAGAAAGAAAGAAAGAAAGAAAGAAAGAAAGAAAGAAAGAAAGAAAGAAAGAAAGAAAGAAAAAGAAAGAAAGACCTGTTTTAGTTAGGGCTTCCATTGCTGTGAAGAGACACCATGCCCAAGACAACTCTTATAAGGGAAAACATTTCATTGGAGCTGGCTTACAGGTTCAGAGGTTCAGTCCATTATCATCATGGCGGGAAGCATGGCAGCATCCAGGCAGACATGGTGCTAGAGAAGGAGCTGAAAGTTCTACATCTTGATCCGAAGCCAGTGAGGAGAAAACTGACTCTGGCCAGACTTGAGAGTATATGAGACCTCAAAGCCCACCCCTAAAGTGACACACTTCTTCCAACAAGGGTACACCTCCTAAAAATACACTCCCTATGGGCCAAGCATATTCAAACCACCACAGACCCCATCAGGACTTGTCATTTTGTCGTTTTCTGTGGTTCCACTGCCAATGGCTTAGTCGTGATGTGCATTAGTTGGTCAGTGTGCTTTTCCTGAGAATAGCATTAAGCACCTTAGGCAAGCCTCAAACTTGCCGTGTAGATCAGACTGGCCTAGAACTCACAGTGTTCCGCCTATTTCTGCCTCTTTTAAAGCATCAAAGGTGCATGTCACCATTCCTGGGACATCACACCTGGCCAGAGAGTGCAAGTTTATTTTTTTAATTATTAAATAATTTATTTGTTTGTCTGTATAGGTGTTTTGTCTGCATGTACATCTGTGCACCGCGCACATACAGGGTCACAGAGGACAGAAGAGAACATGAAATCCCTTGTAGCTGGAGTTACATAAAGTTATTAGTAGCCATGTAGGTGCTAAGGAGCCAGTGCTCTTAACCACTGAACCATCTCTCCACCCTTAGAGTTCAGCTTTTGAGGACTGGGTTCCCACTCTGGGGACCTGGGGGGAAGTAAAAATGCGGGGCATCCAGTTACGTTTAGACTTCAAGATCATCAGAAGTCTCTTCTGGCCTCTGTGACCTCTGTGTGCACATGGTGAACAGATGTACGGGCAGACATACATCCTGAGTATTGCATGAAGCATATATTCAAAAATACTCATTTGTTGGGCTGGTGAGATGACTAAGCCTGGTGACCTGAGTTCAGTTCCTGGGTAGGAGAGAACTGACTCTTGACAACTGTCTCTGTCTTTCTCAGGGATGTTCTGTGAACTTACATAAGCAGAAGGACGTTTTTAGGGGCTGGAGAGATAGCTGCTCCTCCAGGATGGTGGTTCACAACTGTTTCTGACTCCATGCCCTTTTTTGGCCTGCACGGGCACTGCAAACATGTGGTGTATACACACACACACACACACACACACACACACACACACTCAGAACATGGGAACATAAAATGAAAATAAATAAATCTTTTAAAAATACAAGAAAAATCTAAAATTGTCTATCTTAATTTCCAGTTTAGCTCACATTTTCTGTTTGTATGTGCCTAACCATGCCTGAAACATTTGGGGAATGGTGGGGGTGAACAGGGTGCTGTGTTACAGGAAACACTCAGAGAAAGGGGGGTCTCAAGGTGCTTGGGTCAGGATCGGTGGAGTGGAGAGGAGAGAATGGGGACACCGGGGTATCCTACGGAAGAGGAGACTTTGGCAACCCACCAACCAGTGTCCCACATTGCCTTGGATTTGACATGGAAAACTCCATGTCTCAGAAACCCCTCCGCCCTAGGAAATTGGCCTGATTGCATACACAGCAGGGAGGATTCTAGATGGGACAGGGAAAAGCCTAGAGCTGTGAGGGTGTCTGTGAGCAGGTGGGGTCCCTGAGGAGGAGTGCGTGCATGAACATGGGGGCTGCTTCACTGTACCTGGTAGGGCTTCTTAGCCCAGTCACACAGATCCACAGTGGCTCCTGTGACTCTAGTGGAAATGTCTGCTCACGAAGCCCAGCTGGGAGGACACTGGTCAATGGCGTCCCTGTGGGAAGCTGTGGCTCAGCCCTTGAGGTTCTGAACATGCAGGGACATGAAGATGCAAACCCAAGAAGCCATCAGAAGAAAGTGAAGTAGGTGTCAAGAAGAAAAGCAGCCCCTGGGAAGGCTCAGAAGCAGCCCTTGAAGTCCGACAGCTGGTCCATCTGAGGGACAGTGGCAGAAGGGACATTGGTACTTAAGGAAATGGATGTCACTTTGAATGAGGGCTGGTGACACAGAGGTAAAGTTCCCTGAAGTGTGCTGGGTCCCTTAGAAGGAGACAGAGACAAGGCTGTGGATGACTGCTGCACAGCTCAGGCAGAGGTGGCCTGTCCTCCTCAGAGACTTTACATCCCGAAAGCCAGATGGGCCCCGTCTGCCCCAGACAATGCTACGGGTTTGTCTGACTCAGGGCCAGGAAGCAGGTGCAGCTGGCCAGGGCTGGGCTGAGTCACCAGCTGCCTCAGTCCCCACTGTGGGCACTGGTCTGCTCATCAGCAGTTCTCTCAGGCTGAGCTGGGTGAGTCACCCCAGGATGCAGGTGGAATCCCAGACTACCAGGAGGGGGCGTGTACCTCATCATCTCTAGAGTTCCCAGGAAAGGCTCAGCCCTCAAAGCTCCTTCCTGATGGGAAGGCCTGTGGGCAGAGTTGCTGTGGGCAAGTTGCAGGGAGGGGGTTCACAGAAAGGAGTGCTGCCCTGGCCCAGGAAACACTTAAAGCTCCACCCGAAGCAGGTCACAGGTCCTCCCATGTCCCCTGTCTCTCTTCTTCCAGCCTCAGAGCCATGGTGCCTATCCAAGGCCACACGAAGGACCTCACCACAAAGCCCTGCCATGGCTGGGTGCCCCTAGGCCTTTAACATTGGGTATGAGTGGGGAACCATCTTTGAAAGCTTCCTAAGGACAGAATTCTCTAATGGGAGGCAGATATAACCAAAATACATTATACCCATGTACAGACATGTCATAATGAAGCCCATTATTATGCATAATTAATGTATGCTAATAGGGGCTAGAAGCGGTCTATAAATTGGTTGCCGCGTGATCAAGGGATTGTATTCTATCCCCAACAGATATATAAAAACCCTGGGCATAAATGGTGCACACTTGTAATCCCACTGCTGGGAGAGAGACAGGCAGAGCCTCAGGGCCCAGGGTCTAGTCAGCAGAGCCTAATTTGCAAGCTCCAGATCCCACTAAGAGACCAAGTCTCAAGACAAAAACAAAGCAGGGCTGGAGAGACGGCTCAGTAGTTAAGAGCACTGACTGCTCTTCCAGATGTCCTGAGTTCAAATCCCAGCTACCATCTGTAATGAGATCTGTTGCCCTTATCTGGTATGTCTGAAGACAGCAACAGTGTACTCATATACACAAATTAAGGAAAAAGCAAGGGGGCAGGTCCTGGGGGAACCACAGGCGTCCACATGCATTCTTACTTGGACATGCCTATACACATAAGCAAACACACACACACACCACGAACAATAAATTAAATTAAACAGACACTACCGGATTAACATAGAAAAACAGCATGGGGCTGGAGAGACACTCAGCAGCTAAGAGAAGTAGCTGTTCTTCCAGAGGACCCAGGTTTGATTCCCAGCATCCCCATGTCTACTCACAATCCCTTGTAACCCCCATTCCAGGGGATCTGACTCCACTATCTCATCACTGTAGGTACTGCACGCACTTGGCACACATACAAACCCCTAGGCACATAAAAATATAAATACAAGTGTAAAACTTTTTTTTTTTAAAATAAAAAACCTCAGGTTTTCCTCCTCAGCCTATACATCATCCCTCAAGGCCTGCCACCACAGCCCCGTGGGAAACCCCTGCTATATATATGAAGGAAGGTGGGCCAGCTTTTTGTGTGTTTTGAAGCTATGAAATGGAGTTACGCTGGACAACTGAATACAGGTACTCAAACACACACAGGATGGCTCAGTTCTATCTGCTGACAGTTGCTTTAGCTAACATTTTTCCAAGGTGATATTTTGTTTCATTGTAATGTTTTGTTTATAAGGCTTGTGAGTGCCTGACAGCATTGTACAACTGAGCCACACTCTCAGCCCCTGGGTGGGACATTCTAAAGTGGTCTACTTCTGTATCACAAACCCTAGCCCCAGCTACTGTTTTCTCCAGAGAGAATTAAGCCTGGATTCTTTTTTTCCAATGGCCTCCGTGTTACTAGGGTCAGATGGAAGGAACCAGCTAGAAACGGAGGGAAGAGGGGATCAAGTGCACAGGCATCTCCAGAGTGAAGGTTAGCCAGTTTTATATCGCCTGACCACTTCCTTGGTTGCTTTTCCAGTCATAATGAGGTCACAGTGAGGTGCAGGGGCGCTTATCTCTCTGATGCTCTCCCCAACCACTCCTTTCATGAGTCCATCTTCCCAGCATCAGCACCACTGACAATGGATGACATGTTCTTCCATTTGCTTGTATGTGCTCATTTCTCCATCAGACATCGGCTGAGTGTTTCCTGGGAGGTGTTCATCATAGTAGCTCCAATTGCATCCACTGTTACTCCAAAGTAACAAGGCCTTGAACAAAAAGGAGACTTTCCCTCTGTTCTGAAACAAGCTTAGCAGCTGGCAGCGCAGGTACCCACAAGCACAGCTCCATTAGCCTGGCTGTCATCCACTGCCGTCACCTTGGGCTCCAAGATGGTTGCTCCCCTCCAGCTCCCACCTTCAAATTCCAGGCAGAAGGAAGAAGGAAAACTGAGAAGAGGCATAGTTGCATATCCATGAGCTGTCTTCCCCAGTGCAGAGCCCTGGATCACCCAGACAGATGCACCTGCCTGTTAGGTCTGGCTCCCCGAATCCACAGCCCTTCCCATGATAACTGAATAGTTAATTGGGGAATTGGTGTATATTTCGGTCTGCACCAGAATGGAATCCCTGTGGGGGCAGGCCCCTCTGATGATGATCTCAGCACTGCTGAGACACACTCCAGCTGTCCTCCAGACTCCAGCTCTCTTTGGTATTCAGATTTGGGTGTTTTTCCTTGGTGACTGGCAGCAGCAAGCAGGGCTTCTGAGGAAGTCTGGACTTACAGGTAGGAAATGACAGCTTTGTGTGCTGTGTCCATTACTCTAATGGTGACCCATTTTGCTAGCTCCACGCTGGGCTGCCTTGAAGATGACAAGTTGACGGTGACTCCATTGGGTCATTGCTGAGTGTGGAGTCCATTAGAATCAGGCTGTGGGTTCCAGCACAGAGTGTACCAGGAAGCAGAGATCTGCGATCCTGAACCCTGTCCTCATTTGTAGGAGTGAATCTGTCAGTGATATGGGGAGCCACAGCCCCTCCTGGTCCTGCCTGCCCTCCTGCCAGTGTTTCCCGGGAGGATCCAGCCACACTCTAAGAACTAGAGAGAAATCCCCTCACCCAAGCAAAGTGGGAGCATGACATCAGTGGCCACCGCACATGGTGGAAATACCCCGAAGAGAGTGGCACTGAAGTGTGGGCTTTGAGTCTGGCCTGAGTCCCCATCCCCTCTAACAGAGTCTCATCTATTCCAAGCTGGCCTGGCGCTACGTAGCCAAGAGTGAACTTGCAGCTCCTGCTGCTCTGCCTGCTGGGTGCTGAGGTTACAGTGCAGACCACTACACCCAGCTTGCTGTTCTCTTTGAATGAATTCATAACACGTAGTACATGCTTACAGACGTGTCTGATTTCCCTGTGAGGCAGGTAAGAGTGGTGGTCAGCCTTGGTCTGGCTCCCCCCAGCCCCCCGACTTTTTTTTTAATTCTATTTTATTTATTTTGAGATGGTGATATGGCGTCTGGTCACATTGCCCAGGCTGGCCTTGAAGTCCTAGGCTCAACACCATCTTGCCTTAGCTGGGGCAGCTGAGCTGCAGGCCCTTGCTGCTGTGTCTGGCTTCCAGTCTTTCAAGACGTTCTTATTGGCTATGGGCAGACTTGCTTGTTCTGTTTGGGCCCCCTACCCTTCTGAGCAGGGGGCTACTCTGGGGCTCTGTCTTCTGGTCAGCTGGCAGAGGTCTCAGCCAGTGGCTAAGGTAAGAGGCATGGTCCTCTCCACCGAGACCCCAACAGGGCTTGAGACCCTAGCCTGCCTGAGGTTGGGTTTCCCTGGAGACATTGGAAGACGTGGGCAGTGGGGTGTTCTCCACCTATTGGTTTTGAACATTTGCAAGAAAAGGGGTGACTCAGACGCAAAGTATCATTTTGTTAAAAGGAGGGCCAGCAAGATGGCTTAGTGGGTAAAGACACTCAGTAGAAGTCTAGAGACCCAAGTTCAAATCCCCAGATCCATATAAACATGAAAGGAGAGAACTAACTTTACAAAGTTATCTCTTGACTTCGACATGTGAGCCGTGGCACACACAGGCATGATAACCCAGAGTCTTCCAGCATTTTGTGGCCTTCCTGTCCCTATGGGTCAGCCGATCCCTCCAGGAGTGGCCTGAGTCTGCACAGCCTCCTAAGTCTAGTGTGGGGACACTTGGAATGTGACATTAACATTTACCATTTGCCTTGTATTCTGCTCACCTCGGGTCCCAAACGGGTCTTAGGGGAAGAGGGGACACCTCAGCACAGGGTCAGGTCAGTGTTCATCAAGACACTGAGGTTAGTCCAAGTGACATGTCTCATGTGATGGCGAGACTGCTTGGTCCAGCAAAGGAGTCATGTTAAGCCAAGAGCAGAAACTCTCTTCTCATTCGTGTACAAGCTTCTTAGGACCTGGCTGACAATGCTAGTGAGGTCCACTTCTGAGCCAGGTGACAGAGCGCTTCTATGAGCCTCGAAGGCTGAGGCATTCATCAGAGAGCTGTACCTGGTTGAAATATCTCACACATTGGGAGTATGGAGTTGCTACCCGTGTATCTGTCCTGAGGTATGATTTCAGGGTGTGTGTATGCCTGTGTGCTGTCCTTGACAGGTGGCTAAACTCCCAGGGTGTAGACAGCTCTGCCCCTTGGCAAGAATCTGGTCTGGATCTCTGCAGGACTCAACCACAGCTATGACAGAGTCCACTGAGGAGAGGGAGCTCCAAGGGAAAACGGACCAGCCACCCTCCATCCTGCCCTCAGCCCTGAATAGCTGAAACACCCCCCTCCCGCCCCCTTTTCCCTAGCAAAACAGGAGTGGAGGACCCTGGTAGGGAAGCTGCAGTCACATCCAGGTGCAAAGCAGGACCTGGGAGTTTGATTTCTGAGAAGGTGTCTGTGACTGGCCTTGCTTGGGCTCTGGGGTGGTCCATTCCAGCCCAGCCCTGGGAAGGAGAGCAAGACCTCTTACAGGTCTCAGGACCGGAGGTGTAGGGACTCACTCTTGTGTGAGTACCGGGCGGAGCAGCGGTGAGTGACTCTGTAATGCAGGGTTGGCTGGGTCTGGGACTGTGGGTGGTCCTCTCCTGAGCCTCGGGAGCGAGAGCGGTTCCGGTCACAGCGGCCCTTGGGACTCGCAGGAGGCGGCGCTGAGCGGGTGACGCGGCAGCTCCCACCGGGCATAAATAGCGGCGGCAGCAGCGCGGCTCCTGCCACGGACACGTCGAGGGATCCTCTTGCGCTTCTCCACTCGGCTGAGCTGCGCCATACAGTAAGCTACCATCCAGCCCGCCACTCTTCACCACGCCCCGGACCCGGACTGAGAGAGCCTTGATCCTGCACTGACCAACCACGCCCGATTCTCACCGCTGCTCAAGGTACCTGCGTCTCACCAAGACTTGTCAGGCTCTAGTCTTCCTGCGGTTACCTCCCCATCGTTGCCCCTGCACCCCTCACAGCTCTGTCCCCTTCACCCTTCCTCCCACTCCCACACCGATACCATCGCAGTCTGCAGGCCAAGTGCCCCCAGACATGTGCGTGTGCAGGGCTGCTGAGGTGGTGTCAACTCATCCACTTGTTTCCTTCCAGATGGCCAGAGGCAGCGTTATCCTGCTAGGCTGGCTCCTGTTGGTTGTGACCCTGTCAGCCACTCTGGGACTTGGGATGCCTGTAAGTACTGGGGACAGTCGACAGGTAAAGAAGACTAAGGGTGTCAGACCTGAGGATCTGCCTGAAACAAAGGATGGTTCATTGTCCCCGCGGCAGGAGTGCAAGGAGGGGGGGCATGTCCCTGAAGCTGCTGAAGGTAGGGAGGGTTCCAGGAGAAGGGCTGAGGACCATCTGGACACAGGTTCAAAATGGTTCCATTCATGGCCAGGAGTAGGGGGCCCAGGTTTGTAATCCCAGCACTCAGGAGGGAGGTGGAGGCAGGAGGACCAAAAATTTAAGGCCAACCTCCCCTACATATAGAATTTTAGGCCAGCGTGGGCTATATAAAGTGCTATCTCAACAGAACAGCAAGGAAAGGCCTCCCATTTGTTGACCAATGCCTGTGATAGACAAACCTCCCCTGAAGCCTGGGAGGGCTGAAGGCTCAACCCTCAGCCCTGGGGTTGCTCAGAGGTAAGCCTGACACTTGGCTCTGAAGACAACACTGGGGGTTATCAGCTGCTGAGCCCTGGTCTGACTTGAGCATTAGTGGACCCAGTAGTGTGTTCAGGTCAAATGCAGCCAGCCACTCCAGGCAGCCTAGATGCCCGGGTTTCTGCTGTGTTGTGTTGGGGAGTTAAGCACAGGCTATTCTGTTCCTCAGCCCCGGGTCCTCCTAGGCTGTCTAACCCTGTGTAATCCTGTTTTAGGCAAAGGAGAAGAGAGGCTGGACCCTGAATAGCGCTGGCTACCTTCTGGGCCCACGTGAGTGATGCAGGGCTGGATGCTGAGGCTGGATGGTGTCCTGATGTGACTATGGGAGCCAGGCACTGTTCTCAAAGCCCATTTACTCTCAGATGCAAAGAAGCAGGGGAAATTCCTACGTGGCTTTGGAGACTGTGGGTTTCCATTAGCCTAACCTGCTGCATTGTGGGTGGTGGTGGGGGGGTGCTTTCTCGCTCCCGAAAGGCCTCCACTCTTCTTATTCATAGCCAATGAGCCCATCCTGGGCTCTCCTGCCATCACCCACAATAGCCTCCTGGAACCCCAGCACCCATCCTCCTGCTGTCTAGGCAGAGCCTGAACTTCTTTTCCTTCCCACTTTTGAAACCTGCCCTGACTCTCAGCATCCCACATCCCCAGTACTCACCAGGGACTTCCCATCACTGCTCTGCACCTTTAACCTTACCACCTGCTCCTTCTAGACGTTTCTTTTACTGATTTCCTGACCTCACACCACCATTCACATTTTTTAGAGGAGTCTTTTAGGCCTCCTTGGAGTTCTGCTTAGACTCTCTGAGTCCCCAGGTCTCCCTAAAAACCCTCTCACACTTCATGGTATCCTGGAGCAGTCCTCTGAGCTCTGGTAGGGAACTCTGACAAACTGAAGGTAGCCAGACACCCTACCTTGAGACCCACTTGAGCTGGTTACTTTCTTGCTCAAACCTGCTCCCCAGTCTCAGCCCTGCTGTCACCTCAGCGCCTTACACTAACACTAGTCTTGTCCTGTGGCACAGGTCCTGCTCTCACCTATGTTGTTTGTTCTTTCTCTGCATTCAGAGCTGGGGAGGGTTAGAATCTGAGGACTTTGCCAGCTCCTGGCCACTCATGGACTAGGGTGGAGCAGAGCACCCACTGTGTCCCCATGGCCTCACCTTCTGCATCCCAACGCTATGCTACCACACTGTGGGAAATGGAAACTGATGACTGCCTTTTGAGTTTGATGTTGTTTCTGTGTAGTGTGAATGCTTTCTCACATGTGACCACTAGAGATGGAGATTTTGTTTGGGGCTGTGGAATCACGGGGGTGGGGTGAGGCAGGGTACAGCTCTGCAGCGAGAGGGGAAAGGCCATGCTCGAAGACCACCACCACCACCATCACCACCATCACCACCATCACCACTACCACTACCACCACCACCACCACCACCACCACCACCACCACCACCACCACCACATCATCACCACCACATATGCTCCCTGCCTGCCCTGCCCCCTAGTGAGTGTCCTGGATGTTTGTGACTTGCATTAATACCTTCAGATGTGAACTATCCCAAAGGAGGTGACTGGGCAGGAACATAGTGGCTCCCTTCTGAGAGCAGCCTAGTTAGTCTCTTTTAAATTTATATGCACAGCTGGATCTGAGATCTGAGATGCCTGTCTGCCTTAAGTACTCACTCATGGTCCCCAGACACATCCATCCAGCTCCTGTCCCCAGTCCACCAGCACGGAGGGGACCATGGAGAGGGGCTTCCCAGCCCCAGAGTCTGCATGAAGCCATGTGTTCATGCTGCAGATGTGTGTGGTCATCCTTTGAGAAACAAAACCTGCCTAGCGCCCTGTGCAGAGCCCCTGGAGATACTACTATCCTCTGCTGGGGCTTCCACACTTTTGGCTTTATGCTAGTGGCCCAGCTGTGTGGGGTCTTCCCCTGGGGTTGGAGATGGGATGCACAACAGTGACAGATGGCTTCCTCTCTGGTCTGCAAACAGATGCCATTGACAACCACAGATCATTTAGCGACAAGCATGGCCTCACAGGCAAGAGGGAGTTACAACTGGAGGTGGAGGAAAGGAGACCAGGTAAGGCCTGAGTTCCAAATGTAAATGCCATCATTCCTGGGACTCCCAGGTGCATGTGGCCATATGGTGTGACACCCACCACCCTTCTGCTTCAGTCATAGCCTAAGGCTGCCCTAACCACACCTCTCAACTGCCAGGACTGGGGAGCAAAGTTTTGGGGCATGCAGCTACAACAAGGGGCCTGGCCACAGAGGCCCCTGGGAGAGCTGGCCCAGGACCCCCAACACCCTCACTTCTCTAGAAAGGCCCTGGATGGCTTAGGATGTCCCCAGGCCTTTGGGCAGCCTCCCTGGCCTTTGAGGAGGGTGGTGAGGAAGTAGGCTGTGAACACTGTTCTTTTCCATTGTCTAGGAAGTGTTGATGTGGCCCTGCCTGAGAGCAACATTGTCCGCACTATAATGGAGTTTCTCAGTTTCTTGCACCTTAAAGGTATGTGAATGATTTCCATCTAAAATGGTGTCTTGGGCTGCAGCTCTCCCTAGTACTGGCAGGAAAAAAGTGAAGGGGAACCATCCATTACCCTTTGCACTATGTTAGGACTGAGGCTAGTCACACTCCAACATCCTGTGCTGGGCTGAGTGTCACCAGGCTGATGTGGGAAGATAGTGAAGCTTTGGACACGTCACTCTCCTGCCTCCTATTTTTGGCATAGTCTTTTTTAGGGTATAGTATGCCTCAAGCCAGGTTCTGTGGGGTCATGAGAAGCCATATTGTGTTAGCACAATGCCTGGCAGGTCAACTCTGGAAGGATGCTGTTTCTGCCTCGCTCAGTTTCTGCCCTTTCAAGAGGAGCTGAGGAGCAGGAGATTAAAACCTGGTGTGTGTGTGTGTGTGTGTGTGTTTGCAGGGTGGAGGGACGGCCCAGTACTTGAGAACATTTGCTGCTCTTCCAAAGGACCCGGGTTTAGTTCCCAGCATCTATGTCAGGTGGCTCACAACCTCCTGTAACTTCAGCTTCAGAAGATCTGGTACCCCCCTTCCTGCTTTGAGGACACACACAACATATAAATGAAATGAAATCTTTATAAAAGTGAAACCATCCATCAGGGCAGGGAGATGGTGTTAGAGTCTTCATCCCCCAGTTAGTCCCCAGGCCTCTAAAAAGCCTCTAGGGCTTTCCAGAAACCTCTGCATGGCTGTTCTTGCAGAGGGCACCACAGCACTGCTGGGGGTTCTGAGCGTCCATTTAGTTTTGATCTCATGAGAAAGTGTTCTTGGATACCAGCTTCACACTTCCAATGGCCTGCCTTCTTTGAAGAGTGGACAGTCCTTCAGATGCTGTCCCCAAATCAGGGTCCCCACAGTGAGAACTCACCCCTCTCCATAGGTATTCCAATTCCATTCTCTCACACTAACTACCTGACTGCTATTCTTTAGAGGCCGGGGCCGTCGACAGCCTGCCTGGCATTCCCTTGGCCATCTCCTCAGAAGACCTAGAGAAGTCCTGAGACCATGCCCACTGTGCACGTGTGTCCTGTGCTGTAATTTAAAGTCATTCTAGGCTAATAAGAATCTTCTGCCAACTCCTCAAGCCAATCCTCTGTTCTCTGCTTTGAAGCTGTGTTATAATTAAGATGTTTTGATTGGAGTAATTATATTGTGTGACATAATAAAAACTAGCAAGTATCTGGGACTGTTTGGTTCTTCTATGCTGCAGTGTATCGCTTTCACCTCCAGTGTGGTTGTTTATTGTATTTTGTATATGAGTGTGCACATGTGCGAATGCACCTTGTGTACTGAACTCAGATCCACAGGAGCGGCAGTAGGTGCTTTTACCTGCGGAGCCATCTCTCTGACTCCCCATAGTATGTTTTAAAAGGTCATAGTAGTCATCCACCCATGCATTAGGTAAGGTTTAAACCGGAATTCCACAAGAACTGCAGGGTACCTGTCAGCTCTTGCTGTGCCCAGGAACAGTTGTCTGCTGCTCAGCTCAGTCTGATGCAGCTGTCTAGTGTGCTGCTGAGGTGAACAAAGGCATGAATGGGTACAAGCCCACCTGCAGCAGTGGCTATGGAGACAGGATGAACTGGCGTTGAGCAGAAAGCAGATAATACCTGATCAGAGAAGAAACCAGGTGACAGGAGAGCCAGGTACCCATGTGCTAGATGGAGCTGAGCCTTACCTCCTATGTCTCCCTGGCTGGAGGGACAGGCTGACAGCTCTGGCCTCACCTGGCTGCCTATATGAGTCCCTCTGCAGAACAGGGGAGACTAAAGGAGTCCGTAGAGGCTCCACACCAATGATGAATCCAACCTCATAGTGAATGCAACCCTACTTCCCTGTCCCTTCAAGAGACACTAGCTGATGCCAGCACGGTGTCCTCAGGCTCATTCCCTCCCTCTCATATACTCCTGTGATTCAGATCCAGTTCCTACCCCCAGGCCAGGTGCTACATGCATGAAGGCTGTCTGCCTGGACTGAACCACCTGGTCCCCTTCCTACTCTCTTTACTCTTCTTTTTAAAAAAAACTCTGAAGGCGGGAGCCACATGCTTATGTGTGCAGCTTCAGGAGCCCCTGAGCTGGATCTACAGGTGGTCGGGAGTCACCCCACATGGGTGATAGGAAACAACCTCGTGTCCTCTGGAAGAGAAGCAAGAGTTCTTACGCAGTCATTTCTCCAGTCCCCCTCACTCTTCCTCCCATACTTAACTCTGACTTGAGCACTTAACTTTGACTCTGGACCCCAAGGCTTACAGAGAACAGAATACTGGACCCTGCTGAGTGTCAAGGTGGGTCTGGAGGCCATATTGTGCTTCAAAAAGACTCCCCAGAAGGATGACCCTGGGCTGTTAGAGTCAGCCCCCCAGCCTGAAGCCTACTCTATACGGCATCCTTCTAGCCTTGCTTCTTCTGTCCCCATCCCCAATTCTCCAAGCTAGCAACTAGGCCAGCCTTGTCTCACCTCAGCCCTCCCACCTGTCCCTCCCAATGTCTGGCACACTGTCCAGGGATCTGTCAGGACCACCTTGTTAAGTGGCAGCCTTCCTTTTCCCTGGCTTCAGTGGTGGAGAACCCTAATAGAAAGCTGTCACTTTAATTCTGGGGAGCTAACCATCTCATCAGAGTCTCCTGAGTTCTAGGCTCCTGCAAGGCTGTTGGTATCAGGGCTCTATGAGTTCCTGAAGACATTGCCATGGCAACCCAGCCTCTGGGTCAGCAGTGCACAGCTGTCCAGTCACCCCTTACCATCTTCCAACTTCTCTGAATCTGTGCTTCATGCTGTGTTTGTGCACGCGTGTCAGTGCAAAGGCATGTGTGTACAGGAGGCGTGTGTGTACAGGAGCTGCCCACCTTGTCTTAGGAGCCAGGCTCTCTTCCACCTGTGATTTGCCAATGAGGCTGTGCAGTGAGTCCCAGGAGCCTCCTGCCTCTGCTTCCCCGGTACTGGGCTACAAGTCAGTGTCTGTTCCTTTTGCTTTTGTGTTTGTGGCTGGGGTGGGGGTAGGGTGTTCATCTTTAACACAGATTCTGGCTAACACTCTGATCCTCAGGCTTGCTCTGCAAGCACTTTACTGCAGCGCCATCTCCAGTCCTTTCCTTCTTGTCAGTGAGCTTCTGGCTTCTCACAGCCAGCCTTCAGCCAGGGTCAGTTTCCTAACTCTCCAAGTGATGAGGTGGCAGTGCTGTTAGACTCATGAACCTTTCCCATAGACTCAAGGAAGGACGGAGTCTCTGTGGAGTCCAGAATGGGTACTGAGACAAATATATTTTCAGCTACCAACCAACTGGGAATCTGGAAAAGTTTATTCTCACAACAAAACACAAAGTGTGGGCATAATAAGCCACCTCACCTTCTGGTGTCTGAGGTCACTGTGACTGGTCAGCAGGTGACCGTGCAGCAATAATTATGGAGAAGAGGGTTGGACAAGAGACAAGTTTTCTCACTTCAAGCAGAAATACAGGGGAAAAAAAACCGCAAAAAATCCAAACAAACCCAGCTCTAACCCGACCCCCCTCCTACATCTCCTGTCACAGGCCTGGCCTGGAAGTCCCCTGATGGCCACCTGACTTGTATGTGATTTGGGCAGAGTCCACCTGAAGAAGAGCCTAGCTCTCTAACTGGAGGCTGGCTCATAATAACTTGAATGGAGGTACTACTAAGCAATTTGAAAGCAAACATATAACAAGCAGAAAATCACCCTCTTTTTATGCAGGGCAGGGAGTCCCCAGAGGGCCTCCCCAGGGACAGGAGGGCCAGTGTCCATCCCCAGGGTGGCTCTGCCTGCTTGCATTTTAGGATACCTTGAGTAGGCTGGCCAGTACCATGCAGATCACTCAGACCTCACAGCTGACCTGGCCATGGTGCGGGGCCTCTGCTCCTCCCTGGGCACCAGCTTCCTCAGTGCAGACTCCCAGGGCTGAGGCTTGCCGCAGGTATTCATTCCCCTTTACCAGCTTGCACGCTACTCAATCTTCAGCCCCTTGGACTTGAACTCGATGTGGAGAATCTGTGACAGGCACCTTCCAAACTCCTCCAGAACCATCTGCTCAGCCAAGCTTGGGGAACAGCGCTCCTGCTCCGCCTCCTCACCCTGGGCCAGCAGGCAGGCACATGTGGCCTCCACTACTTCCCAGGAGATACAGGAGAAGGCCTGCCTGGGGAGAGACACAACTACTCAGGGGCACCCAATCACTCTAGTCGACGGCTCTGTAGAGAGGTTACCTACATCACCTCCCCCCTCAAGGCCCAGGAAACATCTCAGAAGACCTCTACAGGACTGGATCTTTACATACCCTAGAACGGATGGGGGAGGGGCTCATGAGGCCCCAGCCCTCTCTCAGGAAAGCTTGGTAGCTAATGGATGCTGGGGTAAACTGCCCATGCCCTAGTAAATAACTACCCCATGCACAGATGAGAAGCCCTAAGTAAACAGAAAAAGTCACATGCACACACACACACAAACAACAAAGGAGGAGAAAGGAAAAACCAGAGAGGAGGAGGAGGGTGAGTTTGGGAGAGTTATCAGAGGGATTGAGCTGAGGAAGAGCTAGTAAGAAGGGGACTATGATCACAACACATAGTACATGCGCATGAAATTGCTGGGTAGGGGAAGGAGCTATGTATGTCCCTTTCTGGTAATAAAATGGGTTTTATTTGAGCAGAGCCCACTGGCCCATCATGCCTGTGACCCAGTTTGGGCTAGAGGGAGAGATACTGGCAGCACATCAGAAGTAAATAAATAAATAGAAGACAGCATGAGGCTGTGCTTTGAGGAGCAGCATTCATCACCTGGCAGAGTCTAAATGTCTCAGTGTAAGGCTATTGCTAGACCCAGAGGCTCATGTGCTTTGGTGGCAAACCCACAGGTCACACAAGGCTTGGCAATGGAGGACTGACTCCCAGATAGTGTACAGATGCCCTCAGTTCCCTGCATAAGTCAGGAGATGAGAGCTGGCAGTGTGACAGCCAGAGTGGGGGTCTGCTTGTCCTATTTGCAGGATACCAGGAACTGCAAAGTACCACGTGGCTCTGAGATTCTCCTGTTATACCTGTGGGCATATCATGAGGACATCTCACCCTGGGAACCCCAAAGAAGTCTGGCCTGGGCTGGGCTTTTTAGGACTTGGCATTTCCTCTCTGAGCTCTGGAGCAAGGATGCTTACCCAGCCAGCCATGAGCAGGGCTCACTTTCAAACAACCTTGGAGAAGGCTAGCCCAGGATGGGGAGAGCATCACGGAGGATGCAGGCTTGGTGGGAGCATTTCTCTCCTCTCTAACTGAATAAGCCTGGGTTTGGCTTTGCAAAATGAAGTTGGTTCATTTGTGACATTCCAATGACTAACTGCTCAGCACTTAAAAGGAATGTTCTTCCTTTGGTTGGTTAGGTTTTGGGTGTGTGTGTGCTTTTGTGCACATGTGTAGTGTATGATAGCTGTGTATGGATGTGTGTAATTGCATGCAAGTGTGTGAAGGCTAGTGGTTGACACTAGGTGTCTTCCTTGATGGTTCTTCTAGCTTATATTTTGAGATAAATATATATAATTGAGTCTTTGGGATTACAGGTACCTGCCCACCCACCCATGCTTCACTCTCAGGCTTGCAAAGCAAGGCTTTACCATTGAGTGGCTTCCCCAGATGGTCCTCTGTACGATAAGAGTCATTCATTGACCTGGAGCTCATCAATTGGCTTACCTGGCTAGCCAGTGGGCCCCAGGGATCCTGTCTCCATTCCCAGTACTGGGATCACTGGCATAGGCCATCAAGCCTGACGTTTTATATGGGAGCTAAGATTTGAACTCCTGTCCTCATGATTATAGAACAGGCTACCTTAACCACAGTAGCCACCTTGCACACTGGGTTTCCATCTTCCTGTCCCTCCTGTGCCCTGTAGCCCTAAAATTCCAGCTAGTGCAGATGTGGTTTCTAAGCCTCCCTCAGAACCACCCCACCTAACTGTTCAGAGCACTTACCTATTTTTTCTCAGTTTTGGAGGTCCTGAGAACTTGGCTGGGGACAAATGGTGGCTGCTCTCAAAGTCCCCAGGCTCCATGTAGTGGGGTGTGCTCATCAGCATTTTTCGTTCTGGACTTTCTTCATAGTTTTTGCAAGCAATGCATTTGCAAATGGAAGAACACATGATTTTGGCCTGATGATAAAAAATGCTTTGATGAAATCAGGGTTTCCACACAAGCCACCCAGCACTCACATCTGCTTGATAAGATTAGTTCATATTAACACTAGAGCCTGTTCACCAGGGAAGGAAGCAGGAGGCATGGCAGCATTAGTGAATGGCCATGATCCAAGTGCTCTAGAGGTGGAGGCAGGAGACATAGATTCAAGGTCAGCATCCTTGGCTAGGGATCATGTTCTAGGCCAGCCTCAACTACATGAGACCTGACTATAAAAACAAAATTGTGTCTTAGTTTTGTTTCTTGATGCTGTGGTAAAATACCTTGAACAAAAGCAACTCAGAGGAGAAATAGCTCACTTCAGCACACAGATCAAGGCTACAGTTCAGCATGGAGAGGAAGTCAAAAAGATAGGCACTTGAAGCAGCTGGGATTCACAATCAGGAAGCAAGGAGTGAGGAATACTGCTGCTGCTGCTGCTGCTGCTGCTGCTGCGCTCCCTCTCTCCACGTACACAGTCCAGGAATGAAGCTAGGGAATGGTGCTGCCCCTAATGGGCAGGTCTTTCTTCCACCTCAAGATAATCCCCATAGCACACACATCCAGAGGACTGTTTCCCAGGTGGCTCTAGACCCTGCCAAGGTGACAGTTAAGTCTGACCAAGACATCCCTTAAAGGCCTGCTTTCCAGTGGCTCTAGACCCTGCCAAGTTGACAGCACCCTATCATCACATGGGGAAGGATGGACAGGGATTGCGCATCCCTTTTTACATTACAGCAAACGTCTTCTAACCATAAAGCTACTTGGATGTCTCTGCTTATTCCAGGAAGCTGGCACTTGCCTCATAGCACTCACAGTAGTTCTTCAGGCAGCCTGAGCGCTTACAGTTGCACCCTTTGTTGTGTCGAAGTTTAGTAGCTCCCAGCCGGCCTTTCCCCATTTTTGGTTGGAAAGCTTCAGGATTTCTATCAAGACACGCCTAAGAGAGAACATGAAAACCATCAGGAGCTGCATGGGAGCCAGAAGCAAGGCTCTGTGCAAGGGAAGACCATGCAGGGGAAGCCACTGAGGGAGCTAGGGCCTCAGGACATGACAGAGGCCTTGAGGCTTCTGTGCAGCTATGCCTCACCTCACAGAGAACTGTGTTGGTGGCTGGGTTCTAGAAGCACGGAGTCCCTTCTCTGCATTTGATAGCTCACCATATGTGTACTCTAGGGAATAGTACATAGTAATGATGTAAAGAAAGCCAGGGTGCCCTCCAGTATGCCTTGCACTTTTGCCTGAGGCAGGTGAGGCCATGGCATAGCAAACTGCTCACACCAGCACCTAGCCATCTTTCTCTCTGATGCATACTGTCTTTCATTTCATCCTGTTGGCAAACTTTGGAGCTTTAAAACTGTAGGGGTGTCTGGTAGACAGTGTGTTCATGGCCCAAAACAAGGGCAAGGCTAGCATGACTTCTTCTACTGGAAGGGACCACTAGTCTCTCCCTATGGTGTGTGGCATCTGTATTCACCTAGCTAGCAGATGTGCCACTCCACCACTGATGAGCTGTCGGCTTGTGGCAGGTTTTGTCTGTTATGAACCAAGCTGCCGGGAACTTGCTTGGCAAGTTCCTCCAGCTTCCATTGGCTATGTGTTAGGGAGGAACAAGTTGGGTGACATCTAGGCAAACATTTAGCTGTCAGAGTGTCTCCTAATCATTTCTCAGAGTAGTGCTTTATCAAGCCATGTTCCCATCCCTGTCACATGAGAATCCTGATCTCACACAGACCACTGCACTCACTGCTACATAAAAAGAACAACCAAGTGCTGTGAAGCTCAGGGCCATGGCCTTCTTTCTTGTCCTCTGGGTCTGGCCAGATCTGAATTGGTAAGATACTGCTAAGTGATATATCTGCAACTCAAGAGGAGGAAATAAACTGTTCTAGAGAGGGAGATAAAAGGCAGACTGGGGGGCTGGAGAGATGGCTCAGTGGGTAAGAGCACCCGACTGCTCTTCCGAAGGTCCGGAGTTCAAATCCCAGCAACCACATGGTGGTTCACAACCATCTGTAAGGAGATCTGACTCCCTCTTTTGGAATGTCTGAAGACAGCTACAGTGTACTTACATATAAATAAATAAATCTTAAAAAAAAAAAAAGGCAGACTGACCAAGGCTCGGGGTCATTTCTGCTCCACTGAACAGGATACCCTCCAGCCTTAGCTGATGCTCTTTAGGGCCCTGGAAGTGTCTCTGGAGAAGTTGCCAGGCCCAGCCTAGCTATCCCTCCCATCCCCTGGTCCTTGTGCCCATAGGAAGGCATATATACAGCCGGCAGCTGACTTGAGAAAGCTTAGATCTTGTACCTGAAACTAAAGGAATGGAAGTTTAGAGACTGTGAGGTCTAACCAAGTGCTTCCCACCCTCAGGGGATACACTGTACCTCCCGACAGGGCACAGTCCAACCATAGTTATGAACCTAGAGCTGAGACAGACTATGCTCTTCAGTCAGAGCTTCCCAGACTCTGCTGCAGGCCTGAAGTGCCCAAGTCTGCTGTATCACTACAGTCTTGGTCACTGTGCCTGTCTACACTTCTGCCTGAATTGGGCTCTGGAGAGCATTCACAGACAATACTGGCAATGCTCTGCCAAGTGCATTACCTTAATGGCTTTGAAGCGCTCGAGCTCATGGCGCAGGTTGTTGCAGCTGCAGCTGTTGCAGAAGTCCCCGCTGGAGAAGCAGTCACAGTACCTGTGAGGGAGAGCTCACTGAGTTGTGCACAGGCAGCCTGAGGTGAGAGCATGCATACAAGGACAGGTGACTTAGTTTAGGGGTTTCCTTTGGACTTTTTAAATGAACATTAGAATTGGAAGCAGGGGTGTGATGTCTTCTAACACAGAAGACAGACAAACCAGTACAGCCACCAGCTTTCTAAGGCACTTTGAAGCAGTACCAGTTCCTGGAAGACATGCTGCCCACTGTCGCTCCATGGCTCTCTGCTCTCCTCTACTCTCCCTGGCACAGCAGCAAGTAGATCCCAGGCTATTTCCACCAAGCTGTCACCACAGCTTCTTCTGGGCAGCACTGCTCTCCTCGACCAATAGTCCTGATCCGTCAAGTCACGTTGGCATAGCAACATCAGTGGCAGCAGGGAGAAACTCAGCATGGCACTCCCGCTGCTCTCAGGCTCTGTACCATGAGCATCTAGGGATTATGGTACAAGGTACAGGCATCCTCTGCCATCAGTCTACTTCCACTGTTGGCTGGGAAACCTCATGGACAGACACTACCACTTGAATGTTGTGTTCCCTTTGTCAGTGAAGTATCAGTGAACACCGAATGGTGTGCAACAGCTGTCACCTCTAGGTATACATTACTCCAGGGTGGCTGATAGCAATGCTTTCTGGGTCATCCAGCCCCAGTTATTATGGAGAGGTAAAAACGGTGTTCGAGGACCTGCCTGTGACGCTCTGTGCCATGTTTCCTTCAGAAGCAGCAGACCTTACTGGTTGAAACTTTTTGTTGTCCAACTTGGGAACCACAGCCCCAGGGGAAGTGAAGTCACTCCCCAAAGTGCCAAGCCACAAATAATTCCTTCACCTAACTCCTCACTGGTAAACTTCACAGGAAAATGCAGCCACAGGACACAAAGTGAGCAGGTGAGCAGGAACTCCAGAAAGTAAGAGAGATTCAGACAAGCTGGAGCCTTGTATGTCAGTGCTGTGAGTTCCAGACTCCAAATGACCCAGTCTGCTAACATGAGCAAGGAGGAGTACAGGCCTATCACCCCAACTCTCAGGAGAGCGAGGTAGGAGGATCAGGAGTTCAAAGCCAGCTTGAGCTGCATGAGACCCTGTCTCAAAACACTGCCAGGCCAGACACTCCCAGTACTTAGAGACAGAGGCAGGTGGATCTCTGTGAGCTCTAGGCTGGCATAGTCTACATGGTGAGTTCCAGAACAGACAGGGCTACAGGAATACCCCGTTTCAAATTCTATAAAACCAAACCACCGAACCCCAAAAAACCTGCTCTGAAAACTATTTACAGTCATTGTGCAAACTGATTTCAATTTTGGAGTGTGCCCCATCAAGGAAGATACCCTCAGCCCAGTGAGAAGCCCCTTCCTGTTCTGTGAAATGATGGGGTAAAGACTATTGAGGTTGGCATGGCTGCTCATCCAAACTGCTGCCACAGAAGTGAGCCTCACACGAGGAGACAACCCTGGGTACATTATGAAGTAAAGCACTGCTCCAGCATATTTATAAGGAACTCAGGCCTCCATTACAGTCCACCTCTTGACCCCCACATCACATCCTATCTGAAGCTGTGCCCACCTAGCTTCTGTCCTCACCCTCACTTTTAGGGTTCCAGCCCAGAGAGGGCCACATCAGGCCAGACTCAATCCAATGTTTGCAGGCAACACCAGCCTTCAGTATTATTTTGTAAAAGAAGTACCTCACTCATAACCTGTGCTAACCTCATACCCACTCTGTAGCCCAAGATATCCTCAAAACTGTGGCAATTCTGTCTCAGTCTCCCAAGTATGGGGCTCTGCCTGTAAGCCCCATCCCCAGCTTCCAGCAGTGTTTTCAGTTTTGCTCTGGGTAAAAGTATAGAAACCACTGCTGTCCCTACCCCATAGTGGACCTCCATCAGCAGGAGCTCTGCAGTGAAAAGATCATGAAGGTGCAGCCATCAACGTCAGCCCATGTTCACTGTACAGCTTGCCCTGATTCCCCACCCTTTTCCCTGAGACTTCTGGGAGGGAGGCTCCGCATCCTGGGGACAGAATTATTTAGAGAAAAATTCAATATGGATCATGTCAATCACCAGACCTTTAGAGACCGAGTGTGAGGGTGCCACATCACAGAAGAGGCAGAGGACACC
This sequence comes from Mus caroli, assembly GCF_978045245.1. Lineage (NCBI taxonomy): Eukaryota > Metazoa > Chordata > Mammalia > Rodentia > Muridae > Mus > Mus caroli. The sequence continues at coordinate 58,326,348 of NW_028227275.1, forward strand.
GACCAAACCATGGCACGGAAGACTGCATACTTGGTGTCACACCTGAAGTCACCCGGCCAGTCACCTAGCATGACCTTGCCTGCTGGTCTGGGCAAAGTATCGGACCATGACTTTGGAGTGCTAGCTGGGGCTGCAGCTGGCCTACACTGCACTGATCATCCAGCCTGAGGACCCTCATCTTGGAAGGAAAGCATTTAATTTCAGGTCAGGGATTTGGTGCAGGTACATGGCTCTTTAGACTTTGTGTCCTGTGAGCTCAGAGTTACTCTACAAAGATTAAAAAGGAAAATGTCTTCAGATGGCTGGTCTTGAAAAAGAACCCTGAATGTTTACATGTGTACATAGTAGATGGTGACCATGAGAGGGGAAGACACATGGAAGTAGAAGGGGACCACCAAGAGGAAAGTGGGGGGACAGCGGAGAGCAGTGGTAAAGAGTAAGAATACAGTGTTATGTGTGTGAAAATGACACAGCAAAGCCCATTAGTTTGTATGCTAGCTAAAAATAAAACTAAAAATACAATAAAAGGAGAATGAGCTCTAAAAGCTGGACAGGCAGCAGCTACTAATAAGTGCTTCTAAACACATCCAGTGTAAGATGGGGCGGGGAGGGAGGCTGTCAGGTCAGCGAGGGTGGTTCCCATAGCCACCTACTATTTTGCAGTCTTCCCAAGGCTCCACCTCTGAGCTTAGGCCTCTTTTGCTCTAAGTGGGATTTCCCACCAAATCTGAACACTACAAAGTGGGCATCACAGAGCTACAGACAGGAGCTGGAGAGATGGCTCAGTAGTTAAAGTGCTTGTCATCCAAGCATGCGGACCTGAGTTCCAACCCCAGATCCCACACAAAAAGCTGGGCTGGGTGTGCTGCTACACTCCTGTAACCTAGCACGGGGACGGGGACGAGTGAATTCCTGGCCTCACTGACCACATTGACCAGCTAGTTTGTGTGTCTTCCTTTACTGTGTTCCACCTGATTTGTTTAAAGTATTTGATGTGTATCTCAGTGTAGATTACATGTATCATGCGCATGGAATACCCATGGAGGCCAGAAGACAGCACCAAATCCTCTGGAGCTAGAGTTACAGCAGTTGTCATCTGCCTGGTGTGGGTCCTGGGAACAGAAGCCAGATCCGTATGCAAGAACTGCACATGTTCTTAACTTAACCACTGAGCCATCACTCCAGCCTTTACATTATTTATTATTATTATTATTGTTATTATTATTATTTTGAGACAGAGTCTCCTATTGCTCTAGAGTTTGCCAATCAGGAAAACTGGCTGGTCAGAAAGACCCAGAGATACTTCTGTTCTCACCCTCAGTAGACACCACCATGCCCTGGCATGTTATGTGGGGTCCAGGAATGGAACTCAGATCTTTATGCTTGCACAAGACTGACAACAGCCTTCTCCCCAGCCCTGGCAGTGGGTTTCCTACGGTTGAAGGAATGTGTTGATGCATACTGTGAGCAAAGACAGGCCACTAGGAATAAATGGAGCATAGGAGAAACAAACCGTTTCCTGGGCTTGAAATTACTGGGAAAGGCTTCTGTGGCTTTGACAGTGTCTGACTATTGTCCTAGTGGGGCCAAAAGGCCTGCCAAGATCTGGATAACCTCACCTCTGCAGGGTACCACAAATGAGCCATGCCTTTGAAGATGCCAACCACCAGCTAATCTCATCATAACAATTGGTTATGTTACACAAGTGATAACATCACCCATAGGGCAAGATTCACATACATGACCTGGCAAGGTGATCTGAGTGCTAAAGCCAATCAACAAGTGTTATCTCGGAGTTCTAGAATATAGTAACAAAAGGTGGATAAGTTAGCCAATCAGCACCAGGCTCTGGGACTGGACCAAGCCACATATTTATCCTTCAGGCCCCAGGGAGCTGCTTCTCTGTCCTCTAACAGGAACAGTTATGGGTGAGAGTTTCCTTTTGATCTCTCAGATCTGGTTGACTATGAAGTCAAGAGGCTGAGGAGCATGTGAAGAGGAGAGGATGGTGGGTTACTTCAGACTGCAAATTCCCATAGTGAAGCTACCAGGCCCAGATCTTCACACTGTACCCACCCTCCAGTCAGGACACCTGCAGGGCTGGTTCAGACAATGGTCTGGTCATTACCACAGCAGAACAATAAGCTCAAAGCTCAGGTGTTTCTTGGTGCATTCTCTATGAAAGAAAAAGCTTTTGGGCCCTGTAGAATTTTATTTAAAAAAATTCAGACAGTATGTGTGAGAGAGTGATGATCACGAGAGAAGGACAAACTACACTGCAGACACATTGCTCCTTTGGACAGCATACCGGCTGCTGCAGTGGAACTCCACAGAGCTGTGACTGTGAGCCAGCATCTGCTACTATTCTGGACATGACAGAGCATGGGGTGGTGTCTCCTGATCACAACAAAGGTGTGGTGAGCCTTTCACATGGCCTGTAATACCCCCAGGTCCCCTGCACAGCCTTGATGCTATCAGCAGCAGCTGCAAGCTGCAGAAGCCATCTTGTTTCTTCTTCCAGTATAAACAGCTACCAAAGGATGATCAATGAGAATGCCACAAATCCAGGTACACTATGCTCACAGAGGAAAGTAAGAACCCATCCTGTCTCATTCTAGATCATTTGAGGAAAATCATCAGCTAACTATGCATAGCATTGCCCCAAATGTGCTACAACCAAAGCCTCAGGTGCCACTGACTTGAGCCTAACACATTAAAACTGTCTGTATCCCTTGTCTCACACTTGCCAATAACAGCACAGGCTCAGAGCACAGCTAACACACGGTGACCTAACAGTTCTTACCAGGGTGCTCAGTTTAATCAGCTGCAGCATACACATGGCATTAAAGTGGACAGAGTGGACCTGGGTAAGTGCACCTCATGCCCACCTGAGACTATGGACATGTGCCACAAAGTGTGTGCCAGGGACACAGAGGCAGCGCTGCAACCCCTCACTAGCCACATAAGCAGCTGCCACTATGTGACCTGCACTGAAAGAGGAGACAGTGTGGCACTACCCACCTGAGTGTACACCAAGACAGAGCTACAACTATGGATCATGGAACACACATGGGGTAGCAGAGAGTAGAGGGGAAGCCAGGGCCTACCACTAATGTACCCACAGGAAGGTCAGTGATCTTGCTCTGGGGGCAGGGACAGGATGACTACTGATGTTCCAGCAGAGTTCATTTTACAGTGCAGCAAGAAGAGCAGCTTACACAGCAGCATCTTAGATGCTTGCATCACAGGCAGTGTCTTCTGACTTTAATCCTTACCCAGACAGAGTTATTTTGGGTGGCCCTTGCAGAGCAGGACCAGAGGGAAAGGCAGGCCCGTTGACAGATGATGGGAGAGCTCCATTATCAACCTGATGGAGGCAAACAAGAATGGTCTCTTCAGAGTGTGTGTGAAGTGCCAGCAGCAGCCCCTACAGGTTGGTGTCACAATCACATGGCTAGGCCTCATGACCTCTGCAGTCCACTGATATTGAACCTATAGACTGAGACCATCTTGTAGCTATTCCCATGTGTGGGGCCAAGGGCCCCATGGGTACAGAGTCTCTAACCATGGGGATGGAGAGAACAGTCAGGGTGGGGTAGGGTCTAGGGCCAGCAAGGACAAGCTAGGGAGCAGTGCATACAGCTGTCACTTAGGGAGACACTGTCATGGAATACTTTGTGTCCCTAAACCAGTAGTTGAAAATACAATCAGTTACAAATGTCCATTCCTGAACAAAAGAGACTCGGACATCTGAAGTCTCACTGGCAAATATTGCTGTTTTTTTTTTTTTTCTTTTTCAGACTTTCCAGTTGGACTCTATCTTTCTACTCACATCTTGTCTACCCTGACCCCCTCCCAAAAAAATCCCTGCTGCAACACTCAGGAGGGTGTCCTCTATTCCCTCTCCACACCATTGCTATCTCATCTGACTTAGAATTTGTTCAGGCAGAGGGCCAGCAATGGTGACATAAGGGATTCCTGGCTAATGCTTGGACTGTTGTCTTTCCCACAGCCTCATGTCCCTATGTATGGTCTTCCATCCAGGGTCTGACACAGGTGTGAAAGGACGAGTACTCAGTAAACATTTCACTATTGATTTTCATAGAGTTAAGACAGGTTCTATGTAACCTGGGCTGATCTTAAGCTTGCTAAACAGATGAGGATGACCTTGAACTCCTGAGCCTCCCACCTCCACTTTCCACTGTTGAGATTATGGACATGCCTGCCTCTCACTGCTAACTACATAACCTGAGGAGACACAAGTGCAGTGACTGGCATGCCACAAGGTGAGATCAAGTGTGCTTTTGTACTGAATACTCACCTGTGTGATGAGATTTAACTTCGCTGGTACTGGCAGAAGTCTTCCCACTAAAGTTGTCATTGGCTTAGGGAGCTCTGTAGGAAAACACTTGACATTAACTGACAGCAGACACTGAATTGTGTAGGTCTGCCATGGGCAAGGCTATTTAAACTTACCCTGATCTTAGTCTTTTTGTTTTTAATTTTCTTTATACATATGTGCACATGTGTGGGTATATGTCATGTGTGTGCAGACACCCAGAGGCCAGAAGGTGTCTGATCCCTTGGATCAGTGGTTACAGGCAGTTTGTGAGCCACGTGAAGTGGATGTTGGGAGCTGGGGCCGCCAGATGAACAGCAAGCGCTCTTGACTGCTAAGCCATTTTTCTAGCCCCTTGTTTTTAGACAGGGTCTCATAAAGTTGGAGCTTACCTCACTGTGTATGTACTCCTTGAGTGGCACAGGGAGGTACCATCCCTCTTGGTTTTGTGATTTTTTTTCTATAGTTCCTTTTGGGCCAAAGTTCTTTTAAACTTTTTATTTTATTTTATCTTATTTTGCTATTTTTTCATCATAAAGCTGCTTGGCCTGAGCATTACAGAGGTCTACAATACTGAAAATGTTAGTACCCGGCTTCTAAAACTGTGGGCCAAGATACCCGTACATGACCCAGCAAATTTCCTGACTACCTTGAGGCACTTTATATTTTCAATGAAAGCCTAACAACAACTGTTGGATACCACATCTAGGACTTTTAATCTATACATCTGCTTTTCTTGCATTGCCCTAAGTTGTTAGGATATCACTCTCTAGAGGAAGCCACTTGTACTTTAGCCCAAAGGCTCCATCAGGTAACTTCCCTGGAGACTGGTATATCCTCCTCTTCCTCCCTGCAGCCTTCTGGTATGCACCTATTTCCTGCTCTGGTCCTCTGTATCCTTCAGTAAGAGAAAGACTGGAGACCATAGATGTGCTACAAGTAGCAGGAAGCAACAACTGGGAAAGAGTCTCAATTCCTCCACAAGCACATTAATCTTTCACTAAGCACTCATCAGCTTTGAAGTGTAGATCAGGCCTTTTGGGGTCATTTGTCAATTATTGTGTCCATGTGAGGAGTTGGGTAAGTGACTGTCAAATAGTCACTGGAGAGCCAGCTTGGAACTCCTGAGGGTAAAGCAGAGGGACTACCCTTATTGATCACACAAACTGTTTCTATTAAAATGCCAATAATTTAGAACACATTTGATAATGTTTCAGGCAAGCCACATCTGCCCCTGCCTAGAGGGACGAAGCAGAGCCAGACTGATGAGAAATGTCACTTACTAGAAGGCAAGCCAGTGGAGGAAGCCAGACAAGAGAGAGTCGCTTGACACAATGTGGAAAGATTAGGCTGTGGTCAGCTGTTTCATTCCACTCTGACCGCTATTGTGCAGGTTTGCTCAAGCACTCATTGGCCTGTTTTACTGTTAGTGTGTGTGTAGTGGGGACGCCTGTGTGTATGTCTGTATATGTGTTTGCATGTAGAGAATCTTTTGTGATGTTCTTCAGTTGCCAGCTACCTTTTCTCTTTTTTTCTAGGCAGGGTCTCTCATTGGTCTGAACTCACCAAGTAGCCTGGGCTGGCTGGCCAACTACTGACAGGGCTTCCTCCTCCCTCCTCTTGTCCTTGGACATGAGCCTAACAGGCTCAGTTACTGCCCCATTCCTCACCACCTCCAGTGTGAGTGGCCCAGAAAAGCCTTTGCACTGTGGTACCTGACTGAGGGAAACTGCTCTGGTCATCGTACTGAGGAAGCACATGGAGCGCTTTGAGCTCCCTCGCACCACAGTTGTCTATGCAGAGCATCTGTGCACCTCCTTTCAGCTGACAAATCACCTGAAATGACATGGTGAAGAGGGCAGATGACTCCAGCTCAGAGCAGGAACAGACTGACATCTGAGATGTTCCCGGGGTCTAAATTGGGGGAAGGAGGTGGGTATTTTCCCCATGTCTTCCTCTACACTAACTGCTGCTCCCTAGCCTAACCCCATGTATTCCTGGGACGTATCCACATACTCATAGGTTGCTCCGGCATCCTCTGAAGGACTTGGCTATGAACTGAGATTTCTTCCTGATGTCCACAACCTAGTGGACAGGGATCTGCCTGCCCCCTAAACCTCAATTACCTCTGAGACCTCTGGGGGCTAAGCACATCTGTAGAATTAACTTTAATTTGCTGTGTGTTCTTCCCTGCTGCAGAGCCAGGTTATTATCTAACAGGTGATCTTGTGGATTTTTTATGCCTGTTGTTTTATTTCCTATAAATACAGTTAAGAAGGATGACTAGAAACTCCTAAGAAACTATGTTGAACTCATGGGGCCTGACTAACACTGCCAGACCCCATGTGGGTTTGAGCACTCAGCCTCAGCAAGCCCATCAGAGCCAGCAGTCCAGCACTGATGGAGGGAGTGCCCTGCACACCCAGCAGTTCCAGGGTGTGTGCTGTGGAGACTGTCCGGAGAACTCAATCAACTAGGCAAAAGGACAGAAGTCATCTGAATAACACCATGAACCTGCTACAAGAAGAAAAGTAGGTTCCAGGGCAGAGATCACCGGCAGAGACCAGTGGCCCGCACAGCTCTATTCAGAGGACTATGTAGCCACGTTGAGGCATACACTAAAATGGGAACCGCCTAAACTGATGCCCAGGCTTTGGGCTCCACAGCCCAGGAAGAGATGGGAGATGTCACCCTACAGTGTGGAAGGAGTCAGAGTCCTTTTCCTATGGCTTCTCAAAGGTCCTGGGAAGCTCTGCCATCAAAACCTGTGAGTCCAAATAAGTCTCAGACACAGATGGGTACTAGTATTTACACCCAAAAGACAGATTTCACAAGGACATTATTTCAAGTGTTTCTGGGGCAGCCTTATCTGGAGTGGCTCTGAGGCCATGCTGCTTGTGGAGCCCAAGCTGGGCTGAAGTGCTAATGAGCTAATGAGTGTCTGCAGAGCACTTCCAGAAGCACACCACACCACACCCAGGGCTGAGACAGCCCCGAGGCATCTGTAATCTAAGACAGACTAGACTGCCTGAGGGGTTGAGATAAGGAAATGACATCACACAGGAACAGTCCCTGGAGGTGGCCATTACACCTTTGCAACCTGGAAGCTGGCAGAAGGTTGGGCCTATGCCCTGAAGGTATAAAAACACAGCCTTGAAGAAACCATCAGTCCAAACCCTAGGGTGGACTGTCCCCACCTCAGTTCCTAACACTACACAGATAGCAGCAGACAGCATTACTTATGGTGAACAGCAGGGGCAGGCAGGGATCTTGGACTGGCTGAGTGATGCCTTTTTTTTTTTTTTTCATAGTTACCACGGGGCTGGAGTCTTTCTTCCGAGGGCAGCTGGAGGCCTCCTCTGCCTCCTGGGATGATGGGAACTTGCAGCAGGATTCCTGAGCCAGAGGGGCCTGGAAAGCTGCGTCTTCAGGGCTGCTGCCTGGCACACTACCACCTGCTTCTTTGATTTCAACCTGGAAAAGCAGTGGTCACATTAGAGGATACAGACATGGAGTGAAGTGATAGCACGTGGAAGACTGACATCTAAGTCTGGGGTCAGCAGCAGAGCAAGGATTGCCCTGGCCCTCAGTCATTTTCTCCTTTGAGAAATAAAGCGAACTAGTCATCTGAGCAGCCTCAGGATGGAGAACTCTGAGGACGCCATCAGTTCCAGAGTGTGAAGAGGACAAGAGTTGGGAACATACTGAGAGCCTGCATCAGAAAGAAATAAATAGGGCTGGAGAGGTGGCTCAGTGGTTAAGACACTGGCTGCTCTTCTGAAGGTCCTGAGTTCAAGTCCCAGCAACCACATGGTGGCTCACAACCATCTGTAATGAGATCTGATGCCCTCTTCTGGAGCATCTGAAGACAGCTACAGTGTACTTACATAAATAAATAAATCTTTTAGAAAGAAAGAAAGAAAGAAAGAAAGAAAGAAAGAAAGAAAGAAAGAAAGAAAGAAAGAAAGGTAGAGAGAGAGAGAGAAAGGAAGGAAGGAAGGAAAGAAAGAAGGAAGAAAGAAAGAAAGAGGACCAGCAAGATAGCTCAGTAGGTAAGAGCACTTGCTACCAAGCCTGACAAGCCAAGTATGAACTCAAGAACACACATGGTAGAGAGAGTCAACTGTTGTAAGTTATCCTCTGACCTCTCTGACCACTGTGGAACATGCATCTACACACAGATAAATAAATCCAATTATAAAATAGATAAATAAGACAAAATTGCATTTACTAAGAAGCAATGGGATTTAAAAGCGGAAAGGTCCCAATGGTTACAAAATTTACATCAGACTTGTATGATCCAAACCTTAGAAGACAAGAAAGTACAGTTAGGTTTTGAGGAGCAGCCTTACGCAGAATTCAGATTTTACCTAAATGCAGGAAACTTACACTTTTTCTTGCTTGCTGCTTTGGGAACCTGCCAGTAGTTCATTGGAGTCTCACCGAAATGATTTCCCCCTACCCACAAACACACAACTGCTGCTAGCACCAGCAGCAGCAGCAACAAATATCAGAGCTATTCATACTACAGCAGTAGTACTTTTCCAGACTGAACCTAACTGCATGAAAATGTGTGAGGAGGGTTCCCTCAGAAAGAGCCAGGAGTGCTGGCCTGAGCCTGGGATCCTAACCCTTTTGTGGGAAAGGAGGAGCAGGCATGAAGATCATGTGTAGGTACAGAGTTCAGGACCAGCCTAGGCTACATGAGACTCTGCCTCACAAAAACAAAAAGGTCTACAAAAGGACCTGGGTTCAGTTCCCAGCACCCACATGGTGGCTCACAACTGGTGGGTGATTTGTTTCAGGGGATCTGCCACCCTCTTCTGGCCTCCTTGAGTACTGCATACTTACAAGGCCCCTACATGTAAACAAATTCACACATTAAAAAAAAAATCTTTAAAAAGTGTTTTAAAGTTTTGTCACGCTGGGTGTGGTGGCGCACACCTTTAATCCCAGCACTTGGGAGGCAGAGGCAGGCAGAATTTCTGAGTTCGAGGCCAGCCTGGTCTACAGAGTGAGTTCCAGGACAGCCAGGGCTACACAGAGAAACCATGTCTCAAAACCACCCCCCCCCCCCCCACACACACACACAAAGTTTTGTCACCCAGTAATTAAACCTGGATTAAATTAGAAGAGAACCTGTCATCCACATTGGCTTATTCCCTTTCCTGTTCTTCTCATAGAGGGGAGAGGAGAGCTAGGAGGCAGAAGGTGCTGAGCCAGCTCCTGTTTAAGGTAAATCAAACTGCTGGCATTTGGAAGCACTGGAAACCAGGAGGAGGCCTCTGCCTGGGAAAGAGGCTGAGTTAGAAGGTTCCTGTGGGAAGGCTAGAGTCCCACCTTCCCTGTAAATTGAGCAGGGAACAGGATTTCTGGGTTCTGAGCTCTACTAGCTGTGATTTACTGGTGTACAAAGCCAGGCTCCTGTCATCTCCACAGAGATTTAAAACAACAAAAATTCTATGAAGGCTTACTCTAGACCTGACACACTTGACTGGATGATGAGACCAGTTTCCCAAGCAGGGTTCTTTGGGGCTGACCTGTGCCTGGTTTCCTTGAAAAGGTGGATTCCTTTCTATTGGCAAGAGAGTCGAGGTGTTGGGGATGTGGGTTAGTTGGAAGGACACTTGATTAGCCTAAGGCAGGGTGTGGTTCCCAGCATTGTATCAGCCAGGTGTGGTGGGGCTCACCTGTACTCCTAGCACTCAGGAGATAGAGGCAGGAGAATCAGAGGTTCAAGGTCATTCTAAGCTATATAGCAATTTCAAGGAATTGCTATATAGCTTAGCAATATGGTTGAGAAGCAGAATTCATCAAAACTCTGCATAGGTTTAAAGAACTGTCCCTTATCTTACAGAGGGGAGAGACCATAAACTGAAAATATCCTCAATAATGAAAGTCTTTGGTGTGAAGAAAAAAAAATCTCCCAGCCAACCCCAAACTACTAGGCTGAAAACTATCTGTAGAACACGCAAAAGGCCCTGGGTTCTATCCCTAGCCCTGCTGGGGCGGAGGTGGGGTGGAGACACAAGTCCAACAGGCCAGGAACACCCACTGTGATGGCAACAGTTATAAACTCTTCTAGTGTGGCACAGTCATCTGCAGGGGAAAAGGCTGGGCAGGGAGGTGCCACCTCCCTTGTATCCCTTGTGGTGCCTGAGCCACCCAGGGACGCCCTAACTCCCTGAGAGCCTGCTGCCCCGGGCCAGCCCGCAGGCTAGGCACGCGGAGAGACGGCGGGACGGTGGCCTCTGCTGGCGCTTACTGGGATCACGCGCACTCCTGCGCTTAGCGGCAACAGCGCGGGCCCGCGAGCACCGGGAAGTAACGACGATAGCACGTGCACGCTGTAGGCGGGAGGCGGAGCGGCGTCGTCTGAGCTGCGGAGCTCGGGCAGCCCCGGGAAGTCGCCGAGCAGGGCGGCCGGTACCTCAGCACCCGGCGGGGGGCTGAGCGCACGCAGCAACGGCTCCCCTGGCTCGGTGGCGCCCAGGTAGGCGTCGGCCAGAACGGGCAACTCATCCCGGTCGGCCGCACCGCCTGCGGGGCTCAGCGCCAGCCCGTCCGCGAACGGACGCTCTGACCCGAACAGCTCGGCGCCCAGCTCGTCTTCGGGGCCAGTCATGGCGCCGAGCAGCGCGTCCTCCATGGCCAACTGGGACCCGAGAACAGCGACACGACGCGGCCGTCCAGCTCGCCTTGCTCCTGAGAGGTTGGACGACCGTTGACCGTTAGGGAAAGGGGCGGGGCCGGTCTCTGACTAAACGGGGCGGAGCCTGGGCTGCGGTGGGTGGGGCCTCTGCCAAGATGACAGGAGCCTGGGTTGTGGTAGGTGGGAGGCTATGGTGGGCGGGGCCTTGCCATGGAGGTTGGGCTTTGGCTCTTGGCGGGCGGGGCCTGAGCATGATGGAAGGGACCTGGGCTGTGGTTGGCCGGCAAGGCTTGTAGTGCAGCCTTTCTGTATGCTTGGATGGAGGCTGGAGGGACTGGGTATCAGCCAACCTCTCCTGCCCCTAGTGGGGGAAACTGAGGCTCCCAAGGTGGCGGTTCTTTCTCTTTTTTTTAAACTTTGAGAATTTCATTGGTGAGTACTGTATTTACATCATTTTTACCCCTCCTTTTCATCTGTTTTTGTTTTTAAGTCAGAATCTCAGTAGGTAGCCTTGGCTGGCTTAGAACTCTTTACGTAGACCAAGCTGGCCTGGAACTCACAGAGCTCCACCTGCCTCTGCCTCCCAAAAATTGGGGTTAAAAACATGACTAAATACTCCAGGAAATTTGAAGCAGTGCTAGGTGGGAGGCCCCACCCACCCCTGTCAAGGCCCCGCCCTGTCTAGGCAGAGATGGCCCCGCCCCCTTCCCTAAAGGTCCAACCTCTCGGGGGCGTGGCGAAACTGAGTTAACAGGTGCTGGGAAGTGAGTTTGGGTCCTCAGCGAAAACAAGTGCTATTAACCTGTGAGTCACTTCCAGGATATTTATCTATTATTGCTCAGGCAGTACTGGAGATTGAATCTAGGGCCTCCTACATGCTGGGAACTCTGCCTTTGAACGTGTTACCTTGTCTCAGTCTCAGTAGTTGCAATTAAAGTCCTGTGCCATCAGGTTTTGCTTTCAGGGTTTTTGTTATTTACACTTAATGAGTATTTGCATGTACATTTGTGGACACACCATGGCATTAATCTGAAGGAAAGAAAAACTTTCCAGAGTGGAGAGTTGAGTCTTTCCTTCCCTGTGCGGCTTCTGGGATCAAACTCAGGTTGTCAGGCAGCACACACCTTTACCCACTAAACTATCTCATCAGCCATTTTAGCTTCTTGTTAGTCTGTTTGAGACAGGGTCTTGTCGCGTGACTCTAGTTGACCTGGTGATCACTATTTAGTCTAGGTTGGCTTCCAACTCATTTTTTACTTATATCTTTTAAAGGTAAGGTCTCATGTGGCCCAGACTTCGTTGAATTTACTATGTAATCAAAGGCAATCTTGAACTTCTCACTTTCCTGCCTCTGCCTACTGAGTGCTAGGATTATAGGTATGCACCACTATCATCAGCTTATTTAGTATGGGAATTACACCCAGGGCTTCTTGCATGCCAGGCAAGCACTCTGTAAGCTAATCCACATCCCACAGTGGGCAGCAAGAATTCCTTCGCACCTCGCCATTCCCATATCGTTGAGAAGGATTCTATACAGTGCTCTGGCAGCTTCTTCCAGTTAAAATGAGGCGAGCCCCGACTCAGTTACATACTATGAAAGTCTCTCACCAACTGTTTAAATGGAAGGTGAGGCTGACATCCTGTTGTGCACCAGACTGTCCTGTCACAACGGTTCGTATCTCCCAATGCTCTCTTGGGTCTGTGTACACATGTTCCACAGCTGTAATAAGCACACTGCATTAAGGGCTAGCCTGGGAATCCTAGTGCATTCAATCAAAAATTGCCAAGAAAGCATGGTAAGGAGTCTCAGACACCTACCCACCAGATAAACACAGACACTGGTATGTCACCAAGCTGGTCAGAATGAAGCCTGGGAACTCCACGACTGCTGCTGTCCCCAGTAGGTTGGCTAAAGCTGCCTCTGTCTTGTTATTCTTGTTGGTCACAGTTCTAACCCATGCCCATCTGGGCACTTCCTTGTGCCAGCTTCCACTTCCTACATCTGGCTCTTGTTTATTTTTACATTTTTTAAAGGTTTATTTTAGCCAGGCGGTGGTGGCACATGGCTTTAATCCCAGCACTTGGGAGGCAGAAGCAGGCGGATTTCTGAGTTTGAGGCCAGCCTGGTCTACAGAGTGAGTTCCAGGACAGCCAGGACTACACAGAGAAACCCTGTCTTGAAAAACCAAAAAAAAAAAAAAAAAAATTTATGTGAATGGATGTTTTGTCTGTCTGTATGTGCACCATGTGCATGCCTGTGTTGGAGGCCAGAAGAGGGTGTCAGATACTGTGAACTGGAGTTACATACAGGTGGTTGCAAGTTACCATGACTGCTGGGCATTGACCCCAGGTCCTCTGGAAGAGCAACAAGTGTTCTTAATTGCTATGTCCAGTTTCATGTTGTTTCATTTTAGGAGACAGGGTTTCACTATATAGATCAGGTTAGTCCGGAACTCTGTATGTAGCCTAGGTTGGCCTCATACTCATGATCTTCCTACCTTCACCTTCCTAGTCCTGGGATTCGAGGTCCATGCCATCATGCCCAGACCTCACTCGAGTTGCAATACTTAAGATCCTTCCTTCAGTTGGCTGTCTTGAAACTGGAGCTAACATCCAGAACTAGAGGCAGGGAGTTAGGTCTTTATTCTCCGTGCCTAGAGCAGATGCTTGGAAGAGCCTGATGAAGAAACTCAGTGCTGGTCTGGAGAGATGGCTCAGCAGTTAAGACACAGATGACATGAGGGCCAGAGTTCAGATACCAGCACCCCTTAACATGGTAGGTGTGCTTGTATACATGCCTAAAACCCATCACTGAAGTGGGACAGAGTCAGCACTGCTGGGGCTTCCTGGCCACTGGCATTGCCAAAAAATATAAGCTTCAGGTTCAGATACAGACCCTGTCTCAAAGAAAGGGGGTGAAGAATGCCGGACGACTCCTCTGGCCTCTGCATGTACCTGCAGCCGTATGCCAATGTGCACATGCCACACAGGCGCACACGTTACACGTTCCTAAAAAGGAAGTGTTAGCATTCACTAACATGCACTATAGTACCTCTGTGCTGCCAGGCACCCACACAGGGATGGAGGATAGATGTGGCAGTGGGCAAACTCCACTGTGTGCTGCTCCTTGGTCAAGTACATGACAGTGGTGCCTCCCACACTACAGGCTCACAGCCAGTACCTGATAGTATAACCCTGATTAGTATGACAAAGGACACAGGGACAGATGCTGTAGTAAGCGGGATTAATGTTTTATTAATGGTCAGCTATATTCGTTCACACATGCATTTCTAAGATTTATATCCAAACAGCATATGGTATTTACATGCAATGGACAGATTAGAATACCAAATTTGAACCTTGGCTGCAGTAAGACTGTTTTGTTCCACATTAAATACATAGTAGTCTTACCTCCTCCTTTGAACACTTACAGTGAAAGCCCACTCTTCTGCCTTGTAAGGAGTACAAAATTGCATTGGTAACTGCTCAGGAGCAGCAAGGACACTGGAGACCTGAGAGAGGAATGTCACACTTGGGCACTAGCAGGAATACTCCGAGTAACAGAGGTTAGCGAGTAGTCCTAACAGTGAGGTCAGGCGGCTCTGACTTACAGTTGTCTCTGCTATGTATTTATGTTGCCTTTTGTTTTTTTGTTTTAGTAGGAAAAAAAACTTTGGCCCTTGTAGGTGTGATTCTTTTTTTTTTTTTTTTTTTGTATTCATGGATACTTATAAAACACGCATGAGCTGTTCAGCCAGCACCTTTCTGTACTTCTGGTCACCCCACCCCTCACTTATGTGCTACTGCTAGCACAGGAGCAGGAATCAAGCAAGGCCAAAGGGGCACTAGAAAATAAATACATGATTTAAAACACGAATAGCTAAACTTGTCAGGACAGGATGGTAACAGGTAGGGGAGGCAACTCCATTATGTTATGTTTACATTGAATACCAAATGGAGTTGCTTTAGAATTGCTTTACAGTCCATCGGATGCTGTCAAGAAAGGCATTTGGGTACAAAGCACCCATTACTTGAGACCCCCAAGTCTGTCGCCAAAATGACCTAGCCTTCTATCGAATTTGCTCTGGTTGGAATCTGACTGGGTGGGATTAGAAGATGAGCCCGTTGGTGTATCTGCCAGGATCTCTATCTCCTGGCTGCCATGACAAGGTTTTGGCTGCCTGTGTCAGTATGCCTGATTCAGTGACCAGGGTCTCACTCTCCGTGCCAATGGCTGCCACACTCTCCAGCTGGTGTCCAACTTGGTAGCCTTTGACTACCAAGCCCCTCACCTCCCTCTGTGGACACATCTATTATTTTGTCGCTTAATGGAACTGGTGGCCATGAGATTCTGCATCGCTCCCTTCACCAGGGACCTCATCTTGTAGGGTTGGGGGAAGTGCTTCCTTAGGGACATCCCTATGCAGGAATTTATGAGGGAAGCAGCATCCTCACATATCCACCCAAAGGCTTCACATGCTAAGTCTTCTCTATGGCCCCACTTGTCAATGGGCTCCCATCGTTAAGGCACTGGGTTTTGAAGGTGGCACTGAGGAGGTGGTATTCTGCTTCCAGGAAATGTGGAGTCAAATGTGGACTCCCAAAGCGATGGTGGCTGTCATTCATAGCAGAACCTTAATCCCCAGGCCTAACCATTCCATTAGTGTGTTACAGGTGTGTTAGCTAGAGCTGTTACCTCCACTGGCTCTGAAGCCACTTTCTCTTTCCACAAGGTGATGCTCGAACTGCCTGGGTGAAGTCAGGACCCTCAAGTCCCAAGTATCCACAGGGTCACCACTGAGGAAGTCTGTCACCTCCAACACATGTTGATACAACCCCCAAAATCCAGGGATTCACCAGCATTTAAATCCCTTTATCCATTAGGAGCCGATTCAAAAGACTTCGGGGGACTGTGCCCAATATTCCTGGAGCCAAGGCATCTCTGGATGTAGTAGGGTCACAAGTCACACGGTGGAGCCTACGGTTGTTCTAGGGAGACTGACGGTAAACCTTCTGGAAGGAAAACTGAGTTTTATAAGAACAATTTTCTGCCTGTCCTATGGTCAGGAGCAACACCTATTCATTTGGTTTGTATCACGAGAGTCCGTTTTCCTTCCGTGCGGCTCCGACAGTTACTTTTTGGAATTGACGGTGAGGCCAAACAAGGAGATAATGTCCACCATGGCTTGTCTCAAGTGCTTCCCAAAGCGGTGTGAGTCCTAAAAGAAAGAAGCCGAACAGCACATCAGCAGCCGGGCAAATAAATCCCAGCGCCTGCAAAACTGAGGCAGGAGCATCAACTGCAGCAAGTTCAAACCCAGCCTGGGCTATATAGCAAGACTCTTGTCTTCAAGAGCCAAATGAGAGGAGCTGGGGAGATGGCTCAGTGGACAAAGTGCTTGTGCAAGCACACACACACACACACACACACACACACACACACACACAGAGAGAGACAGAGACAGAGACGCAGAGAGACACAGAGAAACACAGAGAGACACAGAGAAGGAAAAGCTCTGGCATGCAGCAAGTCTCACTTTTGGAACCGCCCATTATCATCTGTCCCTGGGTTAGGCAAACCTAACCCAGGTTTTCTACATGGGAATGTCTTCCCATTCTCCAAGCTCTGAGGGAATTAGTGAAGGAGCAATAAAAGTACCCTGAGCACTCAGTGGGGGACAGCCAAGGGTGGCTTGCTATGTGCATGGATGGGTCACTCTGTGCTACACCCCAGGCTATCCTGAACTCTCAGTTCCTGCCTCAGCTTCCTAAGTAATGCTAGGGTTAGAGGTGTGTACCTCATGCCTGGCTTCCTGAGGACTCCGGGTCTGTGGGTGGGAGTGGGCAGCCTGGAAGATTTTGTAGCACTGGCTAGGCTGATACTGCTGAGGGCCACCATCAAAGAGGTTCCCAAGAGGCTCCCTCAGAGACTTACTCCCTACGTAAGGCCAGAACTTGCTCACGGAGTTGTTTAGGGTAGAAAGAATGACAGAAACACAGACACATTGAGATTTAAGACCACTGCTACCATCAAAGGCAGGTAAATGAAATAAATATATGTCTTTCAAATGAGTGAAATTCATCGATGTGAAACTAAGCTAAAAAAAGGATGACACCTGAAATGAATGTTTTGGTTAAAGATGTGCTCCCTCCAAAAAGAAATTTACCACATGTCTAGAAAAAGTAGTGCTCAATATACTCACTGTCTCGGGGCTGGAAAACTTGGAAGAAATATGGAAGTGGATGAAATTCTCTCCCACAATAATGTAGGAAACACCATAGCCATCATCAGCAACCTGCAGAGAGAGAAAGGGCAGTTTTATCACTAGGAAATGAGATAATGTGGATGGCGACTTCCTGTTCTCAATGTAAGTCTGGGCACTGAAGAGGCTGAGGCAGGAGGATGGTGATGGCCAGCCTGGACTTTTCAGTGAGTGAGTTTGAGGCCAGCCTGGGGACAATGGGATGGGCTTGAAGTTAGTGGGTGGGCCTGGCTGCACTTACCGGCCCAAAGCCCCCGCCACAGGACACATAGTCAGGGTGTTTCTCAAAGTCAAACAGGTCCACCTGCTGCTGAGGAGTCTGGCTCGTGGACAACCTCCATGGCTCAGACAGTACCTGCGACAAAGCAAAAAATGTCCACATGACTTCCCCACTCGGTTCTCCTAGTGAGCACCGACTGTCAACCTGACACTGCTGACAATCACCTGGGGGGAACCACAGACATTCTCAACTGAGTAACTATCTGCCATCACACTGGTTTGTGGACACTGTCCTGGCTTGTTTTATGTGTCAGGTTGACACAGCTGGAGTCATCACAGAGGAAGGAACTTCAGTTGAGGAATTGCCTCAGTGAGATCCAGATGTAAGGCATTTTCTCAATTATCCATCAATGTAGGGAGGCCCAGCCCATTCTGGATGGGATCATCCATGGGCTGGTGATGCTGAGTTCTATAGGAAAGGCTGAGTGAGCCAGGGGAAGCAAGCCAGCAAGCAGCACCCCTCCATGGCCTATGTGCCAGGTCCCACCTCACAGGTCCACCTCTGCTTGGGTTTCTATCCCAACTTCCTTCAGTAATGGACTATGATATGGATATGTAAGCTGAATAAACACTTTCCGCCCAAAACACTCATTAAGACAGCCATGTGCGTGGGAAATTGTCTTGCTGCAGGAAGGTCCAGCTCAGGGTAGTGGGTTCTGTCCCTGGACAGGTGTCCATCTAGCTGGAGAGGACTAGAGAGAGGGCTCAGTGGCTAAGAGCACTTGTTGCTCTTGCAGAGCACCCAGCTTTGATTGCTAGCACCCACATCATGGACCTGTAACTCTAGTTCCTAGACATCCCTCTAGTCACCGCACACATACCATACACACACCTACACATGAAGGCAAAGCACACACGTAAAATTATATTTGTAAAGGAAGTTAACCAAATGTGAGCCCGTGCACAGGCCGGCAAGAAGCCTTCCTCCATGGCTTCTGACTCTGTTCCGGCTTAAGTTCCTGCCCTGACTTCCAAGCGGCAAGTGGTCAGAGTGCTTTCTACAGCAGCAAAAAGCAATGTAGAGTACCTCGTCTCTGTCTGAGGACCCCCTAAGAGGGAGGCAAGGAAAGACTGCGTGGTCAGAGACTATTTCTCCAAGCCCCTCAGGGCCACACCAAGGTTAAAGTATGTGAGCCCCTCCCCTTGACCAAACCACCTCTCACAGGGAAGGCAGAGGACAGCCCGTGGGGTCTAAGGTAGCCTCTACAAACCCACCTCTAGGTTCTCAAGGGCTTTTCTAGCTCATTCTATGCAGCCACTGTTAAAAGCCAGTATGCTGATGCACGCCTGTAGTCCCAGCATTCAGGAGGCTGAAGCAGGAGGATTGCTATTTAAGGCTAGTCTAGGCTACAGAGTGAGATCTTGTCTCAACACAGAAAAGCCAGGCTGGACACACACAATCCAAGCACTTACCTCCTTCAGGAAAGGTGAGTCGACTGCCAGATACTTGGACACCACATAGAGGCAGAAGAGGTGGCGGTCGATGCCAGCGCCCGTCATGGCGAGGCGGTACAGATGCTGGTGTTTCTCACAAGCTATCTTGAACAGCTTGAGCCTCTGCTCTGCCTAAGGGTCAACAGGAGAAGGACATGCTTTGCATGGTTCAGGTTGTGCGCCGGGCCACTTTCTCTTCAGTGGTCTGTAAAAGGCAGGGTGCTGTGACCAAGATACTTGATGGAGCCCCACCAGCCCACGATCCCTTTCCAGATTCTTGCCTCAGAAGGGCTGCTGGGCAGTGGGCAGGTTGATGGAGAGGCACCCTGTGACGGCGTGTGTGCTATGTACACAGAGAGCCAAATGTGGACCACTCAAGCTGTTAAGAGTTCTGGCCAAACCTGGAGCTCTATTCCAGCTCTGACCCTAAGTTTATTTTGTCACAGGGATGAATGCTAACCCTCCTAGGCTACTCTGCTAAAATGTGAGGGCTTCCTTATGACCCAAGGGGGAGGCTTCAGGGGACTGAAGACCTGTGCTTGCTGCACCAAACCATCAGGCTTCTCAGGGCTTGCTGAGCAGCCAGTCTAGTCTAAGTAGCAGCTCTATATTCGGGGAGAGACCCTGGCTCAAAGTACAGGGTGGAGAGTAACAGAGGAAGACAACCACACATTTCTGGCCTCACTACACATATGTATACACATATACAACATAATACAAGTACATACATACACACGTGTTCACACAAACACAGACATACAGGCTGCTTTGGAATCTTCTGGACATTACACCACCACCTGAGACATGGAGGTATGTCAAGGCACTGGCCTTCCTATGACAGACCCAGCCTCATAGGAGCCTCCTGGAAGTTCTAGTGACAGAAGTAGCGCTTGCTTTTTTTTTTTTTTTCTCTCTCTAGAGTAAAAAAAAAAAAAAATGCAGTCTGTTGTCTGTTGGTGGTAAGTGCCTGTCTCAGGGCTTGGGGAACCTAGGCATAGCTCTGAATGTGGCCATGTGCCAGCTGGGTCCAGCAATGCATTGGATTCATCCGAGTTCATTTTCCCAAGGCCACTGCAGGGCTCCTAAGAGGCAGAGCACGCTGTAGTACTCTGTAGTATCTGGTAGATTGGTGTAACAGGCTCTGACCCCAGGGATGGGCGTCCGGCTTCCTGTGTCTGTGCCATGTCCAGTCGCATGTGAAGGTTCTCCATACATATAATCTCATTCCCAAAGCTCAGAGAACAATACTGTGTGTGTCCTCTTAAATGCTTTCTGTTCCT
This sequence comes from Mus caroli, assembly GCF_978045245.1. Lineage (NCBI taxonomy): Eukaryota > Metazoa > Chordata > Mammalia > Rodentia > Muridae > Mus > Mus caroli. The sequence goes on from NW_028227275.1 coordinate 58,346,595, forward strand.
TTGCATAAGGAGCTGGGGGATGGGATGCAGAAGTAGGGTAGGGGTGGAGGAGCAGGGGGAGGAGGGTAGAGGGAGGAAGGCTAGAGCTGGAGGGGCTATGGAGCTTCATGGTCAGCTTCCAGGGCAGTGACTTTCAACCTTCTCCTGCTGTCTCCCTTTAACACAGTTCCTCATGTTGTGTAACATGGTTCCTCATAATGAATACAATTACTTCATTGCTACTTCATAACTGTAAGTTTGCTACTTTATGAATTTCAGTGTAAGGATCTGATGTGTAGGATATCTGATATGTGACCCCAATGGGGTCACGACCCACAGGTTGAGAACCACTGTTCTAGTGTCTTCCAGGAAACCATGCACCGTGCCATGTTCTGCCACCATGGTCTTACCGTTGTCGTGGGGTCCATCATGGCCAGCACAAAGTTGCAGGATTCCGTAGTGCAGGAGCGTACAGTCTCTGTCCTCCCCTCTCGGAAGAGCCGAGTCATGGAAGCCTCATACGTGAGGCAGAACTTGCCCATGTCCTGGGAAGGAAGGAAAACTAGCTTAGGGCTAATGGGATAACAGGCTAACAGGTGGGAGTGGCCATCTAAGTCTAAGGGAGAAGGGACCTGGAATGGATCTGAGAGGAGGTGGCAGTCTGCTTCCCCTAGTGTGTGTGTGTGTGTGTGTGTGTGTATGTGTGTGTTGCCTGCACATATATCTGCCCAACAAGGACAAGCCTGGTGTCCAGAGGCCAGAAGAGGGCACGGGATCCCTGAGGACTGGAGTTACAGATGACTGTGAGCTGCAATGTGAGTGCTAGAAATTGAACTCAAATCCTCTGGAAGTGCAGACGGTGCTCTTAACTGCTGAGCCATCTCTCCAGCCTCCTGGAGTTTGTCTTTGCATGATTTCTGGTCCAAGACATGACTAAGGCCATAATGTCCTCCAGAAAGCCCTCCAGCTGATGTGAATTTTTAGGAGAAAGGACAAGGCACACAGCAGGGTCTGAGGTCTGAGAGACACAGGGGAGGGACAGGCAAAAGGGCAGGACTAGGGAATGAGGGGGAGTCCAGTTAGTATGGCCATGGACAAGACAGTAGCCAGGAGGAGTGAGCAGAAGCAGACAGGAGTCCCCACGGGAACAGCCTATTGTCTGGACAGGACAGAAGGGCCACCCGTGGAAGGCAGGATGGGAGGTACCACAGGTGGAAGGCTACTGCAGCCAGCACTCCTTAGCTTGAAGCAAAGGCGTCTGCAGGTAAGGCTGCCTTTCTGGAAGCAGAGTAGAAGCTGGCGATGAGCTTCAGGAAGAGATGAGAGGCTCCTGGCTGGAGGAGAGTGTGGCTAGGGCTGGGGAAAAGGAACAGCAGGGGAGTGGTCAGGGGGCGTGGCTAGGGAGAGAGACGAGGAAGCTGGGGTTAGAAGTAATCGATTACAGAGGCCTTGGGAGTTGTGCCAGAGAGGACAAGAAGAGAAACAGGGTAGGGGTGGGGCAGGAAGAGCTCCTGGTGAGGCAGGGGTGGTGGACACAGCTGGTGGCACCTGAAGCGGAGCCCCTGGCATGTCCACCCTCCCACTGTGCACTTCTAGATCTGGTGCCACAATGACTTCTGCATTGCCAGCAACTGAATGCTTCTGTCTGGGGTAGGCTGACCTCTACCGAGAACTAAAGTTCCTTCCACATCCTCACACAGGTACAGACTGCTTCTGCCACCCTTTAGTACTGCTCAGGGAAACGATAGAAATGGCACACAGTCCTGGGTGGATACAGAAATCTGACTCAGCCTAGAGCAATGAGGAGCTCATAGCTTCTGCTTTAAGGAAAGGCATGTCAAAAGTCAGACACATTAAGCAATTTGTCCTAAGTATTTCTTGACAATATTGTAAGAGTCAGAGCTTATTATGGGGTTGTTTTACAAGATTTATATCTTAACATTTTATGTGTGTGTTTGCCTTTGTGCATATGTATAACCACGTGCAGTTCACAGAAGGCAGAAGAGTGGCACCAGATCCCATGGAACTGCAGTTACAGGTGGCTGTGAGCTGCTACGTGAAGGTGCCAAGAGCCGAATGGGGTCCTCTGCAGAGGCAGCACGTAGTCTGAACTGCCAGGCCATCTCTCCAGTCCCAGTTACACTGTTCATTTGCTTATGTCCCAAGCTCTCATCTGTGATAGGAGCTTCTGCCTGAGAGGGATGTCACAAAACCAAGGGTGATCTGCTCTGCAGTGTAACATTTCATACCTTGGTACCTCAGGGAGCCCCAGGGCTGGTGTTTGGTGTCAGCTGCCCTCCATGCTGGGTTTTATAGCCTCTGCCCACTAGGGAAACAGCCCAGATGTCTGTGTGGGGCTCCAGAGTGCCCACAGTGAGCGCAGATCCCTTCTTACCTTGTAATGTGCGAGCTGCAGTGCCAGCTGGATGAAGGCATCGGGACTTGTCCGGCACTTCTTGATCAAGCCTTTGCCAAAGGTGTCAAATGGGAAGGAATGCAGGTCCACATCATTTGCCAAAAAACTGGCACTGCTTAGGGATGTCTCTATGACCTCCTGGCACTGCAGAGGAAGAAGGCAGCTCTGCTTAGTGGGGAAGCACAGCAGAAGGAAGCAGGGCGGAACAATCTGGAAGTCTGCACTTCAGTCTCTAGGGCCTTAGGGGAGTTGGCTCGAGGAGGAAGCCATGGATATAATCAAGACACATTTTTTACATGTGCTCAATTCTAGAAGCACAAATAAAAGAATATTGTTTTTTAAAGGACAAACACAGGGATCCATGGTGGCCAGGGGCCAGAAAGGAGCTGGATGAGAGGCAGAGGCCATGGTGTTTATAGCAATGTCACTGACATCTGACTCTGGGCACTAGTCACGTGACACAACACACCCAATCCCATCCAGGCGATGCTGTGTAAACCTGGGATGTGCCAGGATGCCTGACAGACCACTGGGGTGATGATGCTGAGGGGGCAGACTGTGGGTTTCCAGGAAATACCTGCATCTTCCTCAAAATTCTGCCACGAACCCAGCATGGCACTATTACAGGTGTGTTGAAGAGAGCCAGTGAGCCCGGCCCCAAGGTCAGGCCTCCACAGAAGTATTGTTCCTCTATGGATCATACACTGTCCTGGGTCCTCAGAGTGCTGGACACACGAAAAAGTACTTCTCAGGCCCCAGAAACTCACACTTGGATCAGACAGGCTGGAGTTATGGTTCCAACCCTAACATCCCTTCTCAGGGCTCCTGAGTGGACTGAATCTCAGAATCTGTTGTTGGTTGTTGAGACACAGTCACAGAGTTCTCTGGCCTCAGCCACAGGGGCTGGGATGACAGAAATGGGCCATCTTTACACAGCCCCAAAATCTCTAAGACTAGGTTTTTCTGTAGCCCTTATTGTCCTGGAACTAGCTTTGTAGATCAGGCTGGCCTGGAACTCAAAAAGATCTGCTACTGCCTCCCGAGTGCTGGGATTACAGGAGTGTACCACTATTGCCTGACTATGATTTAAGATTTTATCCCTGTTTACAGGGAATTTACAGAAGCCCAGCTACTTTTCAGTCGGAATCTCAACCGAGAACGGAAGTTCCATTTCTCTCAGCATCCCAGGCCCCTTCCCCAACTCTGGGCAAACAGTTTTCTGTTTGGTAGAGAGCATGCCTAACACCAGAACAAGATTGCCACCCAGGTGAGTGATGGTCTCTGGGTCACCAGACTTACTTCTCCTGGAATGTCCCACTGTAGCCTGGTGGGTTTGGGGATGTTGGGGTTCTTGTCTCCTTTACAGTGTCCATCCTCTGAGTAGCCCAGCTGGAAGACGTCGGTGGCCATGACATACTGAGACAAAGAAGCAGAGACGGAGTAGAAGCCGTGAGTAAACACAGTGTTTCCTTCCTACTGTGCTCAGGGCAGAGCACTCCACACTCCTGGAACCAATCCTGGGAGTAAGGGTGAGTCTCCACACACCAAGCACCTTCCCCAGTCACACACAGACACACAGACACACAGACACACACACACACCAGAGGGCAAAGAGCAGGAAGGCCCCAGAAAGCTAACTAATGGGTGGTTTCTAGAAACCAGGGAGGGTAACACCGTGGCTCTGAACCTCTGCGTCTCTGGAGCCCACCTGCCACAGCCTTCTGCGCCCTTTGTAATAAGAGAGAAGCATAGGCGTCCCCCTGAGCCAGAGCTGCTCTAGGAGACGAATCTGTCAAGAGAAGGTAAGCAGGGAAACCTTGAATCAGGGCTGATGGGAGGATCATCAGTTCTCAGGATGCTGGACCCACAGCACACAGGATGCTACTACGAAGTTGTCCCCACCTGGTTTCACGTCTCAGAATCAGCCCATTGTTACTGGCGCACTGCCCCTCCAAGATGAGAGCCGGGTGCCCAGCACTATCCTGGGAACCTAGACTCCATTCAAGAGTCGTCCTCATTCCATCAGGCAGACAGGAAACTGAATACTGATTCTACTTGTGGCCTTGGCCTTAGCCTTATCTTGATCTTGGCCTTCTCCTTAGCCTTATCTTGATCAGCTACTTTAAAATGTCAGCTGGAGAGCCGACTCCTCTGTTAAAAGTGCCTGCTGCTCTAGCAGAAGTTTGGGGTTTGGGTTCCAGCTCACAACTGCCTTTAACCCCAGCTCCAAGGGATCTACCCACCCCCCTTTGGTTGCTGCATGTACCACACTCATGTGCACATGTAGACACAAGAAACCTTAACAGCAGCCAGACCTTGTGGATATCTTGCTGATATTTCTTCTTCATCTCTTTTCAACCTTTTGTTTGGTTTTGTTTTTTATTATGTGGACCTGATGGTTCTCAGGCTTTTCAGTAATCCTCCCATCTCAGCCTCTGGAGTGCTGGAATTATAGGCACGTGCCACTATGTGCCCTCTATGTCTGCCCTTGAGAACGGTGCTGTGTATGCTGCAAGTTGCCTGGGCCTCAGAGACCCTCATTACCCAACGGCAGCTGTGCATGTGTTATCTGAAAAGTCCCCGGGATATTCTCATGGGCCCATACTGTGGGCTTTGCAGAGCTTCCCAGAGAAGTGAGCCGCAGGGTCTAGGAGCTAGTGGAGGTGAGGTATCTGTGCGTCTGGACTGGGGCTGCTGCTGGCATCAGTTCAGGGGCTGGCAGGGACACGAGCCCTTGCACTTTGCCATTGGAATCGGTGTCTCAGCGGAACACACTGGTGTCTTAGATCCAGACTGCCTGGTTCTTCCTTTCCCAGGCTGTCTCGTGTAGGAACTCTTCCCTGGCTGAAGCCGAGCAGCTGGGACTCTGCCAAGACCCCAAGCAGAGGTCCGAGCACCCAAGGGATGAGAGGGTAAGTGATCGAGGGAGGGAGGGAGGCCAGAGCATGTGTACAAACAAGCAGACACAATCTGCACCCTGCAGTTGACTCTGCACCACAGGAAAAGAAATCGCTGGCACAGCGCTGCAAGGAGAAACCAAGATGCAAAGTCTTAGCTGGGGGTGGCAGGGCAACCTGAAACCAGCAGCACTCCCGAGGCTGAGGCAAGAGCAGTGCCATTTGGCTTGGGCTAAACGGTGAGACCCTGGAGAGAGGAAGGAAGAGAGGGAGAGAGCATCCCTAGCCTGAAGTCCAAAATCTTACGAAAATTTTCAACTTCGTTGAGAGTTACGTCAATATTTAATAGATTTCAGATTTCTGAAATACAGCTATTTGACTGAGAAGTCTACAAAGACACCAGATCTGCAGTCTGGTTCTGACCATGCTCTCCCTTTCTTTTGCTTTGCCTCTCTCTCTTTTGAAATGGCTTCGTTTTATAGTCCAAGCTGGCCTCAAGTTCCTGATCCTCCTGCCTCAGTCTCCTGTACTAGGGTGACAATCATGTGTCACCACACCCAACTCTGTGTTTTTGAAAGCTGGGTTAGGAGAAAGGGGGACAGAGATTTGGTGGTCTTCAAGTGACCTGGTCATTTTAGTAACTGAAATATTTTCAGTTAGATGCATTGCCTTACTTTTTTTTTATTTAACTATTGGGGTGTGTGAGGGTGCACATGGGGTGCTGCCCTTCTACCGTCCATGGGTGTCAGGGGTTGAACTCAGATCATCAGACTTTACCCTACTAGCATCTCTCTGGCTCCAGGACACTGCCATTTTATAAGCCAAGATGCTAACCCAGGCCTGGTGGTACATACCTGTAATGTCTGATACTCAACACGCTGAGGCAGGAGAATTCCAGGTCTGAGGTTAGTCTGGGCAATACAGTGAGTTCAAGTCTAGCATGTTTCTATCTAGTGATACCTTGTCTCCAAAATAAAGGCTAAGGTTATACAGCCTTGGTGTGGAGCAGCTGCCAGGCAAGTGTGAGGCAGGCCCTGGGTTCCATCCCTAGCACCACACACACACACACACACACACACACACACACTCATACTCACTCTCACACACTCACAGTCACTTACACACACACACTCACATACACTCATACTCACTCTCACACTCTCTCTCTCTCACACACACACCACACACACATACACACACACACTCTCACACACACACTCACTCACACAGATTTTAATGTGTTTTTTTTTTTCTGTTTGCCGTCAAACTAAGGTGAGACACCAGGAAATCTGGCAGTAAACTAATCATGTCAGAACTAGCGAAGCTCTGTGAGCTGAGAGCCACTGTGTGACTTCAGCTGCATAAATACCACATATGCCAGTACTCAAGAACAGAACTTACAGGAAACAAGACTCAAATGTCTCTCACCTCCTGTGTGGGACCAACACCAATGAAAAACATGGTGCTATGGTTTGAACGTAAGTAGCCCCTACCGGCTCTTTTTCTGTTCATTTATTTTTGGTTTTCAAGACAGGGTGTCTCTGTGTTGTCCTGGCTGTCTTGGAACTCACTCCGTAAACCAGGCTGGCCTCTGACTCAGAGAGTGCTGGGATTAAAGGTGTGAGCCACCACTGCCCAGGTTACAGGCACAGGTGTTTTAACACTTGGTCCCCAGGTAGTGGTGCTATCTTTTTTTTTTTTTTTTTTTTGATTTATTTTAGATGAGTACACTGTCCCTGTCTTCAGACACTCCAGAAGAGGGCATCAGATCCCATTACAGATGGTTGGGAGCCACCACGTGGTTGCTGGGAATTGAACTCAGGACCTCTGGAAGAGCAGTCAGTGCTTTATATTTTCAACACTTTTTCTTCTCTCCCCGGCTTTACTTGTACTGGCACAAAGATTTATTTATTTATTATATGTAAGTACACTGTAGCTGTCTTCAGACTCCCTGAAGAGGGCATCAGATCTCATTACAGATGGTTATAAGCCACCACGTGGTTGCTGAGATTTGAACTCAGGGCCTTCTTAACCTCTGAGCCATCTCTCCAGTCCTTGGTGGTGCTATCTTTGATGTTATGGACTCTCTCGGAGGAGTGAGCTACTGGGAGCAGGCTTTGGGGTTTACAGCCAGGGCCCTGCTTCCTGTCTGGTCTCTGCTCCTTGGTGCACTGAACAGTCAGCAAGCAGCCCCCACACTTCATTGCCACCGTGGGCTACGCCCTCTCAAAGCCTAAACTGAAAGAAATCTGTCCTTCCTCTCCTAGGTATTTCATCAGGGAGAGAGAAATGTGACCAATACAGGATTAGTCAAATACTGCAGAGTTCAAGTGGGCCTGGGTTGGGTTTCTTTCCCAAAGCACCTTCCACATTCAAACAGGTAACAATGGTGTGGCTCACCTCCCACAGATGGCCCACGATAGGCGCGTCCGCCCAGGAATGCTCTGCGTTTATGCCTATTTTGCTGTTTTTGAAGACAACAAAGGTGATGGACTTGTCAAACCACCTACGGGGAGACAACATGATCATGGGCTTCCAGGGTTATATCGACATGGGAACCCAAAAGCTACATGGGTGCTTCTTTCTGCAGAGACCATTGCTTCTCTCCATCCCTGACAATTCTCCAGGTTTCTACACCCCAGGAAGGTGACTCAAGGGGCACAGAGAACACAGAGTCATTCATAGCTTCTTGTATCAGAGATACAATACAGCATGTGTGTGAGCCCTGGGTCCAGATGTAACACGGAGTCCGGGCCCGTGCCCTCTCCAGCCAGGCCTGGGAGGCACCTCCTCACTTTACACCTACAGAAAGGGGATCCAGGAGGGCAGGGTCACAGCAACTGCACAAGGCCAGTGATGGTTCCCAGGACTGCTCTATGTGCTTCCTCCGTGGATCCTGGGTCCCTCCCACAGTTCTGCTGGGAGTCAGGTAACCCACAGTTAAGAAGGGTGGTGGGTAAGCAAAGGAGGGGACCTCAAAACCACCGGGCCTAGGCTGTGTCTGTGAGTTTGTGTGGAGGGAAGAAAGCAGAGCTTTCTGTTTGGATGCTCATTCCTTCCTAGTACAACCCCACAGCGGGAGTCAGATTTGGGAAGCTGCTCACAGGCACCCCCAGAAACATCTCCCACAACCCCCCATCAACCTCAGAGATTAAAAACGGGAGTTACCTGTCGAAACATTTACCATGCAGCAGAGATTTGGCGTAGCTATCAATAGATGCCTCAGGGTCCTCCTTTCTATATCCCTGTTCCGATTCGTCCAACGTCACGAAGAATGCTGCCTTTTCTACCGCATCCAGGGATTGCTTATTTTTTCCTCGTGCAAAATAGGTCTGCCGACACTTTGCCCAGGGCACTCTGTGGCAAGGAGTAAATGCATCTAAAATCAGTATTCAGGGTGGGGAGATGGCTTAGTAGGCAATAGTGCTTGCTTGTCAGCACAAGAACCTGAATTTCACCCCCCACAGCCCATGTAGAGGAGCCAGGTGTGGTGGTATGTGCTCCTAATCTCAGGTCTGAGAGACAAAATCAGGATCCCCAGGGCTTGTTAGCCAGACAGGTCACCTAAATGGGTATGCTCCAGGCTACTGAGGGACCCTGTCTCCAACATCAGTGTGGACAGCTAGTTAGTACCCGAGGAACAACATATTCATAGACACACACACACACAAGTATGTGCACACATGCACACACACACACACACACACACACACACACACTGCTCAGAATGAAATCCAACCTGTCTCTGCAGCAGCCAGGGAGAAGCACCCTTCTCTGCCCTGGAGCCAGGCTCTGACCTGAGCCCCTTTCAGGCATCAGTCAGTCCACTGATGTCTTCAGCACCACAGACCCATTTGTCAGATGAGGAAACCTGAGGCACAGAGATCATGCCACAACTACTTTGGGGCAGGGAAGGAACGACACCCTGACCCCAGACCAGGACTGGTCACATGATACTCCCACAATGACCTCCCTGTGCCCACCACGATGCTCACCTTGGTCTCCCTTCAGAGCTACCCTGAAGTAGCTTCCTCCCATGGATCCTGGGTCCCTCCCACAGTTCTCAGCCTCAGGCCCTCAGTGCTGCCTCCCGTCCACTGCCCACCTCTCTCAACTTTTGGTATCAACACCCACAAATGCCGCAGGTCTCCAGTGCACCCCAGCCCTTAAGGCAGGAGATGAAGCATAGACTATGGCCTTCCTCGCTTTCTGGTTTTCCTTCTCAGTCCCAGGCTCCAAACAACACACAGCCTTGTTATCTCCTGAGTGCCTGGAGCAACTCTTTATTAAAGCGTTAGAGCTTAGAGCAGCTCAGGGTTCTGTGAAAGATGGTCTTTTGTGAAGTGCTGGTATACTTTTGGCCCCAGAGAGCAAAATCCTCTCCCCACCAACTCACTCTACCTGCTTCTTACTCTGTTCAAAGCAGGGCACAGGGCAGTTCCTCTTTCCCACAGTCCAATCCCACAATGCTGGTCTTAAAGATACGCATGCTCCTTTGGTGTGTGTTGGGGAGTGTGGGAAAAGTACTCTGCATAAGCATGAGGATCTGGGGCCCTGACCTATTATCCTAGTACTGAGAAGGCAGAGACAAGATTATCCCCAGAACTCACTGGTCTGCCAGACAAGCCAATCAGTGAGCTCCAGGCTTTGGGAGTGACCTTGTCTGCATAATATAAGATGGAGAGGAACAGATGAAGATACCCAGCATTGACACACATGCACATACACTACACACACACACACACACACACACACACACACACACACACACACGTCTCCCTGGCTGCTCAGTGGTGGAGCACTTACCTCAAAAAGAAATGAAGGAAGCTAACTGAATGTGGTGATACAGGACTTTAATCCAAGCTTATAGGTGGTGGAGGAATGGAGGACCCCAGGATTGAGGCACTGGACTGAGGCCCTCAAACACACCGGAAGGGTGTGAGAGGCCATGCATGCACGCACGCACGCACGCACACACGCATGCACGCACGCACCTGTCTGCAGCAGTGAGGGCGGCAAGCTTGGCTTCCCCGGGCTGCGGCTCTGAGGTGTCATCCAGGATCTGCTGCATCTGCTGCTCCAGCTCTCGGGGCCTCAGCAGCCTCCCATCGTGGTAGAGCCAGACCTTGAAGTAACGGCCTCTGTGGTACACGACAATGTGCCTGCTGTCCTTGACGTGTTGGATGGTGTCTGAGGTGGTGAGGAGACGAAGGAGTGACAAGAAGTCAGAAAGCCTTGGGCTCATCTGACCTGACCGGTTTGCTTTGTGAGGGTCTCATGTAGCCCAGGCTGGTCTTAAACTGTCTATGTAGCCAACGATGACCTTGAACTCCCAATTCTTCTGCCTCCACCTCCTGAGTTCTGGGAATATTACTGTGTGGCCCTTGATTCCATACTGAGTCACTCCCTTTGGCTTAACCAGCCCCTATAACCTAAGCCAGTTTCCTATCTATGAAACAAGGTTGGCACATGTAATATTGAATGAGATCTCTCCCATAAGTCACAGGCAGAATTCGGGTCCCAGTACCCACATCAGGTGGTTTATAGCCTCCCGGAACTCCAGCTCCGGGGATCTGGTGCCCTCTTCTGGCTTCTGTGGGCACTTCACATGGTCAGTGCCATACACATAAAGAGGCAACACTACATAAAAATAAAAAGCAGGGCTGGAGAGATGGCTCAGTGGTTAAGAGCACTGACTGCTCTTCTGAAGGTCCTGAGTTCAAATCCCAGCAACCACATGGTGGGTCACAACCACCCATAATGAGATCTGACGCCCTCTTCTGGTGTGTCTGAAGACAGCTACAGGGTACTTACATGTAATAATAAATCTTTAAAAAAAATAAAAAATAAAAAGCAAAAATAAATCCTAAAAAAAAGGAATGTTTTAGCCAGGCACAATGGTGTACCACTTGGAAGGATCAGGAGTTCAAAGCCAGCCTTTACATATCAAATTAGAGGCTAGTCTGAGCTACATAAGACCCTGTCCCAAAAGGGGGGAAGAGGACCTGGGAGATGACTTGTGGGTAACCCTTGCCATGCAAGCCAGTGGCCCTCGTTTGATCTGCAGCCTCACGGCACTGTCATCTGCACATAACTGCTATAGTGTGGCTGTGTCCTTCCTACACACAAACACAATGAAAAATCTTAAAGAGAATTGATAGCAAAAGGCTGATTGTGGTGGCACACACCTTTAATCTCAGCACTGAGAAGGCAGAGGCAGGTGGATCTCTGTGAGTTAACTTGGTCTAGCTAGGGAATTCAGAAGAGCCAGGGTTTCAGGAAATCCTGTCTCAGAAGAAGCAAACAACCAGAGCCCACAGAGCAGGAGAGGCCTCTGACAGCTAGCATGCTCTGTACGACCTCACCGAGCATACTACATTTTCATAAGTGATAACTTTTCTTTTCGGTAGGGTTTCATTAAGAAGCTTTAGCTGGCCTGTTACTCGCTATGTAGACATAGTATAGACCAGACTGGGCTCAAACTCACTGAAATCTACCTGTTTCAGCCTCCACCATACCCAGTGTTACCCAGATTTTAGTTAATATTTGTGATCACTACTATTGAAGACCATGATGGAGCCAGCGAGATGGCTCAGCTGATAAAGGCACTTGTTGCCTGGCCTGGACCCACACTGTGGAAGAAGAGAACCAGCTCCCTCAAGGATAAATGGAATTTATCTTGTGTGAGTGCTCAAATATGTGTGAGGACAAGCATGCCCCATACATGTGTAGAAGGCAGAGGACAGCTCCTGGGAGTCTGTTGTCTCCTTCTACAAGAGAGCCTGGCATCAAGTACAAGCACCCGGTTTACAGACCGGCTCATTCAGGCGCTGAGTCACCTGTCAGCCTGAAGGGGACCCTTGACTCTAGTCCCTTTTCTTGAGCTGTGTCCTGCCTGTCAGAGGTAAATGCTCTGCTCCCTCACATGCCCTGTACGCATGATGCTTTGCCCTTCCATAGCCCAGGAACAATGGGCTCCAGGCTCTGGCTCCAGGAGGTAGAATAAATCTTTCCTCCCTAAGTGGTTTTGCTCACGTTATTTGTCACCATGTTTAAAAGTGACCAATGCTGTACACTTGACCCCAGCAGGCCTGCATGGCACCATCTGGCATCCGTTCTCCCTCCCTCCATCCTTTTCCAAGGATATCCTAGGTTAGAAGCAGATGAGATGACCACCCAGCCCAGGCCAGGCTGCCAGCAGCAGCAGCTGGGCCTCAATCCAGCTGCTCAGGCACATTGGTTCTCAAGGGTGTCTTACAGCAAACCCTGCATGGGCCAGAACAAGATGCCCAAGGAGTCATGTGGGAATATTTCAGCAGGTCTGAGGAAAATGCCCAACGAAAGAAACTCTCAACTGAAGAAATACTAAAATCTGGAAATGGGCCTGTTGTCCAGGCCTAGTGGACAAAGGAAATTCAGGCCAGAGCTGAACTTTGGTTCAGTTGGATTGTCTAATATATATGAAGCCAAGAGTTCCAATCACAGCAACATATACTCTGGGCATGATGACACATGCCTAGAATCCACTGGGAGGCAAAAGGGTCATCCTTAACTGCATATTATTTTAGGCCAGTCTGGAACATGTGAGATCCTGTTTCCAAACCACCCCCAATGACAAAAGCCAAAGCGATTCCAAGAGGAGGAACAATCAGAGATAGGCGCTCTTGGGACAGACCCTGTAGACCACTCTGTTCCCAACGTTCCCCAACTATTCCTTGTTCTGAGCAGCAAAATGGCAAATGCTGGCTCCCAGCGGAGACCCCGGTAAGCACTACCTACCTGTCTCCTCCCCAGGGATTCGGGAAGTATTGAAGAGTCGCTCCCACTGAGCAGAGCAGAGGGGAATTGTAGATCCCAGAAGACGAATCTGTAATAAAAATGTGTTTTAAACCAACAGGCAAAATCCCAGAGGAAAGCTTTGCAATGAGCTGATTAAAATCCGGTTTGTTTCCTGTGCACACTGCCCAGTCTGACTACATCGCTCAGCATCCCCTAGGGTAGCACCTGGGGGACTCGCTGAGCAGGGCCAGGCTACTGAAGTTCCTTCCAGATAAACACGTAAGCCACCTGAAGTTATGAAGAAACCGTTCTCCTGAGGAGTTTACCCGTGTATCAATACATGTGGGGGTCAGAGGACAGCTTGCAGGAGCTGGTTCTCTCAGCCTACCATGTGGATCCCCGGAATTGAACACCCAGGCCTAGACAAGTCCCTAGCTGCACCTGGGCCTCACTGATTAGGAAGCCCCAGCTCTGTCTGACTCTGGCTCCCCAGTGCTGCGATTACAACCGTAATGAACACTCTTCTCAAAGCAAGCACTTTATTCATCAGGCCGCCTCTCTAGCCTCCCAAGAGATAATTTTAAAGGCAAGTTAACATACAGGTTTGAGTTCCTCACGGTCTACCGTGCGACGATACAGCAGTATGGCGTGGATGGTGTTGCCAGCTCTCGCTGCCTGAATATGGGTTGGGGTGACGTAGAGCATCTCCTGTGAGGATGAGACAGAAAAGAGGGCTCATCGGGGTGACACAGCGGTCTGTATACATGGTGTGTGTGGGTGTGTGAGTGCTCCCTGACAGCTGTGCTAAGTTACAGCCGCCTTTTGTATTTGTTTTAGGTGGGCTTTTGGCTTTTGTTGAGAGCAGGTTATGTAGCTTTCAGGCAATTCTCCTACCCCAGGTTCCTGAGTGCTAGGATTAAAGCTATGTGTCACTATGCCTGACTTTACAACTTTGGATACTTTTGTTACTGCTTTAGGTCCATTTGTTTTTCTAGCAAATTGGATATGTTTTTTTCTCTGTGTATGTGTGTGATTGTGTGGGGTTAAGTGTATATGTGTGTGCAGGTACCCCGAGAGGCCAGAAGAGGGCATCAGATCTCCTGCAACTGGAGTTACAGATGGTTCTGAACCACTTGAGATGTGTACTGGAAACCGAACTCAGGTCCTCTGGAAGAGCAGTAAGGGCTCGTAAACTGCTAAACCATCCTTCGAGCGCCAGACTTACTTTTTTTTTTGGTTTTTTGAGACAGGGTTTCTCTCTGTAGCCCTGGATGTCCTGGAACTCACTCTGTAGACCAGGCTGGCCTCGAACTCAGAAATCTGCCTGCTGAGCCGGGCGTGGTGGCGCACACCTTTAATCCCAGCACTCGGGAGGCAGAGGCAGGCAGATTTCTGAGTTCGAGGCCAGCCTGGTCTACAAAGTGAGTTCCAGGACAGCCAGGGCTATACAGAGAAACCCTGTCTTGAAAAACCAAAAAAAAAAAAAAAAAAAAAAAGAAATCTGCCTGCCTCTGCCTCCTGAGTACTGGGATTAAAGGTGTGCACCACCACGCCCGGCTCAGACTTACTTTTTTGAGAGAGTATCTCTTACAATTTCGGAGGGCCTTGAACTACCTATGTAGCCAAGGATAACCCTGAACTAATCCCTCTGTCTCCACCTCCCCAGTGCTTGCCTGGCAGGCATGAGACACCACAAGCCCTAATTTTGTTATTGCTCTATTATAACGCCAGCTTCCTGCTATTCTACCACAGGTTCAAGCCCAGCCTGCACTTAGCAAGTGTTGTTTGCCACGAACGTGCTTTGCAATGAAAATGTATTTGCACTGTTGGGTGGGGGGCAGGGGCCCATTAAGACACGGGGGGGTCTAACACATGGGCCCCAGGTGGGCTCTTCACAGCAACATGAAGACTTGGACAAAAGAAGCAGGAGCAAGAGGAGCTTTCCCAGGCCACCCAGCAGGACAAACCCATCTTGGCTGCAGTGGGAATGGAAGACCGACTCACCATGGCATAGTAGTTGCTGTTAACCATGATCGGCCCTCGGCCCCGCAGGTAGATGTATTCCTCCCACCAGTCACTCACCTATGGTACAAACACAAGTCAGCGTGCTGAGCAGTCATGTCCAGATGTATGCAAATCTTCCTGGAAAATTCCAGTTTATGACAGGCTCCAAAACAAAGCTGCCTCAAGCAGACAGGCCATAAGGAATTGAGAGACACACTGGCCTTAAAGGGAGACCTGGCTAGACTATAGAGCATCATTTCATATTGCATTTAAATAAATAAATAGTCGGGCTGGGTTTTAGCTCAACTGTTGGGATGCATAAAACTAGGCACAGAACTATATAGCAGTGCACACATGGGCAGGGGGATCAGGAATTCAAGGTTATAGCAAGTTCAAGACTGCTATGTAGCAAGTTTAAGGCTAGCCTGGGGGCCACATTTCCAAAAACCCTTAACTGCCAAAGTGCTGTGCCGAACGCTTGTCTGATATTCACCAGACCTTCAGTCCCAGTCCCATCCCCAGCACTGCAGGAAAAAAACACCCAGATCTCCCCAAAGATCGATCTTCTTCCTGATGCCTGGGTACATCTCAGCCACAGAACTAAGCCTGAGGCCAGCATATGCTGTCTCGATTCTCCAGAGTGACCATGGCAATGCAGCCACCCAGGGGCTGCCGATCTACAACCCGTGATGATTTGAGCATCGTGCAGGAGCGCACACCTGAGAAAAGGCTTGCACGAGAGTCTAAATGCACAGCAGGCCAGCTGCTTAGGATTACACCCAGACCTGATGACCCAGGTGCTGTGGCCTCCTGCCCTGCTGGGCACAGTGCCTGGGTCTGGCGCCATCTGCTGACTCTTGTTTCTTTTTGTCTATTTTCTCTGTTCATTTTTGTCTACTTATTATTTGTGTTTTAAAAATTTTTCTTTTTTGAGGGGCCAGGGGTCAGGGTTTCTCTGTGTAGCCCTGGCTTTGAACTCAGAGACCCACCTGCCTCTCTCTGCCTTCCCAGTGCTGGGACTAAAGGTGTGCACTAAGATGTCTTTCATGTGTGTGTTTTGTCTGCATATAAAGTATGTGCGCCATGTGTGTGCATGGTACCTATAGAGGTCAGAAAAGGATGTTGGATTCCCTGGCACTGGAGTTATAGATAGTTGTGAGCCACCTTGTGAGTGCTGGGAATCAAATCCAGGTTTTCAGCCAGAATGACAAATGCTCTTAACTGCTGAGCCTTCTCTCCAGCTCCTGGTTTTATTTTTAAAGCAGGGTCCATGCAGTCCAGGCTCACCTTAAACTCTATAGAAGCACAGACAATCTTGAACTTTGATCTTCCTGCCTCTATCTCTCAAGCCCTTGGGATACATGCGTGTGGCATAGAACAGGTGTGGTGTTGGGGACTGGACCCAGGGCATTTTGCACCAGAGGCAGGGACTCCAACTGAGCTTCCTTCCCAGCTCTTGAGACTTCTTTTTGATAGACTACAGAGCTGGCTCCATGTGTGCTGCTCTTACAGAGGACCCTAGTTTGGCTCCCAGCACCCATGTTGGGCAGCACACAATCACCTGCAACTGTTAGGAGATACAATGCCCTCTAGTTTCCATGTCATCTGCATTCGTGTAATACATATAAACTCACCTAGGCAAATATATACATGTATAAGTAAATAATTTTTTAAATTTAAGAGTTTTTCTTGAGATAGGGTCTGGTCTCCCTGTGTGACCCTGGTTACTTTGAGCCCACAGTTCTCCTACCTCTGACTTCTGAGTGCTGGGACTATAGGCATGTGCCTATATTGCCTATAGGCATGTGTCTGGCTCCCATAGGTTATTTTTTTTTTTTTTTTTTTTGGTTTTTGGTTTTTCAAGACAGGGCTTCTCTATATAGCCCTGGCTGTCCTGGAACTCACTTTGTAGACCAGGCTGGCCTTGAACTCAGAAATCCGCCTGCCTCTGCCTCCCGAGTGCTGGGATTAAAGGCGTGCGCCACCAAGCCGGGCCCATAGGTTATTTTCAATTCCTTCCCTTCCATCAAGTTATTCATGACACCTGAATTCCCCTTCTTGGCTTCATATCCTGCAGTGTGCCCACTTGCCCCTCCCAACACCACACGCAGATGCTTAGCTGGCTCCCAGCAGACAGCTGCCACTGTCAACAGCATCTGAACTCTGACCAGAGCACTCAGAAGTGATACTCTTGGATGGAAAAGATGCCGCAAAGGGAGGTGGGGTGGCTGGGCCACCACAGGAAAGAACAGCCTGTGGCATGCCAGGTCGGGACTACAGGGTCCAAAGCAGCTCCCTGCCCTGAGCAGGGTGCAAAGGCTGCTAAGGAGCTTGCAGGAGGGAAGAAATGCTAGCAATTCTGAGCACAGGTCTCAGGGGAAAGTATGGCTGCCCTCAGCCAGAGCTAGAACTCTGTGAGCCCTGGTACCCAAGTAAGAACTTTCACACCACTACGTGCAGAAGTACTTACATAATTTGTGGCCCACCAGGATTTTAGCTTCAAATACCACTGCAATTTGGGTCCAAGGTTGACAGCAAAATCCTGGGCCAGTGCTGTCATGCGTTGGAAGTCTCCCTCCTTCATCAGTGGCCTTACAGACTCCAGGTACTAGAGAGAGAAACACGGGCAGAGTTAAACACCCTTCTCCAAGCTGTGCATCACTTCAAAGGCCTCAGAAAAGTAAACAGTGTAGAAAAGGTTAGAAAAGCTTCCCTAAGTCAGTCTGTCCTCTCTGCTTTCACACAGGCAGATAGGTCGGACAAGACAGTCCCCTGCAGGGCTAAGCAGCGCTGCAGGTGGATGATAATTAAGGTCACGGCTTCCTGATGGAGGTACCAAGACACCTAGCCATTGCTTCAGTGATGACCTGGGTTGGTGTGGTGAGATGGGTGGGAACCCTGACAGCCCAGTGAGGCCAGGCAGGTGCTCAACAAGGCAGTCATGACACAGGCCATGTTTAGAGTCTAGATCCTCAGCTCACACAGACTGGCAGACACACACCTTGAACAGGCTTGGGGGTAAAACATACAGGAACATCTCACACGCAATCTTCTTTTTTCCTAAAGATTTATGCATGTGAGTGCTCTACCTTCATGCACACCTGCATGCCAAAAGAGGGCATCAGATCCCATTACAGATGGTTGTGAGTCACCATGTGGTTGCTGGAAATTGAATTCAGGACCTCTGGAAGAGTAACTGCTGAGCCATCTCTCTAGCCCCCTTTTTTGGACTCAAACTCACAATATAACTGAGGCTGGTCTTGAACTCCTGATTCTCCTCCTACCTCCTACCTCCTCCTCCACCACGCCTGGCTAAGTGTGGTTCTATCTGAGGATTCTGAAAGCTCCCACCTACACTGAGTGAGTTCCAGGAAGCAGAACTGCCGCCAAGCCTGATTGGTCAGGAAACAAAGTTTGAGCAGGGTGTGGTGGACAATACCTATAATCCCAGCACTTAGGAAGTGAGGTAGCAGAAATCAATGAGGGTTCAAGTCCAGCCTGGTCTACATGGAAAATTCCAGGCCAACAGAGGCTACATAGGGTCGGCTTTGCACAATGAAGGGTCAGAGCCAGCTGCAACTGTCTGGCTAGCTCCAAGTGCAACTTGTGTACTGATAAAACAAAGGTTGCACTCTCCAGGGCTAAGCTGGCAGATCACTTGCCTAGCATACACAAGGCCCTGGATTCTATCCCCAGCACTGCATAAAACCGAGTGTAATAGGCCAGCCTGTGACCCAGCACTCAGGTGGCAGATACAGAAGAACCTGAGGCTCTAGGTCGTTCTCAGCTATATAGGGAATCTAGGAAGTTCAAAACCAGTCTGGGCAATGTGAGATCCTGTTTTAAGAAGAAGAGTGGGGCAGGTAGGTGGCTGCACCACCTCCAAGCCGAGACTGGGAGTCTCGTTTGTGCCCCAATCTGGGAGATGAGAGATGGAAAGGAACTTGTCAAGGGCAATAAGGACTAAATCCCTAAGCCAGGATCCAACCCCTGAAGCCAAGGTGTTTTTGATTTACAGTTCTGAGGAGAGGGCAGAAGTCATAACAATATGGGTGCCCTCCAGCATAGGAAGCTGGAAAGAACTCAGGTGCTGCCATTTTACAGCAGATCAGGATCATGACAGAGCCAGCCTCTGCTACTTACTCTGTGATGTGATGGACTCTGCTATCAACAAGAGGCGCCAAGTACCCAGATAAAAACCATGCATAGATATTCCCAGCTTCCCTGCTTACAACACAACCCATATTCACACCATCAGATGGACAGATAACTGGTCTACCTACACTGAGTGTTATCAGCCACAAAAAGGGAAGAAGCATAGCCTTGTTAAGAAAGGGATGAAGCCAGGGCTGTACAGAGAAACCCTGTCTCGAAAAACCAAAAAAAAAAAAAAAGACAGGGATGAAGCTTGAAATCATCCTGCCTGGGAAGCTGAGACAGGAGGATTACAAGTCTGAGGCTAGCCTCGGTTAAGATTCTGATTCAAAGAGAAATAAATGCTAGGAGGGGGAACCCCTCACAAAAGTCACAGATTACATAATCCCGTTCCTACCATATTCCCTCACGAGGCAGAACTAAAACAAGTGGAACAGAAGCTGGCAGGCCTGTGGCAGGGAGCATGGGAGGTTTGTGGCTTTTGCCCGAGGCTATAAAAAAGCTTGACGACAATCCAGGGTGGATACAACTCCTCGACACCCTAGAGCAGAGAGATGCACTGCTGGGCGTACACTTGGAAACAGTTAAAATGATTCTGTGTATGTGCACACGTGCCCGAGAGCCAGAGCGAAAAGATGCACCTATGTGTGGTGGCACTCAGGAGTCAGCCTGACACATGCTATCCACCTCCCTGGAAGCAGCCTGAAGTTCACCAGTCAGGCTAGGCTCACTGGGCAGTGAGCCACAGGCATCCCCCTGCCTCCACTCCCCAGTACTGGGATTACCAGTGTATGCCAAAAATCTGTCGCTATCATGTATGGGTGCTGACAAATCAAATGCAGAATGCAGGCTCTCATGCTTGCCAGCAAACGTTTTACCGACTGAGCTATCTCCTTAACCATTTTCTTCCTTCTGTTTTTTTGTTTTTTGTTTTTTTTGGAAAGTGTTTCACTGTGTAGCACTGGCTGGTTTGAACTCACAAGAGATCTGCCTTCCTTTGCCTTTTGGGTGCTAAGATTAAAAGATTAAAAGGTGGCTAGTGCCACCATGCCCAGCCTTTAAAAAAAATAATAAATGTGGTCTTTGTATGTATTTTCCAGTTTAAAATAATGGATACAAACTCAAATACTGAACTCTGCACATTAATCAAGGGCACTATACAGTCCTAAACTGCATCTCAGTAACACCATTAAAAAGTAATCATGCAGCCAGTCGGTGGTGGTGCACACCTTTAATCCCAGCATTTGGGAGGCAGAGGCAGGCAGATTTCTGAGTTCCAGGCCAGCCTGGTCTACAAAGTGAGTTCCAGGACAGTCAGGGCTATACAGAGAAACCCTGTCTCAAAACACACAAACAAACAAACAAACAAACAAACAAGAATCATGCCCCAATAGGTGGGACACAGCACTTTAAACACTGCAGATGCAATAATGCTCTAGAGAAAACAGTATCAAGCCATGGATAGTGAAACTCGTCTACCATCAGGAGGCTATGGCAAGAGATCAGGAGTTCAAGGTCATGGGGCTGAGGGATGGATGGTAGGGAAGAGCACTGGCTACTCTTGCAGAGGACACAGGCTCTGTCGCTAACATTCACTTGGAGGCTCACAATCATCTGTAACCCCAGTCCCAGGGACTCCAACACCCTCTTCCGGCCTCCTCAGGCACTGCGAGCATATGGTGTACATACATACACAAAGTCAAACACTCCTACATATAAAGCAAAAGGTGAGTAAATCTTAAAATGTTCACCAGAAGTGGTCGCGCATGCCTTTAATACCAGTGCTTAGGAGGCAGAGGCAGGAGGATCTCTGGGAGTTCTAGGTCAGCCCAGTGTACAAAGTCAGTCCAGGACAGTCAAGGCTACATGGAGAAACCCTGTCTAGAAAAAGAAAACAAAACAAAAGCCCTAACAAGTAAACAAAAAAAGGTTCAAGGCCAGTGTGTGCTAACTAGAAAGACCTTGTATCCAAAAAAAAAAAAAAAAAAAAATATATCTATCTATCTATCAAAGGGCTGTGGATGTAGCTCACTGGTAGAACACTTGTCTAGCTAGTGCAAGGACTCTGTGGGGTGGGAGTTGGGGGAACATTATTATAATAACCCTACAGGAGAGACTGCAGAGCAATAACAAAGATTAAGAACTTTAATTTACAGTCACAATTAGGCAGAAACATGGATCCCAAGGACACTGGCATCTCAGCAGGAGTGTGGATCATACCTACCCTGCTCACGGTATCTTTGACAGCTGGGACAGGCAGGCGCGGCAGAGACGTCTGGAAGCTGTACAACATGGGCTTTCGACCCGAGAAGACCTTGACCATAGCCTGGAGACACAAGTTACGTTTTCAAAGACGAGGCTGTGTTAAAGAACCAAAGCCAGGGTTCAACTGCGTGTGACTTGCTGAGTGTTTTATGACAGAGCCATCCCTGGTCTACACCATCAGGCTCCGGTCCCACCGAGAGCTCAGCTGAAAAGAGAAGTCTTCTGGTGTGGCTGCCTACTGTCTTTCCCGACTAAGAACCCTGGATCTGACAGCGAGCGATTCTGCAGGTGGGCTGTCTGCCTCCTCCTGGAAGGTCCTTGGTTTGAGGCTGGTGCCCGCTCTGCACATAGGGAGTAGGATCAGCTGAGGTGCCTGACCTCAAGCCATCCCCAGGGGCAGCAGTGTGTCCCTGCCCATCAGGTCAAGCAGCCTAGAGAGTGAGCTCCCCCCACAGCCTGTACAAAGATTTTGCAGGCCAGCTATGGAAGGCAGCTGCCTCCTGCTGGCAGGAGCTAGGGCATCTCTAAGGGTTCAAGGTGCAGTCAGTGATTTTCATTCACGATGCTCAGGAAGTACTGGGACTCAGCTCAACAGCAGCCACAAGGGCCATCCTTAGAGGACACTGTTTAAGCCTGTTGGTTAAGTTTTGCTACTCTAGACATTAAAAAACTCATATATAAGGTGGAAGCTGGTTTGTGAAAGATGGAGGCCGGGAGTGCGTGGTGGGCAGCAAGGGGACCTTGAAGACGTTCACAAGTGTGGGCAATGCGGGCACACTGGCCTGCAAGTCAAGGCCAAGCTGACCTACTCCTCCCATGCACAAAGGAGGAGCTCCAGTGAGAAGCCTTTGAAAGGCAATGTTACCAGAACCAGAGTCACCAAAATCCTTTACAAACCTTGGGTGCAGAAAATGACTTTTTCTTTATAAAAATCAGAAGCCAAGAGGGGTGACAATATGTGGGTGGGTGGGGGATATGTGACAGCCACACAAAGGCGTGTGTGGGAAGGAAAGGCTGAGGTCTGAGTGCCAAAGAGGGAGGTCCCAGGAGTGATCAGCCATCCTCCTCCCCCTTCTCCAGAGAACTATAAAAGAAGCTCGTTGGGGCTTTGGATGCCCTTCAGTGGGCAGACGGCTCATCTGGGTAAGCCAGGCATGAAGCTCTGGGTTTGGTCACTGGCATCTCATAAAAATCAGGCATGGTGGTGCAGGAGAACCAGAAACTCAAGGTCATCCTTGGCTAGAGACAGTGTATGGCCAGCCAGGGTGACATGAGCCCTCATCTCAAAAACCAAAACTAAACAACAACAAAAGCCTTCACAACCAGTTATAATTTAACAAACACGCATGCATATGGCATAACCCTCTCCCTTAAACATGGTGCCTTGGCCTTAAGGTCATGGAGAAATAGAGAACACTGACGGGTTAGGGTAAATCATGTGATCTGACCAACTCAGAAAACCATCTGGTGTCTGCCTGCAAAGTGGCCCCCAAGGCTACAAAGACGTCCTGGGTGGTACTTATGCTCAATATCCAGCCTGAACCACAGGCCACACAGAGATGAACAGAGAGATGGCAGAACTCCCAGAAATCATTAGCAAAAGCAGCCCTGGCTCCATCCATGCAAGTGTCATGAGCCATAGCTCTCCCATAGCCAGAGGCTGGGGACAGGTTACACACCAAGGAACAGAGGAGGAAAGGTCTAAGGAGGCAAGGATCCTGCTCTGACTCGGAGTGGGTCCCCTGGCGGGTGACGGGCGGTTACCATCCAGATCCTGGTGCTGCGGCTCATTTTGCCGTGCTCTGCAAACATCCAGCCATGGTAGGAGAGCAGCACCTTCAGCGAGTAGCGCATAGTCATGATGATCGCCACCCAGAGCCCCGTGCCGAAGAGGACGCCACTAACGATGTTCTTCGTCTGGCTTGACATGCGGCCACTGTGAGGATGGAGCAGACAAGGAGCTAAGATGTCAGCATGGAAGGTGGTAATGGCAGCTACCAGAAAGTAGGCTGACCAAGCACCCTCCCAGCGACAGGAGTGAGCAGGCTGCAGAAGAAGCCTGAGGGACCCCAGTTCTCCAAGCGCCCTGGCAGTCTCTATTCCTCTCAAAATGGGCCAGCCTTGGCTGGGTGCAGCAGAGTAGCCTGTCTCTGGAGGCCCAAGGAAGAATCAAGAGGCCAGCCAGCAACCTGAGCAGTCTTGAACAACACAAAGTTTTTCCAGTCTCTGGAGGAGAGACTCCTGTGGGGCAGAGAGCTGCTCATGATGGCAACTGCTCCCAGTGGGTGGGGCCTGCCAACTGCTGCTCAAAGGGATCCTGGCCTGTTTTCTTCAGATTATAATGCTTTGCCAGTCTTTCAAACATACCTTGCTTGTATTTGCTGGGTTTTGCTGTGCTGTGCCCAGGGGTAAACTATGGGCTTCATGCTTTCTAGGCAGGGGCTCAACCCCTGAGTTATATCCCCAGTCCTCAGATATAACCTTAGATGCTGTCTTTATTTATAAGAAACTCAAATGTCCTAGCAAGCTGGAGGCAGAGGCAGATAGACCTCTGTGAGTTCAAGACTACCATGGTCTACATAATAAGACCTTGTCTCAAACACAAAAACAGAACAAAACAAAGCCAAAAAATCCCCACATAAATAAAAATAAACAAATCTTTAAAAAAAACTTAAAAGACTTTTAAGTAGTTAAAAATCAAAGTCATCGACTATGAAAGAAAACTCAAAACAAAGTGCTGCTATTTTGAGGGGTTATTTCAGTTGTTTTAGAAATGGAAAAATAGTGTCAAAATTTAAAATTAGCCCTTCCCCTTCATGGCTCAGGGGACATCATGGAAGAAGGGGTGGAAAGGGTGCAGCCAGATGTGAACACAACATGGCTGCTGCAGACAAGACTCACTGAAAAGTGGATCAAGCCAGCTGGCCCGACCAGGGATCCTCCAGCAGGGGATGCTAAGGGAACTCAGTGGGTTTTAACAAAAGGTTTGAGTGGAGAGTTGGGATGGGTTAAATCAAGATATCCTGCTGACATGTATGGAATGTCAAGGACCAAATGAAAGACAGTCTACTAAAAACCAAGAGTCAAGTCTGGCTCAGAGGTTAAGCGCACTGGCTGTTCTTCCAGATATCCTGAGTTCAATTCCCAGCAACCACATGGTGGCTGATCTATAATGAGATTTGGTGCCCCCTTCTGGCCTGCAGGCATATACATACATACATACATACACACACACACACATACATAATATATGCATAATATGAGGCTGTAGAGACGGCTCAGAGGTTAAGAGCACTGACTGCTCTTCCAGAGGTCCTGAGTTTGATTCCCAGCAACCACATGGTGGCTCACAACCATCTGTAAAGGAATCTGATGCTCTCTTCAGGTGTGTCTGAGGACAGCTATAGCGTACTAAAATAAATAAATAAATCTTAAAAACATATATGCATAATATGTAACTAATACATAATACATAAAAATAAATAAATCTAAAAGCAAAACATAACAAAACTAAGAGGTCCCAGTGATCAGAATAGTAGCATATCTAACCTTCAGAGTTCTGATATTGGAAAACATTAACATCATGTGAGAGACAAGTTTCTTCCACGGTAAAAGACCGATGCTCGCCGGGCGTGGTGGCGCACGCCTTTAGTCCCAGCACTCGGGAGGCAGAGGCAGGCGGATTTCTGAGTTCGAGGCCAGCCTGGTCTACAAAGTGAGTGCCAGGACAGCCAGAGCTACACAGAGAAACCCTGTCTCAAAAAACCAAAAAAAAAAAAAAAAAAAAAAAAAAAAAAAAGACCGATGCTCTGGAGGCCTCGCCTCCCAGAAGAACAGGATGGGTGCCTAGCACAACTGTCATAGAATAAAATTAAAAAAAAAAAAAAATCCAAGCTGGGCATGGTGTCACATATAGAGGCAAGTAGATCTCTATGAGTTCATGAGACAAGGTTGGTCAACATAGCAAGTTCCAGGACAGCCAGGGCTACACAGAGACCCTGTCTCAAAAAACCAAAAAAAAAAAAAAAAAAAAAATCCAATAAGGACAAAAAGTAATGTCACTCTCAGCTGTGCTGATAACCTCTATGGCCTTCCTTTCAAATCTAAGCAAACAAAACCAAAGCAGCCTAGGAGACACAGGCACTCCACCCACACTGGAAAGATGCTTCCAGAACAGCCCCTCAGGCTGCAAGTCTCTGAGCCTTCACCTGACCTTTCTAAATTTGAGCCAGAGATGACCCAGTTTACAAAAATAGAGTCCAAGGGACAAAGAAACAAATCGTATAAAGACCGAGATTAGGCAAGGTTTTAGTAGCTGGCATGGCTGTGTGCAATCCGGCTTTGAGACACACAGCCCATGTAAGAGCAAACCTTGGCTGTTGGCCTCACAGCTGCCTTGGGCCTGGCAGCCAGCTCAACACTCAGGGCAGCAGGGTGAGCGTTCACAGGACTTTCCTCACCTCTCAGGACAGCACAGGTCCAGTCTTTAGTGACCAGCTCTGCCAGCTGCTTCTGAGAACCTAGCCCCAGCTCGATGTTCCAGGCCCCAGGCAGACAGGACCCTTGGCAGGACGCCTGGACAGGCATTTTTATCTTGTTTCCTGCAGTTGCTTACAAAGGAATGACCAATGCTGCCGGGAGGGCTGGAGGCTGAGGAGCTGGCTGGCTTCTCAGTCACTCCTGGGTGTCTCAATCAGAAGGCAGGGCATGCAGACCCATTAAAGACTGACCTCCAGGATTCCCAAGCACCTATTCAAGCTGTCTTAAACATGCCACACTGCTGGGTTAAATCTGCTAGTTGCTCTGAGTCAGCAGAAACCAACTCCTCCAGCTGTGAGCGCTCCCTGGGGCCACTCTCTCATCTGTTTGCTTGTGCAATCCTTCCTAGCGTACAGTATCTACAGCTGAACAACCAGGAGAGAGAGAGAGAGAGACAGACAGACAGACAGACAGACACAGAGAGAGACAGAGACAGAGAGAGAGAGAAGAGACAAAGAGAGATAGAGAGACAGACAAGAGACAGAGACAGACTGGAAAGGCCTAGAGCTGGGCTGGAGAGATGGCTCAGTGGTTAAGAGGACTTGCTGCTCTTCCAGGGGTCCTGAGTTCAAGGTTGGCTCTCACACACCCAACTGGGTTGTACGGACCCTCCCCAACTTCTGGCCAGGAAGAAAGGCCAAGCGCACAGCAAGGCACTTTCAGTCATCGTTGCTCAGGTACAAACCCAGTGTGTCTAAAGGACTCACGTGACATAGGACAGCTAGGGCCAATTCTGAGACAACATGTTTGAGCCCACAGTGGTAGTACATGCCTGCAGTCCATGTGATACACACAGACTGATGAGGTTACCCTCAAGTGTTCAAGACTAGTCTGGGATACTTGAGACCCTGTCTCAGAAAAAACAAAAGAAAGTGTGTTCAAATGCACAAGGTAACTCAGGTGCTTGTGTCCCGTGCCCAGCCACTCCACACTGAGAGGATCTAATAGCCTCTATCCTAGATGGTATCAGGGACCTTAATGGCATAACTGTCTCCAGGGGTGACCTAAGGCTGTGAGGTTCAGTGGTAATTATGCAGGAGCCCCAGGGCTCCGTGCCCATCACAGAGAAGGAGAGAAGTGTGCTGAATGTTGCCTAGCTACCTTCTAGATCAGGTCCAGATCAGCAGGAGACCCTAGGTACAAAGGACCCAAGAAAAGTATTACAGGGCTGGAGTGGTTAAGAACAGCTGTTGCTCTTGCAGATGACGGGAGATGACGGGAGTTTGGTTCTCAGCATCTATGACAGGTAGTTCAAGAATGCCAATTTCAGGAAACACAAAAGCCTCTTCTTGCCTTAAGGGCACCAGGCACACATGTAGCACACATACATACATACAGGCAGGCAAAGCACTGATATACCTAAAAATGAATAAATAAATCTTTTTCTTAAAAGCCAGGTATGGTGGGACACACTTTTAATCCCAACACTCTGGAGGCAAAGGCAGATCTCTGAGTTCTAGGCCAGACTGATGTACATAGCTAGAACAGCTGGAGCTATACAGTGAGACCCTGTCTCAAAAAAAAAAAAAAAAAAAAAAAGGAAGGAAGGAAGAAAGAAAGAAGGGAAAGAAGAGAGAGAGAAAAAAAAGAAAAACTAGAAGCTGGCCAGGATTTGTCCCTAAACAGGATGACAACTACTTTTTTAAGTTCCCAGAATAAACCAAAACTCAAAGCCAAGGAGTAATGCACTTCCCTGCAGGCATCTAAGCCACTGTGAAGGGGCCAAGGGCTGAGGTATCCCTAAGCAATGACTGGCAGTAAGTTCAGAGGACCAGATCACTGGATGGACCAGGGCAACAGCCACACTTGGAGCCATCTTCTGGGGCAGAGATGCCCTCTGAGGTCACCACTGTCTCCATCTTAATCTCAGGAGACAGACACCTGGAAGGCAGGTCCCCGTGCTTCTGCCACTCTTAGCCTAGTCTTCAGAAGAAGGGTGGCAATGTCTGCAGACTTTCAATCAGTCTGCAGACACTGCCAGAAGGGCACTGTCAGAAGGGCAAAGAGCACGCGGAAAAACAGCGATAGCATAGTTGTACGCAGACATTTCAGATCGAGGACAGTCAACAGAGGTACCATCATCTTCAAGATGCAGAGGGTGGAGGTGAGTTACTCACGTGGTGTCTAGGGTCCGATTAATCTTTGCAATCATGCCCAGGGAGGGGTCCACTTTGGTATGCATGGATGATATCACACCCACCACCACGATAAGCCAGCTGGAGGGACTCGCGGGGAACACACCAGTGATGATGCCATTCTGGAAAGACATGTGAGCTGTGAGCTGCATCCTCCCCGAGGTCACCATCACTACCTATCAGCAGCCCTGTGGCAACAGGCAGCTGGGACATCAGGCAGCAGGGAGAAGGTGCCATATATGCAGGCCACCAAAGCCCAGTAGCTGTGTCTCTGCCTGAAGTCACAACTGCCTCACCTTTCTTTACACAGTCTATTCTCTCCCCTGAACTTCTGAACCCTAATGCATCCTGGGAGATTTTCCAAGAAAGGGACTCCAGATTGGTAAAACAGTCAGGCCTGACTTACCATACAGGTCTCCATATGGTGACTGGCAGCCTGGACACTGTGAAGTCCCATTCTCACTCTGCCACTATCTGCCAGTCAGGAACCCCAGCTCCCAAATTACCCTGGCCCTGTTCCTGAGTCAAGATGTGTTTACAGGAGCCCCCATACCATTGCTGCAAAATAACCCAGCAAAATAAAGTTTACATTAATTTTGTTGTTACATTTATTTATTGTATGTAGGTGCATGCAAGGACCATAAGGCGCAAAGGTGGAGGTCAGAGGTCAGATCTCTCCTCCTATCTTGTGGAACTTTGGGTCAAACTCAGGTCATCAGCTGGGCTGCAATCTTGCCCACCCAATTAAAAAACTGGTCTAAAGAATTGGGGTTAGGGGAGAGAAGGCTTGCGTGACTCAACACTGGCCAGGCTCTGCCAGCTCTGGGAACCAGGAGGAGGGTGGTGGGGACAGAGAGCTGTTTTTTCTGCTTTGTTGGATGTTTGAGTTTTATAAAAAGTTAATTCTATTTTGTTGGTTTTTTGGTTTTGTTTTTTGAGTGCTGCGATTAGAGAAGTGTGCCACCACACCCAGCATAATAAATTATTTTTTAAAAAAAGATTTATTTATTATAAGTAAGAACACTGCAGTTGTCTTCAGACACTCCAGGAGAGGGAGTCAGATCTCATTACAGATGGTTGTGAGCCACCATGTGGTTGCTGGGATTTGAACTCAGGACCTTCAGAAGAACAGTCAGTGCTCTTAACCACTAAGCCATCTCTCCAGCCCTGCATAATAAATTCTTAATGGATACACACATTTCACCTCAGCACTCGGGAAGCAGAGGCAGATGGAGCTCTGTGAGTTTGAGGCCAGTCTGGTCTCCACCGTGAGCACCAGGTCAGCCATGAGTACACAGTGAGACCCTAACTCAATAATATTGATGTTAACAACAACAACAACAACAACTGTTCGAGCTCGGTGTGGGGGCTCACACATCCTCCCCGCACGTGAGAGGCTAAGAAAGGAGAACTGCCTTTAGTTACAGAGGAGCTTTTTGAGGTTGGGACACGGCTCAGTGGGTAAAGCACTTAGCACACAAGCTGGGGGAAGGCCTGGCATTTGGATCTCTAGAGTCAATGTAAAAGCCAGGCAGGAATGGGTTTCACCTGTATGTAACCCCAGTGCTCCAGAGGCAAGCTGGCTAACTAGACTAGCCAGACTCTAGACTAGCCAGAATCAGTGATCTCAGGTTCTGTGAGAGACTCATCTCAATTAATGAAGCTATAGAGGAAGACATCTGCTTTAAAGGTCAGGCCTCCATGCATATACACACTCGTGTGCTCACACACACTCACTCTTACACACTCTCTTTCTCTCTCTCTCCCCCCACCCCTGTACACACAGGCAAACAAAACCAAGAAGAAAAACCTTTCAACTAAAAACACATTGTGATGGTTTGTATATTTTCGGACCAGGGAGTGGTACCATCTGGAGGTGTGGCCTGGTTGGAATAGGTGTGTCACTGTGGGTGTGGGCTTAAGACTCTCATCCTAGTTGCCTGGAAGTCAGTCTTCCACTAGCAGCCTTTGGATGAAGATGTAGAACTCTTAGCTTTGCCTGCGCCATGCCTGCCTGGATGCTGCCATGCTCCCATCTTGATGATAATGGACTGAACCTCTGAACCTATAAGCCAGCCCCAATTAAATGTTATTTTTTTTTATAAGACTTGCCTTGGTCATGGTGTCTGTACACAGCAGTAAAACCCTAAGACACACATTCTTGGGGCTAGAGAAGGCTCAGTAGTTAAGAGCACTTGCTCTTGTAGAGACCCGAGTTCAATTCCTAACACCCATGTCAGGTAGCTGATGAACCACCTGTAATGCCAGCTTCAGGGGATCACATGCCTCTGGCCTCTGCAGGCACCTACCCATACACAGACACACAGAGATATACATAATTAAAAGCAATTTTAAAGATAGGGTCTCATTCTAGTCCAAGCTAAACAGTCATCCTGCCTCAGCCTCTAAGTGCTGGGATGACAGGTGACATCACACTGACCTCTGAGAACCTTTTGTTTTTGTGACACATGTAACATGTATGACTGCCTAACCTGAGCAAACCCCTGGCATCCCTGACGCCAACCAAACCCTAAGAAACCTAATAAAACCCAACAGACATGTCTGTGGTTCAGCACCAGGGAGGACAGAGGCAGAAGAACCAGATATACAAGGCCATCCTCAGCTACATGGAGAATTTCAGGCTAGCCTGAGCTTCCTGAGAACTTTTCTTTAAGCAAATAAGACACAAATTCATTAAAGTTTGAAAATAACCCTCTTCAGTAAGGTACAAGGAATCCAGCTGAGGGGCAGAGGGCAGACCTGTGTTCCTGTTTGGACACTGACTCCCCATACGTGGGCCCCTGCTCTGGCATCAGGTGCTTGGCCTGTTTTACATTAATCTGATGAGCTCCAGTTGCCTTCCAGGGCATGGTAGCATAGACTTGCTATCCCAGCACTTGGGAGGCAGAAGCAGGCAGATCTCTGTGAGTTCTACAGAGTGAGTTCCAGGAGAGTGAGGGTTGCAGAGAGACTGTGTCTTAAAAACAAAAGCAAACAAACAAAAAGCCCCAAACCCAACAATAAGAAGGAGCTATGAGGCGATGAGGCCATTTTATTTATCTGTGTCCTCCACAAGCCTTAGCCAGCACTGAGGCCACTGCTCTCTCAGAGACCCACCGAAGACACATTCCTTCCTCAGCGGGGGCCCAGGGAGGTGCATTTGAGCAAGTGCTGCAGAAACGATCAACCAACAAACCTTGAATCGGATGAACTTCTTCTTCCAGGAGTGCAGCCCCGACAGGCAGATCTGTTTGAGGGCTTCATGGCTCAGGCGGAGATCGATGCCATCAGGGGTGACTGTGAACTGGAAGGCCACAGCTTGGTGAGCCTCTGCCATCTTGAGTGGTGACCTGGAGGAGGGGTGAGAGATGGCTTTGAGAAGCCTGGCACCAGGAAGCAGCAGGAGAAGACCCTCTCGAAGTGAACCCTGTGGCCCAACAGACTCATGCTCAATAGATACAATTCTGCCCCTCACCCCACACTCCTCACTGTGCAGCTCCCAACAGGCCTGCTCCATTTAGAGACCCAGGGTGATGGTGTGGGCTCACCAACCCTCTCTACCTATCCCACAGAGCCACACCTCCAATGGCATTCTCAGCCAGCATGGCAAAGGACATTGGTGGCCATGCATTGACCTGAACTGTAGAGATGAATCTTCTTGCAGCTCATCCCCTTCAGTTTTTGTGAAGACACCTGGAGTAGCCACAAACAAGCCCCCAGTGGCCCTGAACCCTAGCCTTCAGATAGGACCACTGCACCTCCAGCTTTGGATGGTGCTATAAAGACTCCAAGTGGGGTGGTGAGATAGCTCGGCTGGACAAGCTCGGTCCTCCAAAGATTGACAAATGTGAGCTCCATCCCAGAATCCAGGGAAGGTGGAAGGAGAGGACCGACTCCACAAAGTTGTCCTTTGACCTTCACAACAACACTGTGGTGTGCATGCCCTGCCCCCCCACATGGAATAAATAAAAATGCTTTTAACACTGGTTGTGGTGGTGTATGCCTTTAATCCCAGCACTTAGGAGGCAGAAGAAGGCAGATTTCTGAGTTTGAGGCCAGCCTGTTTACAGCGGAAGTTCCAAGACAGCCAGGGCTACATAGAAAAACCCTGACTCAAAAAACCAACAAAAGCGTAAAAAAAAAAAACAAAACAAAACCCAACAAGAAAAATAAAAAAGACTCCACTAGCACCCTACAAACTGCACAGACCCCCACTGGTCCTGGTCCTCTGAGGCCAGGCCTCAAGTCAAACTGGTCTTAAGCACCCATGTATGGGGCCTTCATCATCCCTGCACAAAACAAAGCCTCTTCTGTACTTTGCCCAACTCAATACAGTAAATCTTAGAAATCTACAGGTGCTATCTCAATACCTGTCATGTGTGAAGCCCAGGTTAGATCCCCAGCCCCCCAAAATAAGAGGATCTGGAGCTGAAGAGATGGCTTGGCTGGGAACAATGTTTCCTGCTCTTGCAGAGGACCTGCGTTCAATTCCCAGAACCCAAGACAAGCAGCTAGCTCACTGCCATCTATACCTCCAGCTCCATGAGATATGATGCCCTCTTCTGGCCTCTGTGGGTACTACACTCACATGCACATACACACAGTGTACACTAATACAGGCAAATAATAGAACAAGAGGGATCTACAATGCATTCTTTCCCTCTCTTCTTCACTTACTCCTGTTGTCTGTCAGAATCAACAGCTTCCAACCCCCTCCACACTCAGTACAGCAGAAGTATCACCCCTTCCTGGCTTCCCTCACTCCCCAGCAGTGCCTGAGGTATCCCCTCTTCTGAAAGTGTGCAACCCCTCTGTTTTCCAAAGCTGTTTGTTACAAAGTGTGTTTGCGAAGTGTGCGTGTGTGTGTGAATCTATATATACTACACACACTTTGTATATACTATATACATATAAAATGTGTATACATATATAAAAGATACAAGGTAAAAACTATGCAGAACAATAATAAAATCAAATTTATGGGTATGTTCTCATCAGATAGTAACTTTCCTACTGAGGCCCAGACAGTCTGAGAAACCTGTCTAAACCAATAGGTATCAGGACTAGAGAGATGGTTTAGCTGTTAAAAGTACTTACTGGTCTTACAGAGGACTTGTCTTTGGTTCCCAGCATTTAAATGGTGGCTCACAACCATCTGTATCTTCAGTTCCATAGGATCACACACTGTCTTCTGTCTTCCCTAGGCACGACTTATATATGCTGCATATATATATATATATACATATATATACATATATATATATATATATATATGCATGTAGGCAAAACACTCAGATTTTAAAAAACTTTAAATATGTGCCTTTTTAGAAAATCAGCAGTCAGGGTTCTAGGCTGTAGCTCATGTAGAAGAATGCCTGTTTAGCTTGCACGAGCCCTCGGTGTGATGCTCATTATTGTGTGTGGTAGCCCATGCCTGTAATTCCAGCACTCAGGAGATGGAGGCAAGAAAATCAGAGTTCAGCATTATCCTTGGTTATATCAAAAGTTAGAGGCCAGCCTGGGCTACATGATATCAACAAGCAGAATTGGGGATGTAGCTCAGTGGTTGGATCATTTATTTGCTAATGTATGTGAGGCCTGGGTTCTAACCCCAGCACTGCAAAAGAAATTATAAATAAATAAGTAAATAAATAATACACACACACACACACACACACACACACATCAATACAACTCAAAGATATCAACCAAAGCTAGCTGTGTGTGGTGACATGCACCTCAGGAGGATGATTGCCACAAGTTTGAGGCCAGCTTGAGTGATCTACCAGCCTAAGCTGCAGAATGAGATGGTATCAACTGTCAATCACTTGGTCATTCAACAAATCCTTGCTGTCTGTGTTCCATGAACCCGAGAGGTGAGGAACTAGACCCTCGCAGAAATGACCCTTCTGCCCTCCTGTGGCAGAGCTGAGAGGCAAAGAGCAAGCAATGCCTACATAGTAGTTAGGATGCAGGAGAAAGAGGGCCAGGCAGGACACCACACAGCTCAGCAGGCCACTCTGGAAAGGAGAGCAGACAGCCCTGGCTCAGTGTGGTGCCAGTGAAGATGAAGATGCCACCCTACTGAACAGGTCTGAGACCTGTGAGCTGGACAAGCTGATCAAAGGGACCCTGCAGCCTTGAACTATTGTGCTCTGCGGAGCCACTCCTGGGGTGGCAGGAGCAGACATCAGACAATGCACCTGTGGGCCTGCTGTGTTGGAAATGGCACAGTGTCATCTAGGACACCTAGGTGGGGCAGCTAGGGACAGGTGGATGTGGGAGGAAGAGGACAATACCTGTGGGTGGCACACCTGGAAACTGGCCTTTGAGTGCTGTTCTGACCTCAGAAAGGTTGAGGGGGAGACAGCCACTGGTACTGAAGATAATTTAGAGCCCAAGGGAAGTTCCTGTGTATCTACGTCCGAGGAACCTCCTGCTCAGATTCACTGACCACTCAGCCAGGCAGCGAGCTCCAGGTTCTGAGAGAGACCTTGCCTCCAAACAGTAAGGTTATAAACCACAGAAGAAAGCATCTCGTGTTGAACTCAGGCCTGCAGCTATGCACACCCACGAACGCATCCGAGGAACCTCCTGCTCCCACCACCAACCCCAGCACTGGAAACCGAGCTGCGCTTCTGTTCTCAGCACTTTCCATGGATACTGAGGCTCAAACTCAAGCCTGCCCAGCAAGCACTTTACCCACTGAGTCATCTCCCCAGCTCATAAGGGGGTTGTTAACAGCAGTGGATTAAACACAGTGTTGCAATTAATTCTATCCAAAGTCATGAACCCCATGTTTGCCCGGAAACCAAACCTGGTCTCAGGACAATCATGGGGCCTGGGAATATTTATGGTGTCCTTTCCAGGGTGAAATGGCCCTGTCACATGACCTGAGTCTAATGTTCACAACCACCCGAACCAACCAGGTGTGACGGCACAAGCCTATAAACCTAACATTATCGATGTAGAAGCAAGAGACTCTTCAAGGTTATCTTTGGCTACACAGTGAATTCAAGACCAGCCTGGTCTAAATAAAACCCTGCCACCAACAGACTAAAAAAACCTGCCTAAACTTAATAAAGGCCTTAATAAAGGCCTGGGATAGCAGGCACTCCTGCTGCTCCGTGGGCATGCATGAACATTGCACTCTGCCCTCACAGCCTCCCTGCGTCAAGCCATTAAGCAGGCACTGGTGCCAGAAAACACCAGCCTGAGAAACTCAGGCCTACAGATCTAATGAGGCGGCCACAGTCTCCATGTTGGCTTCACAGACTACTTTAAATTCTCTGACTGCTTCCAGAAGTACAATCAAATCACAGCACATACCACCCACAGGAATGGCTAGAATGCAAACAATGAGTGACAGGTGCTGTCAGGGACACTGAGAGATCAGGAGCTCTCCCTCACCCCACCCCCACCCCCACCTACGGCACTGTCAAAGAAATGTGACAGGTTCAGGTCATTCCGGAAGACAGCCTGTCCTTTCCTGAAAGGCTAAGCATAAAGCTAATTCCAGGCTAGCCTGGGCTACACTAAATAACCATTATCTCAACAACAACAACAACAACAACAACAACAACAACAACAACAAAAAGCAAAACTAAAACCCATGGAACCCAGCAACCTCTCCTTGGCTAAGCTAACCCAAACAAGTTCACAGGAAAACCTACACACACACACACACACACACACACACACACACACCCCTAAATTTCTTTTAATTAAAGGGAAAAAATGTGAAAGTAAAGGACTGACGTGCAGAGCTGTCCTCTGCCCTCCATCCATTGTGGCGCATGCGTCCCCACTCTCTCTCTCACATCATGTACACAGTAATAGTAAACTAAGATGTTTAAGTGGAAGGAAAACTGACCACTGCTAAGACAACTGACCTCTGACCTCCACATGCACACACATGCAGGCACGCATACACATGAATATACTGCACATTCACAAAGAAAAAATGGTGAAGAAAGAAAGGAAAAAAAGGAAATGTCCTCTCACGAAACACAAATGTTGTCTTCTTAACACTTACACTTAAGCATCAAATCCATCTCTGGTCACACAGCTGCGGCCATCAGTGTGGAAGGAGTGGCTCTAGCAGGCCACCCCACCACTGTTCCCTCCAAGGCTTCATTCAGAACAAACATCACCCTCCAGAACTAAGTAATTTTTCAGGGATCTCCTGGTGCGGTAGGACAGATACCAAAGCATCTGTAGACAGCTCAGACAGTAAGGTGCGTCCCTTGCTGAGTGGAATGAAGATCTGAGCTCAATCTACAAAAAAAGCCAGACACATACGTAACCCCAACACTGGGAGGCAGACACAGGAGGATCCCTTGGGCTTACCAGCCAGCCTGCTTCAACCATGCCTCAAAAAAAAATAAGGCAGACTGTGCAAGGAATCTGACCTCTGACCTACAGGAATCCCACCATGGATTCCATGGCACCTAGGATTTGGGTGAGGAAGAGTGGGCAGAGTTTCAGTGAGAGCCCGGAAAGGTGGGCAGTGACCACAGGAAGCTCCATCCTCTGAACTCTTCTTCTGTACAAGTCTATCATCTCCCCACAGCTCTGAATGTACCCACACAGCTGTCTGCTCAATAAGCCAGAGCTCTCATGGATGCTAAGCAGAACTGGGTGCCCATGCTTGCTGTGAAGTGAAGCACTTGCTCCACCCACATACAGCACAGCAGACTCCTGCAAGTGGAGTCAGGAGGGAGGGGAAGGCAGCTGCAGCAACCCAAGCTCCCAACTCCCATCCCATGCCCACTTCTTGTGTATCCATTTCCTCCAAAACATTCCATCCTGCAGGCAGGCTCCTTAACAAGGGTAAACACCTCCAGGAAGTCCCTGAAACTGACCAGATCCACTAGGCCACTCACTGCCAGAGAAAACAATAAAAGCGGTGGGTCCCTCTGAGACTAGCCCAACAACAGAGCTGTAAGTAAGACAAAGACAAGACAAACTTCAAAGAAGTCTCTAGAGACCAGCTGCCTAAAAGAAGCAGAAACCAGCCAAGCTAACTGATAGAGGTTTAGGCCAACCGAGGCTCCTGGAAAGAACTCTCTCCAATGTGTGAGGGGCCATCAGTGTGTGCAGTGTGCTCTAAGTTCCCAGCTTTGTGTGCTGTCACCCACGCTGGGGTGTGCCTTGGGAAGGCAGCTGTCTTTGAGTAATTTCTGCTCCAGTAAGGAATCCCTCCCCTCTATTCCCGTAAATACCTCTCCCCGCCAAAAATCACTGTTTTGCCCAGTTGGGCTTTTGTGGCCTGATCTGGATTGAGTTCATGTGTGTACATATGCCACTCTCTGAGGTATCTGACCAGACCCAACGACACCTGCTGGTCGGGATGCACACTGGTCCTGCCATTCTCTTCCTGCCCTGGGGACCACACCCACACCTGGCAGAAACTGCCACCTGCAGCTCCCTCCTTTTCAGGTGGGCACAGATGTCCCTGTGGGAGGCTCTGTGACCCCAGAAACAGTAGCCCCAGAGAGTCCCAACCCAGTCACCACAGTTCTGCTTAGTCAACCTGATCCCAGGCCTGTGTGGGGAAGGCCCTCTTCATCCCTGACTCAGAGCCAGCATCCCAGAGGCCCTCGAGGGAAAGTAACCGTAGGCAGGATGTCTCACGTTTTGACTTTCAACAGAACATTACTTATCTACAACAATCAATCAAGTTACGAAAAAGAAAAAAAAAAAAAAAGGAAAAATATCCTGGGCTAGCAAGATTGCTACCGGGAAAAGGTGCATGCTGCCAAGTCCTGCCCACTCACGGTCAATTTCCAGAATTTACATGGTGGGTGGGATAAGCGAACCAACTCCTGAAAACTGTCTTCTAACCTCTACTCAATACTATGGAGCATGTGCCGGGCTGTTTTCATATCCTTAGCGGCATGTGCCCCACAGGCTGTGGGTCAGACACCCTTGGTTCCCCCTCACCTACCATTTGAAGCCACTGTGGTAGAATGAGTAGCTCTCTGTAAAGCACCAAAAGCAAGTTCACCCTCAAGCATGGAATTGGAGGCCTGGTGCACCTGGCAGAGCCGGCTGGATGTGTGAGGAGAAGGTACTGGGGTATACACAGTTCCATGGAGGGAAGCAAAATGCCCACAAATCCAAGGAGCTTGCGAGAGTTCCCCCAAAGCCTCCATGAACTTGGCCTTAACTGAACACTTCCTCAAATGCTCAGTTATAAAACACAATACATACAGGTCAGTACAGAACTTCACTTGTGTACCTGCTCCAGCAATGGCCTGTTGGTGACACAGACCTATGGCGATCTGGTCCTCTTCAATTAATAATACAGCACCCCCCAACCCCCAGGCAAAGGCAAAGAGACACCTTGCTGTCCTTATAGCAGTCTAACCTTATAGGGTTAGGGCAGTCCTTTGTTCATCCTAGCTTGATGCCTGGCTTGGTGGCCAGAGCTGCCCCGTGGCACAGGCAGGCCACAGACACACAGAGCCCCTCCTGTCACCATGCAGTGTAACGAGAAGGAAGACAGAGGCCTGCAGACCACAATGCCACCCACAGAACTGCCCTCTGGCACACAGCACAGGCTGCGCAGGAATGGGTGGTCAGAGGGAAGAGAAGTGTGGAACAGCTTGAGTATTATTATGAGGAGATGGGACTGGAGACTCGAGGGTGGAGAGGAGTCACCTGTTGTGAGTGGCCAGCCCTGCCACCTGGGCTTGTTACAGGTCCTAGCTCGCTGCTGTTAAGGGCCAAGTCTGAGTCAATGGCTACCCAGTGGCAGGGGCCGGTGTTTCTATCCTTGGCTCATATTACCACTAGAGGACATGGGCAAGTCCCTAGTTGGGACAGCCATAGGGGACCATAAAGCTGACCAAGGGCTATGCAGAACTGGCCCTGCCCCTCATTGGCTACAGCACTCTGGAGAGCTGGCCCTCATGGTGTGAGAGTAGAGAGGGTTGACTCTGGCAGTGGGAAAGCTGCTCACAGAGTCATGAGCTCACGAGAGCTAGTCCTGTCCCTCACCAGCTGCAGCCCTTGGGAGAGCAGGCCCTGCCCCTCCCCTGGACAGCACAGCAGAGCTGACCCTGGTGGTGGGAGCACAGGTGAGCTGGTTCCCGGAGGGTAAGAGTGGAGTGGGGTGGGGATGGGGGTCAGGGAGAGCTGGCTCCACGTTGCCAGGAGGTGATGTGGTTTTGGCCGTGATGCACTTCCCTCCTCTTTTGCCACCTGTGGCAGTTGGGAGAGCTGACCACAGGGCTGTGAGACCATTTGAGCTGGTCCTGCCCCTCACCTGGACAGCCCTGGTCAAGAGTGTGTGGGTGCTCCAACCCTGAGGACAAGAGCAAGGGTGGGGGGAGGCAGGCTCTGTCACTTGTCTGCTGGGAGGTGGCAAGGATGCAGGGGTGATGCCTTCCCTCCTTCCCTTACCATCTGAGCAGTTAGGATAGTTAGTTGGTCCCTAGGGGTGAGAGTGGGAGACCTAGCCCTGCCCCCTCACTGGCTATAGCACTCAGAAGAGTGGGCCCTGCACCTTTCCTGGGCAACTCAGTGGAGCTGGCTCTGAAGGCATGTGTGTGGGTGAACCAGCCTGAGGGCATAACTCTGCCTCCTGCTGATGGTGGCATTGGATGGCTTAGCTGAAACAATGCTGGAGAACTTTCCCTAGTGGTGCTGGTAAGGAAGAGCCGGTGTGCTGACCACCAGCTCAGCTACCGCCCAGGCCCAGACCCAGGGCACTGAATTGGCCCACCCCCAAATCTGTATCATCTGTCAATCGCTGGGATGCGTGGAAAAGCTGGTCCTACTGATCCAAAGGAGCAGAATCTCCACGACACAGGGCAACAGCAACAACATAACCTGGAGGAGTCCCAGTGAGGACCCAGTAGTGATGGTGTCACAGAAGCCAGACACTTCCAATGACTCCTTGTTGCAAGGGAAGATGTGTGGACAGACCGATATACTGTGGGACACACTGTAACACACTACAGCTTATGTGATGAGATTTTTTTTTCTATTGTGTATGTGTTATTTTGGGGTTACAAGGGCTGACCTGAGGGGACAGGGAGATGAGTGGGACTGGGGTGCACAGTGTGAAACTTACAAAGAATCAATAAAAAGTAAAAATAAATAAATAAATAAGAACACAGCCTCGGGCTGGAGAGGTGGCTAGGTAGTTAAGAACACACCCTGTTCATGCAGAGGACCCCAGTTCAGTTCCCACCACCCACATCACATGATTCTGAGATGTCTGTAACTGTCCGTAGGGACATCGGACATCTCTGGGCTCAGGAACACCTTCACTCACACGCACACAGTTGCACATAACCACATAATCTAAAATAATAAAAAATAATTACTTTTTAAAAAACAGTATACAGTTCTCAAGGAGGACCCAAGTTCAGTTCCCAGCACCAACACTATGTGGCTCAATAGCTGCCTGAACTCCAAATCCAGAGGACCCAATGTCTAGGCTCCAAGGCCACTGCAATGCACATGATACACACACGCAGACACTCCGACACCTCTTCCCTGGAACCCTGGGCTTCTCTCACATTTGTGTCTGAGCAGCCATGGGCTACCTGTGTGAGTGTACACATTTGTACACGCAAGCATGTGTGTGCATGTGGTCCACAAATCTTGCCGTATCCCCAACTCAGTTCCCCCCAGGAGTCTGCATGTCCCCACCCACCTCACCTTAGACACCCAAGGAAGTGTGCTCAAGCGGTCTGCCCACCAGAAACCCTTCCTCTCCTTTCTCTAGAAACGTATTCCTGTCTCAGAAGCAGCAAGGCCTGGGGCCAGGCCTGTCCCTGCCTGACCCATCCACAGGTCCCTCCCCATTCTTCTTTGGTGTGCCCTTGCCAATAGAAAGCCAATCCATTCCCCAGCTGGCACCTGAGGCCAGAGAGTAAGAGCCCCGACTGCTCTGACTCCCACTCTCCCTTCCCAAGAGCCCTTCCTGCCATCACACCCTGCCCAGCCTGGGCACAAGGCTGCATTCTTGTGTCTATGAAGCTGGGAACTTGACGTCCTGGAAGAAAGGCCCTCGAGGCCAACTGTCCCAGCCATTCTGTCTGGCAAGCCAGCTGTGCCTGGATACAGACCACTGACATTGGGCAGCTGCTTCCTCCCTTCCAAAGGCTGTTGTAGGGAGGGCCCGGCAGACCTCCATGGTGGCTCCATGCAGGGGGCACTAAAGCACTGCTTTCCCACAACCAGTCCTCGATTACACAGGCCAGGCCCACCACATTGTCTGCTAGACCTCCAACCCCGATCTCTGTCTGCACTGATAGGAGGTTCTTTGGCTCTCTTTACCCTAGGAGCTAGCCAGGGCCCCTGTCCCTAATCAGACCTCTACAACCTGTGCATGTGACCA
This sequence comes from Mus caroli, assembly GCF_978045245.1. NCBI lineage: Eukaryota > Metazoa > Chordata > Mammalia > Rodentia > Muridae > Mus > Mus caroli. The sequence goes on from NW_028227275.1 coordinate 58,388,121, forward strand.
GATGTTACAAACCCACCTTCCAAGGCCCAAACTACAGATACTGCATCAGCCCATCTCTCAAGCTGCACTCTCTCGACCTGACCTCTCCCCTACTTGGCCTGCCTCAGTGGGGCACACAGGAACCATCAGTTACCCAAAATGATCTCCCTGCCTCTGCTTCACTCACCCAGGCACAGAACCCACAGAGGAAGGAGGCGTGTTAGCCTACCAGTGCCTCTTCAACCTGCACCCTTCTTTGCCTGGATATAGACTTGGCTTTTCAGTGCCCCTCCTGATTCCCCGACCTCTATTACTGCTCACAAGATGTCCCAAGTGCCCCGTGAAGCTCTGCTTTGTATATTGCCCCAGGGGCTGAGCCATCACAGCACCAGGACCACAGGGACGATACCTGCAGGGCATGCACCTGGGACCCAAGTTCAAAGAGGGCCACAAGAGCACACACTGGACAGAAGCATGATAAGAGACACATGGGCACAGAGAGAAGGGCTTTGACCTGCCCTCTGCCATTCACTGTCCCTCCCAAGCTGCTCAGCAAGGACAACTCAGTGTCTACACCAGACTGGCCTTGACCTTGTGGCTGCCCTCATATTGGGATTACAGTATATATAACCACCACACCTAGCTTTAGCCTTTGGATTAGAAATCAAAACCAGAGGAAAAGGGTTACATGGGACACACCCTGTAGGGTAAACACACCGACAGCTTTAACTCAGAAGCAAGTCTGGCCAGGTACACAGGAAAGGCCCCTCTGGGATTGTTCCTAACACAACACAGTGTCTTGCCCTGTGTCCTTACAATGGCTCAGGGCAAAACTACAGGTGGTTTCTGTGGCAGAAACCTGTACCCTAGCCCAGCCCAGGAGGACATGGCCAGGGATGCACCCACAACGCCTAGAGTTAAACATGGCCAGGGATGCACCCACAAGGCCTAGAGTTAAAACCTCCATTAGGTGTATGACTAGGCTTTGGTTTCTGGTGTCAGAGAGAACACAAAGATGCTCGCGTGGAGACCTGTGCTCTTGCCCTGCCCCAAGTGGCAGTGTTAGTGCGGTGGGTGACTGCTCACTCCCAAATCCTACCTGCCAACTTCCTTGTCTGCAGGTGTCCCCATGCTTCCAGGCCCAACCCTGCCTACATACCAGCCTCAAACCTCACCTGCCAAGGAGGAACTCCCAAAGAGGGCTACGGCAGACTCCTAAGCCCCTTACTGCAATGCAGAACAAGATACCTCCACCAAAAACTAAGGACACATATTAGGTCTGGTGTTTAACTGGCACCTGCTTGCTATGTTGTATCTTCACCTGCACTATGCTCTTGGTCTGTGTGTGTGTGTGTGTGTGTGTGTGTGTGTGTGTGTGTACCTGAGATCAATCCTGGGTGTTGTTCCTGAAGGGCCAAGCTTCTCTCCCTGGCTAATTCCTCGAGGTTGGTTTGGCTGGCGAGCCCCAGAGGTTCTCCTGAATTCACCTCTTCTGAGCTGGGGTTGCAATTGTGCACTGCCACACCTGACCTTTCTTGGGTCCCCACGCTTGCAAGGCAAACACTTCACTGTCTGCTCCATTTCCTTAGCCCCTACTGGGTCATACCTGTTCTTACCTTAGCTCCCTCAGGACCCGGTTTTGGACAGCTACTGACTTCACATTCCCAAAGTACAGAGATGCACAAGATGGCACTCAAGCACTCACCTCTGCTCTCTGGCAAAGGATTCCCCCTTTTCAAGCTGTGTTTAATCATCCCCTCAATTAACTGAAAGCTTTTCAAAGACCCCAAAGCTTAATGCTCTTGATCAAATCACGTAGAACCCTGCAGGCTGCAGCACAATTGCCTCTGCCAAGACTGTCTTCATTTTTAAATTTGTTTTTAGTATTGTTCGAGTGTGCGTGCATGAAGGGGATGGGGTGGGGTATGGACACACGCTACTGAGCATGTGCAGAGGCCAGTGGATAGCTCTGTGAAGTCTCTTATCTCCTACATGTATGTGGGATCAGGGAGTTGTCTCAGGTCACAAAGCTTGCACAGCAAGCACTTTATCTGCTGAGGCTTCTTGCTGACTTGAGACTGTCTTCATTTTAATAACATGGCTTGGTGTCAAGCGCCAGTCCTCTGAGCTTGGCTGATGGGACTTTACCCACTGGGCTTGCTTTCTCCACAGTCAAGCCGTCTGCATCAAAACCATTTCACCTCTGAGGTTAGCCCATGAGCCCTAACGATGGCCATGCCACCAAGCTGCCACCCCACGACCAGGCCCTCTCAGCCTCTCTGCTCTTCCTGTAGCTCCCCGGGGCTGCAGAGTTGAGAGGCAGCCAGCTAGGAAAGGAGGGGAAAGTTCAGGAGAGGTCCAGCACACCGCCAGAAACTGGCACATGCCAGAGAAACTGCAATGAGAAAACCGTGTCCACCATATAAATCAAACAATAAGACCTACCCAGGGATGACAGGCTTCTGAGTAACCGAATTATGCAAATGGATTCTGGGCCCCAGGGAGTATTGCAACACAGCCCTGCAGCCCACAGATGGGGAGCCAGATAGGTCGGTAGACAGGCAGACAAGACAACAGGCAAGCAGGTGACTCACCGTATACTAGCATGGATGGTTAGCAGGCTTGTTTTCATGGCCAAAAAGGTGTGGGGTTTGCCTAATAACTGCTTGGCACAAACCAAACAATGCCCTCCCTATTTTGTGCATGAATGCCTGTGTCCAAATCGGTGTCCATCACTCTTTACCTTATTGTTTGAGAAAGGGTCTCCCTCAGAACCCAGAGACCGCCGATGTGGCGAGGCTGGCTAACCAGCGAGCCCCAGGGTTCTTCCGGTCTCTGTCTCTAATCCCAGGGTTGGCATTACAGATTTGCACCACTGCTCCCGGCTTCTTACGTGGGCGCTGGGATCCGTACTCAGCTCCTCATGCTTGCACAGCAAGCACAAAACTCACGGAACCACCTCCTCATCCCAGGCCTTTTTCTTTTCTTCTTTTGACAGGGTCTATGAGGCCTGGCCTGAAACTCACAGATTCCACCTTCTGCTTACCAAGTGAAATTAAAGGCATAGGCCACCTGCCGGTTTTATTATTATTATTAATTTGTTTCTCATCCATCAGCTTGTTAAATTCTAACTACAACTCTAATTAATGAATCCCCGGTTGTCCCCATTCACTGATGAGGAAAACAAGACTCAGATGTCAAACGCTTGTGTAAGGTCACAGCTAGCCAACTGTAAAGCAGGAATCAGGTCCAGGCTCAGCTCCAACGGGCATGTCCTTACCTTCCAACGTGCAGTAGCAGCTGTGACAGCAAAGGCTAGCAAAAGATTCCTGCAGTTGCAACACACACCGGCTTACGTCACTGCTGTAGCCAAAATGATAGATGGTAGCCAACAGGAAAACTCGATTACTACAAACTCGGACCAAGGCTAATGACTCAGTGTGACCTAGGTGCCCACCAGAATCGCATCATTCATCGCCAGGCAGACGCAGGCTCTGCCTGCAGCTCTAATCCCTTACCAGCTGTCCATCTTGACTACAGTAAACAACCTCTGGAAATCCTGAGAGAAAGGGTTACCCACAGGAAGTGGCACCTTAACAGAATTCTAGGCAGGGCATCCAGGAACATGGCAGGCATCCCTCAGAAGGAACAGCACCGGGCTGATGAACCCTGGGCCCTGCCCCTGGGCAGATGCTGCTGGTAGGATCTAACTTCTGGGAGCGCTCTGCTCCGCTAAACAGAAATGTCTGTAACTTAGAGAGGCTGGGCATGGTCGGGCATACCACTCAAGAGCCAGAGGCAGGTGGATCTCTGTGAGTTCGAGGCCAGCCTGGTCAATAAATAACTCCATGTCAGCCACGTCCATTACACACACACACACACACACACACACACTCCTGTTTCAAAGAAAAAAAATAAACCCGAAGAGTAACTGAAGATGACACTGCCTGTGGCCTCTGGGCTACATACACATGTGAAATGCTCACACACATCAAAAATAAAAAAGAGACTTAAAAATCTGAGTACAACTGCTATACCCAAATAGAAATGAGACCGTTGCGCCTTGTGCCTTCTGTGGGCTGGCTTGGGGTATGAGGAAGGTGAAGGAGTGTCTTAGTAGACTTACAGCTGCTGTAGAGTTGCCAAGGGCGGGTACTTTATAAAGAGAGTTATGGGTCTCATAGCTCCAGAGACTGGAGAGTTCAGGATCACTCCTTCTAGGTGAGTGCCTTATGCTATGCCCTTGGATGGGAGAAGGCACTGGAGTGGTTGGAGCGTGGGCAAGAGTGGAAGAGTATGGAGGAGAGAAAGAGGCCCAAGGCACTATACCTATGAGAATGAATCCAATCTAAGAACGAATCCAGACCAAGACACTAGACCCTGCTTGAAAGACTCCACCTTGGAAACTGTCACACTGGCTACCAGATTTCAATTTTGTTGTTGTTGTTAACTTACTGTATAGGTGGAGAGGTCACAGGAACTCACTGTGAAAGGTTGTATTTGGAATTCATGCCTGAACAGTCTTCATTTGCATTATGTAATTTAGCCCTGGGTGACTTTCCCACATTGTGGCATATCACCATAAGCCATTTGTGCTGTTTGGCTGGACACAGTAGTTCAGATCAGGTTAGAAAACAAATTCTGGTCTATGGCCATATCATTTTATTTTATTATTTAAAAAAAAATTTTTTTAAAGATTTATTTATTTTACATATGTGAGTACATTGTTTGCTGTCTACAGACACACCAGAAGAGGGCACTGGATCCCATTATAGATGGTTGTGAGCCACCATGTGGTTGCTAGGAATTGAACTCAGGACCTTTGGAAGAGCAGTCAGCTCTTAACCACCGAGCCATCTCTCCAGCCCTGGACATACCATTTTAAATGGTCTGATTTTTAAAAGAAGCTAAGCAGGGTTAGTTTTTGGATGGTAAAAATAAAATTTCAATCTATTTTCTTTTTTTTTTCAATCTATTTTCAATTCAGTCTACACTCCCCCAAAATAACAACAGAAATCCCACCTACCACACACTGTAAAAACCCACGCTAGACAGGATGCCGAACCGTTCCAGCTCCAGCACTTGGGAGCTGAAGGCAACAGAATCAGGAATGCAAAGGCATCTGTGGCCATAAAGCCAGCTGAGGCTACAGAGACCCTGCCTCCATTTAAAATGATAACGATAATAATGAAATAAAAGCCAGGTGTGGTGGTGCTCGCCCGTAATCCGAGCAGGCAGAGGGACTGCTGTACATTTGGGGCCAGCCTGGTCTACATCTCCAGTTCTAAGCCAGTTAGAGCTACTTAGTAAGACCCCATTTCAAAAATAAAGAAAAGTTCGAAGTAAAGCAAAATCCAATTTAGGCTGTAGACTGCAGCACATGATTAAGAAATGGCAGTCAGAGAAATGTGACACGTGGGGAAGCCAGCAGAGGACACACTTCTAAGGGAAGTAGCCAGGACTGGGGACATGGCTTAGTTGACAGAGTACTTGTCTAGCATGGGGGAAGTCCGAATGACCCTGCATCTCTCTCTAATGCCACTAAAGCTGGCTTGGTGGCACAGACCTGTAATCCCAGTACTCAAGAGCAGGAGGCAGGAGGATCAAATTGTCCTCAACTACATAGTGAGTTTAAGCTCACCATGCATATCTAAGACTCGGTCTCAAAAACTGCAAAACAAAGTAACAAAGAGGACCAGCAAGATGATTCAGCAGGAGAAGGCTCTTGGCTGCCAAGTCAACATGAGTTCAATCCTCACAGGAGAGGAAGAGAACCAAGTCCCACAAACTGTCCTCTGACCTCCTCACAGGTCCCACACACACACCTCTGCCTCACAATACCAAAACAACAACAACAACAACAACAACAAAAATACATGTAAAAATTTGTAATGAGAAGTGAAATACAGTTTAACAAGGCTAAGAGTCTACCCCATCCATGCTGAAACAGCACATGGGTCCAATCTTGCCAGAACAGGATGCCAGCCTGAACTCTTGACTGCCAGGAAGTGGCATGCATCTGTTAGCTCAAGAAAACCGAACTCCTCCTCATACCACTGTCCCTATACACGTTCCCAAATCCTCTCTATGTTTGTCACCTCAGCAACCTGAGATCTGACCACCAGAAAACCCACCCGGGTGCAGTCCTGACATTGGTGTCTAGAACCTGTATCTACAAATGTTTTGATGTATGGGGCAGGAGTCACATGCCACAGGCCACCTCCAGGTAGAAAATGCTGTTAGGTGGGGCTGGAGACACGGCTTAGGGGTTAAGAATGTCTGCTGCTTGCACAAGTTCATCAATAATCCTCATAGCCAGTCTCCATGCAGGGGGAAGAAAAAAAGGAAAAAACACGGAGTCCATTCAATCTACTGCTTGTCTGTCACACCTTCACACCTTCACAACATAATGTCCTGTGAAGGGCTTCTGGTCCTCCTCACAGTTGTGGGGTCATGCTGAAGTCACCCAGGGTCACATGGAAGATGGCATTTCACCTCATTAGCCCCAGGAGAAGATCCAAAGTCAACCTTCTAAATTCACTTTCCATGGGATGTGTGGTGTTTTCAGGCATCAGGGACCAGGCTAGAGGAAGGCTAAGAGTGCCTGAGGCTCTTCAGAGGAGTGAGCACAGCTCCTAGCGCCTCTGCAGCTTATAACTGCCTGTCTTCAGCCCCTTGGGAGCTGATGCCTCCAGCCGTCGGAGGTGCGCACACAGAGATGCATAGCATACTCGTAAATAAAAAAGTTAAAAATGTAAAAAGCACTGTGTGTGGTGGCACACTTTAATCCCAGCACTTTGGAGAGAGAGACAGGTAGATCTCTGTGAGTTCAAGACTAGCCTGGTCTATGTAGCAAGTTCCAGGCTAGTAAAGGCTATATACATATTGATCCTAAAACAAATCAAAACAAAACAAAAAGAAGAATAAAATAAATCCTTTTTTTTAAAGGGCATTCTAAAGTTCATGATTATGCATAGGTCATACTGCAGGAAGACAAAGCCAACCTCAAACCTAGAGATCAGCCTATCTTTGTCACCTGAACGCTAAGACTGAGGTCTCACTCCTTAATGGAGTCTCCTGGGACTCAAGGGACACGGGAGAGCAGGTATCAGAGCTACCATCCTACAGAGAAGGAAATGAACACCCAGACATGTCCGCACTTCAATATCAGTCTTAAGTCTGCATGTATAGAGGTGATGGCCGCCACTAAGAGCCCTGCTCTGTGACAGCAGGTGAGAGAGTGGCTATAACACAGATTTGGGTTCACTTCCAGATCTCCAGCTCACTGACAAACATCAGCCTCTTCCGTATGCTTTATCAGCACAGGGCAGAACAGCTCCCATCAATCGAAGGATACTAGAGTGTGCAAACACAGAACGTGTTCTTTAATACAAGGCCACACTCTGTTATCCCACCAGGAGCCTGAAGTCAACACTTGTCCTTCAAGAAAGTGGGTGTCTGTCCTGGCTCTTTCCCCCAAGGCCCACCCAGCTCAATGCTTCAGGGTGAGCATAGGGTACCTCAGCCTGTCTTCTAACTCTGACTAACATGGGCAGCTCATTCATATCTTTTCAGAATACCTTCACAGACCAGTGGACGCAGTGGGCTCCGGGGCTGGGCCTTCCTTGTAGCATTTCCAGGAGCAGCTTCTGGGAAGCTAGGGGTGAGTATGTTAATAAACCAGCCAGTTTCATAAAGGGCCAAGTTTTTATCTGAAGTGGAGGCAAGAGGATCAGAAGTTCAAAGTCACCCTGGTCTACATAGTGAGTTTCAGGCTAGCCAGGACTACAGAGTGAAACCCTTGTTTCAAGGGGGACAGGGTTGTGGGGAGTCACTCAGTGTCCCTGTCCCGTAGACATAGGAATATCCCTTCTGGCCATGATAACGAGGCTTGTTGAATTCTCTATTCATGGCTTTACCTACCCAAAGCCAAGGAAACCCTAAAAGAAGAGAGGTGGGTTTGGATGTGGTCACTGCAGAGAGCATGTGGCCTGGATGGGGACAGAGATGTCAGGCAAGCCATCCCAGAGCCGCGTACCATGGAAGCACACTGAGCTAGGGGCCCAACCACTTCCTCTAAGCCCTCCCTCTAGGCATTAATTTCTAGGGGTGTAACCAGTGAAAATTCCAAAAGGCCCTCACCCCCTTAATATCAGTAGGCTGGATGTGTCCAGTGGAGAAAGGGAGCCCCAACCTGTCCTTGCTTCAGCAATGATTTGCAGGCCTGCACAGGGTCAGGGAGACTGAGGAAGACAAATTCTAGCGGGACTTAAGAAACAGAAGTGAGACTCAGCTCCTTGGACCACACATGGAGGAGGAAGAGACAGAAAGAGTATAGATGATCTTTGTTTTCCTAAGTGCCACAGCCAGTGCACAACACCAGTGCATACAGTATTTTGTCTTGTTTTTGAGATAGGTCTTAAGTAGTCCATGCTAGCCCTACACCAGGTACATCACTGATGCTGATCTTGAACTACTAATTTTCTGTCTCCACCTACTAAGGACTGGGATTATAGGCATGGACAACCCAGTCTAATCCGGTCTTTGCTGGGTTTGGTTTGGTTTGTTTAATTTTATTTTTTGAGTCAAGGTCTCACTATGGAGTCATGGAATCCTCCTGCCTCAGCACCATCCCCCAAACCCTAGGATTATAGGTGTTTTATACCACACCAAGCTTCCCTTACATTTCTACCTAAATGGGTCTGTGTGCAACTTACATTTCTACCTAAATGGGTCTGTGCGCAACACGGGTTGACACTCCTCAGAGGCAAGGTCAGCAGTCATCCTGTTTCCCAACCTTCTAGAGTGGCAGTTACCCAGGTGTCGGGGCCCTGAAATGGGCAGCATGCCCGCTGCTATTAACTTCCAAAAAACATTCCTGAAGGTCAGAACAACTCGCACAAAAAGGGCAAAGGGTGGGCACTTCTCAGAACCAGGCTGCCACGTTACCTCAACAGAGCAAAGCTGGCCTTAGCCCAGGGCCTGCGGGGACCCAATGTCCACCTCAATATTTGCACGGGGTTCAAGGTGAAGAGTACAAAAGGCAACAGATATTTGAAATCAACAAGGAGAACTCACTCCTTGTGTTAGGTAAGAGATTAAAAAAATTAATAAACTTTGCAGTCTAGGTTTGGTTTAGAGACAAGTTCTTGTGTATCCCACACAGGACTCCAACTCACAGATGGTGGTAGCTGGCCTTAAGTCCGGCTCTCCTCTATCCACCTCCGAAGAGCTAGATGGTACAGGTACACACACCATCACAGTCCTGAATGAACTGCTCACAGTGGTGGCCTTTGCAGTAACTACTGAGTAAGGAGGTGACCGCGTGGCACCCCATTTTCACCTTTCTAACTTTGCACAATATGCTTGTATTGCTTTTTACTTAAAACAAAACCATGTATCTTATTTATTTATGGTGGCGGTTGAGTGCACACTATAGCACGGTGTGCAGAAGTCGGGATCATTTTCACCCTTCGAGCTATGGTAGTCAGGCTTGGCAGCAGGCTTATTTTCCAAACAACAAAAATTCTTGCACTAAGAGCTTAAATTGGCATTAATTCAAGTGTGCAGTAATCCTTTTTAAGCCTACTAGGCGCGCCACCGGCTTAAAACCCCACCTCCCCTTTTCTTCTTTCCTGAGCTGAGGATGGATCTTTGCCTATTCCCAGGCTGTCCCTTAACTCCCAGATTCGAGCGACTCTCCCTCCTTCAGGGAGAGAGAGTCTGCTAAACACACTTTAAAATTATCCACCTTGGACTACCATTTTATTCTAAACTAGTTCAAATGCAGACTTCCACCAGCCTTAAGACTCGGGCCTACCGGTGAATATCTATGCAGAGTGACTAAACATATTTTCTAACCAAAAAACAAAAAAAACCCAAAAAACCCTTCAAACGGTCAAAGTATACAGGAGAGTCCTGCAGATCCAGACTGCAAGTTCAAGGCGCTGGGGAAGGGAAGGGCACTAGCAACAACGGCTTCCCGCCCCGCCCCTTCCCCCACCCGGCCGGGGTCACGTGACGGCTGAGAAAAGTAGGGGAAAGGTTACGGGAGCCCCGCCCCCGTGCTGGCGCGTCCGGGGCGCTCGGATCCTGTTCCACCGGCCGAGCCCACGCAGGCCTTCCGGAGCGACGCGTCGCCGCTGCCATCCCGGAGCCAACGATCCGCTTTGTCCGAGGACAGCTGTCGCATACAACAAAACAGCCAGCCGGCACCGTGCCTCGAAGGGTTTCGCTGCGAAACCCAAGAGGAAAATAAAGTAAAAATTGCAGCGCTTTTATGAATGGGCAAAATGGGCAAGAGGAATCAGGGTTGGCTAAGCTCGGGCCAGCGCCCCAAACTCCCGAGAGAATCAGGCCTGCCGGTTTCGTGACCACTGGGTCAGGGCCAAGCGCAGCGGCGGCGGAAGGGAGGCGTTCCACCCCTCATCTGCAGTCAGGTGGCTTTCTAGCTCAAACTCGAAAGGTTTTGTCTTGTGCAGGAAGCCGCTTCGGCCACTTTTGATGCAAAACCTAACCGGAGCTTGATTCCAAAGACGGTTAAGGAGTTCAAAGCCGGGCGTGGTGGTGCTCGCCTATAATCACCGCACTTAGGGGTGGGTGCAGGAAGGAGATCGGGGGTTCAAAGCCAACCTTGGGTACAGAGCAGGCTGGCGGGCAGCCTGTGTTACATGAGACCCTATCTCAATTTTTAAAAGTAAATAAATAGATAAAAGAGAAAATCCAAGTGTAAGGTTAAGTCTAACGAGGCATTAGTTTAAAAAAACCAATAATTTACATGACAAAAGAGCTCAGGGTGCTGCAGCAAAACCAGTCTAGTCCAAGACTCTGAATGCGGATGCTGCCCAGACCTACCTACTGCTCTGCACTGCCCCGGAGCAAGCACTGTCCTCCGCTCACCACAGTCCTCTGCTTTAGGTCCTCACTGAGCCCTGAGTCGACCGACTAGGAAGGGGGTGGTGGTGATGTATGCTTGCTGGCACAAATAAAAGGCCAAAGCTGTGTTTTAGTCATTTGGCTTGTGGTTTTGACAGTGATAAACACGCTTGAATATCAGGAATGACCAGAAACCAGACGCCTGTGCAACAAAATGCTGTAACTAAATACGCGTTCCGAAAGGCTTCTAAACTCACTTTCATTTTATTTGCGAACTTCCAAAGTTAGCAGTTTCCGACTAAAATCTGTTTTTGGACAACTATTTGAATGCACGGAACGAGAGTCGGCCCAGAGCTGAGAGTACTGAGCTTGATTGTATGTAGCCTGGTTCACACTAGGAACTTTTTATAACTCCTTAAAAACCTGAGCCTTCATCTGTATTCTGTGACATCAACGAAAACCAGACCCGATTCACAATAAGATGAAGAAAAACGAAGGGCACCGTCTGTTACGGCACAGCCTGGCTGCCCAGACCGCGCTGTCGGGCTGTCCCAGGCCAAGTTCGCCCAGGCCAGGTCACGTGACGCCCCCACCCTCCCCGGGCTCTGGTCCCGGCGCGACCTTGGGCAGTCTCTGACACCCACCTGCCCTTGAACCCCGGGCAAAACCGCGGTGAGGGGTGCAAAACACTTAAGTCTCTGCGCCAAGGGTGTGTCCCGAAGGCTGTACTGCAGGGACCCGCACGAAGAGAGGGCACCAGCCACCTGCCAAGTCCCCTGTCGGAGCATCCTTCCTACTGCCGAGCCCGACCCTCACGGATCCCGAGAACCATTCCACCTGCAGAGTAGCGGGTAGAAAGAGCCTGGAGAACGCTCGGCGTCCACACTGGCCCCAAGCCACCCGCGGAGTGGGGAGTGAGAAGGGGTCAGAAAGGGAGTTGATACCCCTACTGGTCAGGGACCAAGGAGTGACGCCTAATCCTGAGCATCTTTCACAGAGCAATGAAGACCCCCAAACCCACGCGGTGAGAGAATCCACCGTGGGGCGGGACACCACGAGCCGAGGTCCCACGCGTCCCGAGTGGAGGCATTTTGCCCAGCCGGGGGACCAAGCATCTTTTCTCCCGTCCCGGGATCCCCCAGATCTGTCACTGAGCAGGGGAGGGAGTGCCCTCTGCTTCTCCAATACGCGGCTCACGCATACCCTACGGGCACAGTCTGGGTCTCCCTCGGCGCTCCTAAGGTTGACACCCGCGCGCCCAGCCCAGGGCGGTGCCGCAGCGATGCCCTCGCGGTGTCTTACCGAGTCTGCAGACGGCCGCGGCGGAATGAGCGAGCGGAGTCCGGGCCGGGGCGGGCGAGGCCAGGCTCACCGACGCGCGCCGCGGGTGATTGGCTGAGCCTGGCCCGGCTGCAGCGCGGGCGGGGCGGGGCGGGGCCTGGACGGGGCGGGGCTGCGGGGAGGAGTTCAGTAAGGAAACTGAGGCTAAGTCCCGAGCTTGCCAACAGCAGACCTAGGACAGCATTCCTTACCCTGAGAGCCTCAGTTTCTTCATATACAAAAGGGACCAACTCATTAAAGCCATGCTCATAACAGCTCTTTGCACCATACCTGGCTTACACTCGCGGTTTACACTCAGCCGCACGTAAACTTCTCTGCATCCCTGCGGGGGTTATGCTGTTTTTGCTCCAGACTTTTGGTTTGTTTGGTTGTTTGGTTGATTATTTTTTTTAAAGGGGGGTGGGACGCTTGCGGGGGAGGGAGAACGGCTTGTCTAACATCACAGAATGAAGAAGTAAGCTCAAGTTCCAAGTTTGCGAACAGATGTTTGTCATCCGGGGGCAGGTTGGCGCCAGAGGCCAACACACTCATAGTCTCCCTGGGATAAAATCGTCGGGGGGGGGGGACCCTCATCTGCGGAACAATTAGGGTGTGTGAGTAGCTCACAATGCCGTGCATTCCTGGCCTGTGTAAGGTCCTGGATTCAAGTCTCTGCGCCCAAAAGGAACGGAATCGAAGTACTCTTTGAACGCTGAGAACGAATAGGTGTCAGTAGGGGAGTGATTGGAACCTCGGACAGAGTGGCTTCTGGAGGGGGATAGCTGGCAGCACACGGGGAACGAAGGTTGCAGCGTGAGTTGTGAACAGGGTGCAGAGAAGTCCGGCCAGACATGGCAAAGCACTCTACCCGCCAAATGGGCGCCCTCCCAGGCTGCAGCTCCAGGCCCTGCGTGTAGCAAGCTCTCCATCGCGGCTCTGAGGTCAAGCACGCTTGGTCATGGAAGAGCCTTGTTTGCCTCCATCTTTCCCTGCATGCCGCGGAAGGGTTCTATAGAGAAAATGAAAGTTCCCCTTGATCCCGCCCCCAACTGTAGTTAACTGTTGCTGTATCTCATCTCCCCCTACACCTCTATTATTTAAAAGGCCAAGCGATTGTTGGGTGTAACTTTGCGATTTTTACTTAGTTTATGTGAAGGGACTCATAGAGAATCGGGGTCTTTCACTTGCCTACATTGTTCTGACACACACCCAAACGCCTTCCATCTTCTTAAGCATCCTTATCTGAGCACCTGTTCCTGAGCGTGGAAGCAGAGAGACAAGTGTGACATGTGGCTGGCACTGCAGAGGCGGTATCTGGAAACACTTTCTGCTGTCCCCCGGGCCTCGGCCTCGATGGCTCTAGTGTCACCTCTTGCTGCCCCCTACTTAAGGCTCCTTTTAAGTCCTGGACTGTTGGACTCACCTTAAATGCCCTTCCTTCTCTCCCTAGAACCCCAGCCCTAACCGGTCCCCTCCCCAAGGACACTTCCTCTTTTCTTGGCGTCCTGCTTTGCGTCCCTCTGGATTGGCCCTGTGCCCTGTCTGTCCAGGAGGCTCAGCGGCCTTGACAGCAGGCCCTCCCTGCAGGCCAGGAGGGACAGAAGCAGGGGCGGAGACAACATCAGAAGGAACTCTCAGACACCTCGTGCCTTGGGGAGGCACCATAATGAGCCAGAGCTGCCTGCACCTGGTTTTATCCTGTGGAGACCTCATTTTCCTTCCTCTGCCCTTACCATAGCCCTTTTCCCAAGGACTGTAGCTCCTGGGGTGGCTATTAATAAAAAGCTTAACCTCCCCCTTGCCCCTCCGGGTGGGGATGGGGAAGCTTGGGGCATTAACCTAAACTCCCTGAGCGCTGAAAATATACCAGGAACTGGCACCAAGGCTAGAATAACCTTTCTCAAGCTTGCCTGTTTATTTTTCACATTCTTTCTCAGTTTTAATCCCATAGACTGTGCCAGCTGCTCACGATGGATACGCTTGCCCTGTGTGGTGGCTCACATCTGTGATTTCATTACTTGGGAGACTGAGGCAGGAGAATCATATATGAGTTGGAGACCAGCCTGGGTTACAGCGTGAGCCTGTCTCAAAAACCAAACCAAACCAAACCAAAACAAAACAAAAACAGAGTTGGAGGAAATTACTCAGTAACTAAGTACGAATACTACTCTTGCCCAAGACCACAATTTGGTTCCCGGCATCCAAGTCTCAATGTTCACAAACACCTATAACTCCAGCTCCTGGGGATCTTGCGCCCCCTTCTGGCCATCATGGGCACCTGCATTTATGTGTCCATACATTCCCATACACATTATTTTTAATCTAAAACAAAACAAAACAAAACAAAACAAACCACAACTGGGGATGTGGCTCAGTATTACAGCGCTTGTCTATCAGGCATGAAGTCCTATATCCCATCCCCCACACCACATAAAGAGGGTATAATGATGCACACTTGTGATCCCAGCAAGAAGTTCAAGTTGTCCTTGGCCACATATCAAGTTTGAGGACAATGGAAAGAATAAGATAAGCTGGTTAATCGTAGGGTTGCATGCATGCTAGTCAGGTGCTCTGCCACGGAGCTACCACAGCCCTTGTTTGTTTTGTTTTGTTTTGTTTCAGTACTAGCGCTAGAAGGCAAGGTCTTATGTGTAGTAGGCCCGACAACATCCCAACCCTAACTATCCACCTAACGTGCGTGACAGGCAGGGACTTCACAGCCCCCACTGTTTTGCCAAGAGAATGGCTGCTCCGTGGTCATTCTCTCTAGCCTCCTTTTCGGTTGGCAGGACTCAATAGATATTTATCCAAAGTGCTTAAGACATTTGGGGACTTGGCTCTGAGACCTAGTTTTGTGGGAATTCTACTTCATACTAAAGAATGTTGTAATCACAGGAGGCAGTGTTTTCCCCTTCTTCAAGCCTCGGGCCCCCCTGAACTTGAACTTTGAGCCCCTGTACACGTTTTGAGTCAATAGCGGAGGTAGTATTTGCTCAGCCAACGTCACCAGGTTTCATGAGGACAGTGGCATTGTCGAAAGGATAACAAACCCAAGGCTGCCAATGAGTGTGGGAAAAGAAACTCTGAGTCCATGAGGCTTCTTCTGTGTCCCGGTGTTCCCACCAGAGAGTGCAAATGTCCTGTGAAATGTACCCTGCCTGTCCCCCTCTGGGGACCACTTCACTGTTTTCCTCTGCCTTGCCTTCCCGAGCACCCAGTGAAAGGAAAGTTGGCAGTGTTTACTATCCCAGAGAAGAAACAATCGAAGCCACAAGACCAGGGCTAGGAGTGTCAGTGTGAACCCCTCCTGGTCCCATGTAAGCCTCAGTTTCCTCACCCTAGGAAATGAAGTCAGGGCCAGAGACATGGCTCACACACTCATGGACATACACAGATAAGGCACCATGCACAAATGCTTGTGAACTACCATCTGGATGCTAGGAATACTTGAACTTGGGTCCTCGGCAAGAGTGGCCAATGAGTACTCCTGCCCCTCCACCCTACCATTCTTTGAGAAGTAGTGCATGCTGGTCTGGTACTGACGACGTAGCCAAGAGTGACCTTGAACTCCTGATCTCCTGCCACTACCTGCCCGTACTGGGACTGCAGATGTGCCCCATCGTGCCAGGTCTGTGTGGTGCTGGAGACAATGGCCAGGAATGTTGAGTACCCTACCAACTGAGCTACTCCCACAGATGTGCCACAGGCCAATTGAATTAGGCAATTCCCCTCATGTGATGTCCTCAGATAAGTCTGGGCTGTGTCCAGTTGATGCCTAGGTAGGTGACAGAGCCTCTGGGGGTAGAGGAAACAAGTGAGGCAAGAAGCTCTGTCATTAGGAGTTTTGTTTTTAAAATATCTATCTATCTATCTATCTATCTATCTATCTATCTATCTATCTATCTATCTATTTATCTATCTATTTATTCTTAAAGATTTTAAAGCTTTTTATCTGTGTTCACGGATGTGTAGGTGCCCTGAGGTCAGAAGAGGGCACTAGGTCTCAGGAGCTGGAGTTACAGGTGGTTGTGAGCGGCTTTGTATAGATTCTGGGAACTGAACTCCGGTCTTCTGCTGAGGTTTACTGTGTGGCTGCCCTAGGTCTTTCCTCTTGGGTGGAAAAATGAAAGGGCTGAAGGTGAGGCTCAGTAGTTATGGGCAAAGGCTGCTCTTGCTGAGGATCCAGCTCCTGGATTCTGTTCCACCTCCACTTGGTGGCTCTCAATCCTCTGTAACTTGAGTTATGAGGGACCCTATACCCTCTTCTGGCCTCTGAGGACACTAGGCACACAAATGGTGCACAGACATGTATGAAGGAAAACAGAGATACAGATATTACTTTTAAAAAGAAACAACAACAACAATAATGTTGGCATAGTTATTTAGCTATTTTATTGGGTTCTTATCTCTCTGCCTCCCTTCCAAACAGTTATTGTACTCTAATCCCTTCCAACCCTCCAACACCAGAGAGGAGAGAAGGAAGGTGAGAGGGGAAAGGAGGTGTGCACCTCTTTAGACCACTTCCTGCTGACTGGAGGCCTTGAGTTCCTTGGGGCGAGTTCAGTCCTCATTGTCAGGATATCTCCAACTTCTCATCTCTTTGCTCATGACCCCAGACAAACTGCAACAAAAGCAACCAGGAGCAGCAGGGGGAGCAGCAGGGGAGCAGCAGGGGAGCAGCAGGGGAGCAGCAGGGGAAGTAGGGGAGCAGCAGAGGAGCAACAGGGAGCAGCAGGGGAACAGGAGGAGCAGCAGGGGTGTAGCAGGGGGAGCATCAGGGGAGCTGGGGGAGCAGCAGGGGAGCAGCAGGGGGAGCAGCAGGGGGAGCAGCAGGGGGGCAGCAGGGGAGCAGCAGGGGAGCAGCAGGGGGAGCAGCAGGGGGAGCAGCAGGGGAGCAGCAGGGGGAGCAGCAGGGGAGCAACAGGGGAGCAGCAGGGGAGCAGCAGGGGAGCTGGGGGAGCAGCAGGGGAGCAGCAGGGGAGCTGGGGGAGCAGCAGGGGAGCAGCAGGGGAGCTGGGGGAGCAGGCAGGGGAGCAGCAGGGGAGCAGCAGGGGAGCTGGGGGAGCAGCAGGGGAGCAGCAGGGGAGCAGCAGGGGAGCTGGGGGAGCAGCAGGGGAGCAGCAGGGGAGCTGGGGGAGCAGGCAGGGGAGCAGCAGGGGAGCTGGGGGAGCAGCAGGGGGAGCAGCAGGGGGAGCAGCAGGGGAGCAGCAGGGGAGCTGGGGGAGCAGCAGGGGAGCAGCAGGGGAGCAGCAGGGGAGCAGCAGGGGAGCTGGGGGAGCAGCAGGGGAGCTGGGGGAGCAGCAGGGGAGCTGGGGGAGCAGGCAGGGGGAGCAGCAGGGGAGCTGGGGGAGCAGCAGGGGAGCTGGGGGAGCAGCAGGGGAGCTGGGGGAGCAGGCAGGGGGAGCAGCAGGGGAGCTGGGGGAGCAGGCAGGGGAACAGCAGGGGAGCTGGGGGAGCAGCAGGGGGAGCAGCAGGGGGAGCAGCAGGGGAGCAGCAGGGGAGCAGCTGGGGGAGCAGCAGGGGAGCTGGGGGAGCAGCAGGGGGAGCAGCAGGGGAGCTGGGGGAGCAGCAGGGGAGCAGCAGGGGAGCTGGGGGAGCAGCAGGGGGAGCAGCAGGGGAGCTGGGGGAGCAGGCAGGGGAGCAGCAGGGGAGCTGGGGGAGCAGCAGGGGGAGCAGCAGGGGAGCTGGGGGAGCAGCAAGGGGAGCAGCAGGGGGAGCAGCAGGGGGGCAGCAGGGGAGCAGCTGGGGGAGCAGCAGGGGAGCAGCAGCAGCCACAGCCCTCTGGGGACTCTCTCATGTATACCCTCTCCAGAGTTTCCCAAATGAAAATATCTGTGCTGACAAAAATCACTGCCCTGCTAGTGCTGAGGCAAATCATAATCACCTGCTGTGAAGCAGCCTCTTATCCCAAACCTGGGGTTAAATAAACTAACAAAAACATAGGCACATAACATAACTTGACTTTTAAAGAAACCAACATTCTTGAGACACAGTAATAAATATTATCATCACCATCGTTATTATTAAGTAAAATTCAGTTAAAAGGCTGGGTTCGCCGGAGTGTTTCTTTAATTCTTGAACTCAAGAGGCAGAGGCACTTTCTCTCTCCACCAGCCAAGCAGGACGCCCAAAGAAAAGAAGGCCACTGGGAAGAAGGTGGCCCCGGCCCCAGCCATCGTCCAGAAACAGGAGGCCAAAAAGGTGGTCAATCCTTTGTTTGAGAAAAGGCCCAAGAACTTTGGAATTGGTCAGGATATCCAGCCCAAAAGAGATCTAACACACTTTGTCAAATGGCCCGGCTACATCAAGCTGCAGCGGCAAAGAGCCATCCCCTATAAACGGCTCAAAGCACCTCCTGCCATTAACCAGTTCACCCAGGTGCTGGACAGGCAAACAGCTACTCAGCTGCTTAAGCTTGCCCACAGGTACAGGCCAGAGGCAAAGCAAGAGAAGAAGCAAAGGCTACTGGCCCGTGCTGAGAAGAAAGCTGCTGGCAAAGGTGACATCCCAACTAAGAGACCACCTGTCCTCCGAGCAGGAGTCAATACAGTCACCACCTTGGTGGAGAACAAGAAGGTTCATCTGGTGGTGATTGCCCATGATGTAGACCCCACTGAGCTGGTGGTTTTCCTGCCTGCCCTGTGTCGAAAGATGGGGGTGCCCTACTGCATCATCCAGGGAAAGGCCAGACTGGGATGCCTGGTCCACAGGAAGACATGCACCACGGTTGTCTTCACACAGGATAACTCGGAAGACAAGGGTGTTCTGGCTAAGCTGGTGGAAGCTATTAGGACCAATTATAATGACAGATATGATGAGATCCGTTGCCACTGGGGAGGCAACGTCCTGGGTCCCAAGTCTGTGGCTCACATTGCCAAGCTGGAAAAGGCAAAGGCTAAAGAACTCGCCACTACACTGGGTTAAATGTACATTAAGTTTTCTGTACATAAATATAACTACAAAATTTAAAAACAAACAAACAAATGGGCTAGTGAGATGGCTCAGTGGCTAAAAGCACTGGCTGCTCTTAGAGGTCCTGAGTTCAATTCCCAGCAACCACATGGTGGCTCACAGCCATCTATATGGGGGATCTGATGCCCTTTTCAGGCAGGCAGATATATATGCATCAGAGCACTCATACATTAAATAAATAAAATTTTAAAAAAAGAAAGAGAGAGAGAGAGAGAGGCAGAGGCAGGCAGATCTTTGTGAGTTTCAGACCAACCAAGCCCATTTAGACCCTGGGAATGGGGGGTGGAGGGAGAAGGAGAAAGAACAAGCACAGATCGCTGCCACACAGCTTAAATAACAATAAATTAATGCAGCTTCAGACAAATATTTTTATTTTAAAATAATTTTAAGAGGGGGGAATGAAGACATATTAGGGTAGAAGTAAGATTTTTAATGGGCTGAAGAGTGAGGACAGGCAAAGCAAGAGTGCTGCAGCAGAGTGCATGTGTAATTCCCAGTCCTTGGGAGGCTGAGGCTGGAGGGTCATGGGTTCAAGGCCAGCTCAAGCTTTATTAACTACACCTTGTCTCAAAGAGTCTTTTCAAGGTTGGGCTTTGCTGCTCTGTTTGGTATTAACTGCTTTGGAAATTAGTCTATTACAGCATGCTTTCTTCCCAGGTTCTAGAATCTTCTCTCATTTGCTCTGCTACCTTGCTGCAGCTCTTAATACAAATTTAAACATTTTCATAATTTAAAATGAATTTACATGCACACATGTTTTTGCATGTGTGAGGATACTTGTTCATGTGGGTGCACAGGCATGGGGAGGTCTGAGGCTGATGTAAGAGCCATCTTCCATTACAAGAATGGGGCTCAGCCGGGCGTGGTGGCACACGCCTTTAATCCCAGCACTCGGGAGGCAGAGGCAGGTGGATTTCTGAGTTCAAGGCCAGCCTGGTCTACAAAGTGAGATCCAGGACAGCCAGGGCTATACAGAGAAACCCTGTCTCAAAAAAAACCAAAATAAAAATACTTAAAAAAAAAAAAAAAGAATGGGGCTCTTCCACCCCATTCACGGAGGAAGACTCTCCCAGTCAAATCCAGAGCTCACTGATATGCCTAGTCCTGCTGGCCGGTATGTTCTGGATACCCCCTATCTCTTGCCTTCGAAGGCTGGAATTATACTGGTCAGTCTTTATGTGGTTTTCTGGAGACCAGAATTTGGATCCTCAGACTTTCATGGCCAAGTGTTTTAATCACCCGGCTATCTATCTCTTCAACTTTTCCGGCTCATATCTTCCAGAGCTAGACTCAGCTTCCAGAGTCTTTTCTGACTTGCTTTGACATGTGCTCACTTGAAACTTGAATCACACCTTTGTCTTGCTGGCAACTGCATCTGACATGTGTCATCATTCCCGAGAGAGGCAAATGGTTTTGAGCTGAAGTCTGGTGGTGCAAGGTCTCAGACCACCAAGGGCCTGAGGATGGGAGAAGAGGGTCATAATTAGGACGTAGGAACTGGGACTCCCCTGACAGAAGGGCTCTTTCCATAGGTTACAGGACACCAGGGGACTCACTGTGGGCATGGCTGAGCTGGCTTCTGTGTGTTGAGAGCAGTTGCTGGCATTCTTTTTATAAAAGATTATTTATTTATCGAGATAGGATATTTATTTATTTATTTATTTATTCATTTATGTATTTATGTATTTATGTATGTATGTATGTATGTATGTATGTATGTATTTATTTATTTATTTATTTATTTATTTATTTATTTATTTATTTATTTATTAATGTAGCCCTAGCTGCTGCTCAAGGAGCTGTGGGTCTGGTATTTATAAGTCTGCTTTATTCTGTTCTACTTGCAAATGCTAGTCTTCTCAGGTTTTAAAATGCATTTGAGTATTTTCTATTTCCTTACACATGACCTAGTGCAGCCTGAGGCCACGGGAGCAAGGAAGCCCTAGTACACTTGGGGTTTGTCCCTACCCTGAGGGACCAGGGATGGAGCAGAGTTGGTAGTGCTTGCTGAGCAAGCACAAGGTCCTCGGTTTGCTCCGTAGCCCCATACAAGCAAGGCAAGGTTGTGCATGCCTGCCAGCCCAGCACTCAGGAGTTGGAGGTAGGAGGATCCGAAGTTTAAGGTCATTCTTGCCACATGGTGAATTGGAGCCTGTAAGGCCAACACTTGGGAGACTGGGGCAAAAGGCTTGCTGCAAGTTTGAGTCTAGACCAAGGAAGTGTCTCTAGAATCTTTCTAGGCCACAGAACAAGTCATACCAAATACAGAATATCAAAATTATCTCTTTAAAAAAAAAAGCTATTGTGATTTTCCCATCATGCACCCCAGTCCTGCTCATCTCCCCATCCCCTCATATCCATTCTTCACCCTTGAAACCTTCCCCCCAAAATAAAACACAAACAATAACAACAATAACAAAGCATACATAGAAAAAAAATCTCATAGAGTGTCACAGTGTGTCCCACAGCACATCTCTCTGTCAACACATCTACACATGGCAAATGCTCATTGCAATGAATCATTGGTCTGGTTGGAGATCTCTGGGTTCTGTGATCATCAATATCGAATCCTCATCAAGATACCCCCATCCCACTCCCTTCCCAGTTATCCTGTTGAAACCCTGTGTCATGGAGATCCTGCAACTTTGGAACTCCAGGACTGGCCCTTTCGTGTGTCCCAGCCATTTGCAGCTGAGCTCCTCAGGGCACTGGCTCTCTCTTATCCGCACCACCAGGGTGAGCTCTCCAGCACTGCTCAGGCTAGGTGACCCAATGCCACCATGTGCAAGAGGCAGGGTCAGCTCTCCTTTTCTCATGGCGTCAGGGCCAGCTCACCCACGCCCCGCTGCTAACCAGAGCCAGTTCCACTTGCTGCCTAGGTGACTCAGGGCCTGCTCTCCTGAGTGATCACTCTTACCCACACCTCCAGAGCCAGTCAAGGTGCAGGGCCCACTCTTCCAAGTTCTACAGCCAGTAAGGGGCAGGGCCAGCTCTCCCACTCTCACAACCCCAGAGCCAGCCCTCCAGAATGCCACAGGCAATGAGGGGCAAGGAGAGGGAGGGCATCAGCCTAGCCCAAATACCACCTCATGGCGGATGAGACCAGGCTCCCAAACTCTTGCTCTGGGGTCTTAATGGCCTGCTCCCTGACACTAGGGTCAGCTTGCTGTGCTGTCCAGGGGAGGGGCAGGGCCAGCTCTCCTGAGCTCGTGACTCTGTGGGCAGCTTTCTCCACTGCTGGAAGTGGAGAGGGGAGAAAGGACATAGCCCTGCATCTGTGCTATCTCAGGGCAGATAAAGTGGAGAGGTCAGTGCTCCCACACTCATGCCCTCAGGGCTAGCTCACCAACACCACCACCTCCAGAGCCAGCTGCCTGGGTGAAGTTCAGGGCCTGCTCTCCTACGTGCTGCTGCCTGGTAAGAGATGGGGCCATCTCTCCAGAGCTCTGCATGCCCTGAGGGGCGGGGCCAGTTACACAGCCCATGGACATCCAGGTGGTCCCAGGCAGCTGCTCCAACCGGGAACTTCCCCGTGTTCTCTAGTGGTAATGTGAGCCAGGGACATCAACACTGACCCCTGCCACTGTGTGTCCATGAACTCAGACATGACCCTCAGTGGCAGCTTGGGCTGGGACCTCACCAATATACCCAGCTGGCAGAGCTGGCCACTCACAATAGGCAACTCCCCTCTACCTTCCAGTTTCCAGTTCCATCTCTCTTCATAACACTCAAGCTGTTCCATTTCTCTTTCCCTTCCATCTGACCACCACAGACTCACACATTGTAGTGCCTCCAGCAGGCTATCCTCGAAGCTGGTGGGCTCCTGGGTGACATCTTATACCTGTGCTGCATGGCATAGCAGCAAGTGGGTATCTACAGCTTGCTTGTGCCATGTGCTGGAGGGCAGTTCTATGGGTGGCATAGCAATCCACAGGTCTCTGGCTTCCTCCTCCTGTGCTGCCCTGCCTGGATTTGATTTGATTTGACTTAGTTTTTATGAGTCATAGCCATAAGATAGCTTTGTCCAGGAAGCTAGGAATCAAGCTAGGATAGACAAAGGACTGCTGTCTGCTCTGCCTTTGACTGATACAAGAACCACATTATCAACAAGGTGTCTCTTTGCCCATCGCCAGGGAAGTGGAGGGTAAGAGGTCAAAATTAACTGTTGTTGTTTATCGGCTCATAGGGGAATAAACCCTAGAAAGATCTAGAAACCAGGGGCTGGGGAGATGGTGAGGAGCACTTACTGATCTCCCAGAGGACCAGGGTTCGGATCCCAGCACCTATGTCAGGTGGCTCCCACTAACTTCAGCTCCAGGTACACCCACCAGGAACATAATCACATAGACATAAACACACATATAAAAAGTTTTTTAGATCTTAAAAAAAAGGACTCATCTTAAATTAATATTTGTTTTTGTTAAGATAGGATCTCACTAGGTAGCCCAACCATTGATTTTTTTTTTAAGAAAAAAATTTGGAGGGAATTCTTTGAAAATGAATCTTATGAGCCAGGTGTGGTGGCACATGCTTTTAATCCCAGCACTGGGGAGGTAGAAGCAGGCGGATCTCTAAGAGTTCAAGTTTGAGGTCAGCCTGGTCTACATAGGGAATTCCAGGCCAGACAGTGATACATAGAGAAACTCTGCCTCAAAAACAAAGCAAAACAAAAGAACAGCAGAAAATGAGACTTCTGAAGCCCAGGCTGGCCTCAAATTTGCTATGTAACCAACCAAGGATGATCTTAAACTCCTGCTCCTCTGCTCTCCCAATGGCTGGGTGTTGACATGACAGGTGGGATTTCTGAGGAACACAGACGAAAACATTCTCAAAGGAATTATTAAAAATTGGGTGTTGGGATATGCTCCTTTAATCCATTTCTCATAAATTAGACGCCAGTCTGGTTCAAACAGAGTTTTTGGCCAGCCAGGGCTACATAGAGAGACTTTGTCTTTGTTGTGGTTTAAATAGGAATGGCCTTTATAGACTCATGTGTTTGAATGCTTGCCCATAGAAAGTGGCACTATTAGGAGGTGTGGCCTCATTGGAGTGGGCATGACCTTGTTGGAGGAAGTACAATTGTTGGAGTGTTACTGTGGGCTTTGAGGTCTCATATGCTCAAGCTATGCCCAGGGTAGCACGTAGTCTTCCTCTACTGCCTGTGGATCAAGATGTAGAACTCTCAGCTCCTTCTTCAGCTCCATGTCTGCCTGCACGCAGCCATGCTTTCTAACAAGATGATAATGGACTCAACCTCTGAAACCATGAGCCAGCCCAATTAAATGTTGTTCTGTATAAGAGTTGCTTTGGTCATGGTGTCTCCTCGTCACAATAAAATCCTAACTAAAACAAGTCTCCAAAACCAAAACAAACCCAAAAAGAACACAGTAGGATTTTTCACACTTCATGACCACTAATCACAAGTTGGTCTTGCTCAGGGATTCGAGAATGATTGAACATATGCAAATCCATAGGGAGAACACAACACAAATCAATCATGTCATCTCTTGTAATTGAGGAAAATATGTAATAAAAATATAAAAAAAAAATCATGTCATCTCAACTGACTCAGAAAGGGCCTTTGATAAAATTCAATATCTACAACGTTAAAATGTTCTTAAAAATTCATAAATATATTGTTTAAAATTCAACACCCCTTCTTTA
The DNA here is from genome assembly GCF_978045245.1 of Mus caroli. Lineage (NCBI taxonomy): Eukaryota > Metazoa > Chordata > Mammalia > Rodentia > Muridae > Mus > Mus caroli. The sequence goes on from NW_028227275.1 coordinate 58,412,931, forward strand.
CAAGAACTTTCTTAAAGGGCCAGAGATGTTGCTCAGTGGGTAAAACTTTTGCCATACGAGCACGAGGACCTGAGTTTAAACCCTAAGAACCCATAGAAAGCCAGGCATGATATCACGTGTCTAATCCCAGTGTTCCTAGAGAGAGAAGAGAAGCACAGACAAGACGATTTGCAGGAGCTAACAGGCCAGCTAGCTTGATGTACACAGTGGTAACAACAAAGAGACTGCCTTGAACAAGATAGGGGGTGAGGATCAGTTCCTGAGGGTGTCCTCTGAGCTCCATATGATACCATGTCACATACATATGAATGGAAGACATACACACCTACAAAAGAAGAAATTATTTTTCTCAAGACAAAGTTTCTCTGTGTAGCCCTGGTTATTCTGCAATTCTCCCTGTAGACCAGGCTGGCCTTGAATTCAGAGGTCCACCTGTCTCTGTCCTCCAGATTGCTGGGATTAAAGGTGTACTCCACCATGCCCAGCTAGGGGAAAAAAAATGTCTAAAACCTTGAAGAAACTAGGAATAGGGCTGGCGTGGTGGTTTGAATATGCTTGGCCCATGGGAGTTGCACTATTGGGAAGTGTGGCCTTATCAGAAGAGGTGTGGCCTTGTTAGAGGAAGTGTGTCACTGTGGGGGTACACTTTGAGGTCTGCTGGTGCCCAAGCTCTGCCCAGTGTAGAAAGTCTGCTTCTGGCTGCCTTTGGATTAACATGCAGAACTCTCAGCTCCTTCTCCAGCATCATGCCTGCCTGGACACCACCATGATAATAATGAACTAAACCTCTGAACCTGAAAGCCAGCCCCAATGAAATGTTGTCCTTTATAAGAGTTGTCGTGGTCATGATGTCTCTTTGAAGCAATAAAACCCTAAACAAGACAGCTGGTGAGATGGCTGGGTGGTATAGGTGCTTGCCTGATGACTTGAGTTTGATTTCCTGGATCAAATGGTAAAAGGAGAGAATCAACTCCTGCAAGTTGTCCTCCACCCTCCACTCCAGCCCCACCTCCATAAATAATAAATGTAAGAAAAATCCAGCGAGCATGCTTTCTGTTGCTGTGGTAAACCCATGACCAAAAGCAGCTTGGAGAGGAAAGGGTTTGTTTGGCTTTCAAGTTTCCCTTCTTCCTTGAGGGAAGTCAGGGCAGGAACTGAAGCTGAGCACGGAGGGATGCTGCTTGCTGGCTTGTTCCTCCTGTGTGCTCAGTTACCTTTCTCATACAACCCAAGACCACCACTGGCTCATTGGTTAAGAGCACTGGCTGCTCTCGCAAAGGACCCATATTTGGTTCCCAGAACCCATTTGGTGGCTCCCAGCCTCTTGTAATTTCAGTTCTAGAGGATCTAACACCTTCTTCTGACTTTTTTGGGCATCAAATGCACATATGATGTACATGCACACTTGTAGACACCCCTACAAACATGCTTTTAAAACGTAATAAGCTTTGGCTTCTGCAGAAAGCCAAGTCCTCACCCTACAGGGGCTTGGGATTCAGTGGTGAAGACAGGGGATAAACACTGACATGTGACAAAGTCCTAAGTAGTAGTTTTAACCCCTGTGGAGATGGTCAAGGTAGAGTAATGGCTGGAGGGAGATGGGATGAATGGGTAAGGGAGACCCCTCTGCAGAACCTGAGTATTCAGGGAGAGGAGCAAAAAGAACGGCAGACAATCACATCAAGACTAGATGAGTCTCCAAATACCAAAGGGGAGGGAAGAAGGAAGAGAAGGAGAAGGAGGAGGAGGAAGAGAAAGAGGAGGAGAAAGAGGAGGAGAAAGAGGAGGAGAAAGAGGAGGAGGAGGAGAAAGAAGAGGAGGAGAGAGAGGAGGAAGAGGAGGAGGAGGAGAGAAGAAGAAGAAAAGAAGAAGAAGAAGAAGAAGAAGAAGAAGAAGAAGAAGAAGAAGAAGAAGAAGAAGAAGAAGAAGAAGAAGAAGAGAATAATTTTAAGAGCAACAGCGGGGTCTCATGTGACTGACTTTAGGTGGCATACTTATGTGACTGACTTTAGGTGGCATACTTGTAGAGCTGCCCCTGCCCTCGAGTCGGGATCTCTTCCCAGCCTGAGTCCCCACATCTCTGAGCTCCGCCATGTCTGCACTAGGACCTCACTAGGCTTCCTGTCTTTTCTTCCTGTCTTTGTGTACAGCTATGCACCAGAGACCTGAAGGGGAGATAGGGGCCAACCAGATTAATCCTGGCTCTCTAGAGAAGACATGCCTGGAGAACAAACAGGCTCTAGTCTGCCTGCTATGCTGTGCCAGCAGGAACCAACAAGAGGCTGCTGTATCAGCCTCCTAGGGGGCAAATGGGGTGACAGTGAGCCCCAGCATGCACCGGTTGCATGCAGCTCTGCTTGGCTTTTTTGTGTTCAGACAATGAACTCATCTTTGCTGTATATTGGTATTTTTTTTAAAATGTAAGGTCTCAATTTTTAAGTCTACAAAGATATGACTTGTGGGGCTGGAGAGATGGCTCAGTGGTTAAGAGCACTGACTGCTCTTCCAGAGGTCCTGAGTTCAATTCCCAGCAACCACATGGTGGCTCACAACCATCTGTAATGGGATCAGATGCCCTCTTCTGGTGTGTCTGAAGACAGCAACAGTGTATTCACATACATTAAATATTTTTTTTAAAAAGATATGACTTGTGTATCATATTGAGTTACTTGGAGACACACAATCTGGTAGCTTTGGCTGTACCCACAGGGTGATAAAAAGCCATTAGTCTTCCAGCCCCAAATCCTTGGCAGGCACTAACTTGTTTTTCTGTCAAATTAAAAAATAAGAATTGGGCTGGTGAGATGGCTCAGTGGGTAAGAGCACCTGACTGTTCTTCCGAAGGTCTGGAGTTCAAATCCCAGCAACCACATGGTGGCTCACAACCATCCGTAGCGAGATCTGACTCCCTCTTCTGGAGTGTCTGAAGACAGTTACAGTGTACTTACATATAATAATAAATAAATCTTTAACAACAAAAAAATAAGGATTAACCTATTTTAGACATATCATATAAATACAACATGATCATTTGTGTCTAGCCTCTTTCACTGCGCATGTCCTTCTCAGGGGTCACCTGGTGTGTTGTGGTAAGTGTCTTTAGTTCTTCTTCTTCTCCCTCCTCTTCCCTCCCCCCCTTCCTTTTTGAGACAAGGTTTCACTGTATAGCACTGGCTGCCCTGGAACTAGCTCTGTAAAACAGGCTGGCTTAGAATTGACAGAGATCCTCCTAACTCTGCCTCCTGAGTGCTGAGAATAAAGGCGTAACCACCACTGAGTAGGACTGAGTAATATTCCATCTGTATGGGCATACCACATTTATTTTCTCCATTTATCAGTGGAGGGGTGACTGTGGCTTCTAATGAGCCTAGGTAGGGTGTGTTGGTGGGAGGTCCTCTCACTATGACTTTAAACTGTGACTAGATTGCTGAAGTCTTTCCCATTTGGGAAGTAAAGAGATTCCAAGGTCCAACCTTATGGTTACCTGCGTCATCTCTCAGACCCTAAGACCGACTGATAACCCTGTCTTCCGGCTTCTGAGCTGCCTTCCTTGGGATTGGCAGCATTTCCCTGCACCACTCCCTATCTGAAACTCCAATGAGACCTGGGGCCCTTCCAACCCTACAGAACTTGTGTGATGGAAAATGAGGGAGCTGGCCTCCAGATAAGCTAATTGTTCCCCAGGGAGATAAGACCAGTCCTAGCACTAAGGAGGTGGAAGCTGGAGCGACTGTGCCCTGTGGCTTCCGGGTGAGTGTGGCCGGGAGCTGCGGAGGCCACACTCCACCCAGGTTAAGTTAGAGATGCCCGTTTGCCTTGACTCTTAGGTGTATTTCCCTTGTAAACCAGGGAATCCAGATGCCCTGTGCTGGGGGGAGGGAGAGTCAAGGTGGCCCGGCCAGGAGCTAGGGGGTGTGCGTGGGAGGGCGTGTGGACTAGGGGTTGAAGGGGTGAGTGGGTGGACTCGGGCCATTCTTTCAGGGTTAATGTCAGACAGACTGCGTCCCTCCACCCCCACGTGGAGAATGAGAAGGCGTCCCTAGCCCTGTGCAGGACTCTGGGGTGGGTTAGGGACTGCAGTGGGTTCCCCACCCCCAGGCGCAGCCTTGAGCTCTCTATAGGGCAGCTGCACTCCAGGATTCCTGCTCTGGATTGGGTCTGCACCCTGTGCTGGCAGCAGTAATCCTCAGCGCCTGAGCCCTGCCTCAAGGCTATACTGTGTATTAAGAGACAGTCTAGCTGTATAAGTAGCAGCAGGCTGGCCTTCTACTTGATGCATCGTTTGCCTCCTTTGCCTTCGGAATTATAGACAAGCTGTGGACAACTAAGCTTTCTTATGCTAATTTTAAATAGCAAACCGAATAGGTACTCATTGTGTGTGTGTGTGGGGGGGGGGGGGCGTGTAGAAAATCCGAAAACTGGAAAAACAGAACTGTAAAAATAAACAAACAAATTTATTTGTCTTTAACTTTTAATTAAATAAAAATTTGAGGCAGAACCTTGGAACCCTCTATGTAGACCAGGCGGGCCTTGCACTCAGAGATTTGTTCTGCCTCTGGAGTGCTGGAATTACAGGTGTGCATACATCACCATACCTAGCCAAAATAATGCAGTTTAGATATTTCTTTTGTCCTATGGCCAGCTCCCACTAGCCTGTAATATTTCATTATAGACCTTGAATCTACTTGCCTTTAGTAAATGCAGCTTCCCTGATATCCCTCTTGACTTACTGGTTACTAAGAGTATCCCCTCCTATGGCTTTATTTTGCCACAATTAACTTGTTCCCTGAAACAGGAGGGGTATTCAAGCTTTTCCTGTCATAGATACTACAGCCCCAAATAACAGTTGAAAGGCCAGCTGCTCAGGCCAGTGGGTACTGAGGACTATCAGAACTGATTGCTGGGTCAAGGCCATGTGCAGAACGCCTTGTCGGTGCTCGCTACCAAGCTGTCCTCTTCTTCTTCTTCTTCTTCTTTTTTTTTTTTTTTGAGACTGGGTTTCTCTGTATAGCTCTGGCTGTCCTGGAACTCACTCTGTAGACCAGGCGGGCCTCGAACTCAGAAATCCACCTGCCTCTGCCTCCCGAGTGCTGGGATTAAAGGCGTGCGCCACCACGCCCGGCTTCCAAGCTGTCTTCTTTATTAAGCTGTCCTAAGAGGCTGGCCTAAACGGAGATGTGGGTGTCCTCTGTGCCAATGTGTGCACGCTAGCAAATGGGTATGTATGCATGTGTGTGGGTTCGCATGGGTGTGCAGCTTGTGTGTGCCTGTGATTCGTCAAAGCTGTCAACCACCAGGACCTGCCCTCTGCAGCTGCAGACAGTGCATTCGCCTTTGAATGCCGATGGGGTTGAGAACCAGGCAGGGAGACTTTGCAGTGTGAGTTCAAAGGCAAGGATAGTGATTCTCCAAGGTCAAGGCAGTTAGGCCTGAAGAAAGGTCTGTGTTCCATGTATCCCTCCAAGTGACTGGATGAGGTCTGTCCATTAGTGTCTGCTGTCAGGAGGCTGGGGCAATGGCTCTGTCTGTAAAGCATGCTGTGTCAGTGTGAGAGCCCAGAACCCAGTTAAAAAGCAGATGTGGTGATAGGCCCAGCACTGGTGAGAAGAGGTGGCTGTCTGGGTTTACTGGCCAGCCAGCCTAGCCTCATTGGTGAGCCCTTGGCCAGCAAGAAACCCTGTCTTCAAAAAAGGAGAGAACCAATTCCTTCAAGTTGTCCTCTGACACCCTCAGGCATGCTGTGGCACATAAGCACGCACAAACACACAAAGAAAGAGTAGTAATACAACAAACGTAGGGCTTTGCTGTTATGTGCTTGTAATTCCAGAAGGCAGGAGGCAGAGGTGGGAGGATTTTAGCAAGTTCCAGGCCAGCCTGGCCCACATAGCAAGTTCGAGGCCAGCCACAGCTACACAGGGAAACCCTGTTTCAAAAGACCCACAAAACAAAATGAATGGGCAAGAACAAAACCAAGCCAAACAAGCAACTGGTCCCGCTGATGTGTGACCAGCACCTGACAGAACTCATGCATCTGCCGCTGGGGTTGATGATGTTTAACGAGCCCTGCTGCCATCAGCTTCATCTGTTTCAGAAACATCATGTCACCATTGCACAGGAAACTCCTACAATCAGCAGTCACTCCCACGCTCTGCCCTCTGTCAGCCCCAGGCGACCATTGGTCTGTTTTCTGTCCCTGTGAACTTGCCTATTCTGGGCATTTCAGAGAATGGGCTTCATTCTCTCTCTCCCCTGCCTACTTTTTGTAGGTTAAACTAGCTGAATACTGTCTCACCTCTTCCCTGCCTGAGAAGACACAGCTTTGATGGTCTATGCTTCCCGGGTTTTGTACAGAACTAGTATATACGAGTCTAGGGAAGTTGCAGGACATTTCATTTAGGTGGGAAGTATCATAGACTAGGGAATATTACAGAAATGAAGTCACACAATGTGTGGTGGTGGTGTCTGGCCTCTGATCCTGAGCGCCATTTCCTACTGTAAGAGCAATGGTGAGCTGGTTCTCTTGTCTGACTCTACAGGTACGTGTGGCTCCCATGCCCAGCGGAAGCATGGTTAGCTTCGTATGTGCTTACATGTGTGGATATCTTGTTGGAGTAGGTGCACATGCGTGTTCGTGTGCACGTGGAGGAAGACGACTACCTACTTAGGAGCTGTTCACTTTGCTTTTGTGAGAGAGCATTTCTCAAGACTCTTGGAGCTTGCTGTGAGCCAGGCTGGTTGGCCAGTGGGTTCAGGGATCCATCTGTCTCTATATTTCGGGAACTGGGGTTAGGAGTATGTGCTGCTGTGACTGGCAGGTTCTGCTGTTCAGAGAGGTCTTCATCTTTATACAGCAGGTACTTTACCTGTTGAACTATCACCTGAGTACAGGTCTTGGTTTTTTTTGTTTTTGTTTTTGGTTTTTTTGAGACAAGGTTTTTCTATGTGACCCTGGCTGGCCTGTATGGACAGAACAGGCTGGTCTCAAACTCACAGAAATCTGCCTGGTTTTGCTTCCTGAGTGCTGGGATTAGAGTTGTGTATCACCATCTATCTCCGACTTCTATTTGGTTTTTTATCCAAGGTCTCACTTTGTAGCCCAGTCTGGCTTGACTTCTCTATGTATCCCAGGCTTGTTAGACTTCTCTGTGTAGCCCAGGATGGTCAGGAAATCATGCAAATCCTCCTGCCTCAGCTTCCTTACTGCTGGGATTACAGGACCCAATCATCATGCCTAGCTTTCAACTACTATTTACTGAGAGCCTGCTGCGTGCTGGCTTTGGCAAGAGTTGGAAGCTTCTGGACTCTGTTTGATGTGCTCCCCTGGGCTCTGCAAGCTGCATTTTGTTGTATGTAAGACTGAGACCGCCACCCAGGAGCCACGTGACACAGAAACCAGCTGGACTTGGTAAACTCATTAGCATCCAAACCTATGTCAGTTCTGACCACAGGGACAGTCTAACCCACGGAGTTCCTGTTTGAGGTGTCTCCTCCTCCCTGCCATCAGGACTGTGAACACTGAGCCCTTTCCACTCTGAAGCCTCAGGACCTTTCTGCTTCTTGTTTCCTCTGCCTGAGAATTCCTTCCCATCTTCTCCTGTCATATTCCAGGCATCAACATCCCTAGTGTCTGCTACGAGGTAGTGGGGGCTCCCTGGCTTGCCATCATCCTCAGGAGGGACACCTTGATCCCTGTCCCTGTACTGTTTGTGACATTCTCTAATACCTCATTCATTCTCTTGCCATGGCCCTGCCAGCTTGAATAATAATGAAACCCACTTACAAATTGGGAGTGCGGAGGAGATGGTTCAGTGGGTAGAGCAGATGCTGTACAAACATGAGGACCTGGATTTGGATCCCCTCTGACCCAAGGAAAAGCTGGGCAGGGCAGTGTGTGCCTGTAATGTCAGCACTGAGTGGTAGAGATAGGAGGATCTCAGAGGCTCATTGGAGAATAGATTCAGGATGAAATTCCCACATCAACCTCTGGTCTCTACATACACCCACCTAAGTGAATGTAGCCTCTACACACATGTACATACATGTACACACACATGTACACATGTATACATAAGTATACACATGTACACACACTCACATACACCACTTTGGTATTTGAGGCAGCATCTCACCCACGTTGCTCTCAAACTCCCAGTGCAGCTGAGAGGAACTTGAACTCTTTGTTTGTTGTTTTTTTTTTTTTGGTTGTTGTTTTTTGTTTGTTTGTTTGTTTTTGTTTGTTTGTTTTTTGTTTTGTTTTTTCGAGACAGGGTTTCTCTGTGTAGCCCTGGCTGTCCTGGAACTCACTTTGTAGAGCAGGTTGGCCTCGAGCTCAGAAATCTGCCTGCCTCTGCCTTCCGAGTGCTGGGATTAAAGGCGTGCGCCACCACCGCCCGGCTGGAACTTGAACTCTTGCTCCTTGTTCTCCACCTCTTGTGGCTCTGGGATGACAGATGTGAGCTACCATACCCTGAGAGCTAACACAGTGCTGGGGATGGAACCTGGGCTTCATGCATTCTAGTCAAGCACCTCACAGCCCAAGCTACACCCCCAGTTTACACAGGGAATTTTTAGAAAGTTCAGTTCAGGCTTCTTGGGAGCCACAACATCCCAGAGCCTTGGAGACTCAATCCCCTCTAAAGCAGGGCTTGATGCGCTGGGCCTGGGGGTGGTGTGTGCTGAGGGAGAGATGGTCAGACAACCGCTGCCTCCTGTTGGCCTTGGGCCAGCCCTCCAGGACAATATATTCTCTTTGGTTCTGTAAAAGAGTTCAAATGGTTAAGTAGCAGATTTTACTTTAGACACGGGCTTCATCTAGCTGTCTATGAGCCATCTCTCATATATCCAGCATCTGCTGTGATGACTGTCTCTCTGTCTGTCTATCTATCAATGTATCATCTATCTATCTATCTATCTATCTATCTATCTATCTATCTATCTATCTATCTATCATCTATTGATATCTACAATCTACCTGCCAGTCTACTCATTGTCTCTTAGCCACTCTAACATCTGTCACCTAGATATCTAGCGCTATCAACCACTGCTCATTTATCTGTCCCTCTCTTTCCAGCATCTTTTAGGTATCATTGACTTTTCTATCATCTGTCTACCTACTCATCTGTCTGTCCATCTACCTATTCATCATCTATCTGCCATCCACCTACTTCTCCACCAATCCATTCATCCATCCACCCATCCATCTATCATATATCTATGTATCATCCGTGTATCAACCCATCCATTTATCCACCTATCCATTGTCTATCTACCTTCCTACTTATTAACAACAAATCTGTCATCTATCTGTATATCTACTGGTGTCTGAAAATAATCCCTAGGGATTCCCCAGCTCTCTCCTCTGGGATGAGCTTACATGACACACAGGCAGGAAGACCAAGGCCGTTCTCAGCTATATAGTGAGTTTAGATCCAGTGGGCTACATGAGATCCTGCTTCACAAACACAGAGCAAGCATGGAGCTGGAGACCTAGCTCAGTAGATAAGAACATGTGATCTGGCAGAGTACCAGGGTTCAATTTCCAGCACCTACATGGCAGTTCACATCATAACTCCAGTTCTAGGGGCTCTGACTCCTTCTTTTGATCTCCAAAGAGACCAGACATACATGTGGTAACAAATGCTCATACACATAAAATAAACAAATTAAGCAATTAAAGCAAATAAACACACAAAAAGGAATAATTAATTCAGTCTGTGAATGTATGGAATGCACACGTGTCCTGGGAGGCCACCTGAGGAGGGTGCAGGCTTCTGTTGGGTTTTACCAGTTTCTAGAGACTGCTGTGGTGCCCTCCATATGTGTCCGTCACCTTCTGAGGGATCTGGCAGGAATGAGCTACATAGTTCCTTGTTTGTAAAAATTATTAGATTTTATTTGTTGTGTGTGTACATGTATGCGGACACGCAACTAGCATGGTATACACGTGGAGGTCAGAGGCCCACTTCAGTGTCGGTTTTCTCCTTCCACCATGTGGGTCTGTGGAATCAAACGCAGTTATCAGTTGGGATTGCAAGTGCCTTTACTTCCTGAGCCATAGTCCAGGCCTTCTTCATGTACACCCTGCTTACAGGCTTCGTGTAAAAGGGGACACCCTAGCCGGGCAGTGGTGGCACATGCCTTTAATCCCAGCACTTGGGAGTCAGAGGCAGGTGGATTTCTGAGTTCAAAGCCAGCCTGGTCTACAGAGTGAGTTCCAGGACAGCCAGGGCTACACAGAGAAACCCTGTCTTGAAAAAAACAAAACAAACAAACAAACAAACAAACAAACAAAGGGGACATCCTGCTTGCTTACAGGGTTCGTGTAAGAATGCACACTCTGCTTACAGGGCCAATTTCATTTCTTCAACCTGAGCTATGATTCTCCTTCACCTGCCATGGGCCCCAACTTTACCACCTATGCAAGGGACATCACACTTTGCCATTGTGCCGGGTCAGGTGTTAGGGGAGGCAGCACTGTATACCAGGCCTTGGGCACTAACACCATAGCTTCATTTGGTTTTGTTCAGTCCTGTGCCCAAGACTCTTAGCTAGGAAAGCAGGGCCGGGGCTGTGAGGGGCTCTGGAATCCTGATATAAGGAAGATTTTAACAAACAGCCATGCGACTGGATAGGCAGCCCTTCCTGAGGACCAGAGCTTGACTCCCAGCACCCATGTCTAGCAGCAAACAATTCCAGGGGATCAGACAACTTCTCATGGCACACACATACACATATACAAATAAAATTTAAAATGAGGTATTATTTTAGGTTAATTACAGCCACCATATGTGTGTCAGTCTGTTTTGCAGGTGGCAGGACTTACTTACTGCTGTTTTCTACCCCAGGGACCATGCTGTAGAACACTGTCCTTGGAGCAGAGAGGCCAGAACCATTTCAATCAGAGCAGCTCTGACTACCAGCTAGAGACCCTCAGTGAAGGTGGGCCTGGAGCTGGAGAGGTGGCCGGCAGTTAAGACTGACTGCTTTTGTGGGGGCCTTGAGTTAAGTTCCCAGCACCCATGTCTGATAACTCACAACTTCTTAAAACTCTTTTCCAGGGGGTCAGACACCTGTCTTCTGGCCTCTGTGGGTACCAGACATGTACATGATGCACGCATATATGCAAGCAAAACATTCACCCACGTAAGTAAATGTATTTTATACATTTTAGATTTAGTTTTTATTTTATATGTATGACTGTTTATCTCCGTGTATATATGTGCATCACACTCAAGGTTTGTGTCTGTGGAGGCCAGAAGAGGGCACTGGCTCCCCAGGAACCAGAGTTACAGATGGTTGTGAGCCACCATGTCGGTGCTAGGAATTGAACCCTGGTCTTCTGTAAGAGCAATAAGTACTCTTAACTGCTAAGCCATCTCTCCAGCTCCTAAATAGATAAACCTTAAAAAACATAAAGGTGGGCCTGTGGTGTTCTCTCGTAAGAGAACAGGGGTTGGATCCCCACATGAGATTCAACTGCTCTTCTTGAGGCTTGCTGTCCACCGAGTGTGGCCAGATTTAGTGAGATCACTCCAGTGAAGGCCCACCTCAGAAACTAAGGTGGAGAATGATTGAGAGAGACATAGAATGGTGCTCTGACCTCCACAGGTGCACAACCACTCACACCCACATGAACACATACAACACACACATGCACAACCACTCACACCCACATGAACACATACAACACACACATGCACAACCACTCACACCCACATGAACACATACAACACACACATGCACAACCACTGTCACCCACATGAACACATACAACACACACATGCACAACCACTGACACCCACATGAACACATGTAACGCTTAGACACACAGAGATTTTCTTTTTTTCTATCTTTCTTTCTTTCTTTCTTTCTTTCTTTCTTTCTTTCTTTCTTTCTTTCTTTCTTTCTTTCTTTCTTTCTTTCTTTCCTTCCTTCCTTCCTTCCTTCCTTCCTTCCTTCCTTCCTTCCTTCCTTCCTTCCTTCCTTCCTTCTCTCTCTCTCTCTCTGTCTCCCTCCCTCCCTTCCTCCTTCTTCTCTCTCACTCTTTCTTTTGTTCTCTCTCTTTCTTAAAAGATTTATTTATTGTGTACACAAGAAGAGGGTGCCATTATACATGGTTATGAGCCATCATGTAACCACATGGGAATTAAACTCAGGGCCTCTGGAAGAACAGTCATGTGCTCTTATGTGAGTGCCCCCACTCTGTCTCTGTTCTCTCTGTCTCTCTGTCTCTCTCTGTGTGTATGTGTGTGTGTATAGGCTAAAGGTGCTTGTGAGCTGCCTGGTGTGGGTGCTGGGAACTGAGCTCTGGTCTTCTGGAAGAGCAGCGAGGGCTTGTAATAGGCTGTACCCACCTTCCCGTGCCTGGATCTTCTGTCAGTATGAGGGGCTCAGAGGGTCCCAGGCTCATGTTCTACATGTCTGGTTAATAACTGCTAGTGGGACAAGATGGACCAACAAGTAGCTTCCTGTTGCTGTGACAACACATTTGAGAAAACCTATTTAAAAGGAGAAAAGTTCCACTTGGAACAGTTTCTGAGGTTTTTCTTTTATTCCATGCAGGGCTGGCCCCATGGCTTCAGGCCTATGTCTAGGCGGGACAGCCTGTGGCAGAGCAGGCTGCTCTCCTTACAGAACTGATGAGAAAATGTAAGAGTAGAAGAGATAAGCCAAAAGGATGGAGCAGGGATGGGGAAGGGAGAGGGAGAGGGCAGGGTGGGGGTGAGGGAGGGTGGGCGGCGTGTTTCTCCTTTCCCATAATGGTTCTTCCATGGTCAAGATTTGGAACCACCAGCCGGGAGTGGTGGCACACACCTTTAATCCCAGCACTTGGGAGGCAGAGGCAGACAGATTTCTGAGTTCGAGGCCAGCCTGGTCTACAGAGTGAGTTCCAGGACAGCCAGGGCTACACAGAGAAACCCTGTCTCGAAAAACAAAACAAAACAGAAAATATTTGGAACCACTGAGAAGACATAACTCATCAGGTGAGGAGGGGGTACCCCCTTGAGCTGGAGTCCCCCACAGCACAGGACATGAATCTGAGCACCACCTCTCGGCTCTCTGACAGCAACCTTCTATTCCTGCCACTGTGACTGCACCGTGACGGACTTTGTCCCTTAAACCCTGAGCTAAAGAAAACTTTCTTCCCCCTGGAAGTTGTTTTTGTATGCTACTCTGTCACAATAACAAGAAAACTAACTGACATGACCTCCATTCAGGGCACAACCCCAAAGACTTAACTTCTCCTGCCAGGCTCCACCTACTAAAGGTTTTACCACCACCTAATAACCGCCACCACCGCAGAATCCAAATCTTTAACCCATGGGGGCTCGGAAAATCTAAACCATAAAGCTGCCTGTGTTTTACACTATAACCAGGGGAACATTTGCTGCTCCAAAAATAATGCCTTCACCTAGATCTATGCCAACTAGTCAGACACACCTGCTCGGCAGCCGGCTGCCTGAATTCCACAGCCCGCCCTTCAGGGTTTGGCTTTATAGCATTAGGTGGGGGAAGTGTTCGGGCCACCCAATTTCTCTTCTCAGAAACATCCAGGTGGAAGAGATATGATACTTTTCTATGGATTGTTTACACATTCTGGCTTGCACAGTCCTCTCAAACACACTATACCCCCTCTCTTCAGGAGTGGCTCCAGCCAGGCTTCAAAGGGGCTTTGAAGCACTCACAGGCAGCTTCCTCATCTAGGAGTCCCAGGCCTTCTCAGACAGCCTCTTAAAAGTGTGTGTGTCTTATGCACACCCATAGCTGTATTTTCATAGAACCTAATTTCCAATTCTGTTCTTGCCAAGGGCTGGGTCCCACCCTCTTATCCTTGCTTCTGGCCCATCCCACCATATATGACCCCTCAACTCCATAAAATCGGGTGTGGCCAATGGGCAGTGTACACACCCACAACCCCAACACTGGAGAGGCTAAGAGGAGCATTGTGAGGCTGGCATGGTGTATGTAGTGAGAGCTCAGGTCAAATGAAACCAAAACAGTAGGCTCACTGCTGATAGCAAAAGACAATCCTGTTCCCCAGGAGAGCCTGATGGTTTTAGGGGCTGTGGATCAGGAAATGAGAGGAAGACAGATGCCAGCTCTGGAAGACATGTGCAGTGGTTACAGTGGCTGACAGACAGGGTTTGGAAGGATAGCCAGGGTGGGGTAGGCTGCAGCCTCTGGCATAATCTGCCTATGTGGACTGCAAGGTGTTGCAGCTCAGAGCTGGTGGGAAGTGAGTCCTACTGATCTGGTTGTTGTCTGGTCCCCAGCCTTGAAAGCAGAATGTGTTCTGAATAGACCAGGATCCCTGGGAGGTGAAGGGACAGCCTCACCCCCGCCCCTGTGCCCAGGAGCCTCCCTGCTTATCTGAGCCTGAGTCTTTTGTGTATTAGGGTATCATTTTATTGGTTCTCTGTTGTCTCTTGGTATGCATGGTGGTCCAACACAGTGTGATTTATATTCTGTGTGTGTTCTGTGTATTTGTGGTGTATGTATGTGCATGTTCACGTAGGTTTGCGTGTGCCACACACTGGTGTGGAGGCTGGACGAAACAATAGAATCAGTTTTTTCCTTCTACCTTTTGTGGGTTCCAGGGCTTGAACCCAGGTTTTCAGCATTGTGCAGCCAGTGTTACCGAGTCATCTCCCTGTGGGGTTTTTTTTTTGGGTGGGGGGTTGTTTGAGACAAGTTACATAGCTTTGACTGGCTTCAAATCCCTAAGGATCTGCCTACCTCTGCATCCCAAGTGCTGGTACTAAAAGTGGTTGCCTCCAAGCCTGGCTTTCTGCTTCTGCCCTGGTTCTCCTACCTTTTGGGTCAGGGTCTCACTAGCTAGAAGGCTCACTTGGAGCTATGTAGGCCAGGTTGGCCTTGAACTCAGAGATCTGACTGTCTCTGCCTTCTGAGTGCTGGGGTTAAAGGCGTGCATCATCATGCTCAGCTCTCTAGCTTGCTTTTTTTTTTTTTAAACTGTCGCCCTTACTGTTTTTGCTTGTATGATTTATTTATTTATTTTTAAGATTTATTTATTTATTTATTATATGTACACTCTAGCTGTCCTCAGACAGCACCAGAAGAGGGCATCAGATCTCATTACGGGTGGTTGTGAGCCACCATGTGGTTGCTGGGATTTGAACTTCGGACCTTTGGAAGAGCAATCAGGTGCTCTTACCCACTGAGCCATCTCACCAGCCCATGATTTATTTTTATAGACACAGACATTTTCTTTTTTTTAAGATTTATTTATTATATGTAAGTACACTGTAGCTGTCTTCAGGCACACCAGAAGAGGGCATCAGATCTCATTTCAGGTGGTTGTGAGCCACCATGTGGTTGCTGGGATTTGAACTCTGGACCTTCGGAAGAGCAGTAGGGTGCTCTTACCCACTGAGCCATCTCACCAGCCCCCCCCCCTTTTTTAATATAAGGTCTCTCACTGCATCTGGAACACACAAACTCAGCCAGATAGGCTGTGAACCCCAGGGGTCCTCTCATCTCTGCATTATATCAGCAGTAATATTGCTGATGTATTGTCATGCCAAGCTTTAAAAATCACATTTACTTATTTGTGTGTGTGTGTGCATGTGTAGGGCACATGTGTGGCAAAGCATGCTTGTGGAGGTAGGAAAACAACTTGGAGAAATCAGTTTTCTTTTTCTACTACGTGGGTCCTGGGATAAGACTTAGGTTGTCGATACCTTTACCTGCTGAGCTGCCCGGCGGTCCACACCTGCTGTTTTATGTAGGTAATGGGGATTCAAACTCAAATCCCCATGGCTATAAGTCAAGCTGACTAAGCCATCTGCTTACCCCATGCTTTTACTTTAGAACCCAATGATCCTTGCTCAGAAATCATTTCCTAAGACAATGTGGTAAGATGCTGCCAGCCATTAGCATTCACCATCACCTTGTGCTCTTGGATCTCCAGGACCAACCCCCTCCTCGGGAGAACAGTCTCCCTGAAGCCATCATCTGGAAGAAAAGGAAGGTGACATACCACTAGCCCTCAGGCAGCTCTGCCTCTGCACTGTCTCCCATTTCTGCACTTGGAGCTGCTGAACCACCAAGCAGGGCGGTGGCTGACCCGGATGTGGGTCAAAGGGCACCACACCTTCCGAATGTTCACCTGTTATCTTGGGGAGTTGCTGTGGGTTTGGGGTGTGGACATACTGGAGGAAAAGGCACAGCAGCTGCTGTTGTGAGCTCTGGTCCCCAGAGCTGTGTGCAAAGGGAAATGGAGTCCTGAGATATCTGGGACAGACCCTTTGTCAGTCTTGTGGCCACCATGAACCCTGCCACTGTCACAGTACAGCCTACTCAAGGGAGTCTTTGAGAGCCAGGTCCAGCTGGGTGCTTGTAGACACAGACGAGAATCTCTCCCAAAACTCTGGTTCACCAGCCTTGTGGGACACGACCTTCCTTCCTAAGGGTGACCTGGGAGCTCACAGACAACAGCTGGGAGACAGCTGCATTTCGCTGGAGAAAGAGTTCAAGCCATCCATGAGGGCCACATCTACTTCACTGGTAGAATGGAATTGGAGATTTTAAATCTTATTCTTTTATTTTTGAGACAGGGTCTCACTATAGACCAGGATAGTCTGGAACACAGACCCATTTGATTCTGCCTCCTGGGGACTGGGATGCCTGGCTTTATTTATTTTTGAGACAGGGTTTCCTGTAGCCATGACTGGCCTTGAATTTCCCTAGGAGCTGGCCTTGAACTTCTGATCCTTTAGCTTCCACCTTCTAAGTACTAGGATTACAGGCTTGGTGTTCCCCCTCCCCCAGTAAGTTATTTGCTTTTATTTTATGTACATTTGTGTTTTGCCTATATGTGTGAAGGAGTCAGATCCCCTGGAACAGGAGTCAGTTGTGAGCTGCCATGTGGGTAGTGGAAATTGAGCCTGGGTCCTCTGGAAGAGCAGCTCTTAACCACTGAGCCACCCTTCCAGCCCCTCAAGCTTGTTTTTAAAAATTATATTTGTCTAGTGAGAGCTTAGCAGATAAGGAAATAAGAGCATTTATTTCTTGCCAGGTGATAGGGGCTTACGTCTTTAATACTAGTACTTGGGAGGCAGAGGCAGGTAGACCTATGTGAGTTCAAGGCCAAACTGGTGTACAGAATGACTTTCAGGACAGCCAGTGTTACATTCACAGGGCAACTCACAACCTCCTATAACTCTAGGCTCAGAGGACTCATTGGCCTCTCCGGTCTCTGTAGACAGCAGCACACAAATGGTCCAGATAAACTCACACATACTAATAAATAAAGTGTTGCAGGATATATGATCACACTGTGAACCCCACAGTTTCCAGTTATAGTGTGGCTCGGTTCTTAGCTCACACCTTTAATCCCTCTGGCTGGAATAAGTACATAGGCCCTTAGCACCCACCTTTAATCCCAAACAATGAAGGTAAAGTTAGTTTGTAGAAGGAAGCACCCACGTTTGAGAGTGGCTTCTAATTGAGGGGCAGACAAAGTGATGAATCAGAAAAAGATTTGACAGAATAGCCAACAAGACAGCCAGACTGGAGAGGCGTTTGAGCCACAACTGCTGAGTTGAACCAGCCTGAGTTCAGAAAGAACTAGAAAGGATGAGCTTATTCAGCAGTAAATCTCAGAGGCTGAAAACACTCTAGGCCTCGGTGAGATTATAAGAGTCAAGAAAATTCTAGGACTAGGCCTAAGTCAGCAGATGGAGGCAGAAAGCCATGAAGACAACAATTACAACAGGCAAATAAAAGTTACTTTTACAACAAGTAAATTAAATCTTTAAATTACATTTAACTTTTGTTTGGAGGTCAGAGAACAATTTGCAGACATCAGTTCTATGTGTTAACTCAGGTTATCGGGCATGGCAGCCGTTACCTGCTGAACCATCTCACCAGTCTACAAGAGGTTACCTTAGACAAGCTGGTGAGACGGGGACTTGCCACTTGAACTCAGACACTTCTGTTCCATCTTGGACACACATCCACTAATAGTAAAATTTAAAACCACAAACAAAAATAGTACTGGGGATGTAGCTGAGTTGGTAGAACGCTTGCCTAGCACACATGACTCTGGGTTCCATCCCCAGCACTACAAGAATAATGCTGAAGTGAGTGTATGCATGTGTACCTGTGATACCAGCAGTCTGGAAGCGGAGGCAGGAGGATCAGACAATCTAGATCATTATCTGCTATATACTAACTCTGAGGCCAGCCTGAGACACACACCATCTTAAACACAAAACAAAGAAAATATAGACACATATAAGCCACAGTCAAAGAAAATAGACCAATGGGCTCAGAGTCACTGCTGAGCTAGTAGGAAGTAGGGGGAGAGTTGGGTGTCCAGGATTCCAGCATGAGCTATGAACCGCAAGAGAAATTTGTTAGACACTGGGTTGGAGAGAAGATTTGGTGGTTAAAGAGCACACATTGTTCTTGTAGAGGACCCGAGTTCATTCCCAGTACTGTGTCAGGCAGACACAACTGCTCTAGGGGATACGTAACACCTCTGTCCTCCTATGTAGACATACACACAGGCAAACAACAAATAATACAAGAAGTTGGGTTGGGGGTGGCTCCATGGGTAAAGCACTGCTGCACAAGCCTGGAGACCTGAGTTCAGATCCCCAGACCCGTGTATGAGTCACGTTTTTAATCCCAGTACACCTACAGGAAATGCGAGGTGGAGACAGAAGAGTCTCCTCGAGCCCCATGGTCAGCTGACCTGGCTTACACAGTGGTGAAGAAACTGTCTTAAATGAGGTGCAAAGTAGGCCCAACTTCTGAGAATTGCTCTCTTTGGCATACACTGAGGCATAAATACCCAGAGGGGTCTGTGTCTAACAGAGAAAGAGAGGGAGAGGGAGGGGGAGACATGGGGAGGGGGAGAAGGAGACAGAGATAAAGAGGGAGAGACTAATTGGTTGGATAGAGGTTGCAGGTTGTTGAGCACTTCACACCCAAGGCCTGCTCTCCAGTAGTCTGCTTTCAGACTACAGGGCAGAGCTGGCCAGTGGGGTGCTGCCCTCTACTGCATATAGAAGGAGCTGCAGGGGAACCTGGCTGCTGGGTAACTGCTTCCCACCCCAATCCAAAAGCCCCACCCTCTAGAGTTGGGCAGCTGGAAGTGGTGAAACACACTTGCAATCCCAGCACTGAGGTTCAGATGGGTTTGCTTCAGGTTCAAGGCCATCCTGGGCTATGAGGAATAATACAGTGATACACCTCCCTATCTCAAAAAACCTGAATATCTAAGTGAGGGTGACTTCTTAGGGGCAGCTGGGAAAAGTAGGACAACTGTCACATGACTGGTCACAGGCTACTGCCACAGGAAAGGGCTGGCAGTTCCTGTGGATGGCCTGTGCTTCCTCTCTGATTCCATGCTTCTGGCTTGATCCTTAGAGCCTGTGTGACCTTCCTGGTGGTCTTCCCCCAAGGTGGGCCTGACTCACAGGGTCACAGCCCTGGAGCCCCAAACCGTTCCTAGGATCAGAACTCCTGCCTCACCCTCTGCCCTATTGTCACTGTGCTCCCCCACTCCCCGGGGTTTGCTGGAACACTGACCCTGTACTCTGACCCCTGTCATAGAACCATGGAGGCAAAAGGAAGCAGCTGACACACAGACATCTCCCGGCCAGTTGCAGCTTTCCATCCTGGAGCAGCTTGCTTCATCCTGAGATAGGGTCATAGAGCTCAGGCTAGCCCAGGGCTTACTATGCAGGCAAAGATGACCTTGAACTTGGGAATCCTCCTGCCTCAGCCTCTAAGGGCTTTGCTAGGGCAGTAAGTGCACTGTCACCACATGCCCAATCCCAGCAGCTGTCCTGGTAACCCACTCCAGTCCCAGGTGTGGGTCCCCCTCCTGCCTGCTACAGCTGCCAGGAATACCTCCAGTCCGTACAAGCAGCCGGCTTGGTCCAGGCCTGGGGCGGGGCCTGGCCAGTCATTTTCTCCAGGCTTGCTGCTAGGGCTCAGAGTGATGTTTATTCTGATGGCTAATGTACCCCACCAGGCAACACGAACTGGCTTTAACTGCAAGTCACAGGCTCAGTCTCCTAGAAAATACTTTATTTGTTTTCACTGTCAGACAAGGTCTTGCTATGTAGCCCAACCTAGCCTGGAACTTGTGATCCTCCTGTCTCAGCTTCCTGAGTACAGACGTGAATTTATTAGACATTTCAGAACTTCTTAGACATCGGCTCTGCGGTCACAGCAAACGAGGTGCAATCTCAATGGTGTTAATGCGGAGGATGGTCTGGGGGTTCACAATGACTGAAAGAGAGAACCTTGTCACAGGCTCAGTCTCATGTCCTTCAGACAGCCGTCTCGGGGCTCAGGTCAGTGCATTCTGCATGACTGCCAGCCAGGTCCCTTGTTCCTACTGTTTCTGTGATGTGGACTGACTGCCTCACTCACCGCATAGGCTCCACCCACAGTGGCCTAAGGTTCAGGGTCTGCTCCCACAACCACACTGGCCCCAAGGCTTCCAAGGCAGGGGGGGCCTGGTCACTTTGAGTGAGGGATGGGGGAAGCTCCCCTTTAACACAGACTGTGGTTAGGTACTGTGGCTACTGACTGGGGTAGGTACGTGAAACTACATCTCACTGTCCAGGACTGCTTCACAACTGCCGCTGTTACTATTTTTGAGGGGATATGAGGTAGTCAACTAAAAATATTTGTTTAATTTGCATTTATTTTGTGTGTGCATGCAAGCTGTCATAGTGTGTCTGAGTGTGTGTCTGAGTGTGTACACATGCAAGTGCTTATCAGAGGACAACGTGGGAGAAACTAGTTCTTTCCTTCAACTGTGTGGGTTCTGGTGTCAGCAGGTGTCTTCACCTGCCAGGCCGTCCAATCGTCCTGGGAACCCTGCCTCAGCCTCCTCCTCAGTGTGAGCACTAGATCTGGCCTTATCTGCTGCGATGTCACTCCCAGAGACAGGCTCTGTAGCCTGTGCTCCTGGGCCCTACCCTGGGGCCCCTCTGTTTTGCAGGGATTGACTGGCGTTCTCTGGCCCCCTCACTGTTCATGGTTCACTTACTGCTTTGAGGATGTCAGATGTCTATGTCAGAACAAAGCAGGTAATAGGGGACAGGCCACACCTATTAGGGCCTCATAATTAGGTGTTCCCTCAGGGAAGGGAGACTGACTCAGGGGCAAGGACACTGGTGTTCCCTCCTGCTGTCCATGCTCCACCTAGCCTTGGCACCACACTTACCATCTGGCACTGCCCACCCATGGCTTCCACCACCACAGGGGATTCTTGCCTAGCCAGACCAACCACTGAAAAGGGAAGCAGTGCCCTGAGAAGTCACCCTTAGACTTCATCTGCCCTGTCCACAGGTCAGCAGCCTCATGCCCCACTCCTCCCAGCTGACACTGAAGCCCAGCTTGTAGCCTTCTCCTGTGGGTACTAGGCACTGTGGCCTTACCCCCAGACCCCCCTAAGCTGGTTCTTCCCCCAGCTTCTCTCCTCGCACTGGCTCCAGGGCCTCTTCAGCATCCTCACGTTCCAGCCTTCAGATGAGCCTCCTTAAAAGGTCAGCCAGCTGGCCACGGCCTGACCACTCAGAGGATATTTGTATTTGGCACTTCCATGACACTGCTGGGGCCTATTACTAAAGGGCTAAGGCAGGCAGCATCATCAGAAGGGAGGATGCGGACTGCTTGGTCTGACCAAGTGATTTCAAAGAGCACAGCTGGCTCCCCCACTTCCTGCAGATGCCATGAACCTGTTCCTGAGCATCTAATCCCTTTGAATTATCTGTGACGTCATATGCACAAACGCATGTGCTGACAACAGAGGCTGCCTGCCTTGTTGCTACCTCAGCTTGACTTGTGCAGAGTGTGAACTATTCCCAGCAGATGTGGGAGCTGCTTCCAGTTTCCCAAGACAATCTAATATGCCACTGCTGTCCCCCAGTGTCTCAAGGTGGGTGCCATGCTGGGTTCACAGCTCTATGTGGTCTGCATGTTGCAGTGGGGCAGTGTGAGTCATCCTGGGCCCTTATCCCACACAATGCTGGCACAATACCACCCTGGCATTGCCCAGCTACTTGGCAGGGAACATGGGCACAACCATGGTGTGCTGGGAGCACAGGGCCCCAATACACTGTCTCATACTTACTTTTTTTCTTCCTGAAGTTTTTCCTTTTCCTAAATTTCATGTTGATTTTGGGCCATGATTCTGTCTTTTCAATGACTGTGGCTTCAACTCGTACAAGATCCTTTCTAGAAAGACAAAAAAGAAAGTACAGTGCACCTCCTTCATTGCCTTTTAGTTTCATGGACAACTTGCGGAAGCTCCCCAGAGAATTCCTGGTTCTGCAGTGGGGTCTCATGCAGCCCAGACCAACCTTAAATTCTCTTTACATCCAAGGAATAAACTGACCTCTGACCCTCTTACCTCTGCTTCCTGTGTAGGGTCAACAGCTATGTGCCCCACATATGGGTCATTCATTTTGAAAACAGTGAGAAAACATAATGAAGAGTATTTAAAAAATCTTTTAGTCAGGTGTGACTACTGATGCCAGTGTCTAGGAGGCAGGGGCAGGAGGATGGCCACAAATTCAAGGTAAGCCTAGTACACATTGTGAGTTCTAGTCTAACCTGGGCTACACAGTTAAACTCTGGCTCAAAAACCAAAACAAAATACAAACAAAAAACCAACAAAGAAAAAAAAATTTTTTCAATTAACTTTGTTTGTGGTGTTGAGAACACAATCCCAGGGCCTCAAACTTAACAAGTAAACACTCTATCTCTGAGTGGAATCACCAGCCCTTAAGATGATCTGAAAGACTACACTGGCTGCCGGCTATGGTGGCTCATGCCTTTAATCCCAGCACTCAGGAGGCAGAGGCAGGCGGGTCTCCTGTGAGTTCAAGGCCAGCCTGGTCCACATAATAAATTCCAGGACAGCCAAGGGTACATAGAAAGACCCTGTCTCAAGAAGCAGAAAGAAAGAAAGAAAGAAAGAAAGAAAGAAAGAAAGAAAGAAAGAAAGAAAGAAAGAAAGAAAGAAAGAAAAGGGGAGGGGAGGGGAGGGGAGGGGAGGGGAGGGGAGGGGAGGGGAGAGGAGAGGAGAGGAGAGGAGAGGAGAGGAGAGGAGAGGAGAGGAGAGGAGAGGAGAGGAGAGGAGAGGAGAGGAGAGGAGAGGAGAGGAGAGGAGAGGAGAGGAGAAAAATATATTACAATGGATTAGTGACTGACTAGTCTCCTAGCTGGGTATCTCCTGGGACACCAAACACCCACCAGAATTAAGAAAGGTGTTGCATTTAACTCTTTTTTTTTGTTTTGTTTTTGTTTTTTGAGACAGGGTTTCTCTGTGTAACAACCCTGGCTGTCCTGGAACTCACTTTGTAGACCAGGCTGGACTCGAACTCAGAAATCCGCCTGCCTCTGCCTCCCAAGTGCTGGGATTAAAGGCATGTGCCACCATGCCCGGCTGCATTTAACTCTTAGAATGATGTTGAACAATCCCCATTGGGCCTGACCACACCGTGTCCAGCCTGTGAGCCAGCCCAGCCCTGGACCAAGCCCAGGGTTTGAAGCTCATTACCGGAGGAGTGGCTTGCCCAGGAGTGTGAAGTTGTCTGCCCCAACCAGCAGGACCTGAGAAGATAAAATATAGCATATTTAATCCCTGACTCTTCACCAAGGGAGCAGGTGATGCCTACATGCTGGGACTGGATGGGAAATGGAAAACACAGAAAGCTTCAAGACCCACAATGGAGGGAGAGAAATGACCTCTGTAAGCTCTCTGACCTCCACTACCCATGGAGAGGTAGATGCTAGAGGATCAGGATCAGTCTGGTCTTCACAGCAAGTCTGAGGCTAGCCTGGGGTACAATACAGGAGACCTTGTCTCAAATAAAAACAATCAGACTAAACTGCTTCGGCGTCCATCAGTGCTACCACTCACACAGCATTATGCTGCTGGAACTTCCCAGCCTCCCCTACAATAGCACGTGCTAGAAATCTCCCTTCAAGCTCTCTGGCAGCTTATGTCTGTGATCAAGGATATGGAGACACAGCTCAGCTCCACTGTCTTCCTCTAGTCCTAGTCTCCCTTTTGCTCTGCCCTATGCAGAGTCCAACCCTGCCTCCCACCCGCTGGCTGTGAGTCCTTTTTTCAGCACAGCTGAGAAAACCCTCAGCAATGCTCACTAGGTGCTGGAGTCCTTGAGTCCACAACACAACATGCACCTCACCTTTTCCAGCCGAATCCTCTCTCCACACTTGATATCCAACTCATTTTCAATTAGAATCAGGTCCTCTGCAGTCACCTTCCATTGGTGGCTGGCAAAGTGCACGACAGCAAAGAGCCGGCCATACTGGCCTGTGGCGATCAGCTCATTCACCTTCTTCACAACCTCTGCAGGACAGTGGGTGGCAATCACTGCACAGGTACCAGGCTCCCTTGTGAGGACTGCTCCTGCAGTCTGTCCAGCCCTGCTTACCCAGCCAGTCGGGAGGTGCTGGCTTGGGCTGGGGCTCTCAGGAGCACTGGCAGGAAGTGTTACTTCTGCAGTTCTGGAGCAGAACCCTCCATCCTGTTTGCTTTTTTTTCTTTTAAATCAATTAAGACCCAGTGCACAAGCAGAACATGATGGTGCACACCCATAATCCCAGCATTTGGGAGGCTGAAGCAGGACGGCAGTGAGTCTAGCCTGGACTACATCTCAGGGCAAGAAGTGTGCAGTCTAAGAAGTGAAAGGACAGTCCTTCTGCAGTCTGAGGAGCCAGATTCTGTGTCCCTGAGCTGGCAGGGCCTCCTGACCACCCTCCACCCCAGCACCTTCCCTGTTCCCAAGGGACTCACCTTCTCTCCACATTCCATCTCTGGCAGGCCCAACTGCCCTCCCTCCACACCCGTTCCCTGTTCCCATTACCACTACTCTGGCTCATGTCACAGTCCTTAGCTCTCAATTTTGTCCTGAGAAGACACCCACTGAGCATAGACCCCACCCCTGGGCCAAGGGCTGGACACACAGGACAAACATAACAATTCCTGCTCTGGATAAGGCCAAGGCCAGAAGCAGCTCCTGACATCCCATTGAAGGCTCCAGATGATGCACCAAACACGCAGACCTCTCCTGTGGTGGTGCCCTGCACAGTGAGTGAGCACTGACAGTCAGCAAGTGCTCCAGAGAGGACACGCAGGACCTATACATACAGCCTGCACACCACCACTGCCACCCTTCATCATCACATTCGTGGGTTCTGATAGCTGTGGCAAGCCCTCCAACCAATCCCAGACCTCCAGGGGTGACTATACTTAGCCTGAACAGGAGCTTAAACAGTATTCTAAAATAACAGAAGATTCCCCGGAATGATGGGAACTTCGAGCTTTTGGGAAGCTGAGACATGACTCTTCAGCTGGCAACAGCTGTGCTGCCTTTTCCTGACATGTAGCCCAGGCTGGACATGACTTGTGGTGCTCCTAACTGAGTACTGGGATGATGGGGTTGCACTGATACATAACATAGCTGGAGATGGAGGTGCACGCACTACCCCTCCCATCACCGGACTGCCTCGTGGCAGAGATGCTGGAGAGCTGTTTATCAAGAGAAGATTCATCATAAATGTTGGTGTTTACCAACCAAAATGAATGTGAGGTCTCACGTGTGCTCGGGTTCCAAGCACTCAGAAACCTGCAGCCTTGCCCTGTGGCAATGATTACCTCAGTGACCTGTGGGAATGGACACTCGGTGCTACCCATTCATTTCCCTTTTTATTCTGTCTTTTTTGAGATAGAGTCTCACTTTGTAGCCTACGCTGGCCTCAAACTCTCAGCAATCCCCCTGCCTCCTGGGCCTCCCAAGTGCTAGGGCTACAAAGGCCTCCCTGCCCAGCTCCTGCTAAGTCTTACCCGCATGGTGTCTAGTCTCTTCAACAGGGTCCGGCAGAACCACTTCTTGCCAGGGTGGTGAACTCAGGGAGGTCTTAGGAACGTATCTGCAAAGCCATTTCATAAACACACATCACATGCTCAGGAAAGGCAGCTTCACCTCCCCAAGAGCAGCTGTGCAGGAAGCACCAGGAGGCTGTGTGCAAGCTTGCTATGGAGGGTCATAAACCCACAACACTAATGCTGCCTCTACATCACTGCGAACACACACATGCATTATTTCTGTTGGGGACAGAACTCTATGTATGCATGCATGCATGATGCATGTGTACACATTTATGCTGAAGGAGGAACTCAAGGCCTCAAGTATGTTGGCCAAACATGCTATCACTGAGCTATGTAGAAAAACTGTTATTTTAAAGACAAAGTTTTTCTGTGTAGCTCTGGCTGTTCATCTGCCTCTGCCTCCTAAGTGCTGGGATTAAAGACTTATGCTACCAAGTCTGTCATCACACCCAGCCTCAAATGTAGAGACCTTTTAACTTGAAGGTAATATTTACAGATAAGTGGGAAAATCACCAAACCCACATTTTGGTATTTTACCCTTGTGGATATGAAGCGCTCTGTGAATTGAACCTTCGAGAAGCAGACCAGAGGGAGGCTGTAAGAAGAAGAGAAACATGGTGGGTAGTTACTCTGATGACATGTAACGATCTGCTGCTAGCATACCATTTAACCTACTGTATTACAACTTGTCTGTGAAAACCGTCCAGGGGAGCACTGGGGATGACTCGGTGGGTAAAGTGTCTGCTATCCCACTGTAAGAACCTGAGTTCAGGTAACCAGCACTAAAATAAAATGCTAGACACTTCTGTTACCCTAGCACTGGGGAGTGGAGACAAACAGATCTTGAGGGCTTGTTGGTTAGCCAGTCTAACCAAATAGCCAGCTTCAGATTCACGGAGAAACCTTTAGGAATAAGGAGAGGGGTTGGAGAAATGGGCCAGTGGAAGAGTAGCTGCTGTTCTTGTAGAAGACAAAGTTTGGTTCCCAGCACCCACATGGAAGTCCTCAAGTGTCTGCATCTCCAGCTCCAGGGATCTGTGATAAACCAGCATACTTCTATCTTAAGCTGGAAAGCCATCTTATAGTAGAGAAAAAGTAGATTCATTTCTGTTTATGATTAAATCTGTTTCTCAAGGATTGGGTTATGCCACACCTTAACTACAAATGGGTTTATACCACCTGTCCCGGAAAACGGCAACTATGCCTTTGTTTCAGAGTTATTATGACGACCTGTTGTTACGAACACCTTGCAACTGCACCTTTGTTTCAGAAAGTTATTGTGACCAACCCGTTACGCTTATGTTCTGCTTCACCCCCATTTGAAAACCTCCTATTCCTGAACTATAGAAACCCTGATTTCACAGGTGTCCAATGCTGACCTCCTGAACCCTGACTTAGGTGGAGGCAGCCTGAATACCCAAGTGAAAAAGCTTGCTTTAATTAAGTTGGCTACGATGATTTGAGTTGGTGGCCTTTCTCCTATCATCTATGGATTAACATCTGACCCCCTCTTCTGGACTCCAAAGGCACCTTCACTTAAATGCAAGGAAAGGACATCCCTCCACAGAAACAAACATCACAATAAATCTTAAAAAAAAAAAAAAAAAAAAAAAGAAAGAAAGAAACTGAAAAGGTTGAACACAACAGTGTCCACCTGACATCATCATCTGGTCTCCACAAGGGCATGTACACTCACCTGCACACATACATACACATAACACATACACAAACCAAAAGGTCTAGGTCAACAAAACTAAGGACACATTACTTAGTGACTTGTTATGTTTCAAGATAGTTCACTTCATGGTCTAAGGTCCTAACATTAAAATCACTCACTCCTTTCTTCAACGTCATTTTTTTTTTTTCCTGATCCGAGAGTGGCTAGCAGCCCGAGGACAACTGTCCACACCCATGCTCTACTTAGCAGCTTCTAACTCGCTTTCTTTACATCCCCATTGTATGACCCTGGGTAGGTCATTTGTCTACACCCATTTGTGTCCCTGTACTATAGGACCTACACTTAAGTTTAAGAGCACTTGTCAGTATTTAGCAATGAACGGAAGGAACCACGTTCTCATCCCAGGTTCTCATACTCCAAACCCTGTGCCATATTCACGACTCTCACAACCAACACACCAGGAGCCAAGGTGGACTCAGACACACGGGCGGCAGACGGCGGAAGCACCGCTAGCTTCTTCCCTCACCAGGTCTCCCTGGTCTCACCTGGTCCAGATCCCTGGGATGCCAAGATGCTACGGCTACACACAGACACCAGGCGCCCGAAGGCGCCCGGCAATGCCGAGACCGCTATGGCAGCAGCCATGTTTCCACAGTCCCAACCGGAAGCGGAAGCGGCGCGAACCTTGTGCGTCAACACACAAGCTCAGTAGGGAACACCAGGAGCAGGGAAACAGGGATCCTACTGCAATCACTGACTTGGCGGGGAGCGCAGGAAACGGGTAGGCCGGGAATCCGCGCTCTGGCTGGGAGCGCTAGGGCCTTTTGCGGACTCTGGTCCAGTGGGGAACACGGTCCGACTGGAACACGGGTCCCATAGGAACACGGGTCCCACAGGACTAAACTGGCCGAGCAGGAAGCATCAGTCAGGGGCTGCACCGCGGAGCAGATGGCCTCGTCCGCCGTGGAGAGTTTCGTGGCCCAGCAGCTACAGCTGCTGGAGCTGGAGCGGGACGCCGAGGTGGAGGAGCGCAGGTAAGTTTGGCCGCAGGTCCCAGGCCCTCTGTAGCTCTCCTTAGTCACCGCCTGGAGCCGGTCTAGTGTTGGCTGGGTCAATGGGCAACACACGGAGACAGCCCTAGGAGAAGACCGCATAGCAGCGTCACTTCGGGGCGTCGAGGCAAAAGGATCGGGAGTTCAAGGTCACATTTTGGCTACGTAGCCAATTTGAAGTCAACCCGGGTTACAGGAGACCCTGTAGTGAGGCCCCCCACCCCAAGGAAAAAAAGAGAGAGAGAGAGAGAGAAAAGAAAGAAAGAAAGAAAGAAAGAAAGAAAGACTTCACAGGATGGTCAGTGCTAGATGGGGAATGGGACAAGTTTTCCTCGGGATCCAGGGAGGGGTGTGTGCCAGAGAGCAGCTTCCTAGAGGAAAGTTAATGAAGCCTATGTCATGTATGGTGCCTGAGCATTCCTGAAGAACCATGTTGTTTCAGGAGAATATCTACAGGCCTGCAACAGACAGAGCCACCACTTATGTATCCCACAGTGCAATTCCTGTAATGCATTTCCCTAAGGATAGACAAAGGCTGGTGAAGTAACTGGCCCAGGGTAACCCACGTGGAGGCAGGACGTGAAGCCAGTCTGTGAGATTACGAATGTGTAATCTGTAGATTGGTTGGCTGAGAGTTTGTCAGTCATGATGAGAGAGAGGTTTTGCTGTTCTGGCTGTGTGACTATGGAATTGTGTACTAGGCCTTCCCACACTCTGTCTGTGAAGGCATGTGATTCCCACACCATGTGCTTGCCGTGAAAATGAAGTGATATGCTTTAAGCCAAACTGGGACCTTGAACCACACTTAGGGTGTTGGTGGTAAGAAGCAGAGAGGGAGTCAGGTATAAATGGGAGGGCCCCAAAAGACTGGATGGCAGATGGAAAAGAGACATGATAAGATTCTGTGTTGGCTGACCTGGAGCAAGTTAGGCAGTACCTGTCCCGTGGGGTGTGGGAGAGAGGTAGGATTGGAGTGGAGTGGATCCGGAGTTCTTTTGGGGCATGGGTAATGCCTATAAGCAGAACTCCTTTCTCCCTTGCGCAGGCACAAACAGTGAAGCTGTTTTGCTTGGTGTCTTCTAGGTGCTGGCAGGAACACAGTTCTCTGAGAGAGCTTCAGAGCCGAGGGGTGTGTTTGCTGAAGCTTCAGGTATCCAGCCAGTGCACAGGGCTGTGTGGGCAGCGGCTGGTCACCTTTGAGCCCAGGAAGTTTGGACCTGCAGTGGTGCTTCCTAGCAACAGCTTCACCTCTGGTAGGTGTTCCCTGGGGACTTGTATCGGCCATGGCTGGTGGTCAGATCAAGGCCTGTGCTGTCTGAAGGGCTGGAGAACTGACCCACACAGTCTGGGGCACTGCAGTGAAAACCTTCTGGTTACAAACCTGGTGATCAGCATAGCTGGTTTTGTTGCTGTTTTGAGACAGGGTCTGAAATTTCCTGTGTAGCAGAGGATGACTTTGAGCCTTGAACTCCTAATCTTCCTGCCGCTACCTTCCAGATGCTGGGATTATAGGGTTACCAGCATACCTGACTTTTTGTTGGTTTTTGGAGACAGGAATGTGACTAACTGTATAGCGCTGGTCCATCTGGAACTTTCTATATAGACCAGGCTGCACTAGAAGTTTCAGTGAGCTTTCTGTCTCTGCCTTTTGAGTTCTGAGATTGCAGATATGCACTACCACATTCAGCTGTTAGTGCTTTTTGGTTGCCTGGTTTGGCAGCTTTCTCTTTGCAGTGCCTGGGATAGAACCCAAGGCCTCTGGCCTGCTGAGCAAGCACTCTGCCATTGCACTGCACTCTGGAGCGTTTTGACCGCACACTAGGGATGCAAGTTGGCCTCAGCCCTGAAAACTGAGAGCCAGCAGCACTGCCTGTGGCAGCCTGTTTTGAGTTGCAGCCTTTGATTATGTTGACTCCATAGACTCTTGTCCAACAGTTTTCAGTTCCTCTGCTGGTTTGGAGAAGGTCAGATGAGGGGAGTGGGATGAGGGAACCTGCTGGCAGGTGTCAGACCAAGGCAAACTTGATCTCTTGACCTTGTTAAAGAAGCTACCTTCAGCCTGCACCCTTGGCAAATTGGAGCAAGAGTGCCTGCCACTGTCAGGTGTGAAGGGGCAGGATGGAGTGTGCACAGTAACCTCTCTGAACCTGTGTGGAGTGACTAGAATGTGAGAATGATGGGTGGCAGTGGTCACAGGAACTGGAGCCTCTGTATGGAACACCAGCAAGCTGATACCGCTGTTGACCAAATCAAGGGACGTGGCTGTTGTCAGTCTGAAGGACAATCTCCAGGCTCAGTCGTCACTCAGAAGTAGCAATCTTGAGCTGAGTGGGATGTGGGGAGCCTGACACACAGCTTAGCTTCTGCCCTAGGAGTGTTCCTTTTGTTTTTCTGGAGTCGGGGAGACTCAAGGCACAGGTAAGACTCATACCACACATCTGAGTCAGCTTCAGGGAGAAAAAGTCACCAAGCTTGACTGACAACCTGAATTCAGTACCCAGGATCCACATGTTGGAAGGAGGGAACCAATTACCACAAGTTGCCTTCTGGCCCACACATGTGCACCATAGCACACAGATGGAATAAATAGATGCATAATTTGAAATATACTGGAAATGACCACATACCGTAATAACTAGCTGGTTTTGGTTTTGCAGGTGATATTGTGGGTCTGTATGATACTAATGAAAACAGTCAACTGGCCACTGGGGTCCTGACCCGAATCACCCAAAAATCAGTCACAGTGGCTTTTGATGAGTCCCATGATCTCCAGCTGAACCTGGACAGAGAGAATACCTACAGACTGCTGAAGCTTGCCAACGATGTCACCTACAAACGCCTGAAAAAGTGAGAGTTCCTGACTGAAACCAAAGGATCTCTTCCTTGGATGGGACTCGTGGGCACCCTTACTTGTGTTGAGGGAGGGAGTGGTCTGTCTGCTAAAGAGGTGCTGGGTGCTCAGGTGATGGTGTCCCTGAACTGGTGTTCCAAAGAGCTCCTCATTTTGTCTCTGGTCCTCACAGAGCACTGATGACACTGAAGAAGTACCACTCTGGGTCAGCATCCTCGCTCATAGATGTCCTGTTGGGTAGCTCCACCCCAAGTCCTGCCATGGAAATACGTGAGGATTTTAAATTTTCTTAAGTGTGTGTGTGAGAGAGAGAGAGGGAGGGGGAGGGAGAGAGAGAGAATGAATATGTATCCACATGAGTACATTGCTTGGGGTATATCAGAAGGAACCATTGGATCATCAGGAGATGGAGTTAGAGGTGGTTATGAACTGTCCAATATAGCAATCATGGGTCTTCTGCCAGAACAGTACATGTTCTTAACCACTGAGACATCCCTCCCGCTTTAACTTTTTCCCACCTAAAATGATGCAGGACATTGTGATCTTGGTCTGTTTTAGCAAGGATTTATGTATTAGTCAGGATTTTACTGTTGTGAACACATACCATGACCAAGACAAGTCTTACAAAAAACAACATTTAATTGGAGCTAGCTTACAGGTTCAGAGGTTCAGTCCATTACCGTCAAGGAGGGAGCATGGCAGCATCCAGGCAGGCATGGCACAGGAGGAGCTGAGAGTTCTATGTCTTCATCCAAAGGCTGCTAGTGGAAGACTGACTTCCAGGCAACTAGGGTGAGGGTCTTAAGCCCACACCCACAGTGACACACCTACTCCAACCAGGTCACACCTATTCCAACAAGGCCACACCTCCAAATGGTGCTACTCCTTGGTCTAAGAATATACAAACTATCACAATTTACAATAAGTTTGAAATATCTTTACATCTTCAGATGTACTTCTCTGAGTGACTCTAGACTGTAGACCAGAGTCTCTGGACTCAGTACTGAAGAAGTTCTCATTGCAGAACTTGCTGTATGGCCTTTGACTTCTGATCCTCCTGCCTCTGTCTCCGAGTGTTGAGGCTATGGATGTATACCAACACCGTGTGTGTGTGTGTGTGTGTGTGTGTGTGAGAGAGAGAGAGAGAGAGAGAGAGAGAGAGAGAGAGAGAGAGAATGTGTACATGTTTGTGTAAGTGTGCATATACACGTGTGCACCTGTAGTTATGGGCCAGGTTGATATCAGGTGATATCAGGTGATATCAGGGTTGATATCAGGTGTCTTCCTCAGTCCCTCTCCACTCTGTCTTTTATCTGTTTACTGCTACTGTGTGTTGTGTGCATGCAGAGATCAGAGAACAACTCTGTGAGTTGGTTTTCTCCTTCATCCTTTACCTGGGTTCTAGAGTTTGAACATAGATTGTCAGGCTTGAGTAACTGTGCCTTTACCACTGAGCCATCTGGAACCCCCAGCTCATTTTTGAGGCAGGGTCTCTCACTGAACTTGGAGCTCACTGATGACTAGGCTGACTGGCCAGTGAGGCCCAGGAACTGTAGATGCACTTCACTGGGCCCAGCTGTGATGTGGGGTTGGAGACCCAAGCAAGGCTTTCAAGCTTGTTGTGACAAGCACTTTACTCACTGAGCCATCTCCTCAGCTTCACCCCACTCCACACTTCTAAATAAAAGATAGGTCTTAGTCTCAATCAACATGGCCAGGAATGACCTTGAACTCCTGAATACTAACTAGGATTATGGACATGTGTCACCATACCTACCTCAGAAATATATTATCTACCTTTAAGAGCTGGTGTGTCCTGATTTTAGCTGTTATCTAGTTAACATGTGTGTGCTGTGGAATGTACCGGAACCCTGAGATTTGGCAGCCCACGCTTTGTCCCTTATCTTCTCTTAAGATGGTTTGTAGGCTCGTTGCCTCACAAATCCAGGTCAGCACTCTTTCCTCAGAGCTTGGTGCACTCATCTTCTGTTGGGTGTCTCTGGGTGGACACTGGGATGGAGCTGAACAGAAGAGGTCGCTAGAGCTGGAGAGCCTCAGTGGGTAAAGCGCCTGGCGTGTGAGTGTGAGAGCCTGACTTCAGATCCGCAGAACCCAAGTGGTCTTTCTGGATGTAATTTTAGCATTCCTGCATGAGATGGGAGGCAGAGCTGGAATTCCTGGAAGCTCAGAGGCCAGCTGACCTGGCCGACGCAGTTATGAGCAGACCTTGTGTAGACAGAAGACAAGGATGGACACCTGAGGGTGTCCTCTAACTTCCACAAGGATACTGTCTCTCGTGTGCATGCACGCTCGCATGTGTGCACAACAGATGATTTTTTTTTTTTTTTTTTTAAAGAGGGGGACGGAACAGCAGGCTGGGTATTGCTTCCTGTTCCCAGAGAACTCTTGTTTTGAAAATTAGGGCTTGGAGCTGTAGCTCATTGGTTAGAGTGTTGGCCTAGCACAAGTGAAGCACTGGGTTCCACCCCTAGCACTGCTAACCCGGGTGTGGTGGTCTAGCCTATAATCCCAGTGCTCTGGAGGATGGAGATCAGAGCAAAGTCAGGGTCATCTTCAGCTACTTAGAGAGTTTGAGGCTAGCCTAGGCTATATGAGATTTTGTTTTAAAGGAACAAACAAACAAAAAAAGTTATAAGCACACCTTTAATCCCAGATCTTGGGAGGCAGAGGCAGATGGGTCTCTGAGTTTGAGGCCAGCCTGGTCTATGGAGTGAATTCCAGATCAGCCAAGGTTGTATAGTGAGATCCTGCCTCAAAGAATGGTAAAATGGCATCTCTATGCTGTGCGTCTTAGCCTGGGGTTGAGCCTGCTCTGTGTACTTCTTGTTCCTGACTGCTGACAGTGGTGCTTCTCTCGCAGCCCCTCTCTCTTTCTACAACACAACCCTGGACCTTTCCCAGAAAGAAGCTGTGTCCTTTGCACTGGCCCAGAAAGAACTTGCCATCATCCATGGGCCTCCTGGCACTGGGAAAACCACAACTGTGGTGGAAATAATCCTTCAAGCTGTGAAGCAAGGCTTAAAGGTGGGCAGAGGCTCCCCCTCCTTGTCCAGCCCTGTAGCTCTGGGCCTGCCTTCACTCGGCAGGGTCCCCTCAGTCCAGCATGTGTATCTGTGTCAGGACTGGCACAGGACATTTGCAGGTTGAGTGCTGAGCTACCGTACTCTGCAGTTTGTTTCCCTTAGCCTCACAAAACTGGACACCTGTCTGGATGCTCACATGGGGAAGGTGGGGTAGCCCTGAAGATAGCTCGGCCTTTGTTGTTGGCCAGGCTCCCTCAGTCTGCATGCTTGCTATATTCTTGCTCTGAGTCTGGTTCACAGTGGTGCTGTGGAATTGACCAGGGCCCTTTTGAAAAGCCTGAAGCAGGTCAAGGCAGATGGAGGGACTACAGTTAATCAGATGTGCAGTTTAACCACAAGAAACACATGTGCCATGCATGCCCTCCTGACTCTCTGAGGCATGAAGCATCATTGCATGCTACTGTTCACCCACATCAGTGTGGGGCACCCTGATCTTCCAGGCATTCCTGTGTACATAGTAACCCGCACAGTGACCTGAATGCTGGGGACCCATGGACTCATTGTGTAGACAAGGTAACCAGGAAACAGAGCTGTGCCTGGTTATGCAGCAGCAACTGCATGAGCCAGAGGGTGACTAGCAGAACCACCTCTTCTCAGAGCTGTAGGGAGACCTGTCACAGTCTCTGTTCAAGAAGGTTTCCACCAGAGTGCCTTTGTAGATGTTTGGAACCATCAGGAAAATCTAGCTTCTTGATGGGAGCAGATGGGATGGTTTTCACTAGTGCCCTCCAGCTCAGTGTGCAGGGAGGCTGGTGCACTGGTGTCAGAGGGGCTCACTGGGACTATTGAGTGGCACAACTTATGGGTTGTTGGGGGACTGCACTTTGCATGTGCAGTTACAAAAGCAAGATAGAGCCCATCAGAGAGAGCCCCTTTGTCTTGTCAAACAAGATGGTTGGTGCTATAAGCAGTGCCCTGGGCCCTGGTTACATGCTGGATTTTTTTTTTTTTTTTTTTTAAAGCAAAAAAGTGTGTATTTACTTTTGAGCTGAGGAGAGAAACACAAAGCCAGCTGTTGCCTTGCCCATGGCAGCCTCCGGTGCATAGAAAGGGAGGGGCCTCCGGAGCTCTGCTTGTGCACAGGGAGCTGACTTTAGAATGTTGGAGTTAGCCTTGTGGGTGGGGCTCCTTTTTTTTTTTTTTGGATGCACTTCTTCACCTCAGGATGAGCTATCTGATCCTAGATCATGATACTGGGAGGTTTCTAGGATGTCCTGAGGGCACCAGCTCTCAAGTCAGAAGCCATTAGGTTAGAAATCCATCAGACTGGCTACAGTTTCAAAAGAGTATACAACATGGCTTGCACTGTGCAAGGAAGAGGCAGATAAGGTGTAGAATCCAGAAATTACTAGTGAGGTGTGTCTCATAAGTTGCCAACTCCAACCCACACCATTGGCTAGCTGCAGGTATAGGGCTGCTTCCCCCAAACCACCTGCTGCTGGGGGAGGGACTCTTTTGCCTGGTGAAGGCTTACCAAAGCTGAGATTGAACTCAGGGCTGTGTTGGCCATTTAGCCAAAGCGCTGGGAGACAGGAGCTGGTAAAAGGAAATGGGTTAATATTGACCAAAATCAGGGAGAGAAATCTCCCTGGCTTCCCTGGTGTCCCTCCACTTGAATCTACCCTCGACCTCTCTTCTCTTCCCGTGTTCCTCTCTTCCACTCTCATCTGCCCTTCTCTCTCTCCCTCTTTCCTTCTCTCCTTGTTCTTCTCCCCTCTCCCTTTCTCTCCCTCTTTCCCCCCTCTTCCCTTCCCCCGCCTCCCCCTTGCTACCTCTCTCCTCACTGTAGCTCAGGCTGGCTTTGAACTCATACTGACCTTCCTGCCTCAGCCTTCCAAACGCTACAGTCACAGCTGCAAGCCATTGCACTAGTGGCTTTCAGAGACTTCTGTGCCATCACAGGTCAGCAATACACATTCAGTGTTTGGGGGATGCATAGGCTATGGCTCTCCGGGTTCTGGTTCCTGGGATGAGGCCTGGGTTGAATGCCATGCACTGTTGGCACCATGTGTTGGCTCTGTCACCTTACCAGTGATCATTCTCTGTCCTTTAAGGGTTATTGTTTGGTAAGTGGTGTTCTGGTAAGTGGTTTTAATTAGGAAAGAAGTTGCTAGAAGCCTCACTATATGCTTCTCCAGGTCCTGTGCTGTGCTCCCTCCAACATCGCTGTGGACAACTTGGTGGAGCGTCTGGCTCTGTGCAAGAAGCGAATTCTGCGCTTGGGTCACCCCGCCCGCCTCCTGGAGTCCGTTCAGCACCACTCACTGGATGCAGTGCTAGCACGCAGTGATAACGCCCAGATTGTTGCTGACATCAGAAGGGACATAGACCAGGTCTTTGTAGGTATCATGGAGTCAGTGTCCCCATGCGTGAGCTTGTCTGAGCTTTAGTCTTTAAGGAATGCATGTTGTGTTCTGCCCAGGTTCCTCCTGCTTATCTTCTGCCTGTTTGTTTGCTTAGTCCCTTATAATCCAGGGCTCTGGGTGTGGCTCAGGTACTATGGCTTCCTAGCCTGCTCGAGGCCCTGGGTTCAACCCCAGCGCCACATAAAATTGAGCATGGTGGCTCAGGCTTGTCATCCTAGTAGTTTGAGGGTACATAGAGGCTGGAGGAACAAAAGTTCAAGGTCATCCTGAGTTGCATAGTGAGTTCAAGAACAGTCTAGGCTTCCAGAGACAAAGTGGACTCTAGTTTGGACTGCTTGCTGTGAGTGGAGAGTTGTACTGGGCATTTAGGTGCTTCAGGAGTGTGGAGTAGGTGAGAAATTCTCCTAAAGAAAGTGTTCCCCGGGCTCAGGGGCAGCATGGGGCAGAAGGTGTGCAGGTGTGTGCATACCCCTAGCTTTTATCTCCAGCACTGGAAGGAAAATCAGCAGAAGCAAACATTTCCTCGGTGCCTCCCCAGCACTGCAGATGGGCTGGCTGGTCCTGGCAAGATGAAAAATACTCAGAAAAGTACTAGTCCCTTCTAGAATCATTCATCCATTTTACCTCCATACCAGGACACCTGGCCTTGCAGAACAAGGTCGGGTGGCTTCAGGTAAACTGGCTCAATTGCAGAGGGTGGTGCTTATAAACCGCTCTCTAGTTCACATGCCTGCCCGACTTTCCCCTGCTTCCCTGAGCTGGACTGTGCTCTCCTGTCAGCAATTCCTCTGCCTCTCCTGGTGCTCCTGTGTGTCCTCAGCACCATGGAATGAGGGCAGCTACATGAGAGGATGGCAGGGACAGGAGTCCACCAGCTCTTTAGGAGAACGGAGGCTGCATGATGCTGATCTTGGTGTCAACCTGGAGCGGATGGTGTGCATGGAGATGGGAACAAGGCTCAGGGTGCTGGTTGGGGCTCCGGCAGTTACCCCTGCTTTACCCTGCATTATCCCTGTCCACATGCAGATAGCAGCAAACTCAGGCTCTTGACGTTTCCACCCAAGTCCTAACTGGTACTTTATCGTCTCGAACACCTACTGTTCATGGTCACAGTAATAGTGACTGTCCCTTCCAGCCCCTGTGGCAGGTGGGGTGGGAAGCTCTTAGGCAGCTGTGTGCGTCCTTCGCAATGATTCTGCAGTTTAGCATGGTCTCAGGATTGTGCTGAGCTGCATCGCTGACTGAGAGCAGTGTGCTGGAAAAGAAGTACAGAGTCTTGTTGGAGTAATTATAGATTTTCTTCTAGGGCAAGAACAAAAAGATGCAGGATAAGAGAGAGAAAGGTAATTTTCGAAGTGAAATTAAGCTGCTAAGGAAGGAACTGAAGGAGAGGGAAGAAGCAGCCGTAGTTCAGAGCCTCACTGCGGCAGATGTGGTTCTAGCCACCAACACAGGTGAGAGTGGCCTTCCTGCCAGCGCAGCCTTGGCCTGGAGTCTACAGCGGCTGCTGCTCTTCCCAGGACTCACTTTGTGGGGAGTCTTCTAACTACAAAATCAATGTCTTTCACAGACACAGGGCTACTCTGGGTGTCCCCTCTTGTTTTGTGTGTGTGTGTGTGTGTGTGTGACCAGAGGAAGACATCAGGAGTCCTGCTCTATTGCTTTTTGCATTGTGTCTTTAAGACAAGGTTTCCACTGAACCTGGAGCTGGGGTGGTGTCCAGCAAACCCCAGGAGTGCTCCCACCTCTGCCCCTGACAGTGCTTGGTTCGAGGCCCCTGCGCAGACCCTCCCTGGTTTTCCCGTGGGCACTGGGTTGTTGAACTCTGGTCCTTATGCTTAAGCAAATGTCTTACTGAGCTCGAGTCTCTGACTGTTAGGTTAGGTTCTGTCTCCTTGATTACTACACAGTTCAACATCATCATGAAGCGCTCTCATTTGTTTTCAGATTGGTTTGTTTTTTGCTTCTTAAGTTTATTTAAGGACTTATTTTAATTAAATATATATGCACATGAGTGCAGGTGCCTGTGGCGGTCAAACATATCAGATCCCCTAGAGCTGGACTTATGGATGGTTGTGAGCCACCTTTGTGGGTACTGGGAATTGAACTCAGGTCCTCTGCAAGAGCAATACTGCTGAGCCATCTCTCCAACCCCCAGTTTTTTGACACTTTCTGAGAGAGGGTGTCATGTGGCTTCAGGCTGCCTTGAACTTGTTTTTATCAGAAGATGACCCTGAATTCCTTATCATCCTGCCTTTGCCTCACAAGTGCTGGGATCACAGATGTGCACTGCCCAGCATCCTCCTGTGTGTTCTTCTACCTTAATGTCTGCTAGTACTTGTTGTTTTCGTCTCCCTTGTAAGATTTAGTTGAAATCCCAAATAGGATACTTTTTTATTCACTTTGTGTGGGTGGACATGTGTAGAGGTCAGAGGACAGCTTGGAGAAGGCAGTTCTGTTCTTCCAACATGTGGGTCTTACGACTTGAACTCAGGTCATTAGGTGTGGCGGCAAGCTCCTTTATCCAGTGAACCTTTCCCATGACCTTCGATATTGTAGATTCAGTATAAGACGAGGTTTTGAAGCAAAAACGAGTGAGCCAGCTTGGTTTCCTTTCCTACCAGGTGCATCGTCTGATGGCCCTCTGAAGCTGCTGCCTGAGGACTACTTTGATGTGGTGGTGGTGGACGAGTGTGCCCAGGCCCTAGAAGCCAGCTGCTGGATTCCCCTGCTGAAGGCCCCAAAGTGCATCCTCGCTGGGGATCATAGACAGCTGCCACCCACCACCGTCTCTCACAGGTGAGATACTGGCCTGCCTGCCTGCTGGCTCTTCCTGCACTCTCTCCTCGGTCATGTGGCTCTCAGCTGCATCTCTTCTCTGTGCTGAACTTTGGTGTCCACAGAGCTGAGCAGTTGGTTAACTCCCAGCCCGCTGTGGGCTCTGCAGTGTGGCTGTTAGTCTTTCACCAGGACCTGTGGAGTGGCCCAGCTCAGCCTTCCTCCACTCAGTGTCTGGCCACACTGGCCTCCTCAGGGCTCAGTGTGCCCCTGCCTCGCTGTTCTTTGTTGTAGTGTGTATTTACTATCCTTGGGGGTTTCTACCCCACCTTAGCCCATTTAGTGCCCAGATAAAAGGCAGAAACCTTTTATGCTTATAATAAGTCTTAATAGCACTAGAGCTGGGCAGATAGCAAAGCTCTGAGCTATTTTATCGACTTCCCCGGGAGGTTGTTAACCCTGAGATATGACTTACCATGTTCGACTTGGGCCCCTCTTAACTCCAGCTGGCCAGCCCTCTCAGCCAGTTCTCATCATCCCTTACTCCATGGTGTCTTCTCTTCCCTCTGCCTTCTCTCTCTTCTCCTCATAGTCCTGCCTCAGACCTCAAGCCCAGGAACCAAAACTTCCATCTACCTTTCCTCTGCCCAGCTGTAGGCTGTAGGAATCTCTATTCAACCAATAGCTTTAAATGAAGGAGCAAGGTTACATAGCATCACTTGGTGTACATGAGGAGTTCCTATTCCCTGTGAGCAACCAGAGCTTGGGGCCAGTGTTAGCATTACAGTACAGAGCAGCAGACCAATTCCATCCATTCCCTTTGTTTGAACCACTGCTCCCTGAGGTGGGTAGCCCTACCCTCCATTCTGATGGCCCCTATGGGGTTTACTGTGCCCACCCTGCTCAACTGGCTCTCTCAGTCCCTTTCTGATGGTCTCATGGTTTCTCTCAGCTTGGATCCCTCCCTGACAGTGTCATGTGATTATCTTCCCATGTA
Source organism: Mus caroli (assembly GCF_978045245.1). NCBI lineage: Eukaryota > Metazoa > Chordata > Mammalia > Rodentia > Muridae > Mus > Mus caroli. Next base: position 58,453,669 of record NW_028227275.1, read on the forward strand.
GAGAGCCCACTGTGGGCCTTGGCCCAGGTCTGACACAGACGTCACCAGGAATAGCCGCCTTCAGCAGTTAGGGCCCTCAGCCGGCAGGGCCCTCAGCCTTACTTGTGGCCTCCTTGCAGCTGAGGAGGCTTTGATCTGGTTTCTGTTGCATTTGAAATTGCATCTCTTCTGGTGGTAAACGAATTGCTCAGAAAGGTGTTGTGTGGATCCTCCCAGAGGGAGTGGGTGGCCCTAGAAGTGGGATGCTCAGGCTAGGGTGTAGTGAAAGAAAAGGTGGTTCTGGCAGTTCCTCAGAAGTAGACGTGTGTGTGTGTGTGTGTGTGTGTGTGTGTGTGTGTGTTTGTTTGTTTGTCGGGGGATCTTTGAGGGGAAGAGTGGAGGGTTATGGGTAGCATGAAAGTCCTGATGGGAAGGGCAGGAGTATGAAGGCTCATGGTGTGTGCCTGGTGACTTCTCCAAGGGAATGTTTCTCAAAGTGGGACAGCAGATGGCTCCATCTTGTAGGGAGCTGTGGGAGGAGCATGGGCTGTGCCTGTGAAAAGGCAGACCATGCATGTCCTTGAGAAAGCTGGGTGATACTAGTGGCTGTGCTCCAACTGTACTTCGAGGTTTATAGAGGTGCGTGACAGGCATGGTATGTCCTGCCTTTGGCCTTAGTTACTTTGGTGACAGTGGTCCTTAAGAATCAATTGGACCCCAGGGCTCAGCAGCTAAAGAGCACTGGCTGCTCTTTCAGAGGATCCAGAATTCCTTCACAGCACTACAGGCCCAGAGGATCCAACGCCCTCTTCTGGCCTCTAAAGGCACATGTGGGATACAAAGGTACCATAAGTACAGCAAACCCCTTGTACCCTAAATAAAAACAAGGACTTAAAAAGAATCAGTTGATTCTCAACTTGAAGGGCCTTGTAAATTCTCAGGAGCCCGCCTGGATGGGATGGGGAGCTTCACATGGTCTTGGACATTTCAGTGTGGAGAGAGGTGCCGTGCCAGCGGCTCCATGGGTGGGTAGCCTTGGACTGTGCTTAAGCCCTCAGGTCTCACTCTCGCGTGGATGAGGTGGAAGTGGTTCATCTGTGGAGAGTGAGTGCCTCCATCCCTGGACAGGGTGGGCCTGGAGTGGGCTCAGCTGGCTTGCCAGTGGTAGTGGTGACTGCTGCCCACTGGAACACATTTGGTTTGATTTGTTTATTTTGAGACCACAGGCTGTCCTTGGACTCACTATGTAGCTGAAGGTGCCATTGAATTCATGACCTACTGAGTGTTGGATCCAGGCATTTGTCTGTCTTAGAAACAATGCAGGGTGCTGTACAGTGCTGGGGCCTTGGTTCTAAATGGAGCTGCCTGGTCTGAAGGCTTCAGGGAAGATCTGTGTCTGACTTCCCTGCCTTTCAAGGCCACTGCAGATGGTGGCTCATGTTTCTTCTCCCATCTTCTAAGCAGCACAGTATCTCCATGGAGCCTGTCTCCCTCTTGTACTTTGCCGCGTTGCTGTTGCTCTGAAGGGATGGATGTGTCCTTAGGTTCTGGTGGTTTATGTTGCACACTGCAGCTCAGCCCAGCTTTCCCTTCCGTCACGTGGGACGCCAGGGAAATGTTGGGTCCTAAGACTGAGAACCATTTCCCTCCCCTCCCATAGTGTCACATCTGGACTCCTCACTCACTTATTTTCCCTTTTCGGGCACAGGGCAGCACTGGCTGGGCTGTCCCGCAGCCTGATGGAGCGTCTGGCAGAGAAGCATGGTGCTGGTGTGGTGAGGATGCTGACGGTACAGTACCGAATGCACCAGGCCATCATGTGCTGGGCGTCGGAGGCCATGTACCACGGGCAGCTTACTGCCCATCCCTCTGTGGCAGGACACCTCCTGAAGTGAGTGACCCAGCCTCTTGCTTCCCCTCATTTTTCTGCCTTGCCTGGCTCCAGCCCCAGTTGGCCCTCTGTGTCCTCTTAAGGGTTTGGGATGGCAGAGGCTCTGAGAATCACTTTCTAAATAGTTGCCTGGGCCTCCCTGGGAGCTGGACCCATCCGGCAGCCCTTCTGTGTTTTTGATGGGAAGGACTGGTATTTTGTGAAGGAAGTCAGTCTTATGTTCTACCCACTGCTATGCCAGGGACCTTCCAGGTGTGTCTGACACAGAGGAGACACGTGTTCCGCTGCTGCTCATAGACACCGCTGGCTGTGGGCTGCTGGAGCTGGAGGAGGAGGAGGACAGCCAGTCCAAGGGAAATCCGGGTGAGTTGCAAGCCAGGATTCCCTGGTCCTTCTCAGACTGGTCTTTATAACATGTCACTGCACGGGCTGAAAGTAATGCCTCCACAGTTAAGAGCATTGGTCCTCTGCTAGAGGACCCAAGTCAGCTCTCAGCACCCTCACTGGGCAGCTCGCAATGGCCTGTAACTCTAGCTCCAAGATAGCTAATGGCCTCTTTCTGGTCTCTTCAGGCATCTGAGCACACATGGCTACATTTACACACACACACACACACACACACACACACACATACACGTGCATATAAATAAAAATACATTTAAAAATAAAATAGAGGGCTGGAGAGATGACTCAGCGGTTAAGAGCACTGGCTGCTCTTTCAGAGGTCCTGAGTTCAAATCCTAGCAACCACATGGTGGTTCACAACCATCTGTAATGGGATCCGATGCCCTCTTCTGTTGTGCCTGAAGACAGCTACAGGGTACTCATCATATATATAAAATAAGGAAATAAAATCTTTAAAAAATAAATAAACTAGAACAAATCACCCCAGGCCCCCGCTGTAGGGAGGCACTGGGTGGCACAGATGAGGATAAGTTCCTGGTGAACTGTGTGTGGGCTTGGAGCTGAACACAGCATCTGTGTGCTCGTCTAGGGGTCCAGCTGATGCCTGGGCTCCTGGGCTGGGAGCCTTTCCTGTACTCCTCCAACCCAGCAGCTTGGTATTGCCCGCCGCTTTTGTTCCCCCTGGTAAGAACACACTCAGGGCAACCGGAATCTTCTGCGGCACAAGCTTTATTGCTTACCCCATCAGGAGCCAGTGGAGAAGAGAGCCAGAGAGAGAGAGAGATGGCGGAGCCCCCTCCCTTTTATGGAGGACTGTCCTCCGCCTCGGACCTGTCACTCCCTGATTGGCTGCAGCCCATCAGCCAGAGTTGTCGTCAAGGGAAAGGCAGAGCACATGGGGTGGGAAACTACCCCAGCGCATGTGCAGATGGTTTGTTTATTACTTAGAACACAGGTGTCAGTGCCATCTTATAATGGCGAATGTGAGGATGGCTCCTTACATCTCCCCCTTTTCTTTTATTTAAGAGCAATAGGCCACCCATAATAATGAGAGTGGAGATAGAGGTCAAATCCCCAGTGTGTAAAATAGGGGCTTTACACAAAACCTCCTCCCAGGCTCATCACCCGAAGGGGTCTTGGTCTGCTCCCGTGTCGTTTTTCCTGGGGGAAGGACACTTGGACACTCAACCTTCTTGAAAGATGACATGTCTCCCTAGAATAGGCTCATAAATGCCACAGAGCCCTTCTACTGCAGTGCTTAGCCATGCAACTCTCTCGGGCTGCTGAAGCACACTCACTCTATCCCGTGCAATGAGACTAGCCTCGTGGGGTGCAAGAGCTGAGTGGCCAGCGACCTATTGCTTAAGCATAGATAACCATATACCAGGGGAAGCACCATGTTCTAGTGCTGCAAGCGCCTGGGAAATAACCACCATGTCTCTCCTTATTTGGGCCTTAAGCTTACAGACCAATCAGAGAAGCAACACTAATCCACAGCAAAGAACAGCTCCAAATAATTCCACCCCCACCCATTCTTTAAAGAAGGAAAATGTTGAAAAGATAGTCCTTAGGTCAGGGACAGGTCCAAGTGCGTGGGGCAAGTCTCAATTTTCAAAGGGTCTGTTCAAATTTAGCCGTCCAATTCTGTATCTCCCAACGCTGCTCTCCCTTTGTTGTTATCGCACTGGACATCACCAAGACGAGGGACATCAGTATTCCCTTGGTCAGTCTGGATTTTTCGGGTGAGTCTTTCTGGTATCCAAAATGGGTTGTCTTCATTCTGTGGAAAAACACAAATAGCTCCCCTGGATCTTATCAAAATAGGATCCGGGCCTTTCCATTTGTTATTTAAAACATCTTTCCATTTAACCATCTCTTTGGGCCTATCTGGCTCTGAACAATGACGTTCAGCTGCTGTATCTTTGTTAATTGTCTAGTGGCTTCACCTGTTCGGGAGAGCGCCTTCCAGGCCTTAATAGCCGTGGAGGAAATTTGGGCATAAGCTCCCCAGTGATAATTTGTTTGATCAGCGCGGTATAAGCTCCCTGACCCGTTAACAGGTCAAAGGTCCAATCTCTCTGCTCTGGAGTCAAAGCGGCAGCATTTGCTCGGGCCTGCGTTTGTGCAGCCTCTTGCCATAGTGCTCTCCATTCCATATATTTGCCCGCACTGGGGAGAGCGGCTTTTGCAATCATTTGCCAGACGGCAGGAGTTAATGCCTCGCCAGCAAGCCTGCCTAACTGCACCAAGGTGAAATTAGCATTGGCTCCATATTTACGAACCAACTTAGCAAGCTCTTTAACCTGTAAATACTCTACTGGAGCGTGAACACACCCACCCTCAGCTCCTTCAAAGACTGAAAATGCCTGTTGTATCTTCCTTTGTGCCTCTCTTGAAATGAACGAGTCCGCGCACTGCCTCTCTGCACAGGGCTGACGCACTACGCAGGGTGGGGGCTCCGCATAGGGCGGAGGTGCACTATGACTTTGAAGCCAACTGCCCAGAGGCCGAGCAGCAAGCTGGCCTTTGCCAGCCGCTTTTGGCTTCTTTCTTGACCTATAAGCTCGCATTTCTCTCTCATAACGAGCTGCTCCCTCCTCCAAGTCTGTTTTCTCAGAAGGGCTAATTTTTTCATCTGATTTACAGCTACTAAGAACTGGCTCTTTAAACTCATCTCTTTTCTCCTCTTTCCTTCTAATCTCTCCCCAGGTATTTTTCCCTGACATTAACTTTTCTTTTTTCCTTTGTTTTTTCTCCTCTTTCCTTCTAATCTCTCCCCAGGTATTCTTCCCTGACATTAACTTTTCCTTGGGTTCAAGACCCGTGGAAAGGCCTGTATACTTATTTCGCGCGCCATGCTTTCTCTTTTTTCCTGCTCTCTCTCCCCGCTTTACTTCTGATAGACTGTCTTGAATTTTGTCCAGAATTCTCCACCCTGCCTTAACCACTTGTTGGCATATGAAAAGAAATAAAAGGGCTTTTAACACTAGAGAAAGTTCAAGACTAGACATACCTTGTAAAGCTGTAACAAACGCGCATCCGTTCCCCAGCTGAAGAGTTCTGAACCCACGCCGGATCCTTCTCAACAGTCTGTTTTGTGGGAACACTTCATTACCACAGTTCCCCAGCTGAAGAGTTCTGAATCCACACTGGATCCTTCTCAACAGTCTGTTTTCCGGGAACACTTCATTAACCGCTCCTTCCCCGTGATGTAGTAGCTCGCGGGTTTCGGCACCATTTATTGCCCGCCGCTTTTGTTCCCCCTGGTAAGAACACACTCAGGGCAACCGGAATCTTCTGCGGCACAAGCTTTATTGCTTACCCCATCAGGAGCCAGTGGAGAAGAGAGCCAGAGAGAGAGAGAGATGGCGGAGCCCCCTCCCTTTTATGGAGGACTGTCCTACGCCTCGGACCTGTCACTCCCTGATTGGCTGCAGCTCATCAGCCAGAGTTGTCGTCAAGGGAAAGGCAGAGCACATGGGGTGGGAAACTACCCCAGCGCATGTGCAGATGGTTTGTTTATTACTTAGAACACAGGTGTCAGTGCCATCTTATAATGGCGAATGTGAGGATGGCTCCTTACAGCTTGGTTCATCTTAGGTTGAGAATCTTTCCAAGCCAGCAGTACCCAGGTCCTATGATGCTTATCTGCCAGCCTGGTGACTGTTTGGTCAGCTGGTTACCTCCCTGGATGCTCCCTGCCCTTGGCCCAGCATAAGATCTGCTCACAACAGGCAAGAAGTGTTTCCCAAGCCGGGCGTGGTGGCGCACGCCTTTAATCCCAGCACTCGGGAGGCAGAGGCAGGCAGATTTCTGAGTTCGAGGCCAGCCTGGTCTACAAAGTGAGTTCCAGGACAGCCAGAGCTATACAGAGAAACCCTGTCTCGAAAAACCAAAAAAAAAAAAAAAAAAAAAGGAGTGTTTCCCACAGCTCAGTAACAGCTGAGTTGTACAGTATGGCCCTCACTGAACACTACCCTCTCTCCTCCTCAGGCGAAGTTCGCCTCGTCACTTTGCACATCCAGGCTCTGGTGGATGCTGGGGTCCAGGCAGGTGACATTGCCGTCATCGCACCCTACAACCTTCAGGTGTGAGGGATCCCCCTTTTGTTTCTCTGTATCATGGACTCAGCCTGCTAGAGGCTGAAAGGGCAGGGAAGGTTTGTTGGCTATGAAGTCCAGGGCTACAGTGGACCCCAGTGTGACCAGGTCTAGGGCCCAGAGGACACCAGCAAGAGACCATCTGTGTTTCTGTTCTCACGTAGCTACCAGCCTGACCTTGGCCTGGTCCCCCACTGTGTCCTTGTTTTAGGCCAGCATTCCCAGATGGCATAGAGACCGTGCTGAAGGATCAGCCAGGCCCAGGTCGTGTCCCTGACCCCATCTGGTTTGGTAGGAGAAGCTTGCTGCCTGCATAGTTCAAGGTCCTCAGAGGCAGTGTCACCCCATTCTGGTCACCAGCATTGCACACAAGGCTGTGAGAGGCAAGGAGATGCCGTAATGCACAAAGTGCTGCCACCCTCAGCACCCTCTCCCTAGTGTGTGAGATCCCCAGCTCAGTTTACACTGCTCTGTCCTCCTGTACTCCAGATGCTCCCTGGGTGCCCGAGCTCTACTGACCCTGAGCATCAGAGGCATGCAGGTCAGTTCCACGTGCCCCCATGGTCAGCATGCTCACTGCCAAGCTAAGTAGAGAAAAGGCTACAAGCCTCAGGGCAGCTTGCTGCTGCTGTGGTCACTGAAAGGTACCCACAGTAGTCATTCTACAGTGTAGGGCTCCCAGGCATGACAGATCTTGCAGTCCTCTGGCTTGGTGATGACATCTTGGTCCTGCTTTCTGTTTCAGGTGGATCTACTCAGACAGAGCCTCTCCAACAAGCATCCTGAGCTGGAGATTAAGTCTGTTGATGGCTTTCAAGGCCGAGAGAAGGAGGCTGTGATCCTGACCTTTGTCAGGTCCAATAGGAAAGGTATGTGGTGCAGCCCATTTGAGCCTTAGGTTCAGCCTGGGAGTGTCAGGGAAGAGAGGGTGTGATTTCAGCAAGATGAAGACTCAGTCTGGCCAGGGAGCAGGTGATTAGGGACGCGGGCTGGGACATGGTGGGCCCCAAGTGACTTAGTCACCCTGTCCAGGCAAAGGAAACTCCTTCCTCCCCACGCCCTAGAGCCTGTCTTTTAGCCTTGAGACATGATTTTTGTGTGGCCCACACTTTGCCATGCAGTGAAAAAACTGCATCTAAGCGCTCACTCGTCAGTGACCTGCTGAGTGGCCTTGGAAGCTGGAGATGGATATGGAGGGGAATGGCTCTGCAGAGTTCTGTGCTGTGTCCATAGCAGCTGCTCCTGAGCCCGGGCGCGCGCGCGCGCGCGCGTGTGTGTGTGTGTGTGTGTGTGTGTGTGTGTGTGTGCGTGCATGCTGAACATGCTACCAGCATGATTGTGGAGCTGCACTGGTCTGCAGTGGGTGAGCATCAGAGCCGATGTGGCACACACTCAGGCTGTGTGTGCAGGGGCATGAAGGGGCAGCTGCAGGCTACCATGGCTCTGATGATGTGACTGTTCCTGACTGTTCCTGAACAGGTGTTCTGTTCCCTGCCTTGGATCCCTGCCTCTCTCATCTCTGGCTTTTCTTCAGGTGAAGTTGGTTTTCTGGCTGAGGACAGGCGGATTAATGTTGCTGTTACCCGTGCTCGGCGGCATGTGGCAGTCATCTGTGATTCCCACACTGTCAACAACCACGCTTTTTTGAAGACCTTGGTGGATTATTTCACAGAGCATGGGGAGGTACGCACAGCCTTTGAATACCTGGATGACATCGTCCCTGAGAACTACACCCATGAGGGTTCCCAGGGCCACAGCCATGTCCCCAAACCCAAGTGCCCCAGCACCTCCATCAGGAAGCCTACCAGTGATCAGGAGAGTGGCCAGGAGACCAGAGCAGCCCCTGGACACGGCCGCAGGAAGCCAAGCGAGAAGCCCCTGGGCTCTCAAGTCCAGTCCCAGCACAACTCCAGTGCAAATGGCTCTGACAGAACTGGAGGCACAGACCGGACAGAGCACTTTAGGGCTATGATTGAGGAGTTTGTGGCCAGCAAGGAGGCCCAGTTGGAGTTTCCCACATCTCTGAACTCCCATGACAGGCTGCAAGTCCACCAGTTAGCTGAGGAGTTCGGGTTGAGGCATGACAGCACTGGGGAGGGGAAGGCTCGGCACATCACAGTGAGCAGGAGGAGCCCTGCCAGCTCTGGCAGTGTAGCCCCACAGCCTCCCTCACCGCCCAGCCCTGCACAGGCTGAGCCTGAGCATCAGGCAGAGGAGCCCGTCGCACAGGTGCATGGCCCTGCCCAGCTGGATCTGAAGGCACTGCATCTGGAGAGGCTGCAGCGTCAGCATAGCTCCCAGGCCCAGACAGCCAAGGGTCAGCCAGGTGGGGACTCGAGGCCACAGAAGGCTCCACAGAAGAAAAAGAAAAAAGAACCAAAAGGTAAAGCCACATCTCTCAAGCACATCTCTAGTGCTGTCTGGTTCCTGTCCCCTGCCACCTGCCACCTGCCACCTCGGGAGGCAGTTAGACTCCCTTGGCCTCGTGAATTCGCTTTTCCCATGACTCTTGTCTCCCTGGCCTGGCCTTCCTGGAGCGGTTACAGGCAGGTCATGTGCTTGTCCCCAGAGCCCTGCAGGGGCTGCAGAGAGAAGGCCTGGCATGTTTACTAGTGCTTTCCCTGTGGGGAAGGGAGGCAGTTAGTTAGGGCTCAGAGCATCAGTACAGGCACAGGTGCTCAGCACACCATTCTGTCCTGTGCCTGGGCCAAGGGGACTGCATGCTCTGCGTTCAGCCTCACGGTGCTTGTATCCCCTGGGTGACCCCCACCCCTGAGTTGGCACACTTGTTCCAACACAATGAGGGCAGACCTGCTGGGGCATAGTATGGGTGCACTCAACACTTCAGTAGACCTTGCCAGCAGGAGCACATCTCGTTCCCATGAGCCAGGCCTTAGAGCCGTGTTCTCAGCTCCAGAGTCAGCTCTCGTGGGTGGCACCACTCTAGGCATGCCATGGTGCTCGTGGGATGGTTCCTGTAGCCAGGCTGTGTGCTGGAGAACAAGCTGACACAGCGCCCTCCTGCCAGGTACTGAAGGGAGGAACTCTGAATGGGGGTGACCCCTGCCTCAGATGGAGAAGCACTGCATTTGTGCCTTGGGGAGCCTGGACCTACCCACATCTGCTGTTCCTGCCACAAAGCCTAGGTGGTCTGGGAGCCCCACCTATTCCTGGGGTTCTGGGATCACGTCAGGCTACCATCTTTCAGAGTCCCCAGGACCTCACCTGTTCTGTAAAGGTTCAGGCTCTGTCTGTGCCCTGCCCAGCAGCTGAGAGGTCAGGTGGCCATACCTGTGACAGACTCTGTTTGGCCAGTGCTCTTCAGGGCCTTGGCCATGGGTTGATGGCTGGCAGGAGTGACCAGTTGAATGCAGGAGGGTTGGCTAGGCACTATCACTGTCCATCCACTCTGACCACCCTGCCTGGTCCTTATTTCCTGAGCATGCTCACTGAGGGTGCTGCCAGAATGGTGTGCGTGTCCCCAAGGCCCTCTGAGCCACTTGGTTCTACTTAGGATGTGGCAGGAGCCAGTGACTGGGTGGCTTCAGTTTCCCCTTTACACAGCTGTGGGGGGAGGGGAGAGGTGGGAGAGATAGATCAGTGGACACAGGGAACAGGAATGGGGGTTGGGAGGAAAGAGTGCTAGCATGTGAAGGAGAGAGATCACAGGATACAGAGAGCCAGTAGAAACAGCTGTCATAGATGCACATGGGTGCAGTGGCTTGTGGGAGACCTTGATGTAGTATCAGGTCAGTCAGTGACCACCTGACCCCAGCGAATTTGGATACTGCAGCACCTGCCAGTATGTAGGGAGGTATTTGGAGCCATGGGCAGACTGGGGCCCACCTATATGGGTGCCTGAGTGGTTCCTTTTCGTACTCTGTGTCCCCTGTGTTTGCACACGTGTGCTTTTTGGAACTGCACTGTGTGTTGCTGCTTCTCTGTACTCCTGAGCATTCTCTGAGCAGAAACAAGCTTTCTGAAATGCTGATACTCTCTCCATCCATCACTATTAAAACATTTGCACATTTATTTACTGTGTGTGTGTGTGTGGCTGCACGTGCCACAGCACACATGGTGAGAGTCACTTTTCTAATTGTATAAATCGGCCTCGGGCTTGGAGGCCAGTGCTCTTCCCCAGTGAGCCAATCCCCTGCCTTCACCTGAGAAAGTTTTCCCTGACTCTGAGCATGGAGATATATGGTAATGCAAGTCAAATATGTACTAATAAGTCGTAAAAGTTTGTTTTAGAAGTTCCTTGACGAGACGATGCCGGGGCCTAGCAAACACAGGAGTGGATGCTCACAGTCAGCTATTGGATGTATCACAGGGCTCCCAATGGAGAAGCTAGAGAAAGTACCCAAGGAGCTAAAGGGATCTGCAACCCTATAGTTGGAACAACATGATGTACTAACCAGTACCCCGGAGCTCTTGTCTCTAGCTGCATATGTATTGAAAGATGGCCTAGTCGGCCATCACTGGAAAGAGAGGCCCATTGGACTTGCAAACTTTATATGCCCCAATATAGGGGAATGCCAGGGCCAAAAGAATGGGAATGGGTGGGTAGGGAAGTGGGGGGCTTTTGGGATAGCATTGGAAATGTAATTGAGGAAAATATGTAATAAAAAATATTAAAAATTAAAAAAAAACTAAAAAAAAAAGTTCCTTGACAGACATAAAATTTTACTATTTACTAAAAATGAAAATAAATTTGCATCCAGTTGGAGAGACACTTGTCTAACAGGACACAGTCCACAGATATATAAAGTGATAAATCCTGAAACATGCTGGGTGGCCAGTGTCCCATTGGTGTCTGTGAGGGCAGAGACACAAGAGCTGAAACACCCAGCTTGTGACGCAGTGGCTGGGGTCTCAGCAGAGGCTGCAGCTTGAGGAGTGACATTGAGGCAGTGCTGAGCATGTGTGTTGTGTGTTCTGCTCAGAGATTTCTGCATGGGTGCCATGCCGAACACATTTGATTATGACTAGATTTTTTGCTTATTGTATGTGTTGGAGCCTTTCATGGTTGCTGAGTTTTTCATGATCCCATCCTGATCCCTGAACACCCACAGCCTAAGTAACACTATCCAGCACTTCCTGCCTCTGCATGAGAGCCTAAGGGGCTTCTGCCAGGGCCTGAGTCGGGCAGCTTCTGTCCCCGGTGGTACTGCTATCTGGCCTGAGTTTTGTTTTTGCAGTTGGTGTCAAAGGGAGCCCCCCAAAATGTTTTTCTGGATGACAGAGTATGCTTTCAGAGGTATTCTGCGCTCTGTTCTCCTCCCCCAGGGCTGGGCTGTGAGGTTGGCAGTGGGGTAGGCAGGCTGTCAGCTCAGTGAGGAGCCTGGCACCATGGGCTGATGGGGAATCCCACCAAGGACTCTGGAGGTAGGGCATCCCACTGTCTGCAGTGTCTGGTCTTCGTCCTCTCCCTTGCCTGAGCACTACTTCCCTCCTCCCCAGGTCCAGCTATGGCTCTACCCTGTGAGGAGGACTTCGATGCCTTGGTGTCTGCTGTGGTGAAGGCTGACAACACCTGTAGCTTCTCCAAGTGCTCGGCCAGCACCACCACCCTGGGCCAGTTCTGCATGCACTGTAGCCACCGCTACTGCCTCAGCCACCATCTGCCTGAGGTGAGGGCCCCTTCTGGATGATGTGGACATCACGTGGTGGGGGAGGTGTAGCCAGAAGTAAAAGCCAAAGCAGATGATCTCATGTGAACACTTGGGCCCAAGGAGATAAGAGTACACCTTTGCTGAGGGACAGCCACAGCAGTGGGAACTCAGGGTAGAGGAGGTCTGTCCATCCTGCAGGCCCCTCCCTGGGCAGCTGTGAAAGATAGACCTGGGGAAGGGAGAAGGGCAGGCCTGTGGTCTTGCACAGCTTTAGGTGGTCCCTTTGATGCAGCTATGCGGGCTTCAGCCTCCCTTGCCCACAGCTCACCCCTGACTCTTGTATTCTTTCAGATCCACGGCTGTGGAGAAAAGGCTCGTGCCCATGCCCGCCAGAGGATTAGCCGGGAAGGAGTGCTGTATGCAGGCAGTGGGACTAAGGACAGGGCCCTGGACCCGGCCAAGAGGGCCCAGCTGCAGAGGAGGCTGGACAAGAAGCTGGGCGAGCTCAGCAGCCAGAGGACAAGCAGGAAGAAGGAGAAGGAGAGGGGGACGTGAAGCCACACCCTCGGGGAGGGCTGTGTGGGACAGAGGCAGCAGGTGGGGACACGGTCCTACACTGGCCATTTCTCTGCTTGAGCTACTGTGTCCCTAGTCCTCTCATGGGTGCTGTTTGCAAGGAGATGCGCCTGGTTATCATCAGAGTAACTGCCTTGCCTGGCCAGGCCCCATTGATGCTCTGAGTGCCTTGCGTGGCCAGCTAGCCATGGCCACCGTCATCCTGTCTAATGCAGTGACACAGTGGACACGGATTGTGTGGTCTAGGGATGCGGGAATGTCTGTACGGGCTTCTAGTCTGTAATGGCCTGGCCTCTGCTGCTTGGTGACTGGTGGGAAATAGTCTTTCCAGGGCCCCACACACTGCTCACCCTCAAAGACTGCACCCTTGCCAGTACTCTGTACCTGTTGCTCATGGGAACTCTTGTTCCAAAATAATATAAATTATTTGCAAATTAAAGTGTAACACAGTGGATATTTGCTTGTGTCAGAGGTGAACATTCTTTCCTTCTGGTCCAGATGTCACCCTGTGCATGCCGTGACCGGGCAGTGGTAGCACCTCCCCAGGGCATCCAATCGTGATGCTGTGACAGCCTGGCATCATGGACAGGCATGGGAGCAGATGTGGACACTTGAGGAAAGACACTGGCTCTTGTTGCACTGGAGGCTAGTGACCACTCTGCCCGCCTTCTAGAAACCCCTCTGTAGAAGAAAAGGAAGCCAAAGAGAAACAGATAAGGCTGCAGGTTGGCCTGGTAATGGTATCCTGGAGTCTCTGGATCCAGCCACGCTTCATCTCCAACTCATCCTTCCCAGCATTCTTTACAATTAAGTCCTTTTTTTTGGCTGAACAAAGTCCACATTGGGTTTCTGTCACTTGCTGCCAAAGACTCTTTGCTGATCCAGTTGTGCCTGCAGCTGTATATCTTATTAAAACATGTTTTTGTTTGGGGGGGAGGCGTGCATACTTGCAGAGGTAAGCATGAGTGTGGGAGTCAAGCCGGCCAGCAGCCATCAGGCCTCTCCTTCTATGGTGTGGTCCCAGGAATCACTCGGGTCTTCAGGCTCGGTAGCAGTACCTTTCCCTGCTACATCTGGCTTTTCTACGTGGGCGCTGGGGATCTGAACTCGGGTTCTCCTGTTTGAACGGCAAGCTCTTGCACAGGGTTTGCACTGCCCTTGCACAGGGTCTGCGTCCTGGCATGGAGGTTGTGCTGAACCAGAGTCCCTGGCCACTGGGGAGAGACGAGGTCTCGGATTGCAACTGGGAGCAGCTCCCATGTGTGGTCTGAAGCACAGTGGAAGAATGACTGCCATTCCTGGAAGTGAGCATATGTGGGTTAGGTCCCTGCACACGGGTCTTCTTCTTTGGGTCCCACAAGCCCTGTCCTGGATGTTCCCCACCCTGACTGTTGCTTCATTAAAATGCTGGATTCCAAGTTTCCCATCCCAGAGAACTCTCATTAGGAAAATGTGTCTGATTGCTTGAAAAATGTCTTATGGCCTCCCTCAGACAGCATGTTCTACAGTGTGCCTCCCTCAGATACCATGCTCTACAGTGTGCCTCCCTCAGACACCATGCTCTATAGTATGCCTCCCTCAGATACCATGCTCAAGCCTTCACAGGACCAAGGGCCTCTCCTCCCATTGATGTCCAACAAGGTCATCCTCTACTTCATGTGTGGCTGGAGTGTTTGTTCCCTCCAAGTGTACTCTTTGGTTAATGGTTTAGTTCCTGGGAAATCTGGGGGTACTGTTCATACTGTTGTTCCTCCTATGGGGTTGCAAACCACTTCACCTTCTTTGGTTCCCTCTCTAACTCCTCCATTGGGGACCTTGTGCTCAGTCTAATGGTTGGGGGCAAGCATCTACCTCTGTATTTGTTAGGTACTGGTAGAACCTCTCAGGAGACTGTTATATCAGACTCCCATCATCAAGTACTTGTTGGCATCCACAATAGTGTCTGGGTTTGGTAACTATATGAGATGGATGCCCAGGTTTCTGGATGGCCTTTCCTTCAGTCTCTACTCCACATTTTGTCTCTGTGTCTCCTCCAGTGGGTTTGTGTTCCCCCTTCTAAGAAGGACTGAAGTATCCACACTTTGGTCTTCCTTCTTCTTATGCTTCATGTGGTGTGTGGTGTGACTTCAGGGTCAATATCTACTGACCAGTGAGTGCATACGGTGTGTGTTCTTTGTGATTGGGTTACCTCACTCAGCATGATATTTTCTAGTTCCATCTGTTTGCCTAAGAATTTAATAAATTTATTGATTTTAATAGCTGAGTAGTACTCCATTGTGTAAATGTACTATATTTTCTATATGCATTCCTTTGTTCAGGGACATCTGGGTTCTTTCCAGCTTCTGGCTATTATAAATAAGGCTGCTATGAACATAGTAGAGCATGTGTCCTTACTACACGTTGGAGCATATTCTGGGTGTATGCCCAGGAGTGGTATTGCTGGATCCTCTGGTAGTACTATGTCCAATTTTCTAAAGAACCGCCAGACTGACGTGCAGAGTGGTTGTGCCAGCTTGCAATCCCACCAGCAATGAAAGTGTGTTCCTCTTTCTCCACATCCTCACCAGCATCTGCTCTCATCTGAGTTTTTGATCTTTGCCAATCTTACTGGTATGAGGAGGAATCTCAGGTTTATTTTGATTTGCATTTCCCTGATGACTAAGGATGTTGAACCATTTTTTAGGTGCTTCTCAGCCATCCAGTATTCCTCAGTTGAGAATTCTTTGTTTAATAGGGTTATTTGGTTCTCTGGAGTCTAACTTGTTGAGTTCTTTGAATATATTGAATATTAGCCCTCTATCAGATGTGGGATTTGTAAAGATCTTTTCCCAATGTGTTGGTTGACTTTTTGCATTAATGACAGTGTCCTTTGCCTTACAGAAGCTTTGCAATTTTATGAGGTCCCATTTGTCAATTCTTGATCTCACATCCCAAGCCATTGGTGTTCTGGTCAGGAATTTTTCCCTGTGCCCATGTGTTTGAGGGTCTTCCCCACTTTCTCCTCTAGAAGTTTCAGTGTATCCGGTCTCATGTGGAGGTCCTTGATTCACTTAGACTTGAGGTTTGTACAAGAAGATAAGAATGGATTGATTCTCATTCTGCTACATGCTGACCACCAGTTGAGCCAGCACCATTTGTTGAAAATGCTGTCTTTTTTCCAATGAATGATTTTGTCAAAGACTAAGTGACCTTAGGTTTGGGGGTTCATTTCTGGGTCTTCAATACTATTCCATTGATCTACCTGTCTGTCACTGTACAGTACCATGCAGTTTTTATCACAATTGTTCTATAGTACTGCTTGAGATCCTGGATGGTTTTTCTACCAGAAGTTCTTTTATTGGTGAGAGTAGATTTTGCTATCCTAGGTTTTTTGTTATTCCAGATGAATTTGCAAATTGCCCTTTCCAGCTCTTTGAAGAATTAATTTGGAACTTTGATTGGGATTGCATTGAATATGTAGATTGCTTTCAGCAAGAAGTCCATTTTTGCTCTATCAGTCCTGCCAATCCATGACCATGGGGGAGCTTTCCATCTTCTGAGATCTTCCATTTTTTCTTCAGAGATTATAAGTTCTCATCATACAGATCTTTCACTTGTTTATTTAGAGTCACACTAAGGTATTTTATATTATTTGTGATTATTGTGAAAGGTGTTATTTCCCTAATTTCTTTTTTGAGCCTGCTTACCCTTTGTGTAGAGAAAGGCCACTGATTTGTTTGAGTTAATTTTATATCCAGCCAGATTGCTGAAATTGTCTATCAGGTTTAGGAGTTCTCTGGTGAAATTTTTGGGGTCACTCAAGTATAGTTTGGTATCATCTGAAAATAGTGATATTTTGATTTCTTTCTATGGAATCTTCTGCCCCTGAGATTCTCTCTTCTATCTCTTGTGTTGCTGATGCTTACATCTATGACTCCTTATTTTTTCCTAGGATTTCTATCTCCAGGGTTATTCCCTTTGTGATTTGTTTATTGTTTCTATTTCCATTTTTAGATCCTGGATGGTTTTCTTCAATTCTTTCACCTGTTTGGTTGTCTTTTCCTTTAATTCTTTAAGTAATTTTTGTGTTTCCTCTTTAAGGGCTGTTTACCTGGGTTCTCCTGTATTTCTCTAAGGGGGTTATTGATGAACCCTGTTTACCTAGGTTCTCCTGTATTTCTTTAAGGGGGTTATTGATGTCCTTCTTAAAATCCTCTACCAGCAACATGAGATATGATTTTAAATCTGAATCTTACTTTTCACATTTGTTGGGGTATCCAGGACTTTCTGTGGTGGGAGTACTGGGTTCTGATGGTACCAAGTAGCCTAGCTTTCTGTTGGTAAGATTCTTGCATTTATCTTTTGTCATCTGGTAATCTCTGGTGTTAGATGTTCTTGTTGTCTCTGGCTGGAGCTTGTTCCTCCTGTCTGTCTGTAAGCCTGTGTCAGCACTCCCTGGAGGCAAGACTTCCCCTGGCAAGACCAGTGCACAGAGGGCTGCAGAACAGCCCCACCTCCTGGGTGCAGATGTAGTCCATAGGACCCTGTCCCAGCTACTCTGCTGCTTCTAGAGCCTATGACCTCCTGAGCACACGCACCTTAGAGAATCACTGGAGAAAATAAATTGATGTTGAACATTTCTTTACGTGCTTCTCAGTCATTTGGTATTCCTCAGTTGAGAATTCTTTGTTTAGGTCTGTAACCCCATTACTAATAGGTTTATTTGGTTCTCTGGACTCTACTTTCTTCAGTTCTTTTTATAAATTGCATATTAGCCCTCTATCAGATGTGGAGTTGGTAAAGATCTTTTGCAGATCTGTTGGTTTTGTTGTTGTTTTTTTTTTTTTTTTTTTTTTTTTTTTTTTTTTTTTTGCCATTTTCTCCTATTGACAGTGTCCTTTGCCTCACAGAAGCTTTGAAATTTTATGAACTCCCATTTGTCAATTCTTGATCTTAGAGCATAAGCTATTAATGTTCTGTTCAGGAAATTTTCCCCTGTGCCCATGTTTCATTTTGTCTTATTTTTTTGTCCACTTTGTCCTTTGGCCATGGCATTTTAATTTTCTTTTGCCTTTTAATTTTTCTAATCATGGAAGATATCAGAAAATATTCAAATAATCAGGAAGTATACAGTTGTTATAAAGCAATTTTAAAATGAAAAACTTATGTACAAACTAAGGAGTGTTTTTAGACAATTGTATAGATATAAATTCAAATTTAGGGATGAAAAAGAAAAAAGAAAAGAAAGAGCAATTTGCAAATTCTTCTGGAATAACAACAGCAACAAAAAAAAATCCACGATACCGAAAACTATTCTCAACAATATAAGAACTTCTGGTGGAATCACCATCCCTGACCTCAAGCTTTACTAGAGAGAAATCATAATAAAAACTGGATGGTACTGGTACAGTGAAAGGCAGGTAGATCAATGTAATAGAATTGAAGACCCAGAAATGAACCTATATATCTATGATCACTTGATCTTTGACAAAGGTGCTAAAACCATCCAGTGGAAAAAAGACAGCATTTTCAACAATTGGTGCTGGTTTAACTGGCAGTCAGCATGTAGAAGAATGCAAATCGACCCAATCTTTTTTTTTCTTTTTTTTAAAGTCTGATGGATTCCTTCAATTATCTTCTCTAAAACTGGCTTTTGAATTTCCTTGGCCTTATTGTTCACGATGGAATTTTCCTTTCTCTTTTGTGATAGGTGGCTGTGCTATGTCTGTATTGGAAATTATTAACTTTAAGAACTTGCAACACATCATTTCATGCTCTACTGTATTAGAAAGTTTCTTTTGAATATTGAATTGCTTTTCTTGTAGACTAGCCCATGTATGTGATTTTCTGTTTCTCTGTTCATGTTTCTAATATACTGCTTTGGTTTGTATGTTAATATGTTTTATAATAGAAGTGGAGAGATTCATTTCTCTTCTTGTCTGCTTGATATTCTAACCGAGTCCTGCATTTGTATTGGCATTCTCTCCCTAGCCATGAGAAATTTTCTCTTATGATTTGAATAAAAGTTATTTATGCCTCCAGATTTACATTTTTTCCTTCTTCTATGATCACACTTTTAAAGTCTGGTATGTTCATAGTATTTCAAGTGTCTGGAGATTCTTACTTATATCTTGGCATTGTTTTATCATTTTCTTTATTAAAATGATCCAACCTCCACCTCATCTTCAACTTCAGCTATGCTGCCCTCTAGTTCATTCATTACATTTGTTGGTATAGCCTCTCTTGGAGTTTTTGAATATGGCTTATTCTGTTTTATCACTTCCAGAATTTCAGTTAGATTTTGAATACGTATTCACCACATTTAATTGTATTACTGGAGGCTCTGATGAATAAACTTATCCTTTCCAGTTCTTTTTGCACTGGCTGGCTGGTTCAACTCAGGTGTTCCAGCTCATCTTCCTCTCTAATCTGACTGATTCAATCTGGCTTTTCTCAGCCTCCACTGAACTCTTCTGCTTGGACTCAAACTAACTCTGGCAATTTGTTCTAAACTTCTGGCTCCTTTTTATTCTCAGACTTCCCCTACTTCTGCTGACCTGCACTGAACTGCATAAACTCACAAATGAACTCACCTCCACTGCACTGCACTCACTGCACTGACTCCCCACTCACTGACTGAACTGAATTCATGAACTGATTCTGCAGAACTCCAAGACTCTACTCATCACTCCTTGTAAAGAGCTTTTTGCCTGGGAGATGGGAATATCCTATCTCTGACACTTTTTGTCAAATCTTTCACTGATTCATCACTTTGTCTGCTCTTCAATTTTATGTGATTGATTGGAATTAAAGGACAATATTAAATGATACTGGCCAGAGGTAATAAAGTTGTGTACTGAGGGGGTGTCTATATTCCTGCCAGATCACAGAGACCTAGAAGATCTTTGGATGTGATCCCTTGTCAAACAGCCATGTTGCTTGATTAAAATTCTTCAACAAGATTTTCTTTAACATGTACACTTCTTTATTCAGTATCAAATCATTTATTTATTCAGTTGAGCTGTAAGTGGGAGTGCATGAATGTGTGTATGTATTCACTTACAGCTCCTTCAGAAGTTTATTTTCTTAAATAGGAATGGGAAGTAGAGAGGTCACAAAGGAGGAAATGAGCTGGCAGTGGTGGTGCATGGCTTTAATCCCAGCACTTGGGAGGCAGAGGCAGGTGGATTTCTGAGTATAAGGACATCCAAAGCTATATTGAGAAACCTTGTCTCAAAGAAACCAAAAAAAAAAAAAAAAAAAAAAAAAAAAAAAAAAAAAAAAAAGGACTGTGAGGAGTGCAGGTAAAACTAAAAATGTTCAATTGAGGAGTTGTATGAAAACCTAATAAAGCAGTAGCTTTCAATTATATATACATATATATATGAAAATTTTATATGTAAGCAATCTAAACGAAAAGCTCATAAAATGAAAGAGAGATAGAGTCCAAACTGAATATCGCCCATTAATGATTGTAGCTGGTTGAAGACTAATTCATAGATTGGCCGATGTTTCTCAACATCACCAAGGATAGTCTATAACTCTGCAAACTTAATCCATGAGGTACAATTTTCAGGACCGAATTCCAGAAACTTTTCATAAAGCTTCCTGCATCTGCCAAATTCTCTAAGCTGCAGTTCCATGTCTATGTAACCTTTGGATAATTTGTTCTTTGGATATTTCCCTAGGGAAGTTGTCAAAGCTCTTCTGGCCACTGGCAATTTCTTCTGTCTTATTTCAAACTGTGCATAATATAACCACTTTTTAGCAAATGTGAACTTTGTGTGAGAAATGAGTTGCAAAGACGTTTGGTATACCTGTCTTGTCCTCTCAGGATCCTTGGCCTCCAGCTCTTCATACAGTGCATAGTTAACCCAGAGGTAGATGTTGTGCTTCCAATGCCTCTTCTCCTGGATGGGTGGCACATTGGCAATGGCTCTCTCATAGACTTCCGGTACAGTGTCAGCTTCTGCCTCACTTTCCACCAAGCATAAATAATGAAACCATGCGTCATAATTGTGTGGATTAGCTTTCACTTCTTCTTCCTACTGGAATCTGCATTTTCTCATGATGCTATCTTCTACAACCCTCCGGTCACCAAACTTCTTCTCAAAGATGTTGTAGTTTTTCAAGAGTTTTTGGGAATCCTGCTTGGAAATCCTATCCAGGGCATATCTGTAGATAAGTTGTACCCTTTCAAATTCTTTCTTTTTTTAAAATATTTTTTATTATTTTCCTCAATTACATTTCCAATGCTATCCCAAATGCCCCCATACCCTCCCCCCACTCCCCTACCGACCCATTCCCACTTTTTGGCCCTGGCGTTCCCCTGTACTGGGGCATATAAAGTTTGCATGTCCAATGGGCCTCTCGTTCCAATGATGGCTGTCTAGGCCATCTTTTGATACATATGCAGCTAGAGTAAAGAGCTCTGGGGTACTGGTTAGTTCATAATGTTGTTGCACCTATAGTGTTGCAGATCTCTTTAGCTCCTTGGATACTTTCTCTAGCTCCTCCATTAGGGGCCCTGTGATCCATCCAATAGCTGACTGTGAGCATTGACTTCTGTGTTTGCTAGGCCCCAGCATATTCTCATAAGAGACAGCTATATCTGGGTCCTTTCAGCAAACTCTTGCTAGTGTATGCAATGGTGTCATCGTTTGGAGGCTAATTATGGGATGGAACCCTGGATATGGCAGTCTCTAGATGGTCCATCCTTTTGTCTCAGCTCCAAACTTTGTCTCTGTAACTCCTTCCATGGGTGTTTTGTTCCCAATTCTAAGAAGGGACAAAGGGTCCACACTTTGGTCTTCATTCTTCTTAAGTTTCATGTGTTTTGCAAATTGTATTTTATATCTGGGGTATACTAAGTTTCTGGGCTAGTATACACTTACCAGTGAGTACATATCATCTGAGTTCTTTTGTGATTGTGTTACCTCACTCAGGATGATGCCCTCCAGGTCCATCCATTTGCCTAGGAATTTCATAAATTGATTCTTTTTAATAGCTGAGTAGTACTCCATTGTGTAAATGTACCACATTTTCTGTATCTATTCCTCTGTTGAGGGGCACCTGCGTTATTTCCAGCTTCTGGCTATTATAAATAAGGCTGCTATGAACATTAGTGGAGCATGTGTCCTTCTTACCAGTTGGAACATCTTCTGGATATATGCCCAGGAGAGGTATTGTGGGATCCTCCGGTAGTACTATGTCCAATTTTCTGAGGAACTGCCAGACTGATTTCCAGAGTGGTTGTACAAGCTTGCAATCCCACCCACAATGGAGGAGTTTTCCTCTTTCTCCACATCCTCGCAAGCATCTGCTGTCACCTGAATTTTTGATCTTAGCCATTCTGACTGGTGTGAGGTGGAATCTCAGGGTTGTTTTGATTTGCATTTCTCTGATGATTAAGGATGCTGAACATATTTTCAGGTGCTTCTCTGCCATTCAGTATTCCTCAGGTGAGAATTCTTTGTTCAATTCTGAGCCCCATTTTATAATGGAGTTATTTGATTTTCTGGAGTCCACCTTCTTGAGTTCTTTATATATATTGGATATTAGTCCCCTATCTGATTTAGGATAGGTAAAGATCCTTTTCCAAACTGTTGGTGGCCTTTTTGTCTTATTGATGGTGTCTTTTGCCTTACAGAAGCTTTGCAGTTTCATGAGGTCCCATTTGTCAATTCTTGATCTTACAGGACAAGCCATTGTTGTTCTATTCAGGAATTTTCCCCGTGTGCCCATAACTTCGAGGCTTTTCCCTACTTTCTCCTCTATAAGTTTCAGTGTCTCTGGTTTTATGTGGAGTTCCTTAATCCACTTAGATTTGACCTTAGTACAAGGAGATAGGAATGGATCAATTCGCATTCTTCTACATGATAACCGCCAGTTGTGCCAGCACCATTTGTTGAAAATGCTGTCTTTTTTCCACTGGATGGTTTTAGCTCCCTTGTGGAAGATCAAGTGACCATAGATGTGTGGGTTCATTTTTGGGTCTTCAATTCCATTCCATTGGTCTACTTGTCTGTCGCTATACCAGTACCATGCAGTTTTTATCACAATTGCTCTGTAGTAAAGCTTTAGGTCAGGCATGGTGATTCCACCAGAGGTTCTTTTATCCTTGAGAAGAGTTTTTGCTATCCTAGGTTTTTTGTTATTCCAGATGAATTTGCAGATTGCTCTTTCTAATTCCTTGAAGAATTGAGTTGGAATTTTGATGGGGATTGCCTTGAATCTGTAGATTGCTTTTGGCAAGATAGCCATTTTTACAACGTTGATCCTGCCAAACCATGAGCATGGGAGAGCTTTCCATCTTTTGAGATCTTCTTTAATTTCTTTCTTCAAAGACTTGAAGTTCTTATCATACAGATCTTTCACTTCCTTAGTTAGAGTCATGCCAAGGTATTTTATAATATTTGTGACTATTGAGAAGGGTGTTGTTTCCCTAATTTCTTTCTCAGCCTGTTTTTTCTTTGTGTAGAGAAAGGGCATTGACTTGTTTGAGTTAATTTTATATCCAGCTACTTCATTGAAGCTGTTTATCAGGTTTAGGAGTTCTCTGGTGGAATTTTTAGGGTCACTTATATATACTATCATATCACCTGCAAAAAGTGATATTTTGGCTTCTTCTTTTCCAATTTGTATCCCCTTGATCTACTTTTGTTGTCGAATTGCTCTGGCTAGGACTACAAGTACAATGTTGAATAGGTAGGGAGAAAGTGGGCAGCCTTGACTAGTCCCTGATTTTAGTGGGATTGCGTCCAGCTTTTCACCATTTACTTTGATGTTGGCTACTGGTTTGCTGTAGATTGCTTTTATCATATTCAGGTATGGGCCTTGAATTCCTGATCTTTC
Source organism: Mus caroli (assembly GCF_978045245.1). Classification (NCBI taxonomy): domain Eukaryota; kingdom Metazoa; phylum Chordata; class Mammalia; order Rodentia; family Muridae; genus Mus; species Mus caroli. The sequence continues at coordinate 58,477,065 of NW_028227275.1, forward strand.
CAAGACTTTTATCATGAATGGGTGTTGGATTTTGTCAAATGCTTTCTCCGCATCTAACGAAATGATCATGTGTTTTTTTTTCTTTGAGTTTGCTTATATAATGGATTACATTGATGGATTTCCGTTCATTAAACCATCCCTGGAATAAAATCTACTTGGTCAGGATGGATGATTGTTTTGATGTGTTCTTGGATTTGGTTAGCGAGAACTTTATTGAGGATTTTTGCATCAATATTCATAAGGGAAATTGGTCTGAAGTTCTCTATCTTTGTTGGATCTTTCTGTGGTTTAGGTATCAGAGTAAGTGTGGCTTCATAGAATGAGTTGGATAGAGTACCTTCTACTTCTATTTTGTGGAATAGTTTGTGAAGAACTGGAATTAGATCTTCTTTGAAGGTCTGATAGAACTCTGCACTAAACCCATATTGTCCTGGATTTTTTTTTTTTTTTTTTTTTTTTTTTTTTTTTTTTTTTTTTTTGTTGGTTGGGAGACCATGAATGACTGCTTCTATTTCTTTAGGGGATATGGGACTGTTTAGATCGTTAACTTGATCCTGGTTTAACTTTGGTACCTGGTATCTGTCTAGAAATTTGTCCATTTCGTCCAGGTTTTCCAGTTTTGTTGAGTATAGCCTTTTGTAGAAGGATCTGATGGTGTTTTGGATTTCTTCAGGGTTTGTTGTTATGTCTCCCTTTTCATTTCTGATTTTGTTAATTAGGATGCTGTCCCTGTACCCTCTAGTGAGTCTGGCTAAGGGTTTATCTATCTTGTTGATTTTCTCAAAGAACCAGCTCCTCCTTTGGTTGATTCTTTGGATAGTTATTCTTGTTTCCACTTGGCTGATTTCGCCCCTGAGTTTGATTATTTCCTGCCGTCTACTCCTCTTGGGTGAATTTGCTTCCTTTTTTTCTAGAGCTTTTAGGTGTGTTGTCAAGCTCCTAGTGTGTGCTCTCTCTAGTTTCTTTTTGGAGGCACTCAGAGCTATGAGTTTCCCTCTTAGAAATGCTTTCATAGTGTCCCATAAGTTTGGGTATGTTGTGGCTTCTTTTTTAAAAAATATTTTTATTAGGTATTTTCCTCATTTACATTTCCAATGCTATCCAAAAAGTCCCCAATACACTCCCCCCTTCACTCCCCTACCCACCCACTCCCACTTTTTGGCCCTGGTGTTCCCCTGTACTGGGGCATGTAAAGTTTGCAAGTCCAATGGGCCTCTCTTTCCAGTGATGGCTGACCAGGCCATCTTTTGATACATATGCAGCTAGAGTCAAGAGATCTGGGGTACTGGTTAGGTCATAATATTGTTCCACCTATAGGGTTGCAGATCCCTTTAGCTCCTTAGGTACTTTCTCTAGCTCCTCCATTGGGGGCCCTGTGATCCATCCAATAGCTGACTGTGAGCATCCACTTCTGTGTTTGCTAGGCCCCGGCATTGTCTCACAAGAAACAGCTATATCTGGGTCCTTTCCGCAAAATCTTGCTAGTGTATGCAATGGTGTCAGCGTTTGGAAGCTGATTATGGGATGGATCCCTGGATATGGCAGTCTTTAGATGGTCCATCCTTTCGTCACGGCTCCAAACTTTATCTCTGTAACTCCTTCCATGGGTGTTTTGTTCCCAATTCTAAGAAGGGGCACAGTGTCCACACTTTGGTCTTCGTTCTTCTTGAGTTTCTTGTGTTTAACAAGTTGTATCTTATATCTTGGGTATCCTAAGTTTTTGGGCTAATATCCACCTATCAGTGAGTACATATTGTGTGAGTTTTTTTGTGATTGTGTTACCTCACTCAGGATGATGCCCTCCAGGTCCATCCATTTGCCTAGGAATTTCATAAATTCATTCCTTTTAATAGCTGAGTAGTACTCCATTGTGTAAATGTACCACATTTTCTGTATCTATTCCTCTGTTGAGGGGCACCTGCGTTATTTCCAGCTTCTGGCTATTATAAATAAGGCTGCTATGAACATTAGTGGAGCATGTGTCCTTCTTACCAGTTGGAACATCTTCTGGATATATGCCCAGGAGAGGTATTGCTGGATCCTCTGGTAGTATTCTGTCCACTTTTGAGGAACCGCCAAACTGATTTCCAGAGTGGTTGTACAAGCTTGCAATCCCACCAACAATGGAGGAGTGTTCCTCTTTCTCTACATCCTCGCCAACATCTGCTGTCACCTGAGTTTTGATCTTAGCCATTCTGACTGGTGTGAGGTGGAATCTCAGGGTTGTTTTGAGTTGCATTTCCCTGATGATTAAGGATGTTGAACATTTTTTCAGGTGCTTCTCTGCCATTCAGTATTCCTCAGGTGAGAATTCTTTGTTCAGTTCTGAGCCCCATTTTTTAATGGGGTTATTTGATTTTCTGGAGTCCACCTTCTTGAGTTCTTTATATATATTGGATGTTAGTCCCCTATCTGATTTAGGATAGGTAAAGATCCTTTCCCAATCTGTTGGTGGTCTTTTTGTCTTATTGATGGTGTCTTTTGCCTTGCAGAAGCTTTGCAACTTTATGAGGTCCCATTTATTGATTCTCAATCTTACAGCACAAGCCATTGCTGTTCTATTCAGAAAATTTTCCTCTGTACCCATATCTCGAGGCTTTTCCCTACTTTCTCCTCTATAAGTTTCAGTGTCTCTGGTTTTATGTGGAGTTCCTTAATCCACTTAGTTTTGACCTTAGTACAAGGAGATAGGAATGGATCAATTTGCATTCTTCTATATGATAACCACCAGTTGTGCCAGCACTGTTTGTTGAAAATGCTGTCTTTTTTCCACTGGATGTTTTTTGCCCCCTTGTCAAAGATCAAGTGACCATAGGTGTGTGGTTTCATGTCAGGGTCTTCAATCCCATTCCATTGGTCTACTTGTCTGTCATTATACCAGTACCATGCAGTTTTTATCACAATTGCTCTGTAGTAAAGCTTTAGGTCAGGCATGGTGATTCCACCAGAGGTTCTTTTATTCTTGAGAAGAGTTTTTGCTATCCTAGGTTTTTTCTTGTTCCAGATGAATTTGCAGATTGCCCTTTCTAATTCCTTGAAGAATTGAGTTGGAATTTTGATGGTGATTGCATTGAATCTGTAGATTGCTTTTGGCAAGATAGCCATTTTTACAACGTTGATCCTGCCAATCCATAAGCATGGGAGACCTTTCCATCTTCTGAGATCTTCTTTAATTTCTTTCTTCAGAGACTTGAAGTTCTTGTCATACAGATCTTTCAGTTCCTTAGTTAGAGTCACGCCAAGTTATTTTATATTGTTTGTGTCTATTGAGAAGGGTGTTGTTTCCCTAATTTCTTTCTCAGCCTGTTTATCCTTTGTGTACAGAAAAGCCATTGACTTGCTTGAGTTAATTTTATATCCAGCTACTTCATTGAAGCTGTTTATCAGGCTTAGGAGTTCTCTGGTGGAATTTTTAGGGTCACTAATATACTATCATATCATCTGCAAAAAGTGATATTTTGACTTCTTGTTTTCCAATTTGTATCCCCTTGATCTCCTTTTGTTGTCTAATTGCTCTGGATAGGACTTCAAGTACAATATTTAATAGGTAGGGAGAGAGTGGACAGCCTTGTCTAGTCCCTGATTTTAGTGGGATTGCGTCCAGCTTTTCACCATTTAATTTGATATTGGCTACTGGTTTGCTGTAGATTGCTTTTATCATATTTAGGTATGGGCCTTGAATTCCTGATCTTTCCAAGACTTTTATCATGAATGGGTGTTGGATTTTGTCAAATGCTTTCTCAGCATCTACAAGAAGATCATGTGATTTTTGTCTTTAAGTTTGTTTATATACTGGATTACATTGATGGATTTCCGTATATTGAACCATCCTTGCATCCCTGGGATGAAACCTACTTGGTCAGCATGGATGATTGTTTTGATGTGTTTTTGGATTCGGTTAGAGAGAACTTTATTGAGGAGTTTTGCATCGAAATTCATAAGGGAAATTGGTCTGAAGTTCTCTATCTTTGTTGGGTCTTTTTGTGGTTTAGGTATCAGAGTAATTGTGGCTTCATAGAATGAGTTGGGTAGAGTACCTTCTGTTTCTATTTTGTGGAATAGTTTGTGAAGAACTGGGATTAGATCTTCTTTGAAGGTCTGATAGAACTCTGCACTAAACCCATCTGGTCCTGGGCTTTTTTTTTTGGTTGGGAGACTATTAATGACTGCTTCTATTTCTTTAGGGGATTTGGGACTGTTTAGATCATTAACCTGATCTTTATTTAACTTTGGTACCTGGTATTTGTCTAGGAACTTGTCCATTTCATCCAGGTTCTCCAGTTTTGTTGAGTATAGCCTTTTGTAGAAGGTACTGTGATGGTGTTTTGGATTTCTTCAGGATCTGTTGTTATGTCTCCCTTTTCATTTCTAATTTTGTTAATTAGAATACTTTCCCTGTGCCCTCTAGTGAGTCTGGCTAAGGGTTTATCATTCTTGTCGATTTTCTCAAAGGACCAGCTCCTCGATTGGTTGATTCTTTGAATAGTTCTTGTTTCCACTTGGTTGATTTCACCCCTGAGTTTGATTATTTCCTGCCATCTACTCCTCTTGGGTGAATTTGCTTCCTTTTATTCTAGAGCTTTTAGGTGTGTTGTCAAGCTGCTAATGTGTGCTCTGTCTAGTTTCTTTTTGGAGGCACTCCGAGCTATGCGTTTTCCTCTTAGAAATGCTTTCATTGTGTCCCATAAGTTTGGGTATGTTGTGGCATCATTTTCATTAAACTCCAAAAAGTCCTTAATTTCTTTCTTTATTCCTTCCTTGACCAAGGTATCATTGAGAAGAGTGTTGTTTAGTTTCCACGTGTGTTGGCTTTCTATTATTTATTTTGTTATTGAAGTTCATCCTTAGTCCATGGTGATCTCATAGGATGCATGGGACAATTTCAATATTTTTGTATATGTTGAGGTTAGTTTTGTGATCAATTATGTGGTCAATTTTGGAGAAGGTACTGTGAGTTGCTGAGAATAAGGTATATCCTTTTGTTTTAGGATAATATGTTCTGTAGATATCTGTTAAGTCCATTTGCTTCATCACTTCTGTTAGTTTCACTGTGTCCCTGTTTAGTTTCTGTTTCCACAATCTGTCCATTGATGAAAGTGGTGTGTTGAAGTCTCCCACTATTATTGTGTGAGGTGCAATATGTGCTTTGAGCTTTACAAAAATTTCTTTAATGGATGTGGCTGCCCTTGCATTTGGAGCATAGATATTCAGAATTGAGAGGTCCTCTTGGAGGATTTTACCTTTGATGAGTATGAAGTGTCCCTCCTTGTATTTTTTGATAACTTTGGGTTGGAAGTCAATTTTATTCCATATTAGAATGGGTACTTCAGCTTGTTTCTTTAGACCATTTGCTTGGAAAATTGTTTTCCAGCCTTTCACTCTGAGGTAGTGTCTGTCTTTTTCCCTGAGATGGGTTTCCTGTAAGCAGCAGAATGTTGGGTCCTGTTTATATAGCCAGTCTGTTAGTCTGTGTCTTTTTATTGGGGAATTGAGTCCATTGATATTAAAAGATATTAAGGAAAAGTAATTGTTGCTTCCTATTATTTTTGTTTTTAGAGTTGGCATTCTGTTTTTGTGGCTGTCTTCTTTTTGGTTTGTTGAGGGATTACTTTCTTGCTTTTTCTAGGGCATGGTTTCCGTACTTGTATTGTTTTTTTTTCTGTTATTATCATTTGAAGGGCTGGATTCGTGGAAAGATAATGTGTGAATTTTGTTTTGTCTTGGAATACTTTGGTTTCTCCCTCTATGGTAATTGAAAGTTTGGCTGGGTATAGTATCCTGGGCTGGCATTTGTTTTCTCTTAGTGTCTGTATAACATCTGTCCAGGATCTTCTGGCTTTCATAGTCTCTGGTGAAAAGTCTGGTATAATTCTGATAGGCCTGCATTTATATGTTACTTGACCCTTTCCCCTTACTGCTTTTAATATTCTATCTTTATTTAGTGCATTTGTTGTTCTGATTATTATATGTCAGGAGGAATTTCTTTTTTGGTCAAGTGTATTTGGAGTTCTGTAGGCTTGTATGTTCATGGGCATCTCTTTCTTTATGTTTGGGAAGTTTTATTCTATAATTTTGTTGAATATATTTGCTGGCCCTTTAAGTTGAAAATCCTCATTCTCATGTACTCCTATTATCTGTAGCTTTGGTCTTCTCATTGTGTCCTGGATTTCCTGGATGTTTTGAGTTAGGATCTTTTTGCATTTTGCATTCTCTTTGATTGTTGTGCAGATGTTCTCTATGGAATCTTCTGCACCTGAGATTCTCTTTTCTATCTCTTGTATTCTGTTGCTGATGCCTCGCATCTATGGTTCCAGATTTCTTTCCTAGGGTTTCTATCTCCAGCGTTGCCTCACTTTGGGTTTTCTTTATTGTTTCTACTTCCCTTTTTAGGTCTAGTATGATTTTGTTCATTTCCATCACCTGTTTAGATGTGTTTTCCTGTTTTTCTTTAAGGACTTCTACCTGTTTGGTTGTGTTTTCCTGTTTTTCTTTAAGGACTTGTAACTCTTTGGCAGTGTTCTCCTGTATTTCTCTAAGTGAGTTCTTAAAGTCCTTCTTGATGTCCTCTACCATCATCATGAGATATTCTTTTAAATCTGGGTCTAGCTTTTCGGGTGTGTTGGGGTGCCCAGGACTGGGTGAGGTGGGAGTTCTATGTACATTCTGATGATGGTGAGTGGTCTTGGTTTCTGTTAGTAAGATTCTTACGTTTGCCTTTCACCATCTGGTATTCTCTGGAGTTAGTTGTTATGTAGAGAGGCCTCTGGTGATCTTGGGGGTGTCTGCTGACTCTGCTCCCAAGGTGACCCAGTGCTGTCGCTGACCAGAAGGGCAAGAAGTTCCTTTCTTAAAGTACAGTGCCATTGACAAATTTTGGGAGTAGTTTTACATACTGAGCTTTGATTGGGAGTGTCAAAGAATTAGCATAGGGTGTTTTGTTATTAAGACATGTCTTTATTGGTGCCTTTTCCTTTGTATATTACCCAGGTCTTCCCATCATTGCTGTAGGCGATTTTGTAGTATTTTATGTATTCTGTATTTCCAATACCTTTGCTCCTTGAGTAATACCACCAGTGACTCTCATTTTCTTTGCAAATTTATCTGAATCCACGGCCATCTGTCATTTTTAGTAGCTGTCCAGGCATTTATAAGGCTATTCTCATTAAGCCATGCATAGTAGGGATACCATTTATTGAATCCAAAAAGAACTCAGTGGGTAAACGAAGCTGTGATTTGCTGATTAGATATGATCCCACCTTCGATTCCCAATGGGCTAGAGATTAATATTGATAATCTCATCCCATAAGTTCTCTTGGGCATTCAGAGGAGTAGTTAGCATCAAGGTCCGTACATATTTTACCATTTCTGCAAGGCTCAGCTTCACATTCATTTATATAGTCTGTAGTCCAACTCCTAACAATGGTCATTAACAGCTGTTAATGGAAGTGCAAGGATCTAGCAGTTGCTCAGTCCCACAAGTCAAACAGGCAAAGAAGAGAGACAATCTTGAGTTTTTGATCTTAGCCTTTCTGACTGGTATGAGGTAGATGCTCAGGGTCATTTTGATTTGCATTTTCCTGATGACTAAGGATTTTAAACCTTTCTTTAGGTGCTTCTAGGGCATTCAAGATTTTTCAGTTGAGAATTCTTTGTTTATTTCAATAGCCCAGTTTTAATAGGGTTATTTGGTTTTCTTGGAGTCTAGTTTCTTGAGTTCTTTGTATATTTTGGATATTAACCATCAATCAGATGTACGGTTGGTCAAGATTATCTCACAAGCTATAGGTTGCCATTTTGTTCCATTGACAGTATCCTTTGCCTTACAGAATCTTTTCAATTTTGTGAGCTCCCATTTGACAAATGTTGATCTTAGAGCCTTTGCCACTGGTGTTCTGTTCCGGAAAATTTCCCCTGTGCCCAAGTATTCCAGGCTCTTTCCCACTTTCTCTTCTATTTGCGGACATCGAGAGGTAAGCCTAGTAGGCATTCAGTTGTTGTCCCATTAACCATGGGGAATGTTCTGTCCAAAGAGACAGTTTTTAGTCAAGAGATGAAGGGGTCTCTTTAGGAGAGAGGGATAAGAGTTCAGAAAAAGGATTTAATGAAATTTTTTGTTTTGTGGACCAGAGATGTCCATGGCTGGTATTGAATGGTCCTAAAATACACCCTTTAACTTGGAATAAAGTAGGCAAAGATATTAATGCTTTGATAAAACAAGGAGAATATGTCCCTGAGTCCTTTTTTTTAGCAATTGGGGAATCATCAGAGATCTCCTTAAACAGGCAGAAGAGGGCGGAGAAGGTGCTCGCCTCCTAGCCCTTACTGAAGATTTTTTAGAAAACTACCGATCGCTGTCTCACAAAAGTGAAACTAAGCTGCCAGGGAATCATCAGTCTCGGCCGTCATCGATTATCGATGCCCCGTTCACAGTATCTATATTAGAAGGTTTAGCAGGAGAAGGCTACTTGATACTCAATGAATGGAATAAAGTTGTTCAGTCTGTCCTCACTAGAGGCCAATATTTAACTTCGAAGTCAGAGTTTGTGGACAGAGGAGAAAATTTGGCTGCAAATAATAGAAAGAATCCTACTAGTAAGACAGCCTCCTGGACTGCTGATAAAATCTGCAGGAAAGGCAATTTTGCTGCAGACATAAAACAATTAGGGCTCTCCCCTGGCGTCCTCACCCAGATGACACAGGCGGCCCTGAGAGCTTGGTGCACTGTCCCTGCTGCATGGGCACTGACTACGCCCCTAACCAAGATTATACAAGGGCCCCAAGAGTCCTATGTGCAGTTCGTTGCCAGATTGCAGGAAACAGCTGAGAGAATTTTGAGACCTGAAGAAAGTGAGGGTCTATTAGTCCGACAACTTGCTCTTGAAAACGCCAATTTGGCATGTAGGGCTGCCCTGAAAGGTAAAACCAAGAGTCTAGATATAAATGGTATGATCAAGCTTTGTAATGAGGTAGATGTGTTTTCTCAACAAGTTTCTAAGTCTATTAACTTGGCCATTGGGGGTGCTCTACAACTAAATAAAGGAGAAAAAACTGGCTATAGATGCAACCAACCTGGACACTTTGCTAGAGAATGCCCTACATAAAGACAGAGCACCCTAGTCTCAACCATGTCTGCTACCCAACAAAAGTTTCCCCCCAGTCTTTGCCCTAAGTGCAAGAGAGGCCGCCATTGGGCACGAGATTGCCGATCTAAGACTGATATCAATGGCCATCCACTACCTGTAGTCCAGGGAAATGGCCAAAGGGCCCCCCCTGTGGGGCCCGTCTTCCCTAATAACAACTGCAGACAACCCCCTAGCCCCCACGGGAGATTGTGCAGGGTTCCAGCAGAGAGTGCAGCGAGCTCGGGAGTTCGGCCTTCTTTGCCCCACGCAGGTGAGCCCGAAGGGCCGGGAGCAGCCTTGGTCCCTACCCTGCGGACGCCAGGAGCCCTCACCCTCAAGGCAGCCACCAACTAGGCCTGAAGGCCAAGGCTGGGCCTTCGGGGCTTCGGGTCTGCACAAGAACACTCTGCCATCACTGGCACAGGACAGGAGACCTGCCCGTGGTCGAGCACGCAGACCTGGATGAACCGAGGCCTCGATGGGCCTAGATGAAGGTGAGCGGGCCCCCCTCCCCTCCACTGATTTACTGTGGTCTATATTGAATGCTTCTGCTTTAGCCTTGCTGGATAAGACACAAAGAGATAATGTGTCAAAATTTGAAGATTGTTGGATGTGCTTTTCTGCTTCCCCGCCCTTTTATGAGGGCATAGCCTTATTTGAAAATTTTACCCTGCTTTCAGATGCTAGGCAGCTTCCCTTCAAGTCAGTTCAGCTTACCTTGACAGAACTCTCTGGAATAGGAAGTTGTGTGTTGGGCCCAGGCATGCTTCTGCTGCGGCCCTTGGTAGAGATTTGCAATAACACGTTTAGAGTAAATAAAAATGGGTTTTCTTATCTTCTTGCCCCAAATGATACCTTTTTGGCATGTTCCACGGGCCTTACACGGTACGTTATTATACAAGATTTTATAAATAATAGAGATTATTGTGTCTTGGTTCAGCTTTTTCCAAATTTTACTATTCATTAGTCAGATGACTTATTAAAGTTTTGGGATCAACGTGTTTCCTTGCCATCCCGCCACAAATGAGAGCCTATCTCGGCAGTGACCCTTGCGGTCCTTCTTGGCCTGGGTGCTGCTGGGACAGGGACGGGAATCGCAGCCCTTGTGTCGTCTCAACAGAATGTGCGCAATTACCATCTGCTCAATGAGGCTATTAGCCAAGATATAGAGAATATAAAAAGGGGACTAGATGATCTTACTGATTCCTTGGTCTCCCTTTTAGAAGTTGCCCTTCAAAATAGAAGGGGATTAGATTTGCTCTTTCTACAACAAGGAGGCTTATGCACTGCACTTAAGGAAAAATGCTGCGTATATGTTGATAAACTGGATTAGTTAAAGATAGCATTGCCAAGGTTACTGCCAGTTTAGAAAAAAGAAAAAGAGAGAGAGAACAACAAGAGTCATGGTATACAATAGACTAAAATAGGAACTATGGCAAGGGCACGAAGCCCTTGACCATGGCTTCTAAGATTAAGTGGATCTTAGGTGGAGCTCATTATAGGACACAGCCCCAGTTATAAGAAAAACTTCAAGTTGTGGATTCTGATACTTTAGGTAAAATTAAAAGTTATGGTTAAATTATGGTTAAAGTATAAAAAGAGACTTCATAAAGGTCAAAATATAGCTCAATTCTTACTGTTACCTTATTTACAACTCCCCAATCCTCCATTGTGTCAAAAAATTCATAGATTAGGTTTTATTGGAAGTTAAGAAATCATTTCCTAAAACATATATAATTCATTTTGTCGATGGTGTTTTTGTTGGTTGCAGAAAATAGAGAGCGTTTTTGCAGATGGCTATAAAATATTTGACTAAGTGTGGACTGATGATGGCTTCAAAAAAGATTCAGCATGGTAAACTTTTAGGCTATTTGAGACATTTAGTATATAGAGATTGTGTGTTTTCTCAAAAATTTGCCCTCAGATTAAATAAATTAGAAGTTTTGGATGCTTGCCAGAAGCTGTTAGAAAATTTTGGATTTTAATCTTGCTTTGACAAGCTGCCTCTTACAAGCAGGAAAGGAAAGGAAGGGATAGAGGAAAATGGATTTTAGAACTATCCCAGGGACAGAGAGAAATCGGGGGACATCCTGTTTTATCCTCTCTGGCCCCTACAGGAGAAGTTCTCTACTCTCTTTATTTTGTCTATGTTTGGTGCACCAATCATGTGTCAATTCATGTATGTTTTCTGTTTCGTTGTCTGAATGATTGTTTCATTGTCTGAATGACTGACTGTTTTATGTTTCATGTTGAAAAGAGAAAAAAATAAACGGTTAAAACTTTACCTGCTGAATCACTCTCAGTTTGCACAACTGAGGCTGAGAGGCCCCTCCCTTTAGCCAAAAATCAAGCACAGCAGGAGAAGTCCTGCTGAAAAACTTGGTTTTAAAGAAAAGGAATCTGCAACCTCTTAGTTCTAAGGCAAATAAGCTGATAGTTGTTTTTTTTTTTTTTCTAAAAAATTCTTTGCGATTTTGTGATTATTGTGTTTAGCAAATGACAAAGTGTGTTTTTATCTTATAAGTATAGCTATAAAAAGTAAAATTATTTGATCTAAATTTATAAGATTCGTGTAGCCACTTCATTTGGTTTTTGATTGGTCTTAAAGGTATAAATATGATCTGCCTATCTTGGTCATAGAAAATTGGCTTATAAGTTATTTGGGTATGATTAAAAAGGTGCAACACTGGTTACAAAGTTAGCTTAAAAGTAGTAACTCAGGGCTAGTCATTTTCAAACAAAAGCACCTGGCATAAACCAGCCCAAAAAACTAGTCCTCTAAAGATACTTCTAAATTGAGATAATATTTTATGTAATTCTTATCCTAGAAAGTAGACTTATAAAGATTTAAAAACAATGTCTCTTTAATGGAACATTAAAATTTGCACTGTCATGCATTTATGAATTGGCAGCCAAACTTCGAAACATGATAGTGATGTTTCTAGTATTGATTTTAAGGAGAATAAATTGTTTAAAATTGGGTCTTGCTTTCCAAAAGTTATAGATATATTCTAATATTGCAACGGAAACTTAAAAATTATGGCTAAAATTGCCAATGTTCCATTGATTACAGCTTGCAGTTTGATTTCAAATTTAAGATCTTTAATTCACCTGTATATTGTAATTAAGATAATTATAAGAGTAATCATCTTATGAGAGTGCTAATACAGCTCACTTCATACAAAACTGGGACAGAGTTATCTAGATATGTTTGTCTTTGTGCAGAGATTAGACCCTCAGACAATCAATTTGGCTATAGTTGCTGCCTGGCAGGAAACTGCAATACGGGCAATTTTTTTCACAGCATAAAAGTTGTGAAGAATGCTTTAACTGTAAGTCATCTTAAGAAAGAGTATCAAAAATTAGAGGCATAGACAGTTAAATTGTTCCTCTAAAATCGGTCTTTATTGCAGGAGGGTCAAGATGCTCAGATTAAAAAATATTTTACGTTTAAGTTAATGCAGGGCTCAAGACAGCCCCAGGGAAGCTTGTGACCTTCTTTTATTTTGCAAACAGTGCCTGAGAAAGTTTTTCCCTGTGTTCAAGGGGATTTCTTTTTAGCTTTGTTGCAGATCTATTCAGATGTTTAAAATAATGCTTAAATTCAAAGAGTTTTGCTTTGGTGATCTGGTGAACTGGTGATCACTAGATAATTTTGCCTGTAGGTATGGCTAACATAGCTTTTCAATATGTTAGAAATTTTTATTGTCTGCTTCAATACAAGAAGCAAAAAGTTTAAATCTTTCAGTATATATTGTTTCCTAAGTGAAAAGTATTTTATTAGCTAATGCCTCTAAAGGGAAGTTTAAAGTTCTAGGGAGTAGTTATTGCTCCATAAGATTCAGAGACAATATATTTAGGATTTTAGTTACAGAAAATCTAAGAAAGAAAAATTTATTTGCTTCAAAATTTTTATTTTCAAAACCTCCAAGAGATGTTTTGTCAACAAGTTAATGTTACACATGTTACTGAGATATTTTAAAATTCTCAAAGACAAGGTATTGTAAAACTTTAAAAGCTATATCTTCTTTAAAAACAAAGAAGGGAGGAATTATATCCCCGTGCACATTATTTAAGTCACATTTTTATTTTTTATTTTAAAAAAACTAGATATAATAATGTGTAGGGCAGATAAAAAGGATCCACTTATTGGCACATGCCATGACCCTGTTCAGATACTTAATATGGGGAAAGGGGGGGAATGTTTCTGTTTTTTCCACAGAATGCTACAAGAGCATTCTAGCTTCCAATGTGACAGGCTGACCTGTGACCTGTGAGTGCCCTGACAGTGGTGACCAGAAAGCTGTGTTGAGTGCACAAAAGAGGACAAATCGGAGAGCAGCCACTTACAAACAGATGAAGAAACTTCCTATCTCCACCATGGGCTGCAGCAAGGAGTGCCAACCTGGTGTCAACTTAAAATAAAAACAACTAAAAAAGCTGTCTTGTGAGGAAGAGAGACTGGTACAGAGAATGTACAAGATGCTTTCATCAGAGACACTGTTTTTGGCCATTCAGGCCAGCTCCTTATAGCTATGAAAGTTTGTGTATCTTACCTATAGGCTTATTGTTAAATAATTTTAAGAGTCAAGACCACCAATCTTGACAAGTCTTTTTCATATTCATTGTAATTCTTGTCAATCAATTTATTGTGTAGACCCTAATTTAGATAAGGAATCTGCTGTTATGATTTTGTTAAAGAGACCTGCTTATGTTTTGCTGCCTATTAGAGTTAGGAAATGATCCTTGGTTTAATAATATGGGAATACAAACTTTAAAAATGTATCTACTATAGCTTTAGATCAGCAGCTACATACTGCTCATTTTGTTAATGATAAACATAGGAATATTTCCATAGCTCTGTCAGAACAACTTATTATAAAAAATTGGAGGCAAAAGATGTCTTAGAATTAGTAGTCTTAGTAATAGGACAGGATATAACATACATTATGGCTAGAAAGGTGAACATTTCAGATATTAATAAAAGTCATTTGGACACTTGGAACATTGATGAATTGGCTAGAGATTAAAAAAAAAACCTAAGTGCATTGAACCCCCTGAATTGGGTTCAATATATAATCCTACTTGCTATTCTTATTGGCATTGTTTTATTAGTAATCGTTGTGTTTCCACTCATCTTTAGAGTGCTCCTGAGGTCTGTAGCTACGACGAGGCACAGGAGGGACATCCAGGAGGGACATCCTGGAACTTCGGCTGAAAAATAAAAAAAGAAAGGGAGAAATGCCATGCACTCTGGTCAAGTCAGCTTGACAGGCCGAGAGGCCTAAAAGCCACTCATGAGACAGAGAGTTTCACAGAAACTCACTCCTGGAGTCTGGCATTCTCTTTAACCCATATACTCATATTCTATTCCCGCATTAGTCTGGTGTATGGATCCATGTGCTCTCTTTTAGTATTTATTATCTTATTATAAGTGCCTTTTAAGATTGAATTCTGACATAGATAAGCCTTCAGCAGTGTTCCAATGTCCTAGAAAGTCCTTGAGCAGACCATGGGCTTGGAATTCAGGAAGAATGTTGACTATTCAGTGACATTCAGAATTGCCTCTGGTATTACACTATCACTTTGAATAAAAGCTAAGTCACTGCCCTACACAGGAATTTACCATCATCTAGGAAGAAGGAAGTTTGAGACCTAAAGAGGAACCAGAGTAGATACTTAGAACTATAGATAACTGAGTTACACCCATACACACATATTTACAATGGCCTAGGGGGAAGGTGGACTACAAAACTGGTTTTCAACCTCCCCCTGGCTTTCGATCTTGTTGCCCTCCCTTTTGGGACCCCTATTGGGACTCCTATTATTGATTTCCTTCGGTCCTTGGGCATTTCATAAATTGACCCGATTTGTTAAATCTCAAATTGATTCATCTCTTTCAAGTGCATTTGTTTCAGTTCATTACCATCAGCTGGATGTTGGCAATAACAAGCAGGTTACTGGAGAAGAGTCAGATGTGGATCCTGCTTCATCACCCTTGTCTCGGGGAGAGAGACTCAATTTCCATAAAATGCTTAAGTAAGATCATTCCCCTCCCCCTAAATTCGGCCATCAGTCTCATGCCAGGAATCATTTATAGATTGCCGTAGTCTGTGCTTCTGACATGGTAATATACATTCTCGCCACATTGGAAACTAAACAGTCATCCCAGGCTAGACACATCGCAAAATTGGAACTTGAAGCTGTCGCCCGTGAGAGTTGTAAGACTCAGTACTGCACAGAGATCAGTCTGGAAGCTGTTAGACAGTCTCTGAGAGGCATGTCTGATTGCATGAAGGTTGAGTGCCCTAGGGTCCTTCCCCTAGGAAAAATGGCACGGGAGCAGGTCAGGGTTACTCTGGGTAAAAATCTGTGGGCCTGAGAGTCAATCCTGAACATGCCCCCTAACATTGCACAGTGGGGATCAGACCTCTACCTCTACCCACGGAGCTTGCTTCATTCCTAAATCCCTTGGCTAGCCCAGGTTAAACCCAACAGACTGGAACCGTTAATTCAAGCCTCATAGATGACTTGTCCTTGTGTCCTTCATGGTTTTAGAGAATCACCCTGTGAGCAAACAGACGTTTAGGCGGTCGTTAAAAATGTGGCTACAAATTTATTATACAATATGCCTTTATAAAAATATTAAAACGGAGATGTTGGGAGCCATTAAGACAACACAATTGTCCTGATCTCTGAATTGGGCCTCTCCCCCCGAGAAGAAAAGGGGGTCAAAAGCGGGCCACCAACGCACCACTCCGAGAACAACCACAGATTGTTCCAGCCCTAAGTCAGCGCTGGATGTCCTGACCTCAAGATGTACCCTGATACCACCAAGTTCCTGCTTCCCCATGTAGTCGCCAAAAGAAAAATTTCTATTGCCCCACTCCTCCCGCTGATAAGTACCTGTACTTCCCCTTTTGCTTGTGCAATTCTACTGCCCCACCCTTCCTGCTAAAAGGCACTTCCCCTTTTGCTTGTGCATTTAAACCTTGGGCCTGGCTAATACAGTGGGACCTTGATGCCACTCAGAATGTTTCTGAGTCGTTCTTGCACAAGGTTCTCGTCTCTCTCTATCCCCACATTTGGTTCTTAGGAGAAGGTCCCCTCGAGACCCTCGAATAACTGGACCTGCTGGACGGGTCAGATAAATACATTGTTAATTGTAGTACAGGAAAACGCTGACTTCCTACTTTGGACCATTTTAACTTAGTGCTCAATACTAAGCCTGAGAGCCAATGTTACTACCTGGGAGCCGATCTGTATAACCGTTTCATCTCACAAAACTTGAAACTCTGTAGACTCCACCACAACTCCTACTTTTCTCTCCTCTCAACCCTGGCAACTACCTTCCTCTGATTTTCCTCTGGAAACCTCATGTGTGGAATCACCGTGTATCATTTTGGAATTGCCCATTTTCTTAGAGTAAGTCTCTATGAGATGCTATGTGTCAGCTCATCCTTGTCAAGGCTGTATAATATTTAAACACATTAAATTCCCACCTGTTCATCCACGGATGAACACAGACTGCCCCTGGGTGTTGGCTTCTGTGGAAATAGGCTGCTTGGAACATAGGTGTGCAATTATCTCCTCTTTCAAGTCCTTTGGATACATTACTCAGGGGGGTTTGCTGGATCTACTCCTAGCACCTTAAAAAAACCCTCAGTTCTTCCACAAAATGGTGCAATATTTTAAAATATAGGACTAAACAGAGACTAGCACATCCATGCTAAGGTCCTGTTCAGGGAATCGGGTAGGTTCACTCACCCCTTGGGAGATTGTGCCCACAGCTTTCTACACTATGGGCACAGCACATCAAGCTTATACTTTTGGCTTTTCTCAAAGCTCCAAAGTCCCCTGCTCCTATTGCATTCTCTGGTCAATTTCTAATGGTTATGACAATCTTTAGGGACTTCTATACACAGTCCTGCATGGATAAGACTGATTTCTCACATCAGCTCACAAGAAAATGTTGCCCTCAAAACCCACAAAGAGCAATAAGCTCTTAGGAAGTGAGGGCCAGCTTAAGGTAGACTCTCTCTCTTTCTAAAAAAATTTTTATTATATATTTTCTTCATTTACATTTCAAATGCTATTCCAAAATCCCCTATACTCTCCCCCTCCCTGCTCCCCTACCTACCCACTCCCACTTCTTGGCCCTGTACTGAAGCATCTAAAGTTTGCAAGACCAATGGGCCTCTCTTCCTAATGATGGCCGACTAGGCCAACTTCTGCTACATATGCAGCTAGAGACACAAACTCTGGGGGTACTGGTTAGTTCATATTGTTGTTCCACCTATAGGGTTTTAGATCCCTTCAGCTCCTTTGGTACTATCTCAAGCTCCTCCATTGGGGGACCTATGTTCCATCCTATAGATGACTGTGAGCATCCACTTTTGTATTTGCCAGGCACTGGCATAGCCTCATATGAGACAGCTATACCAGGGCCCCTTCAGCAAAATCTTTCTGGCTTATGCAATAGTGTCTGGGTTTGGTGGCTGATTATGGGGTAGATCCTCAGGTGGGGTAGTCTCTGGATAGTCCATCATTTCGTCTTAGCTCCAAACTTTGTTTCTGTAACTTTTCATGGGTATGTTGTTCCCTATTCTAAGGAGGAATGAAGTATCCACCCATTGGTCTTCCCTCTTCTTGATTTTCTTATGTTTTGCAAATTGTACCTTGGGTATTCTAAGTTTCTGGCTAATATCCACTTACCAGTGAGTGCATATCAAGTGACTTCTTTTGTGATTGGGTTACCTCACTCAGGATGATATCTTCCAGATAAGGTAGATTCTTTAAAACACTCAGCTCTATGAATGGTGAATTTAAAGTGCACAATTAATCAAAGCTTGGAGACAGGCTCCAAGAGTCACCCATGAACTCTGTTCCAAAGAAGAGTCTGGTTAGCCTGTGCCCATTGGCTTCCTCTTTACTTAGTGCCTGTCACTGGGCATGAGGGAAATAAAACATCTTAGCAGGGTGGCAAGCCACATCACAGCGCCTCACAGAGAAACAAAAGCCAGAGACCTCAGAAGTGCTGGCTCTCCTCTGCCTCAATCAAATGGATAAAAGCTGGTGGGGTTGTTGTACCTGCACTCTAGCCCTCAGTAGGTTTTCAGGAAGCAACTTGTCAACTAGATTATAGTAAATCTAGTATATATAGTAAATCAACTAAATTATAGTAAATTATAATATCGTTTGATACTCCCATAATCCAAAGGCCCAGAAGGCAGTGTCTGCTTATTTCATTTATCTATTGATGTGGTGAAAGCCCCTGGCAACATGACACTTGGTTACTCGTCTGAGCAAGTCGCTTAAGCTCCTTGAGCTTCAGTTTCTTTATCTGGAGAGCAGCTACAAAGGTGTGCAAGTCAGAGACACTGTTTTGTGCGTAGTCCACTGCCCTGGTGACAGAAGGAGGACTAGATCTTGGGAAGAAGGGAGGTGGGGGCTGGAGTGAGATGGGGAAGGGAAACTGCGGTGGGGATGTAATATACAAGAGCATTTTTGTAAAACGGAAAGAAAAAAGGGTTTATGATACCAGCAGTTCAGCAGTTCAAAATGTAAAGTGCCTGTGTGTGAGTGTGTGTTTAGAGAGATAGAAATGCTATATTCCTCTCAAATACAGTGTAAAGCACAAAATAAAGACAAGCTATATTCAAGTGTAAACTATTTAAGAAATGCCATTGAGCGTTTTGCAAACCCAGTCAGTACCTGAGACGACCCCAAACCATGAACTGAAAAGCTTGTCTGCTTTTGAAAGGCCTAAGACGCCAAATGGTTAAGAAGCTTCAGGAAAGACTGTGCGTGCAGGATTCAGCAGCCAGGCATGCAGAAGTAGTCAACGGGAGATAAAACCGCTGTTGCTTGCTTCAGCTCGGCTGCCTGGGTTATTCATTTGTTTGTGAGTGGTTTGTGTGTGCATGTGTGCGGGCGTACATGTGTGCATGTGTTTAATATTGGGGATTTGTGCCTGTCAGCTTTTATGCATTTTACTCTTAGCAAACAGAAGTTCAAAGTTGCTGTGAAAAAGCACTATTAGTTTGGTTTTCATTTTAAAATATTCTAAACAGTTAAATTAAGAAAGTTTAGGGATAGTGGAGGCACATGCTTTTAATCTCAGCATTCAGGAGGCAGCGGTAGTTCCAGCATGGTTTACAGAGAGAGTTCCAGGGTGGCCAGGTCCACACAGAGAAACCATGACTTGAAGAAACAAGGAAGGGAAGGGAAGGGAAGGGAAGGGAAGGGAAGGGAAGGGAAGGGAAGGGAAGGGGAAAGGAAGGGAAGGGGAAAGGAAGGGAAGGGAAGGGAAGGGAAGGGAAGGGAAGGGAAGGGAAGGGAAGGGAAGGGAAGGGGAAAGGAAGGGAAGGGAAGGGAAGGGAAGGGAAGGGAAGGGAAGGGAAGGGAAGGGAAGGGAAGGGGAAAGGAAGGGAAGGGAAGGGAAGGGAAGGGAAGGGAAGGGAAGGGAAGGGGAAAGGAAGGGAAGGGAAGGGAAGGGGAAAGGAAGGGAAGGGAAGGGAAGGGAAGGGAAGGGGAAAGGAAGGGAAGGGAAGGGAAGGGAAGGGAAGGGAAGGGAAGGGAAGGGAAGGGAAGGGAAGGGAAGGGAAGGGAAGGGAAGGGGAAAGGAAGGGAAGGGAAGGGAAGGGGAAAGGAAGGGAAGGGAAGGGAAAAAGAAAGAAGAACGTTTAGGGGCTGGAAAGAAGGTTCAGTGGTTCAGAGCTCTTGCTTCTCATGCAAAGGACAGTGTTCTAGCACCTACATCACAGCTCACAAGCTCAGGTTTTTTTTTTTTTTTCTATTTTTTTTATTAGATGTTTTCTTTATATAGATTTTAAATGCTATCTCGAAAGTTCCCTATACCCTCCCCCTCTCTGCTCCCCTACCCACCCACACTCACTTCTTGGCCCTGGCATTACCCTGTACTGGGGTATATAAAGTTTGCAATACCAAGGGGTCTCTCTTCCCAGTGATGGTCGACTAGGCCATCTGCTACATATGCAGGTAGAGACACGAGTTCTGGGGCTACTGGTTAGCTCATATTGTTGTTCACCTATAGGGTTGCAAACCTCTTTAGCTCCCTGTGTGCTTTCTCTAGCTTCTCCATTGGGGGCCCTGTGTCCATCTTATAGATGACTGTGAGCATCCACTTCTGTATTTGCCAGGCACTGGCATAGCCTCATATGAGACAGCTATACCAGGGTCCCTTCAGCAAAATCTTTCTGGCATTTGCAATAGTGTCTGGGTTTGGTGGCTGATTATGGGATGGATCCCCGGGTGGGGTAGTTTCTGTATAGTCCATCGTTTCGTCTTAGCTCCAAACTTTGTCTCTATAACTACTTTCATGGGTATTTTGTTTCCTATTCTAAGGAAGAGCTTATGTACATACGTAGCTTATGTGCTCAGTCCCTGTGTGGGCTCCCCAACAACTGGAGTGCAGGCTCTCCTTAAAGCTGTACCCTGACTGTGGAACCCATTCCCCCAAAGGGCTGCCTTGTCTCTCTCAGTGGGAGAGGATGTACTAATCTGGCAGAGATTTGAAGGACCAGGATAGGAGGATACCCAGGGAGATGTCACCCTCTCAGAGAAGAGAGGAAGGGATAGAAGGAGGGTGTACTGGCTATTTTTGTGTCAACTTGACACAGCTGGAGTTATCACAGAGAAAGGAGCTTCAGTTGAGGAAATGCCTCCATGAGATCCAACTGTAAGGCATTTTCTCAATTAGTGATCAAGGGGGAAAGGCCCCTTGTGGGTGGGACCATCCCTGGGCTGGTAGTCTTGGGTTCTATAAGAGAGTAGGCTGAGCAAGCCAGAGGAGGTAAGCCAGTAAAGAACATCCTTCCATGGCCTCTGCATCAGCTCCTGCTCCCTGACCTGTTTGAGTTCCAGTCCTGACTTCCTTTGGTGATGAATAGCAGCATGGAAGTGTAAACGGAATAAATCCTTTCCTCCCCAACTTGCTTCTTGGTCATGATGTTTGTGCAGGAATAGAAACCCTGACTAAGACAAATTGGTACCAGCAGAGTGGGGTATTCCTGTGACAACCTAACCATGTTTTGGGGAGGACTGTGGAAGGACTTTGGAACTTTGGGCTAGAAGATCCATTCGTTGTTAAGAGCTCTGTCAGATGTTGTGTAGGAGCTTGGAAGATAATGTTGAGAACAGTGCAGAAGATGGAGGTCTGGTTTGTGAAATTTCAGAGGGAAAATTAAAGACTCTTTTCAGGGCCATTGCTGTTTTGATTGTGAAGATTCTGTAGTTCTGGTTAACTGGGGCTGAAGAATCAGCTGTGATTAACAAGATACCAGAACTACTAAAGCAAAAACTTTGCATTACTGGGACTATTGATGCTGGTTAGCTGGAGCTAAGAAATTAGCGGTGATTAAGAAGAGACCAGCATTGTTGAGGTGACATCTTCTGGGAAGTGTTTTCTGAAAGCACAAAGAGGCTGTGTTCCAGAGATAGGCAAGGTTGTACTCCTTCTGCAGCGGGACTTGGTAATGTGTAAGGGTCACCCAGGTGGTACTGGTTTTGAAGGCATGAAGGGGTCATGCAGAGCAGCTGAGGCTCGGCACTGTGAGAGGCCATGGAAGGCCATTGGTGAAGTTGCAGCCTCAGTTGTAATTGAAGGCCCAGGACTGAAGGGGTCATGCAGTGTTTTGGAGATGCCAGTACCATGAGATGACCACCAAGAGCAGCAGCAGCAGTGGAGTACAGGCATCTGGAGCCCAGAGGACGACGTGTGTGCTACAAAGGGCATGGCTGGAGAAGTGACCCAAGCCCTTGGAGGAGCCCAGAAGATCGTGAGTTGGATCCCAGACGTTGGACGGTTGGAGATTGATTTTTGCTTTTGATTGTGACTGTGCCCTGATATTTTCCCTCTTGAAGGAAGAAACTGTTTTAGTGGAGCCCACAGTTAAGAGACTTTTAATTGTAAAAAGACTTTGGATTTTAAAAGAGATGGATATTTTAAAGAGACTGAAAATTTAAGAATATGTAAAGACTGTGGGACTTTTAAAGTTATTTAGATCTTGGGGATGAATAAGAATGTAAGGGTTGAGGCTTACTAGTGATGTGTTTGTGTGTCAAGTTGACAAGGGGTCAATTGTACTGGCTATTTTTGTGTCAACTTGACACAGCTGGAGTTATCACAGAGAAAGGAGCTTCAGTTGAGGAAATGCCTCCATGAGATCCAGCTGTAAGGCATTTTCTCAATTAGTGATCAAGGGGGAAAGGCCCCTTGTGGGTGGGACCATCCCTGGGCTGGTAGTCTTGGGTTCTATAAGAGAGTAGGCTGAGCAAGCCAGAGGAGGCAAGCCAGTAAAGAACATCCCTCCATGGCCTCTGCATCAGCTCCTGCTCCCTGACCTGTTTGAGTTCCAGTCCTGACTTCTTTGGTGATGAACAGCAGTGTGGAAGTGTAAGCCAAATAAACCCTTTCCTCCCCAACTTGCTTCTTGGTCATGATGTTTCTGCAGGAATAGAAACCCTGACTAAGACAGAAGGTCTCTGGGAATGGGGGCAGGCAGAGTTTGGGATGTGTGTGTGTGTGTGTATGCGAGCGCACACGCGCGCGCACACACACACACACACACACACTCACACACACTCAGACACAGACTCTCTCTCTCTCTCTCTCCCTCTCTCTCTCTCTCTCTCTCTCTCTCTCTCTCTCTCTCTCTCTCTCTCTCTCTCTCTCTCTCGTAGGATTCTCATCCTCAGGAGGCCATCTGTACTTGTATCCTTTGGCCTCCTTTGGATCCTTGTCAGGTCTCACAGGGAAGGAATGACATCTCTTAGGAGAAGAAGCCTTTTCAAAAAAAAAAAATCAAGTAAAGGACTGGGTGTATTCCTAAGCAGTTGTTACACAGATCTACAGAAGTAAGAAAATGTTTGCCCTAACTCTAGATGTAACTTCGGAGATAGTAAGAAAAGAGAATATATAAAGAAACAGCCAGCCAAGAGCTAAGGTACAGCCTTTGTTGCAGAATCCTGTCACTGATACACAGGTAATAACAACAATAAAATTTACTGCGTCTCTCTTCATTTCATTTCTCACTTAGAAACATAGTAATTACAATAATAAAAATCAAATTACTCTAATGGCCCAGAGGGTATGAAAATGCTAAAGCATTTATGTAAATGGGGCTTACTCATTAAAGCACATTGACAAAAATATCAATTATATTTAATTCTACTATAGGGGCCGAGATGAAAACAGCCTAATAGACTGGGCAAGGGTAAAGTTTACCTTCTGGCTCTTAACTTGTAGCTTGGGCAAGTCATTAGTTGGTGATTAATATGAGATGCCTCCATCTGTAACTACACTGTACTACACTGTAACACTGTACTACACTCCAACTGCAGAAGAATATCTGATCCTGCACAAGTGAGAAGATTCCCTCAGAACTTAAAAAGCCAAGTCAATATGTATAGGAAACATTCATTTTACTTCAACTTTGCAGACAAGACAATGTCTCCCAGCTGCATAAGAGAGGCTGAAGCGTTTCGCTGCTCATAAATATAGTCATGTTTATTGATTCCCAAGGCTTGTGTCTACACGAGAGCATGCTCTGAGGGTAAACTGAGGGTAAGTTCTGGGGGAAAGAATGTAGTGAGTCATTAGAACTTGAAGTGAAATGAAACGCTACATCAAATCCCATTGAAACTTCGGGACTTAAAATGAGAAACCACCATTTCCCATGAGAACTCGGCAATTATAAACATAATGAAGTCTAGGAGGGAGTCCTGAGCAGACATGTTTGAACACAATTGTTTTCAATGAAATCAGTCATTCTGTAAACTGCAGTCACTATTAATTAATGCCCAAACCCGGAGAATCTTTATGGAGTTGCATATGGACACAGGATGACCAGAGCAGCTCACTGTGCTTGATGTTATTATTCTGAATACCACAGTTGTTGGTAATGATTTGGGGCCTTCTATGAAGTCCACACCAGGGTGCTTAGTCTAATTGGCTCATCCTTGCTCCTCAGTCAGGATCGTCTCTCCTGTGGCCCTTTCCAAAAGGCTGGTTCCTCTACAGTCCACAGCCTGCAGGTAAGGTCTTCCTCTAGAGCTAGACTGTTTTGGACAGATCTTAACATCAGGCCTAAGCAAGAATTCTGAGAAAACCTATCCCAAGCTTTTGTCCCTGCTGGCAGAAACACACTCAGGACAACCGGAATCTTCTAGAAACCCTAAAAAAAGTAGAAAATTAAAAACTCACAGTGAAGGACCCAGAATATGGCCAGAAAACCTGAAAAAGGTGGAAAATGAGAAATTCACACTGTAGGACCCAGAATTGAAAAAAAAACTTGAAAAACGTGGAAAATGAGAAAATCACACTGTAGGACCCAGAATATGGCGAGAAACCCTGAAAAAATTGGAAATTAAAAACTCACACCGAAGGAACCGGAATATGGCGAAAATACCTGAAAAAGAGGAAAAATGAGAAAATCACACTGTAGGACACAGAATTTCGAAAAAACTTGAAAAACGTGGAAAATGAGAAAATCACACTACAGGAAACAGAACATGCCGAGAAACCCTGAAAAACGTGGAAAATTAAAAATTCACAATGTAGGACCCAAAACATGTCGAGAAACTCTGAAAAACGTGGAAAATTAAAAATTCAAACTGTAGGACCCAGAATATGTCTAGAAAACCTGAAAAAGGTGGAAAACTGAAAATTCACCCTGTAGGACCCAGAATATGGCGATAAACACTGAAAAACGTGGAAAAATTTTCAGGGTTTCTCGCCATATTCTGGGTCCTACAGTGTGAATTTTAATTTTAAACGTTTTTAAGTTTTTTTCGTCATATTCTGGGTCCTAAAGTCTGATTTTCTCATTTTCCAACTTTTTCAGGTATTCTCGGCACATTCGGGGTCCTACAGTGTGAATTTTTAATTTTCCACGTTTTTCAAGGTTTCTTGCCATATTCTGGTCCTACAGTGTGAATTTTTAATTTTCCACGTTTTTCAAGTTTTTTCGTCATATTCTGGGTCCTACAGTGTGATTTTCTATTTTCACGTTTTTCAGGTTTTCTTGCCATATTCCAGGTCCTTCAGTGTGAATTTTTAATTTTCCACGCTTTTCAGTGTTTCTCGCCATATTCTGGGTAATAGAGTGTGAATTTTTAATTTTCCACTTTTTTCATGGTTTATCGCCATATTCTGAGTCCGACAGTGTGAATTTTTAATTTTCACAATTTTCAGGGTTTCTCGGCATATTCTGGGTCCTGCAGTTTGATTTTCTCATTTTCCACGTTTTTCAAGTTTTTTCGTAATTCTGGGTCCTACAGTGAGATTTTCTCATTTTCCACCTTTTTCAGGTTTTCTCGCCATATTCGGGGTCCTTCAGTGTGAGTTTTTAATTTTTACTTTTTTCAGGGTTTCTCGCAATATTCTGAGTCCTACAGTGTGTATTTTTAATTTTCCACGTTTTTCACGGTTTCTCAGCATATTCTGTGTCCTACAGTGTGATTTTCTCATTTTCCACCTTTTTCAGGTTTTCTCGCCATATTTGGGGTCCTTCAGTGTGGGTTTTTAATTTTCTACTTTTTTCAGGGTTTCTCGCCATATTCTGGGTCCTAATGCGTGTATTTTTAATTTTCCACGTTTTTCATGGTTTCTCAGCTTATTCTGGGTCCTACAGTGTGATTTCCACATTTTCCACTTTTTTCAAGTTTTTTCGCATATCTGTGTCTTATAGTGTAATTTTCTCATTTTCCACCTTTTTCAGGTTTTCTCGCCATATTCCAGGTTCTTCAGGGAGAGTTTTTAATTTTCTACTTATTTCAGGGTTTCTCGCCATATTCTGGGTTCTACAGAGTGAATTTCACATTTTCCACATTTTTCAGTGTTTCTCGCCATATTCTGGGTCCTACAGTGTGAATTTTTATTTATTTATTTATTTATTTTTTTGAGTTTTTGAGTTTTTGATTGTACACATATATTTTCTGGAGAGAACAAATATTGTATTATGGTAGAAAGCTATAAACCTTTGAAATAAGTGTCTTTAAAATTATCCTCTTTAGATGGTCTTGCCATGTTTTGATCACTCTGTTGGCAATAACAGAGAAAGAGTGTACAGTGGGCAGATGTTAACAAACCAATGTATGCTTGGGATTCGTACATTCAGAAGACTCAGTTCGCAAGTCCGACAGAAGGAATACTACATTGTCCCACAAGATCAAACAAGCTACTACTGCAAACAGAATAGACAATGTTCTTTCCTAGGGACATAGAAGAGCTGAGTCTTGGTGATATTTTTTCCATCTTGAATTGATTCATATATTTTATTTTATTTTTTTTAATTTTTAATATTTTTATTACATATTTTCCTCAATTACATTTCCAATGCTATCCCAAAGTCCCCCATAGCGCCCCCCACTTCCCTACCCACCCATTCCCATTCTTTTGGCCCTGGCATTCCCCTATATTGGGGCATATAAAGTTTGCAAGTCCAATGGGCCTCTCTTTCCATTGATGGCCGACTAAGTCATCTTTCGATACATATGCAGCTAGAGACAAGAGCTCCGGGGTTCTGGTTAGTACATCATGTTGTTCCAACAATAGGGTTGCAGATCCCTTTAGCTCCTTGGGTACTTTCTCTAGCTTCTCCATTGGGAGCCCTGTGATACATCCAATAGCTGACTGTGAACATCCACTCCTGTGTTTGCTAGGCCCCGGCATCGTCTCACAAGAGACAGCTATATTTGGGTCATTTCAGCAAAATCTTGCTAGTGTATGCAATGGTGTCAGCGTTTAGAAGCTGATTATGGGATGGATCCCTGGATACGGCAGTCTCTAAATGGTCCATCCTTTCATCACAGCTACGAACTTTGTTTCTGTAACTCCTTCCCTGGGTGTTTTGTTCCCAATTCTAAGAAGGTGCACAGTGTCCACACTTTGGTCTTCATTCTTCTTGAGTTTCATGCGTTTAGCAAATTGTATCTTATATCTTGGGTATCCTAAGTTTGGGCTAATATCCACTTATCAGTGAATACATATTGTATGAGTTCTTTTAATTGTGTAACTTCACTCAAGATGATGCTCTCCAGGTCCATCCATTTGGCTATGAATTTCATAAATTCATTCTTTTTAATAGCTGAGTAGTACTCCATTGTGTAAATGTACCATAATTTCTGTATCCATTCCTCTGTTGAGGGACATCTGGGTTCTTTCCAGCTTCTGGCTATTATAAATAGGGCTGCTATGAACATAGTGGAGCATGTGTCCTTTTTACCAGTTGGGACATCTTCTGGATATATGCCCAGGAGAGGTATTGCTGGATCCTCCGGTAGTACTATGTCCAATTTTCTGAGGAACCGCCAGACTGATTTCCAGAGTGGTTGTACAAGCTTGCAATCCCACCAACAATGGAGGAGTGTTCCTCTTTCTCCACATCCTCGCCAGCATCTACTGTCACCTGAATTTTTGATCTTAGCCATTCTGACTGGTGTGAGGTGGAATCTCAGGGTTGTTTTGATTTGCATTTCCCTGATGATTAAGGATGTTGAACATTTTTTCAGGTGCTTCTCTGCCATTCGGTATTCCTCAGGTGAGAATTCTTTGTTCAGTTCTGAGCCCCATTTTTTAATGGGGTTATTTGACTTTCTGGAGTCCACCTTCTTGAGTTCTTTATATATATTGGATATTAGTCCCTTATCTGATTTAGGATAGGTGAAGATCCTTTCCCAATCTGTTGGTGGTCTTTTTGTCTTATTGATGGTGTCTTTAGCCTTGCAGAAGCTTTGTAGTTTCATGAGGTCCCACTTGTCAATTCTCGATCTTACAGCACAAGCCATTACTGTTCTATTCAGGAATTTTTCCCCTGTGCCCATATCTTCAAGGCTTTTCCCCACTTTCTCCTCTATAAGTTTCAGTGTCTCTGGTTTTATGTGAAGTTCCTTGATCCACTTAGACTTGACCTGAGTACAAGGAGATAGGAATGGATCGATTCGCATTCTTCTACATGTTAACAACCAGTTGTGCCAGCACCATTTGTTGAAAATGCTGTCTTTCTTCCACTGGATGTTTTTAGCTCCCTTGTCGAAGATCAAGTGACCGTAGGTGTGTGGGTTCATTTCTGGGTCTTCAATTCTATTCCATTGGTCTATTTGTCTGTCACTATACCAGTACCATGCAGTTTTTATCACAGTTGCTCTGTAGTAAAGCTTTAGGTCAGGCATGGTGATTCCACCAGAGGTTCTTTTATCCTTGAGAAGAGTTTTTGCTATCCTAGGTTTTTTGTTATTCCAGATGAATTTGCAGATTCCACTTTCTAATTCGTTGAAGAATTGATTTGGAAATTTGATGGGGATTGCATTGAATCTGTAGATTGCTTTTGGCAAGATAGCCATTTTTACAATGTTGATCCTGCCAATCCATGAGCATGGGAGATCTTTCCATCTTCTGAGATCTTCTATAATTTCTTTCTTCAGAGACTTGAAGTTTTTATTATACAGATCTTTCACTTCCTTAGTTAGAGTCACGCCAAGATATTTTATATTATTTGTGACTATTGAGAAGGGTGTTGTTTCCCTAATTTCTTTCTCAGCCTGTTTATTCTTTGTGTAGAGAAAGGCCATTGATTTGTTTGAGTTAATTTTATATCCAGCTACTTCACCGAAGCTGTTTACCAGGCTTAGGAGTTCTCTGGTGGAATTTTTAGGGTCACTTATATATACTATCATATCATCTGCAAAAAGTGATATTTTGACTTCATCTTTTCCAATTTGTATCCCTTTGATCTCCTTTTGTTGTGGAATTGCTCTGGCTAGGACTTCAAGTACAATGTTGAATAGGTATGGAGAAAGTGGACAGCCTTGTCTAGTCCCTGATTTTAGAGGGATTGCTTCAAGCTTCTCACCATTTACTTTGATGTTGGCTACTGGTTTGCTGTAGATTGCTTTTATCATGTTTAAGTATGGGCCTTGAATTCCTGATCTTTCCAAGACTTTTATCATGAATGGGTGTTGGATCTTGTCAAATGCTTTTTCCGCATCTAACGAGATGACCATGTGGTTTTTGTCTTTGAGTTTGTTTATATACTGGATTACGTTGATGGATTTCCGTATATTGAACCATCCCTGCATCCCTGGGATGAAACCTACTTGGTCAGGATGGATGATTGTTTTGATGTGTTCTTGGATTCGGTTAGCAAGAACTTTATTGAGGATTTTTGCATCAATATTCATAAGGGATATTGGTCTGAAGTTTTCTATCTTTGTTGAGTTTTTTTGCGGTTTAGGTATCAGAGTAATTGTGGCTTCATAGAATGAGTTGGGTAGAGTACCTTCTGTTTCTATTTTGTGGAATAGTTTGTGAAGAACTGGGATTAGATCTTCTTTGAAGGTCTGATAGAACTCTGCACTAAACCCATCTGGTCCTGGGCTTTTTTTAGTTGGGAGACTATTAATGACTGCTTCTATTTCTTTGGGGGATATAGGGCTGTTTAGATCATTAACCTGATCTTGATTCAACTTTGGTACCTGGTATCTGTCTAGGAACTTCTCCATTTCATCCAGGTTCTCCAGTTTTGTTGAGTATAGCCTTTGGTAGAAGGATCTGATGGTGTTTTGGATGTCTTCAGGATCTGTTGTTATGTCTCCTTTTTCATTTCTGATTTTGTTAATTAGGATGCTTTCCCTTTGCCCTCTAGTGAGTCTGGCTAAGGGTTTATCTATCTTGTTGATTTTCTCAAAGAACCAGCACCTTGATTGGTTGATTCTTTGAATAGTTCTTCTTGTTTCCACTTGGTTGATTTCGCCCCTGAGTTTGATTATTTCCTGCCGTCTACTCCTCTTGGGTGAATTTGCTTCCTTTTGTTCTAGTGCTTTTAGGTATGTTGTCAAGCTGCTAATGTGTGCTCTCTCTAGTTTCCTTTTGGAGGCACTCAGAGCTATGAGTTTTCCTCTTAGAAATGCTTTCATTGCGTCCCATAAGTTTGGGTATGTTGTGGCTTCATTTTCATTGAACTCTAAAAGTCCTTAATTTCTTTCTTTATTCCTTCCTTGACCAAGTTATCATTGAGAAGAGTGTTGTTCAGTTTCCACGTGAAGGTTAGCTTTCTATTATTTATTTTGTTATTGAAGATCAGCCTTAGTCCATGGTGATCTGATAGGCTGCATCGGACAATTTCAGTATTTTTGTATCTGTTGAGGCCTGTTTTGTGACCAATTATGTGGTCAATTTTGGAGAAGGTACCATGAGGTGCTGAAAAGAAGGTATATCCTTTTGTTTTAGGATAGAATGTTCTGTAGATATCTGCCAGATCCATTTGATTCATAATTTCTGTTAGTTTCACTGTGTCCCTGTTTAGTTTCTGTTTCCATGATCTGTCCATTGGTGAAAGTGGTGTGTTGAAGTCTCCCACTATTATTGTATGAGGTGCAATGTGTGCTTTGAGATTTACTAAAGTTTCTTTAATGAATGTGGCTGCCTTTGTATTTGGAGCATAGATATTCAGGATTGATAGTTCCTCTTGGAAGATTTTACCTTTGATGAGTATGAAGTGTCCCTCTCTGTCTTTTTTAATGACTTTGGGTTGGAAGTCAATCTTATCAGATATTAGAATGGCTACTCCAGCTTGTTTCTTCATACCATTTGCTTGGAAAATTGTTTTCCATCCTTTCATTCTGAGGTAGTGTCTATCTTTTTCTCTGAGATGAGTTTCCTGTAAGCAGCAAAATGTTGGGTCTTGTTTGTGTAGCCAGTTTGTTAGTCTATGTCTTTTTATCGGGGAGTTGAGTCCATTGATATTAAGAGATATTAAGGAAAAGTAATTGTTGTTTCCTGTTATTTTTGTTGTTAAAGTTGGCATTCTGTTCTTGTGGCTGTCTTCTTTTAGGTTTGTTGAGGGATTACCTTCTTGTTGTTTCTAGGGCGTGGTTCCTGTCCTTGTATTGGCTTTTTTTCTGTTATTATCATTTGAAGGGCTGGATTCGTGGAGAGATAATGTGTGAATTTGGTTTTGTTGTGGAATACTTTGGTTTCTCCATCTATGTTAATTGAGAGTTTGGCTGGGTATAGTAGCCTGGGCTGGAGTTTGTGTTCTTTTAGTGTCTGTATAACATCCGTCCAGGATCTTCTGGCTTTTATAGTCTCTGGTGAGAAATCTGGTGTAATTCTGATAGGCTTGCCTTTATATGTTACTTGGCCTTTTTCTCTTACGGCTTTTAGTATTCTATCTTTATTTAGTGCATTTGTTGTTCTGATTATTATGTGTCGGGAGGAATTTCTTTTCTGGTCCAGTCTATTTGGAGTTCTGTAGGCTTCTTGTATGTTCATGGGCATCTCTTTCTTTAGATTTGGGAAGTTTTCTTCTATAATTTTGTTGAAGATGTTTGCTGGTCCTTTGAGTTGAAAATCTTCATTCTCATCCACTCCTATTATCCGTAGGTTTGGTCTTCTCATTGTGTCCTGTATTTCTTGGATGTTTTGAGTTAGGATCTTTTTGCATTTTACATTTTCCTTGATTGTTGTGCCGATGTTCTCATTGGAATCTTCTGCACCTGAGATTCTCTCTTCCATCTCTTGTATTCTGTTGCTGATGCTCGTATCTATGGTTCCAGATTTCTTTCCTAGGGTTTCTATCTCCAGTGTTGCCTCATTTTGGGTTTTCTTTATTGTGTCTACTTCCCTTTTTAGGTCTAGTATGGTTTTGTTCATTTCCATCATCTGTTTGGAAGTGTTTTCCTGTTTTTCTGTAAGGACTTCTACCTGTTTGATTATGTTATCCTGTTTTTCTTTAAGGATTTGTAAGTCTTTAGCAGTGTTCTCCTGCAGTTCTTTAAGGGATTTTTGTGCTTCCTCTTTACTGACTTCTACCTGTTTATTAGTGTTCCTTTGTATTTCTTTAAGTGTGTTATTAAAGTCCTTCTTGAAGTCCTCTACCATCATCATGAGATATGCTTTTAGATCCGTGTCTAGCTTTTCCGGTGTGTTGGGGTGCCCTGGACTGGGTGAAGTGGGAGTGCTGGGTTCTGATGATGGTGAGTGGTCTTGGTTTTTGTTAGTAAGATTATTACGTTTACCTTTCACCATCTGGTAATCTCTGGGGTTAGTTGTTGTCGTTGTCACTGTTTAAAGATTGGAGCAGAAGCTGTGTTCCACTCACCAGCAGTCTGAACATCCTGTGGCGGGGGTCGTGGGTAGCTGGCGGGTGTCAGCCGACCCTGCGCTCTAGCTACCCCTGTGCTGGTCCGGCCGGAAGAGGCCTGTGGTCCTACTCAGGTCGGTTTTCTGCTTCCCTAACTAATGCAGTTTCAGGTCCCGCGAGCAATTGGATTGGAGCAGAAGCTGTGTTCCACTCACCAGAAGTCTTAAGATCCTGTGGCGGGTGTTGTGGGTAGCTGGCGAGTGTCAGCTGACACTGCGCCCTAGCTACCCGGGCACTTTTCTGACCGGAGAGGCTTGTGGCCCTGTTCAGGCCGGATTTCTCCAGTTTGATTTTCTAATTTTCGTCTTTTTTCAAGTTTTATCGCAATTCTGGGTCCGTAGGTGTGATTTTCTCATTTTCCACCCTTTTCAGGTTTTCTCGCCATATTCGGTGTACTTCATTGTGAGTTTTAATTTTCTACTTTTTTCAGGGTTTCTCGCCATATTCTGGGTCCTACAGCTTGTATTTTTAATTTTTCACATTTTTCAGGGTTTCTCGGCATATTCTGGGTACTACAGTGTGATTTTCTCATTTTCCACTTTTTTCAATTTTTTTCGCATTTCTGTGTCCTACAGTGTGATATTCTCATTCTCCACCTTTTTCAGGTTTTCTCGCCATATTTGGGGTCCTTCAGTGTCAGTTTTTAATTTTCTAATTTTTCAGGGTTTCTCGACATATTCTGGGTCCTACAGCGTGTATTTTTAATTTTCCATGTTTTTCCTGGTTTTTTCGTCATATTCTGGGTCCTACAGTGTGATTTTCTCATTTCCACGTTTTTCAGGTTTTCTTGCCATATTCAAGGTTCTTCAGTGTGAATTTTTAATTTTCCACGTTTTTCAGTATTTCTCACCATATTCTGGGTAATACAGTGTGAATTTTTAATTTTCCACTTTTTTCATGGATTCTTGCCATAATCTGGTTCCGACATTGAGAATTTTTAATTTTCACGTTTTTCAGGGTTTCTCGGCATATTTTGGGTCCTGCAGTGTGATTTTCTCATTTTTGACGTTTTTCAAGTTTTTTCGTAATTCTGGATCCTAAAGTTTGATTTTCCACCTTTTTCAGGTTTTCTCGTCCTATTTGGGGTCCTTCAGTGTGAATTTTTAATTTTCTACTTTTTAAGGCTTTCTCCCCATATTCTGGGTCCTACAGTTTGATTTTCTAATTTTCGTCTTTTTTCAAGTTTTATCACAATTCTGGGTCCGTCAGTGTGATTTTCTCATTTTCCACCTTTTTCAGGTTTTCTCGCCATATTCGGTGTCCTTCATTGTGAGTTTTAATTTTTTACTTTTTTCAGGGTTTCTCGCCATATTCTGGGTCCTACAGTGTGATTTTATCATTTTCCACTTTTTTCGATTTTTTTCGCATTTCTGTGTCCTACAGTGTGATATTCTAATTTTCCACCTTTTTCAAGATTTCTCGCCATATTTGATGTCCTTCAGTGTGAGTTTTTAATTTTCTACTTTTTTCAGGGTTTCTGGCCATATTCTGGATCCTACAGCGTGTATTTTTAATTTTCCACGTTTTCAGGTTTTCTCGGCATATTCTGGGTCCTTCAGTTTGCTTTTCTCATTTTCATCTCTTTTCAACTTTTATCGCAATTCTAGGTCCTACAGTGTGATATTCTCATTCTCCACCTTTTTCAGGTTTTCTCGCCATATTTGGGGTCCTTCAGTGTCAGTTTTTAATTTTCTAATTTTTCAGGGTTTCTCGACATATTCTGGGTCCTACAGCATGTATTTTTAATTTTTCACGTTTTTCCTGTTTTTTTTGTCATATTCTGGGTCCTACAGTGTGATTTTCTCATTTCCACGTTTTTCAGGTTTTCTTGCCATATTCAAGGTTCTTCAGTGTGAATTTTTAATTTTCCACGTTTTTCAGTATTTCTCGCTATATTCTGGGTAATACAGTGTGAATTTTTAATTTTCCACTTTTTTCATGGTTTCTCGCCATATTATGGGTCCGGCAGTGTGAATTTTTAATTTTCACGTTTTTCAGGGTTTCTAGGCATATTCTGGGTCCAGAAGGGTGATTTTCTCATTTTCCACCTTTTTCAGGTTTTCTCCCCATATTTGGGGTCCTTCAGTGAGAGTTTATAATTTTCTACTTTTTTCAGGGTTTTTCGCTATATTCTGGGTCCTACAGAGTGTATTTTTAATTTTCCACGTTTTTTCAGGGTTTCTTGCCATATTCTGGGTCCTACAGTGTGATTTTCTCATTCACGAAGTTTTTCAAGTTTTTTCGCAATTCTGGGTCCTACAGTGTGATTATTCTCATTTTCCACCTTTTTCAGGTTTTCTCGCTGTATTCGGGGTCTTTCAGTGTGAATTTTTAATTTTCTACTTTTCTCAGGTTTTCTTGCCATATTCTGGGTCCTTCAGTGTGAGTTTTTAATTTTCCTTGTTTTTCAGGTTTTCTCGCCATATTTGGTGTCCTTCAGTGTGAGTTTTTAATTTTCTACTTTTTTCAAAGTTTCTCGCCATATTCTGTGTCCTACAGCGTGTATTTTTAATTTTCTACGTTTTTCATGTTTTCTCGGCATATTCTGGGTCCTACAGTGTTATTATTTAA
The DNA here is from genome assembly GCF_978045245.1 of Mus caroli. Taxonomy (NCBI): domain Eukaryota; kingdom Metazoa; phylum Chordata; class Mammalia; order Rodentia; family Muridae; genus Mus; species Mus caroli. The sequence goes on from NW_028227275.1 coordinate 58,511,923, forward strand.
TTTTCCATGTTTTTCAGGTTTTATTGCCATATCCGGGACCTACAGTGTGAATTTTTAATTTTCCACGTTTTTCAGGTTTTTTCGTCAATTCTGGGACCTACAGTGTGATTTTCTCATTTGCAGGTTTTTCAGGTTTTCTTGCCATATTCCAGGTCCTTCAGTGTGAATTTTTAATTTTCACGTTTTTCAGTGTTTCTCGCCATATTGTGGGTAATACAGTGTGAATTTTTAATTTTCCACTTTTTCATGGTTTATCACCATATTCTGGGTCCGACAGTGTGAATTTTTAATTTTCATGTTTTTCAGGGTTTCTCGGCACACTCTGGGTCCTGCAGTGTGATTTTCTCATTTTCTACCTTTTTCAGGTTTTCTCGTGATATTCCGGGTCCTTCAGTGCTAGTTTTTAATTTTCTACTTTTTTCAGGGTTTCTCCCCATATTCTGGGTCCTACAGCGTGTATTTTTAATTTTCCACCTTTTTCAGGGTTTCTCGGCATATTCTGGGTCCTACATTGTGATTTTCTCATTTTTGACGATTTTTTAAGTTTTTTTTCGCAATACTGGGTCCTACAGTGTGATTTTCTCATTTTCCATCTTTTTCAGGTTTTCTCGCCATATTCGGGGTCCTTCAGTGTGAGTTTTTAATTTTCTACTTTTTTCAGGGTTTCTCGCCACATTCTGGGTCCTACTGCATGTAATTTTAATTTTCCATGTTTTTCAGGTTTTTTCGTCATATTCTGGGTCCTACAGTGTGATTTTCTCATTTCCACTTTTTTCAGGTTTTCTTGCCATATTGCAGGTCCGTCAGTGTGAATTTTTAATTTTCCACGTTTTTCAGTATTTCTTGCCATATTATGGGAAATACGGTGTGAATTTTTAATTGTCCACCTTTTTCATGGTTTCTCGCCATATTATGGGTCCGGCAGTGTGAATTTTTAATTTTCACGTTTTTCAGGGTTTCTAGGCATATTCTGGGTCCAGAAGGGTGATTTTCTCATTTTCCACCTTTTTCAGGTTTTCTCCCCATATTTGGGGTTCTTCAGTGAGAGTTTATAATTTTCTACTTTTTTCAGGGTTTCTCGCTATATTCTGGGTCCTACAGAGTGTATTTTTAATTTTCCACGTTTTTCAGGGTTTCTTGCCATATTCTGGGTCCTACAGTGTGATTTTCTCATTTACGAAGTTTTTCAAGTTTTTTCGCAATTCTGGGTCCTACAGTGTGATTATTCTCATTTTCCACCTTTTTCAGGTTTTCTCGCTGTATTCGGGGTCTTTCAGTGTGAAATTTTAATTTTCTACTTTTTTCAGGTTTTCTTGCCAAGTTCTGGGTCCTTCAGTGTGAGTTTTTAATTTTCCTTGTTTTTCAGGTTTTCTCGCCATATTTGGTGTCCTTCAGTGTGAGTTTTTAATTTTCTACTTTTTTCAAAGTTTCTCCCCATATTTTGTGTCCTACAGCGTGTATTTTTAATTTTCCACGTTTTTCACGTTTTCTCGGCATATTCTGGGTCCTACAGTGTGATTTTCTCATTTCCACTTTTTTCAGGTTTCTTGCCATATTGCAGGTCCGTCAGTGTGAATTTTTAATTTTCCACGTTTTTCAGTATTTCTTGCCATATTATGGGAAATACGGTGTGAATTTTTAATTGTCCACTTTTTTCATGGTTTCTCGCCATATTATGGGTCCGGCAGTGTGAATTTTTAATTTTCACGTTTTTCAGGGTTTCTAGGCATATTCTGGGTCCAGAAGGGTGATTTTCTCATTTTCCACCTTTTTCAGGTTTTCTCCCCATATTTGGGGTCCTTCAGTGAGAGTTTATAATTTTCTACTTTTTTCAGGGTTTTTCGCTATATTCTGGGTCCTACAGAGTGTATTTTTAATTTTCCACGTTTTTCAGGGTTTCTTGCCATATTCTGGGTCCTACAGTGTGATTTTCTCATTCACGAAGTTTTTCAAGTTTTTTCGGAATTCTGGGTCCTACAGTGTGATTATTCTCATTTTCCACCTTTTTCAGGTTTTCTCGCTGTATTCGGGGTCTTTCAGTGTGAATTTTTAATTTTCTACTTTTCTCAGGTTTTCTTGCCAATTCTGGGTCCTTCAGTGTGAGTTTTTAATTTTCCTTGTTTTTCAGGTTTTCTCGCCATATTTGGTGTCCTTCAGTGTGAGTTTTTAATTTTCTACTTTTTTCAAAGTTTCTCGCCATATTCTGTGTCCTACAGCGTGTATTTTTAATTTTCTACGTTTTTCATGTTTTCTCGGCATATTCTGGGTCCTACAGTGTTATTATTTAATTTTCCATGTTTTTCAGGTTTTATTGCCATATCCGGGACCTACAGTGTGAATTTTTAATTTTCCACGTTTTTCAGGTTTTTTTCGTCAATTCTGGGACCTACAGTGTGATTTTCTCATTTGCAGGTTTTTCAGGTTTTCTTGCCATATTCCAGGTCCTTCAGTGTGAATTTTTAATTTTCACGTTTTTCAGTGTTTCTCGCCATATTGTGGGTAATACAGTGTGAATTTTTAATTTTCCACTTTTTCATGGTTTATCACCATATTCTGGGTCCGACAGTGTGAATTTTTAATTTTCATGTTTTTCAGGGTTTCTCGGCACACTCTGGGTCCTGCAGTGTGATTTTCTCATTTTCTACCTTTTTCAGGTTTTCTCGTGATATTCCGGGTCCTTCAGTGCTAGTTTTTAATTTTCTACTTTTTTCAGGGTTTCCCCCCATATTCTGGGTCCTACAGCGTGTATTTTTAATTTTCCACCTTTTTCAGGGTTTCTCGGCATATTCTGGGTCCTACATTGTGATTTTCTCATTTTTGACGATTTTTTAAGTTTTTTTTCGCAATACTGGGTCCTACAGTGTGATTTTCTCATTTTCCATCTTTTTCAGGTTTTCTCGCCATATTCGGGGTCCTTCAGTGTGAGTTTTTAATTTTCTACTTTTTTCAGGGTTTCTCGCCACATTCTGGGTCCTACTGCGTGTAATTTTAATTTTCCATGTTTTTCAGGTTTTTTCGTCATATTCTGGGTCCTACAGTGTGATTTTCTCATTTCCACTTTTTTCAGGTTTTCTCGCCATATTTGGTGTCCTTCAGTGTGAGTTTTTAATTTTCTACTTTTTTCAAAGTTTCTCCCCATATTCTGTGTCCTACAGCGTGTATTTTTAATTTTCCACGTTTTTCACGTTTTCTCGGCATATTCTGGGTCCTACAGTGTGATTTTCTCATTTCCACTTTTTTCAGGTTTTCTTGCCATATTGCAGGTCCGTCAGTGTGAATTTTTAATTTTCCACGTTTTTCA